>NC_135786.1:223080000-223680000 GCF_051106095.1 Pogona vitticeps | reverse complement strand
AAGGAAACAGAAGAACAAATGGTGTTTGAAATGACAAGACAAGAATGACTGAGAAATAAGTTAGTTCACATGGAAACCTGTGTGTATGTGTGTGCATTAACACTGGATCATTAGTGGTGTGAAAGGAGATGCCGGCCAAAAGGTATTTGTTTTGCAAATAAGCATTGCAAGGAGTATTACAAAGGCCTTCAAAATACCTGGCCTTTCTCCTGTCTTCTTTGCAGCATGCAGATTGCTGCTACACAGCCATTTCTGACCTCTGCCTTCTTATTTGACTGTGTGCATGTTTAAGTAGCAGGATCAGCTTTTCATCTGATCTTCTGGCTTGACCTTCAGACTCACTCTGACCTACACGTTCTATCTGGCATTTTTGCTCAGTTCCAGCCTTAGTTGTCTGGCTTGATTTCAGCTGCAATTCAGTATGGTCTGTCGAAAGCTACAGTTGTAGGGTGTTTTGGATGACACATTCCGGAATCCTCCAGCTTGCAAGACAACTACTGTAGTTCTATGGGCTGGGAGAATTTTGGGGGTAACAGTTCCAAAAGTAACTTTTCTGCACTCTGCCCTGTCAGTTCTGGATTTTTGATAGGAATAAGTGGCAGAAAAATATATATATAGAATTTGAGTGGGGTGCAAAGGTATTGCTTTACAAATTGAAAAGTCCTTTTAAAATGTGCCTAAAGAGATGCCTTAAAAGTGAAAGTTTTAAGGGGGGAAATTGTTTGCAAAATAAAATCAAAACAACTGGTTTGTTTTGGTACAAAGAGAACTAATAAGACAGCAGCAGTTCATTCACTGAGTTGTGCGCCAGTGTTTGTGATGAAAAAGTAAACGACGATATATATTTCACTACAGCTATCAGAATTCAGTAGGAATTCCCCCAGCTAGAATTCCAGTAGATTTAGCCAAAATAAATTTTTTTTAAAAAATCCAAGTTTCCGGAGGAGTTCTTTGTTCTTTGTCAAGGCTGTGTCTAAAGCAACGGGCATTAAAGCAAGAAGAATCACCGTGCTTTATTAGCTAGATCCTTGGAGTGAGACCTGGGTCAGTCTCCTCACTTGGGAAATGGACGTGGTGGTGCTGCAGGTTAAACCGCTGAACTGTCTGTGCTGCAAGGTCAGAAGACCAGCCGTCATAAGAACAAATCCACGCGACGGAGTGAGCTCCCGTCGCTTGTCCCAGCTCCTGCCAGCCTAGCAGTTCGAAAGCATGCAAATGCAAGTAGATAAACAGGTACCACCTCAGTGGGAGGGTAAACGGCGTTCCGTGTCTAGTCGCGCTGGCCACCTTACCACAGAAACTGTCTTCGGACAAAAAACGCTCACTCTATGGCTTGGAAACAGGGATGAGCACTGCCCCCTAGAGTCGGACACGACTGGACTAAATGTCAAGAGGAACCTTTACCTTTACCTTAAGAAAAAACCTGTGCACCATATTGAATTCACTGGGGTGGGGGGAGGAATGGAAAAGCAACAAACAAAATATATAGATAAATAAGTCATATTTAGGTTTAGGGGATTTGCTATTACCCTGCCCAAAAGGGAAGTCCTTCAGTCATATTCAGCTTTTGCTTTGTTATTTTTATTTGCTGCTGCTGCTGCTTCTGTTTCAACCAGCAGTTTTATATAATAAGCAGGACTACATGATTAAATGGATCATGCTGGCAATCTTAGCTTTGTTGAACTGGAGGATGACTGGCGACATGCATGTGATACACATCCTTTTAAAACAAATGGTCTGTGACAGGGCTGGTTGACCCGGATAGTAGGCTCACTGTATGGAATGTGGCACTGCCTAGTTTAGCAAGGTTTTCACTGGGGTGTTTTGGATCATGTTCAGGCAATTTGTTGGCATAGCAAGATGAGCGATGGCAAGAGAAGGTTGCTTGCTTGATGATTGCTCTAGCTCCTTGCTACAGCAGGGTGTCTAAGAATAAGTAAAATACCAGTGAATAGGCTGGAATTCTTCAACCCTTGATTAGTTCATCCAAAATAGGAGACTGAAATCCACAATATTTACAGCTGATTCCTTCTTTTCTTCCACACTGGGCTAACACACAGTGTGTGTTATATCCTATTTTTAGCCCTTTCCTCTTGCAGTTATTTATTTAAATATTTTTACCCTGCCTTTCTCCTTAAAAGGACTCAAGGTGGCTTACAGCAATTAAAATACAATCTCCAAAAAGCTAAAAATGGTAAGTACAATATTAGAAAGCGTAAATAAAATCAATACTAAAAACACATTTGAAAACAGTAAAGCACAACAATCATTTTTTTAAAAAAACTCAAATTTTCTCAGGCTGCTAGTCACTTAGGAAAAGCCTGCCTGAAGAGAAAGGTCTTTGCCTGCTTGCAGAAAGACAGCAAAAAAGGGGACATCCTAGCTTCCAGTGGCAAGGAGTTCCACAGTCCGGGAGCAGCGACTAAGAATTGTAGCTACATTTGTCTCCATATCTTCTCCTTCACATACTTACTTCCCTTCTGGTTTTTCTCAGGATGTATGAAAATAATGCAAATAATGAAGATAATATAAGCAGTGCACTAATAAATGTCATGATTAGGGTTAAAGCTGATTTTCTGGAATGGTAATTATAAAGGGAATGTATCCTGACATTTTGTGTGATCCCTTTATATCTTCAGTGGTAGCTGGCATGTTATAAACTGGAGGGACAAAATATGGATTTCTGGATCAGGCCCTTAGGCAAGATCACAGTAGGAAGTAATCTGCCCTTCCCTCAACCTTCATGGACTAAGAAGCACCAGATGTGAGATGTTTCCTCTTATATACAGTTGCACCAAGTACAGGCAGACTTACTTTCTGGAGAAAGTAAGAAATAGGGGAGAAAACACTGAACAGTTGTTAGGGCTCTGTACTGGAACTATACTGAAGTTTCTAGCCTGCTACAAATCCATCACTTTGAGTGAGTGGCCTCCAAAAAGGTATTCTTTTTTTCCTCCTGTTTTTGTTTCCACTGAGGACATGTTCCAGAGCTAATTTCTCTCAACCCAAATGATCAAAGGACTGCAGCAACCCCCTTGTGACTAAATATTGAATTGTTGGAGGCTTTTCAATTTAGGTAAAAGGTAAGTAAGGGAAAACATAATATAGAGGTATAAAACGAAGTCCAGAAAGTGGCTAGAGAGAAGGTATTCTCTTGGAAAAGTGGCTAGATAACAGCTATTGTCCTTCTCTCTTACAAGAACACAGGGTCATTCCCTGAAGCTCGTTATTCACATAGCTGAAAAGTAGAAATCAGGGCAACAAAAGGTAGTTATGCAATAAAGTCAGGTAAATGTACTTGGGGTTATTGTGCTATGTGGATGAAGGGAGGGCATAGTGCATTGAGTGTCCACAGCACATGAGTGCACAAGTGAGAGCACATTACTTTACAAGCTCTGGCAGTGTTGCAAGACTTGGGGGTATGTGTGAAAACTCCTTCTGGGTTGGTGGTGAGCCAAGGAAGATTTACCCATCAATGCTGGAGGTAAGGATGTGCTGGCTGCAAGTTCTAGAAACAATGAGGGCAGCTCCTGCAGCTATGGGGCACATTCTGGCTAGGGATGGGGCTTTCATGTTTTAACAAATGGGGAAAAGACACAAAAAAGACATTCTTTTCATTTTTCTGTTCTTTTGTGAATTCCTGAAAGAAGACCTCTTAAATATGAATGATTCATGTTAATGAAAAAGTGATTCGTGAAAGGTGCTTTTTTAAAAAGAGGATTGCAAGCGTTACCCCTTTTTATTTAACCTTTCTTTCACCCCTTGTCTGTCAAATTGCTTGGGACTTCTTTTATCCCATAGTATTGCCAGGACCACTGTCAGCAGCCAATCAAAATGTCTGGGTGGGGAGAGGAAATTTTTAAGTACTAAAACGTCTTGGATTGGTTGGAACCCAGCTCTTTCTTTGTTTCGCCCCTTCCTTGTGATTGTGTAAAGTTCTGATGCCCTCCATCTTGTGCTATATTCCTGGTTGTGGCTTCATAGTGGGGCCTTTCCTCTTAGAAATCATAGAAAAATAAAGTTGGAAGGGGCCTACAAGACCCTCAAGTCCAACTCCCTGCTCAGTGCAGGAATACAAGCAAAGCATATCTTGCCAGGTGATTTTCTAAGTTTTTCTTGAATGCCTCCAGTATGGGAGCACTCACCAACTCCCGAGGTAACTGGTTCCTCTATTGTACTGCTCTAAGTTGAGAAGTTTTTCCTGATATTCAACCGAAATCTGGCTTCCTTTAACTTGAGCCTATTGTTGCGTGTCCTCTACTCTGGGATGATCGAGAACAGATCCTGCCCCTCCTCAGTATGACACTTGATTTCTCCCCTCCCCTTTGATTTTTTTGGGGTAAATTTTATTTCATTTTCACTAGGATTTATTTTTGCTGTCACCACCAGGCAGCCTGCCTACACCAGTGTGCCTCCCTGGGCTTATTTTTCTGCCCTGACAGTGAGATCACACTCTTTGCTACACCTGAGGGCAGCAGGATATCTTAAAGCAGGCTTGTCCAACCTGCGGCCCGAGGGCCGCATGCGGCCCAGGTTGGCTCATAATGTGGCCCAGTGCAATTTTTTATTTTAAAAGAAATTCCAAAGTTTCAAGTTACACTGCCGGCGCTTGCGGCCGGAATGCGGCTGGGGCACGTCACAATGGTAGGGGGAGAGAGGGAGGGAAGGAAGGAAGGAGTGGGAGGGGAGCTGTGTGACTGCACTGTGCCATCCCCGTCAATAGGTGGACCCCTCCTAGCCCCATAAAGCCACCGGAGTTGAAGCTGGCAGCCTCTGCTGTCTGAGATCGCAACTGCCAGTAAGCGCGCTTGGAGCGGGGCTGCGGAGGATGGCTAGGGCAGCCCCCCCCCTGTGGCCCAAACCAAATTTTCATCTTCTAATGTGGCCCAGGGAAGGTGAAAGGTTGGACACCCCTGTCTTAAAGAGTAGAAGGCAGACTATGAACCATTCAGCTCTCTCCAAGAATATGCTAAGACAACCAACCTCCTTGTTCTGCCCAGTGATAGGATCAGCCTTGTTCTGTCTCACAGCAATTACTGCACCATCCTGTTAAATCAAAATACTTGCCTGTCTGCATCCACGCATTGATTTGTTCTCTTCACCTCTCTAAGCAGCAGTTCTACAGGCTGCATTTTATTGGAGGCTTAAGGTTTTTTTTTTTGTAATACTTGTTTAATATTCATTATAAATGATCAGATAAGTGCCCACACAGGAAATGCCAGCCTTTAAAGCAGCATCTATTTCCCCAAAAGAAGCAGCAAACCCTTGACGTTTCCCAGGCTTCTTTTCAGAATCAGAGTCTTCTCTTTTCTGAACCTGTGCATTTGTAGGGTATAAATTTGTCCATTCTGTCCTATTGGGAAATGTAAACTAAGAAAGCAATAAATACTCATAAATACTCATTTTTTAAAAGCAGGGTGAAAGGTGTTTGTGTCTTGACACGGTGAGACATCCCATTTGGAAAAAAAAATGGAACTACAGTAAGTGTTTTCTCCCAATTCCTATGGGAAATTTTAAAAGAGCAGTTCTTTTTTCTGGTCAGCAACAGCATTCACCCCCCCCAAAAAAAAACCACGGGGGTTTGTGTAAAAAACTTGTTTTTCATTTGTAAAGGTAAAGATAAAGGTAAAGGTTCCCCTTGACAATTTTTGTCCAGTCGTGTCCGACTCTAGGGGGCGGTGCTCATCCCTGTTTCCAAGCCATAGAGCCAGCGTTTTGTCCAAAGACAATCTTCCGTGGTCACATGGCCAGTGCGACTTAGACACGGAATACTGTTACCTTCCCACCGAGGTGGTCCCTATTTATCTAATCGTATTTGCATGCTTTCGAACTGCTAGGTTGGCGGGAGCTGGGACAAAGCAATGGGAGCTCACTCCGTCGCGTGGATTCGATCTCATGACGGCTGGTCTTCTGACCTTGCAGCACAGAGGCTTCAGCGGTTTAGCCCGCAGCGCCACCACATATTATTATTTATGTATTTATTTCTTTAATTTATATATGACTCCCATTAGTGCCACAGCACTATTCTGGTGGTTCACAATAAAATACACAATTGTAATAAAATAATATAATAAAAACCATATAACAATCTAACGGCATGAAAACAGAGGGGCATCAGAACACTGATGACAGTAAGAATAAGATAAAGCATGAAAATAAAAATAAAAGTCACAGTTGCTGGTTGGAGCTATAAAATCAGCCTCAATTCATCTAGGGTCAGGGTGGGAAGCCTCCTGGAAGAGCCATGTGTTCAGTGTCAACAGGGAGAGGGTCAGGTGAAGTTCCTCTGGGAGCTGCTTCCACAAAGGTGGAGCCACTGTGATGAAGGCCCTACCTCTCATTGAAGATCTATAGGTCTCCATTGGGGTGGCTACCAAGGGGAGCCTCATATGCAGTGATCAGGTGGGTTGGGTAGTTGACACTGGGGACAGAGGCTCTGACAAGTAATATGGGACCAGACTGTGGAGTGCTTTATCCATGAGTCAAAACCTTGAACCTTATCTGGGACTCAGCGGGTAACCAGTGGAGGCGAGCCAGGATTGGGGTGATGTAATCAAATCTGCCTGCACCAACCACCACTCTGGTTAGCGCATTCTGGACTCATTGAAGTCTCCAAGTCAGCTTCAAGGGAAGCCCCACATAAAGAGCATTGCAGTAGTCAATCTGGGAAATGACATGGTTTTCACTTCAAAATACAGTGTTTTCAGCACAAAATGCAGATGTTTTTGTAAAAATGCAGATATCCTGTAAATTTTTCACAGAAAAGTGCCAATATGTGAAAAATGTACAATTCCCCTCTTAATCTCACTCAGTTGTTTGCGGGGGAGGGTGAACTGTTGAATTTCTTTTTGTTCTCATCTATGGGAATTAAATATATGTAGATTTATAAGATAGAAACCTTCCGTAGATAATCACCATCTGCCACAGAAGACCATATAATGCTCTTTGGCAAGTATGGACAAAATTAAGCAGGGGCAGGTTAGAATCCCCTTTGAGTACAGTATGTTTCTAATACAAAAGTCCAAAACTTGTATTTTCTGTCTCTCTTTATTTGGGATGGAAAAATACATACAATAATTGTGTGCCACTAAGTTGATTCCAACCAATGGCAATCCTTTCAAGAGTTTTCTAGGTATAAAATACCAAGACACAGTCTGAGTTCATTCACTTCTTCTATTGGCGCAGTAGAAGTATGCAGTTTGCCTAGTGCTGTAACTAGCCATTTTGGCACCAGGGAGCAAGTGGCCCTATTTCCCACCCACTCCGCTCTGAGGCAAGGAAGCAAGATGCCCATGAAAAAGGAGGAAAATGTGATGCACCCTACAAAAAAAGGAAGTGAATAGGGCCAGAAGACATTGTAGTTTATTTTCCTAACATTCACCTGTAGGTTTGCCTCTAGATTTCAGTACCATCCAACTTTGTTGCCCTGGGCTAAAGCCCCTGCTCTTCCACCCTCGTTACAGCCCTAAGCTTGCCCAAAGTTACACAGGCTGCCTCTTTGAGCAGGAAGCACACTGATGAATCCGACATATGGCATTTTGCTGCACAGCCAGGTACCCCATTCCCTGGGAAATCTGACCAGAAAAAACTTAAGATTTTAAAAATAATGTGCATGTAGAAGAAATAATCATTGACAGATTTATTTACTCAGGCCTGGTGTTTGGGATGTTTAGTAACTTAAAAGACTGAATTTGAAACCTTGTGTATTCAACTAGGTAAGGGCTGAAGTGGGGTTGCCATTAAGTTGCTTCTAACATCTCCTTCTCCCCCCCTCTCCCCAAGATGTTCACCTGAATGGCAGGCTGGCAGATATTCCTTTGGGTCTAAAGAACAACAGAATCAATTGAAAACAGCTAATGTAAATAGCATGGGAAGTAGGAAATTTCATTTTTCATTTAGCTTTGAAGAATTCAATAAAATTTGCAAATTTCTCAATATTGGCAGGAGAAACGGCTTTGTTTATTTTATTTTTTAAAGGTCAAATGCAGGAAAAAGTGAAACTGACAGCTCCTGCCATCCCTATATATAAGAAAACAAGATGGGAAATGCATTTTTACTGCTTGGTGTTCTAAAAAAAGCTCTTTTCGTCGTGATCATGGGAGAACAGTGGTAGCAATCAAGGCTCGGTGAATATAATGTTGATGCAAGCATCATTTCTGAATGATAAACCAGACCGGTGATTTATTCCAAAGACATTCTCATTTCATAAATATTTCCATGAAAGCTCAGAAAGCTTAATTATACAGCAATTTCCACCGCCACCGCCAGCCAGCCCTCCCTCCCTTCCTAGGGATAACTAGCTAGCTTCCTTTTCCCCAGCTCAGCAGCCTGGTGATTTCTGATCATGCCTCTAATTGCTCAGAAGTACAGCCTGCTTGCCTTTAAATGATTGCTAAATGATTCAGGAACCATATTTATTCAGAGCAATTGTTCCAATGATCTTTGCAAATAAGGGAAAGAAACACACACGTACACACGTGACAGGAGAATAAATCATTTCATAAGCCCTGCTGTAGCTCTTTCTTGAACCAAACCTATACCTTGTGTTATGGTGTCAGGGGGTCATTTTTTAATTTTTCTCTCTGGTGGAAAGAGTGCTAGTCACTGCTCAGTTGCATGAGTAGTTAGTTAAAAATACCAGTTGCCTGCCAAGGTGAGAGAGAGCTAGCACAGAAGAGGTTGGTAGTAAAAGGAAAAAGAGAAGGGAATACTGTACACAGATTAAATGTCTCAGAATCCAATAAATATTTAAGCCTGTTAAATGACCCTTCCTCACCCTGCCCAGCAATTTTCACCAAGAGTTTATCAAACTCAAGGATTGTGATATGACCCTATGCTCCTCACTACTTTTTGGTGGGCGGATGAGTAGAGCTAGGTCTGTCTTGGAAAGATTGGTAGGGAGTTTTCTTCTAGAGCTAAAGATCACTAAAAAGTATTTCATTGCCTGGTTTCTTCATGTAACTGTTTACAGAATCATAAATAAGCACTCTGGCTGTGGTCATGAATAGAGATGGACACGAACCGCCAGTATTTATTTTGTAAACAATGAAAGTCAAGCTGTACGTTCACTTTTGCTTTCACTTTAAAATCACTTTTTCCTCCTGCAGCTTTTGAGAAGAATTCTTCATTTTTAGAGCAACACCTCTGCACCCCATAAAATCAAATTTATTGAATTATTGACATACCTGTTACTTGGTCCATTTTTCCATAGTTGTCTGTAGACAGGGCACATACTTTATGCAAAGTACGCAGCAGCATGGTGGTGAATGTGGAAGCCCGGGCACTCCCCTTAGCTATACGTGGAGACAAAAAATACAGATATCCACATCAAATAATCAGTTCAAGGTTTTTTTTTTTTTTCATCTCCACCTGGAACAGGTCTCTTTTTAAAATTCTCTAGTCAAGACCAAACCACACTCAAATACAGTACTCTGCGTAATAATGGGGTTGGTTTTATATATATACAACAATTAGAAGAATTCACCTTCTTACTGCTGCATGCAGTTAAGTCTTACATGGATGCCTGAGACAGTGGTGGATTACATCATCATTCCTGCTAATAAAAAAAAAACCCAAACTCCTGGTGCTTTGTTCCTGTGAAACCTGGCTCCACTATTTAAAAATGCTCCAACTCACTGATGGTCAAATTAGATTTTAAGGAGAATGTATGTTTCATTCTCTCCATCTCACCAGGTAGGAATGGGGTGAAGATGGTGCCCAGGCATTGAAGCTTGTTGTTGTTTAGTCATTAAGTCGTGTCCAACTCTTCGTGACCCTACGGACCAGAGCACTCCAGGCCCTCCTGTCTTCCACTGCCTCCTGGAGTTGGGTCAAATTCATGCTGGTCGCTTCCGTGACACTGTCCAACCATCTCGTCCTCTGTGGTCCCCTTCTCCTCTTGCTTTCACACTTTCCCAACATCAGGGTCTTTTCCAGGTAGTCTTCTCTTCTCGTGCGATGGCCAAAGTATTGGAGCCTCAGCTTCAGGATCTGTCCTTCCAGGGAGCACTCAGGGTTGATTTCCTTCAAAATGGAAGGCATTAAAGCTACCACAATATTAAATTGGCATCTCTAGCACTATTCACTCAGAGATTTCCATCCCTGCCCAGAGATCCGCAACACATTTCCTGACACATCAAGCCATGTCCTGAGGCATGTCGACCCTACCATGTTAATTCAGTGCTTCAAATCCAAGAGCATGCTGCTCATCAGAAGCCACACAGTATAGGCAATGAAGACTCCTTCTAATTGCACACTGAGTTATTGCCAACATGACCCTGACAACAGCATTACTTCCTGAATATCTAGCCTTGATGAACTATATATTTTTCGCTGGTGACAGGTTTATTCCTGTGTTGAAAGATTGTTTAAGAGCTATTTCATTGTACATTGCAAAGGTGTAATTGGGTTGTAGCAGGTTTATTTCTTTAAGAGGTTAAGCAATAATTATATGTCACCCTTTTAGTACAGGGGGCTTTTATTCTTCTTAACATGTGGATAACTTTTATCAGGCAGCCAGTTAACAGCTTGGCTCTGAACGCCCACCAATTTCTCAACATCTAATGGGGGGAAAGAGGAAAAATAATATATACCAGAAAATGGCTGCCTTATGGAGGATCCATATATTCTTTTTCCATTTGAGCTTGTCCTCTGTTCTTAGTATAGTAGTCCCATATATATTAGACTACTATACTAAGAACAGAGGACAAGCTCAAATGGAAAAAGATTATATGGATCCTCCATAAGGTGGCCATTTTCTGGTATATATTGTTGTATATATATGGGACTACTATACTAAGAACAGAGGACAAGCTCCAATGTATCAGACCAAGGGTCCATCCTGAGGCAAGCTGGTCCAGCATCAACCATGTTGTCCTTCTGACTGTAGGCAAAGGTATTAAAAATTGTTCAGGCAACACAGCAAGGATGGGAAATCCTGCATCCCCTATGAATGCTGAATGGGATACAAAAGATCAGTTGCAGTGTTGCTCCAGCCTAGAGGTGAACAGCGGCTCCTTGCTCTGCCCTGCAGTCATTCGCGAAGTGCACATATACCTTTAACGCAGTCCATTTTTGCACAATTGTCAAACACCGTGGCCATGCCTATTCTAAACAGCCCTCTAAGTCTCTGTTCTGTCTGTTCTATACACAACTTTATAAAATACTTGCTTCACAATGACTAGGAGGAGGTCCTGCTATGTCACAACTGGATATTGAGACTCAGTGTAATGTTATACTCTAATGTACCATGTTCTTTTTAAAGAAAAATTGAAAACATAAAGAAAATACCAAGAATTCTGGTCAGCAATGTGGTAGGGACAGGGAGAAGCCCAATGGTAGGTGGAGGAGCAGAGATGCTTTGCAGAGCCCTGGGGCAAACGTGCCCCACTTGTTTACCCCCTGGACAGTTTGGCAGCTTTGCAGTCTTATCATGTTGTGCAGTTTATACAAGATCGCAAAGCACAGCTGTATAACATGCCTAGCCACTGCCAATCTTCTCCACAGACATGTCTATGGAAAAAAGTCCAAAACAGGCTACCTTCTGCTGTAAGTTCTTCTCCCTAAGTTGCTATCATTTCCTCCTTCATAGCAAGAAGCAGGTCTTTTCTTGGCACGGCATAACTAGACAGAAAGATTGAGGACTACCATATACCGCAATCTCTCACATTGTAGTATCTTCTTCCCTTACTGTTATCTACCTAATCTCTTAACAGCTTGTGGCTTTATTTTATTATCAATTATGTAGTGTACGTATATTGTTTGGATGTGGACTGGCTCCCCCAATTTTGCTGTGCCCAAATATGGACACACAGATTTTTGCCTGAACCACCCTATATTCTTTTGGGTTACTCCAGCCCCGTTTTTATCTGCGCTCTTGATGGTACATATTTGTGCATTTTGGACTCTCTAGGATGTCCATATTTCTGAAAATGGGGATGTGCACATGGCAAGGCCAGGTTGGAGCAAATTATATACTAGGCCCCAGAATTTGGCAGGACTGGAGGTGAAAGGACAGAAGTGATTCTGGCCAACAGAGCAGCAGTCTGCAAAGGTGGCTATTCTGTTTTACTTTCCACCTTCTTTTGCATCCTCCAGGAGAAAGCCTTGATATTGACAGCAAGCAGAGTGCCTTCATCATTATCATCTTTGAACTGCAGAGCTGGTAGGGACCCTATGGATCATTGGGTCCAGCTCCTGTCAAGGAGGCACAGTGGGGAATCAAACTCCCAACCTCCAATCAAACTCTGGCTCTACAGTCAGAGACCTCAACCACTGAGCTACCTACTCAGCAGTTCTTATGCAGACATAAATAGGATTTTGCCCAATAAATCATACTAATATGATGAAGACAGTGAAGTTCAGTTTAACTAACTAAGCATAAATCTTATAATTTGTGGCACAGTTTATCTTTGGTATACTTACAATTTTTAAACATACAGTAATTCCTTGTTGGGGCCTGTTGATTTTTTTTAATTGTGAATTGCTTTGTGCATCATTTTGTATGGAGAAATGGATGGGATGGGATTGAGTGGAGTATCTGGAAAGAAGATATGGCTGGTTGGATCTCGGAAGAGGGGCATTCCACCCTGGAACATTTTAGAAAAAGTCTCAATTTTCACAATGGCTTTTATGAGTAACCTGACTAGTTGTTTCCAGGAGAAATCATCAGATGCAAGCCAGCTACACAGCCGAAAGGAAGAGGATCTTTGAAATGCGTGAGGGGATTAAAACGTTTTAGGCATATGGCACATTAGCCACATGTTTAAACATTTGCCTTTAGCTGCACAAACATGCAACCAGTGGAATTTGCTTAGCGAGTTACGCGGATTATCTTTAACTGGACTGTAAGCTGCCTATGTTGGGGGGGGGAGGGGAGAGAACTGGATAAGGAAAGGGTCAGATCCTCCAGGAGGCTCTATTCCTTCCTGCCTGATGTAATCTGCTTTCACATTCCTCAGGTACCACCAGGGCAGATAAGGGACATCTCACCCACAGGAGAGTGGAATCATTCTTCAGCACCTCTAGCTTCCAGGACCCCAAATGGGAGCGAACTTCCATACATGCAAGATGGTGTCTATTAATTATCTTTTTCAGGAGAGTTTTCACTTTACTCCTCAGCTTATAACCTTTAAGAGTGGCTAACATACACACAGACATTTAAAACTAAAGGTGTACATGCACCACAATATTTGGTCCCGATTCCAGTTTGACAGTCAATTAAAACTCATGTGGCTCAAATGGATTTGAAAAGTGCCCGATTGCCTGATAGCCCCTGATCTGAATCTCTGTTTGGAAAGCCAAAGCTTCATACCTTTTTGGACTATCACAGAGTGGAAAGTGACAGATTGCATGCCTTTTGTTGCTTATCCTAGTCAAAACCAACCAATGGCTATTGGTTATTTTCTGTCAGAACCAGATGAAATCTCAGACGTACTAGTCTCTAAAGAGGGGAGCAACTGTCCAATAAATAGGTGTAGCTGGAGTTGTTTTAGGGGCACTACATTTTGATATACCATATTTTTCTGTGTATAAGACGCCCCCCACTTTTCTAACCTAAAATTAAGAAGTCTAAGTGGGGCTTAGCAAGTGGAGGGGAAAGCAGCAACCAAAGCCCTGCAGGATCACTTTGATCCCTGCTCCACCCCCCACTTGTGTTTGTTCTCTCCTCAGCTTACTTCCATGTATAAGACGACCCTCAATTTTTAGTCTAAAGAATTTAGACAAAAGTATAGTCTTATGCATGGAAAAAACAGTATGTTAAAAGGAACTGCTTGTTAAGGCCAACTTAGGCTCCAAGGTATCAGATCCAGGAATGAAAATGATTTCTGAGATTTGGGAAAGCTGCTGTCAGCTCCCTAATAATAAAATAATATAATGGTGTGTCAGCTTGCTCATATCAGTGTCAGCCTGATATCTAACTCAGTGAGTTAGATATCAGACGATGGAGCCAGAGATTCGGCGTTCGATTCACCATTGTGCTTCCTGTGAGTAGAGCCAACCTTTTTGGCCTTAGGCAAGCAGCACAGTTCCAGGATGGCCCCAGAAGAAAGGAATGGTGAACCGCTTCAGAGTATTCTCTACCTGGAAGACCCTATAAAGCAGTGGTCCCCAACCTTGGGCCTCCAGATGTTCTTGGACTTCAACTCCCAGAAATCCTGGCCAGTCAAGGTGGTGGTGAAGGCTTCTGGGAGTTGTAGTCCAAAAACATCTGGAGGCCCAAGGTTGGGGACCACTGCTATAAAGGGTCACCATAAGTCAGAATTGACTTGATGGCACACGATAATGATGAGTAATAATAAATTATAAACAGACAGAATAAAAGCTGCATGAGGTCATAAGGCTTTGACAAGGGAGAAGAAGAGACATGTTTTTGCCAATACTCTTTTGAAATCATGAAAGGTGACATAAAACCAGCATGCTTTTTCTTTCCAACATGACAACACATACTTTTCCCTTCAAGTTATGGTGACTTTGTGTGCACTCTTGCACACTTGAATGTGCCTTTCACTGCCTCTTTTGGGGGCAGACTTTTTGTAAGTACTTCTGCTTCAAGTTTATACCAGTCTCTTATTTCTCTCCACATACAGTACTTCAGATTTCACGGCTAAATGCTTTATGGCAGCCAAGGGAAGTTAAGTACTTCACTGTCAGAACCGAAAGAAGAACACAGAGAAAAAATCATTTATTCCCTATCTCACTGTACTCCACAAACATACGAGTAGTTCAGACTACTAAATGGGGAAGAGAAAAAAATCCACAGCTTTTGGTAATTTTTAAGGGCTGTTACAAAAAAGAAAAAAAGAGACCCCCATTTTCAGGAAGTATTGCTCAGTAAAGGCTATGTTTGACCTCACTGACGACGTCATCTTTGATATTGTAGGATCAGTCACATGATGGTCCATATCTGTCCTCACTCTACACTGGCTTAGTTGATTAACAAATTCCTTAGGCTCTGCTTTTATCTTTCAAAATGAGACACCCAAGGCAGCTCACAATGTATCCCAAACAATCCAAATGTACATTAACAAAATGATGGGCTTACATAACAGTGGGGTGCCATCACATTCCCTACATGAACCCTGATTGGCTGGAACCTCTTTGAGGATGGCAGAACATGGCTCTTGACTGAGAAAGGGTAATCTCCTTGAAATTCTGGATTGAGCCAGCCCCCCAATCATTCCCCAGTGAGAGAGGCCTTGTGGCATTGGGTGGGGGCTTGTATCAAAGCACCAGCAGGTGGGGGAATCAGAAGTCTCAACATATCAGCTTTGCTTAGTAGACCAGCCTCACGGTATCCTTACTACTGGTTCCAGCCCCTGACATAGCCGTATTTCCTAACTGCAGATGTGTGGAAGAAGCTAAAAAGAGAAAAGAAGCAGGAATCTCCTCCAGTTCCTCCTCTTCTTCAAGATTCCACCTCTCCTTCAAGCCCTCCGGCAAATGAAGAGGATTTGAGAAAGAGGCAGAATGTGCTCCTTCTTGCATACAACTACAGATAAGATATGAACCTGTGAAAGAAATGCCTGCTGCTGCTCTGCTTAAACAGAGCCCAGCTGACGAGAGGCACAACTAAAACACAATTTGTGCAATTAATAAGAGGCATGCAAAGTCTGAATAGCACATGGTGGTGCATGTCTCCCATTACTCATTATTTTACAAGACAGTTCTAAAAATGGGGCAACCCGAATGAAAAATTATAACATTGAAACTACCATTTGCATTTGTCAAAAAACAACTACTACAACAAAAAACCCCAGCTCTGATGCTTTAAGTTTGGGTGAGAAGTGCTTAATTGATTAAAAAGAAAGAGTCAGCTCCTGAGGATTTCCCCTTGTTTGATGAATGGCAGTGAGTGGATATCTTGTAGACCAGCACTACCTAACCTTTTTGGGGCCATGGACCAGTTGGGGGGAGCGAGTTCCATGTGTGGGAGGGGTGGGACACCCCCGCACTTGTGGTGGGCATGTCACACACATGCGGTGGATGTGTCGCACCTGCAGTGGGCGTGTTGCGCTCCCACACGTGCCGCAAGCATGACACACCCATTGCACGAGCGTGACACACCCCCGCAGGCACGGCACCCCCCCGCAAGCGTGACACGCCCACCATGCAAGTAGGTGAGGGGGTGGAAATCTGTATCCGTGGCCCAGTTTCGGCAAGCCCACGGACTGGTACTAGGCTGCAGACCGGGGGTAGACGACCCCTCCTGTAGACCATCTTGACGGCTGCCATTGGTGTTGTCAACATTCAGGCTGCCCGTTGCAATGTAAAGCTTGCCATCCTTTTCCCATTGGCAATGTGGGCACAATACTGTCCATCAATATCAAGACATTTCCTGGTGTTTTGAATCTTTGATACAAAAGCACAATATCCCACATTCATAAACTAGAGTTTTGCTGTGTTGTTTTAATTTTTTGCATAACTGAATTTTTCATAAAATTCAATTTTGCTCCTGGACCCAGCGCTCTCTACGGAGAAGCAAATTTGAGCCATTACCATCTCCGGCATATTGCACAGTTGTGGCCCACCCTGAATAGGAAATCCCTAACAACATTGGTCCATATGTTGGTAATCTATAGTATTGACTACTGCAATGTTCCCTATGAGGGGCTGCCTTTGAAGGCACTGCAGAAGCTTCAGCAGGTTCAAAATGCAGCAGCCAGGTTTATATCAGGCATAGGAAGATACGACCACATCTCACTGATCTTGGCACGTCTGCATTGGCTCCCTATATGCTTCTGTGCCAAATTCAAAGTGCTGGTTTTAACTTATAAAACCCTTAGTGATTTGGGACCTTATTACATGACAGAGCTTCTCTCCCTCAAATTGTCCATCTGGGCCACCCAGATGTTGCATTTGCAGTTGGCCATCCCGAGAGAGACCCAGAAAACTACCACCATGAACAGGGCCTTCTCAGTGGTGGCCAATGCTATAGAAAGCGTTAGCTGCTGATATACACCAGACTCCCTCTCTTTTGACCTTCAGAAAATGAGTAAAAACTATACTGTTTGAAGAAGCCTTTGGAAATATCTTACTTATTGATTTTTATTGAACATCCTTGTGGGCCCATAAACTGAATTGGTTATTGACTTGATTTATCATCAAGGTCTCCTTCTTTTTTGGACATCCTGGGTTTTGGTTTGTTTGTTTGTTTGTTTGTTTGTTTCTCTTTATTTATGTCCTTATTGGTGGGATTGGGTAGTTGTGTTTTAACAACTATTAACCACCCAGAGTAGTGGTTAGGCATTAGATGGGCAGGATATAAATGTAATACATAAAATAAAAATAAATACATAATCATCCTGTGCCTACAGAGCCTTTCAGCTATGCCTGTCATTCTGCTGGATCTCATATGGTAACATGAATCACAGAGTTGTAGAACTGGAAGGTTCATCAAGCAAAGCCCCTGATGAAGCAGGAAATGCACAGCCAGTACATCCCCAACTCCAGATCCAAGTTACACGACACTCACATTGGGCTCAACATGTTCCAGATCGAGTTCTTTGTTGCTCAGCACAACAAACGGCAGCTAAAGATGACTGTTATTAGCTGTATTTGTACATTCCATGTACAATATCATGGTGTCTAAAAGTTTTGCTTATGATGTCATCCTCCATTGAATCACTAGGGGTATAATGGACCCAAATGTATGAACGATGTGTACCTTTGCCATCACTCCCATATACGGATCTGAATGTAAAGCATGTCTCTGAGCCCAATTTTATTACAACTCAGATTTGCCATTAGAAAATACTTAGCATGAAACACATGCTGCAGGCATAACACTCGTTGGAGTGAAATGCTTGGATGCAATTTGGTTTTTTAGTGAAGAGGTTTCCGCTATACTACAGATGGGTCATGTGCCTCTTATTCAAATCACAGTGTACTGCGGCATTGCATTTCAGATCCTTAGGAACTACTCAGGTTTGTGATACAGCCGTCTTGATAATCCTGCACCAGTGTCACTTTCCTGATGCTGACAGGCACAGATTTCCAACTGTCCTTAAGTGTGTGCACACTTGTTTTTTAAAGGTAAAAGATGATAAAGAACTCTTAAGTAAACATTTGTTCATAATAGTACACACGCATGCACGAACTCAGCACGAGCTTTTGCTGTCGCAGCAAACCTTTGTTTGATGTAATCTTAGCTAGACATTTTCTGTATCAACAGCTATTTTGTCAGGTAAATATCCTTTCCCTACCATATGGAATGGCAAGCACATGCCTTGGCATCTTTAATTCTCTAAGAAATCAGAATTTTCAAATTCTTAAATGCAATGACAAGTTGTAACTGGAGCGGCAGTGAAGTGCCCCTCTCTATCCTAGTCTATAAGCCACCCAGATTTAAATGTGTTATGGTCCTTTTCTTCCACATCAAACCTGAGTCCCTGTTAGGTCCATCACATTAGCAATGCTAGGCTACTAGCTGCAAAATAACTCTACCTGCTTAGATAAAAGCACTGGAGTGAACCTGCCTAGAATGGAGTCAGAAATGCAGAAATACCTTCCGAATTTGACAGCTGGCAAAGCTGTATTTCTCTTGGAGAAGATAGTTGTGAGGCTACTTCAATGTCACCTTGACTATCAGGGCAAAGCAGGAAACCAATCTGGATAACATTGCATCTACTAATGTAGATAGGGCATGGACACACCTCCCTCTATTACCATCTCCACACAAGAATTGGAGATTGTTCATGAATTTGTGTACCTTGGCTCAACGATCTCTGACACTCTCTCCCTAGATGTCAAGCTGGATAAACGCACTGGCAAAGCAGCTACCATGTTCTCTAGACTCACAAAAAGAGTATGGCTCAATAAGAAGCTGACGGCATATACCAAGATCCAGGTCTATAGAGCCTGTGTCCTGAGCACTCTCCTGTACTGCAGTGAGTCCTGGACCCTTTGTGCATGGCAGGAGAGGAAGCTGAATATGTTCCATGTGCATTGTCTCTGATGAATTTTTGGTATCACCTGTCAGGACAAAGTCCCAAATACAATAGTCCTGGACTGAGCTGGAATTTTTAGCATGTATACATTACTGAAACAGCGACCTCTACGTTGGCTCGCGCATGTTGTGAGAATGGCTGATGGTCAGATTACAAAAGATCTCCTGTATGGAGAATTAGTGCAGGGAAATCGCCCCAGAGGGAGACCACAGCTGTGATACAAGGACATCTGCAAGTGGGATCTGAAGGCCTTAGGAATGGACCTCAACAGATGGGAAATCCTGACATCTGAGCATTCAGCCTGGAGGCAGGTGTTGCATCACGGCCTCTCCCAATTTGAAGAGACCCTTGTCCAGCAGGCTGAGGTAAAGAGGCCATCCCAAAAGCAGCAAAATCAGTGAGCTGGACAGGGGACAGATTGTTTTCATTGTGGAAAGGATTGTCACTCTCGAATTGGCCTTCTCAGCCACACTAGACGCTGTTCCAAGTCCTCCATACAGAGCACGTTACCATAGTCTCTTGAGACTGAAGGATGCCTAATCTAACTAATGTAGATATATACATGCAAAAGCAGAAAGGATGTTTGTAATTTAAACAGAATTGAAATGCTTCTCACCTGTGTGGGTCATGATGCCTGCTGAATCTGCTCTCCAGATTCTCTATCGGGGATGGTTACCTTCAAAGCCTCCCTCTTCCTTTTGGTCCCTTATCTTTATACCCAGCTTAGACTAGTATAAATGGAGAACTGTTCTCGTTTTAACTGCTGGATAGCTCAGTGGTTTAGGCTGTAGAGTCAGAGACCGGGGGTTCGATTCCCCACTGGGCCTCCTGGACAGGGCAAATTATTATATTAAAAGAGGGCAAATGGCCACCCTGTTCTTCTCAGGTCTATGAGTCTCAGTCCTGAAAACACATATAATGGAAAGAATGTGTTACTCCTCCTCCTCACATGGCTAATGCTTGTCTAAAAAGCAGAGCTTATTCTATGTGTTGAGGATCTCAATACATTTTGGAATGTAATATCTTGAATCACATGGATAGTTTCCATGCAGAGTGGAAGATCTCCTCTTTGGAAAGTCACCACCCATATTAGGAGGTCACTGGTAATAGATGAGGGAGGGACTATCACCAGCATTACACTATTACGAGCGTTACTGCCACCACTGCCACCACTTCCTCCACAAGTGGTGATTGTATGCAGATCCGTATCTCCTGAGCAGGGCTTTTGTTCTCGAGGAAACTGATGCTGCTTCAGAGCTTGGACAGTGATGTTTAAAAAGCAGTTAGGTTACAGCCAGGGCTCAAAACCCTGTTTGTTTTTCATTTTAATGACCCATTGGATAGATGATCCCCGGGCCTTCTTGGGGGGGGGGGGCGCAGATCACTTAAATAAGCAGAAAGGGTGATAAATGGCTTGCAAAACCATGAATTTGGTTACTTTCAATAGTAAGGGAAGAAGTACAAATGCTAATACTGTACTTTGGGGGGGATTCCATCAGTCCCCCTCGACATTGGGAAGTTCCCCAAACCTGAACAGTGATAATAGTGACAGATTTGAAAGTTCATGCATGCATCAGGACCATCCCCAAGGGGCGTCCAAAAATGCAATGAGCTGGATAAATGCCGAGGAGCAGGTTTTTTTGTAGAATTAATGGCTCTAAATTGTCTGCTCAAAACTGCACTTTGCTTTACCACAGGGATGGTTTGCAAAAATGTATTGCTCCTAGGGAAATTTGTTTCTCTTCCAGCTATCTCTGAGGATTGGAGCTAAGCTCATGGGGAACCTGGGGGGGTGAAGCCTGGGGGGGCAGCCGAGGCCATCATAGTCCCTGCTGCTCAGAACATCCCAGAATCGGTGAGTCCCGGCTCTGCTACACCACTTCCCCAACCAGTAACAACTGGCCCTGGTAATGTATCTGAAAGTTATGAGAGAAAACAAACGGCTGTGGGTGGGTGTGCATGCGGGTGGGTGTATGCTTTCTTGACAAGCACGCATATTTGTTTCAAATCTGGTCAATAAGAGAATGTTCATTTTTGTTTTTGAGAAAGGAGGTTTGATAAGCTACTTGGCCGATTGCCTATGTGAGATAAAAATGTGTCCTCAAACGCTGAGCTGTCAGAGTAATATTCACAAATCACTCATGTTGCTATCAGCGGCAGACAGTAAATATTTTAGCCTGTATTGAAAAATAATATTTCTTCATCTCAGAGGCTCTCCTCGGATTCCCGGTGCACAGCTCTCAAAATAGCTTGCTGGGATTAATCAAAATGAAGAGGGCCTCCTGTACGGTCTTGAAAGGGGGGGGGGAATGGAGGAATTGTTGAGCCATGAAAGGGAAAATAGGTGCAACCAAATAGCAAGCAACAAAGAACATTTTTAAAAACGTGTTTTGTTTTTAAAAAAGAAAAAAAAAAACCAATCAAGAAACACCTACACGTACCAAGAAATCAAATGTGGTCCAGATAGCAAGATGTCTGCAGTGGGAGCATTTTAAATGAGTAATCCATTCTGCTTTGAAACAGAGTCAGGTTCTCAAGAAAACAGAAAAGATGATGTGATCCTTCCACCTTTTGGTCTCTGACTTCTTGAACCTGATAATAATAATCATGTGCTGTCAAGTCAGGTCTGACTTACGGCAGTCCTTTTCAGGGTTTTTCAGGATAGGGAACACTTAGAAATATCTTACCCTTCCCTGCTTCTGGGGCAGTTCCCTGGGACTCTGGAGCTTGCCCAAAGCCACACAGGCTGGCTGTACTCACAAGAGGCACAGCGTGGAATTGCACTTCCATACTCTGACTCTGACCTAAACCACTGAGCTATTCAGCCAGTTCATCTTAACTTGAAAATCTCCAGATATTTTGGACTGCAAGAAGTCTGGCTCTGGGCGAAGTATATTTTAGTCTAACTTGGCTGTTCATGGCTATGTGTTTTGTAATCCAAAACATCAGAAAAAGCACTAATTTGATGCAGGCTGTGCGTTCACAAAGGAGCTTCACGCCTTGTAAATTATAGCCCTTACCTAAGAGAAAGCTGACTGCTGACAGATAGACCAACACATTCAAAAAGCTTCTGCTTTTTAACTGCACTTACAATAAGGCAGCCGTTTTTGTTTCAGTTTCAAAACATTAAAACTAGCAATCATTTTAAAAGTTACACATTTACTGGAATGAACCAAAACGGGTTTTGCAAAAGCACAAATTCTCCCTGATATTGAATCACCACCTTCATAATCTTGTAGTGAAAAGGATGTGGTACATGTAGAAAAACATGTTTATTGGGTTGACTGCAAGATAAGACCATGTTACATCAGCTGCATCTCAACTTCAGCCCTGTGGAAAGTATCAAAAAGGTCCAGGCGGGAGACGGAAGGAGGAATTGCTTCTAGCTAGAACCAGGGTGCCCCAAAGCTTAATAAAACATGACCCTGTAGCAGTAGCAGCCTGACTTCTTTCAGTACTTGAGGCAGTGAGAGAAGCGGCATTTCTCTCCAGCTCAATTGACCAACCTCAGAAGGATGGAAGGCTGAGTCATCCTTGAGCTGGCAACCTGAATGCTTGAGGATTGAACTCAGGTCCTGAGGAGAAGCTTGACTACAGTACTGCAGTTTAACCGCTGCATCACAGGACTTGTGGGGAGACAGGCATGTAACTAATACAGTGGTGCCTCGCTTAACGAGCACACCGTTTAACAAAGAATCCACATAGCGATGCGTTTTTTGCGATCGCTAATGCGGTCGCATTGTGACATTTTGAATGGCAAAACATCACATTGCAATGTTCTAAAAACAGCTGATTGGCGGTTCCAAAATGGCCACCGGAAGAAAAAATGGCCACCCGCTCCGTTTTCGTGCCTTGCCCTCGCTTACCGGGCGGTGAAAATGGCGGCCGGATGGGGGAATCTTCGCATAGCGGTGACTTTTCACCCCATAGGAAAACATTAAATGGGGTTTTTCCCCCGCATAGCGACGAATCCTATTAGCGACGTTAATCCTGGAACGGATTAATGTCACTATGCGGGGCACCACTGTAGCTGTTACAAGCTGAGACACTGAGCAGGAGGGAAGTGAGGTAGCAGAGGTGCTAGGCTTTCAGAATTTGCCACTGCCAACACCCCACCTGCTGCCTTATCCTCAAGGTTTATGTATTTAAAATATTTTTACCCTGCTTTTCTCCTAAGAAAGGATCCAAGGCAGCTTACATTATTAAAACACAATATTAAAGCTAACAACAGTGAGTTATTCAGATATTGAATGAATTAATAACATTATATTACGAATGTTAGGTACGGCATTACTAAAACAGATTCAGCAGCAACAAAATGCAAACTATCTCATTTAAAAACCTCTCCTAGAGAGTCTGTCTCTAAGGGACAATCTGCCTCAAGAGAAAGGTCTTTGGCTGCTTGTGGAAGGACAGCAAAGATGGGGCCAGTGTAGCTTCCAGTGGGAGGGAGTTCCAGAGTCTGGGAGCATCAACAGAGAAGGCCCTCTCCCATGTCCCCACCAGGCGCACCTGTGAGGGTGGTGAGACAGAAAGAAAGGCCTCCCCTGATGCTCTTAATGTGTTGGGCCAGCTCTGCCCATGTCCATCTACATGTCCAGTGTGTGTGCACGTGTGTGTGTAAAATATATATCTGCATATATTTTGTATATACAAATATATATTGCACTCATATGTGCAAAATAACTGATAAGGCTCTTCCACTTTCCAAGCAGGGCTTGTTTTTCTTATGTCTGCATTTGTCTCCTGGTGTTGACAGCAGAGTTGCAGAATATCATTTGCCCACCTTGTTGTTTAAAGAATAGGTGACAATTATGCAGCAATATGTCTGGAAGCTAAAGATGAGGAAGGAGAAGATAATAATATTATAACCTCTCGCATTTTTACGCAGCTTACTTGCCTCACGGCTGCTGTGAGGGAGCTCTGCCACACACACCCCCAGATATCGGTTAATCCTCCTAAAAGTCTGAAAGATATTCCTTCTGACTTTCATCAATTTGCTTTTCATTATCCCTCGCCAGATAATGCTACTCAACGGATTTCCATGCAGCCAGCCACTCAATTAGTCTACGATCCACACGTGGCTGTCATCACAGTGCGACCTTCTGGCAATTCTGCAAGCTACCCATGCTGGAACAGAATTATATTGGCCAAGAGACACCTCGCTGCTCTTCTCAGAATGCCTATTCGGAAGATTGATCTGGTCAACATCGAATTATTATCCAAGTCTCATGTTGAGAGTAGAGTACTATTGAAGTTTGACTCTCACCTTGTCCCGGGACTTTTGTTTGCATCTGCACAGTTTCTACGTACTTGGGGAGTTACTCCCCATCGTTTTTTTAAAGATGTTATTCCAATTAGACCTCTTATATCTACATTGCCTTTGCATGCTTCTTTGCAAGTTTCTTCAGTTGCCCGGACCTCATGTTGCAAGAGTTCTACCAATCCTCTTGATTTGCCCCTGGACCCCCTGCAGAACTCCATCCTGATCCCAACTCCCTTCCAGAAGACTTCAGAAGTACATCCCAATTTGCCTAAAATACAATCATTGCCTCTCCAAAATTTCCCCTCTGATAACATCATGAATCTACCCACGACATCCTCAGGAACCTCCCAGGATCCACAACCTGATGTTGACCTTCCCAAACAACTGGACATTTCCGATTCTAATTTTATAGCTACCAACTCTTCCAAGCCCTCTTCTGTTATCCCGCTATCCCCAATTTGTTTAATCAAACGTAGTGTAACACCTGACGCTTTTCTCCTGGTTGATGCTCTTACTCAAGATCCTCCCCCTTTAAAGTTTGATTTAGTCAATCCCAAACTTACATTTAATAGCACAAAACCCTGTAGGGATTCAAATTGTTCCTCCTCCTTAGGTATTTGTCATACTATGCCCTTAATTTCCTCATCACAATCCAGCCCCAGCCCACCCCAGACAACTTCCCCTCGCCTCCAACCTGATTGTTCCCCCCCCTTTCCTATACCATCCACCCCTAACCCTAGATTTCCAGCCTCTTCTTGACTGGATGATATTTCTCAGTTGCCCCCTAATTCCCCTTCTCATATTAAATTCCTCTCCTGGAATATTTCTGGGTGGCAGAGAAAAGCCTTAGATAAGGATTTAATCAGTTTTCTATCCGGCTATGATATTATTATTCTACAAGAAACCTGGTCATTAACACCTCCGTTTATTCCGGGTTTCTCCACGTTTCATATACCCGCTATTAAACTTAACCCTAAGGGTCGCCCTGCAGCTGGACTATGTTGTTTTTTTCAATCCTCTTCCTTGTTTACACTATCCTCTATCCCTTCCCATTCCAATTATATTCAGATTCTGTTATTGCAGTGTAACAAATTTACTATTTTACTTTTCAATTTATACATACCGCCTTCTGCTCCTTCCCCGAATAATTACTGGACCGAGATTGAGAATCTTGCAAATCTCCATTTAAGGACTCACTCCACAGCCTCTGTTCTTCTTATGGGTGATCTAAATACCAGAATAGGACCCAATAACATCAAACTGGCTAGCCATTTGAAGTGGGATCTTGAAACATCAACCCCTCCTTGGTTCAACCTTGCAAGATCCTCTAAAGATCAATTTATCAATGCCTATGCTGCTTTGTTAGCCAACCTTAGTCTTAGTCTTCAAGTTGTTATATTAAATGGAACTGTGGGGAGAGACATTCCTGGGGGTTATACTCATTTTTCTGTCAAGGGCCCCAGTGTAATCGATTATGCCCTTGCCTCCCCTATTCTCCTTCCATTTATATCTGATTTCTTTGTTGAAACACGAACTGACAGTGACCACCTGCCTCTTCGACTATCCCTAAATCTCCCAGTCCGTCCCCCTCCTATTATTCCCCCCCCTCTCAGCCCCATACCACGCCTTAAATGGTCCTCTCAAACTGACACTGACTTTTTATCATGGTCACAATCGCCAGAGACTATTGACCTTATTAATATTATAGGCTCAACCAACTCTACCCCCCAGGCTATAGATACTTATGACTGTCTCTTGGCCTCTTTGGTTCAAGCTCTTAGTAGGCCTTATCGGTCTTCTTCCCACAACCGAGCTAATTCTTGGTTTGACTCCGACTGTTGGCTGGCAAAGAAACAGGTCAGATCCCTTTTTCATTCTATTCGAGCTTACCCTTCCTCTAATGCTCTTAAAATTTACTTCGAAGCCAGAAGGTCTTGTACCACCCTTCTGGATATGAAACAACATCTACACGCCCAACGTAAATGGACTAATCTGCTGCAAGCCATTCTTTCTCGGAATTTTAAGGTTTTTTGGTCCCTTGTTTCCCGTACAAACTTATCTTATGCTCTCTCTCCGTACTCTCCAATACCCTCTGATTCTTGGGTTACCCATTTTTCTAAAATCTTCTCCTCCTCGTGCTCTC
The DNA here is from genome assembly GCF_051106095.1 of Pogona vitticeps. Lineage (NCBI taxonomy): Eukaryota > Metazoa > Chordata > Lepidosauria > Squamata > Agamidae > Pogona > Pogona vitticeps. The sequence continues at coordinate 223,653,644 of NC_135786.1, read as the reverse complement.
CCCATCACTCTATCATTTCCTCTCAAAACTTCCCAGATTGGCCCCCGGTTACCTCTGATGAGGTACTAGAGTTAATTTCCACCCTTAAACCTGGTAAATCCCCAGGGCCTGATTATGTTATCTCAGAGATTTTGTCTAACAATCCTCTTTGGTGGTCCCATCTGCTTGCTAAATTATTTACCATAGTAAATCACTCCGGTGTATTTCCGGACTCTTGGCTATCCTCTATTCTGATACCAATCTTCAAAAAGGGCGACCCTTCTCTCCCTAGTAACTATTGCCCAATCAGCCTATTGTCTCATATAGGCAAACTTTATTCTAAATTTCTCTTATCAAAACTATCAGCTTGGGCCTCTTCTAAAAACCTCCCTGGGAAGGAACAGATAGGCTTCCGTTCTGAAGCCTCGACTCTGGATCATGTTCTGCTTTTGTATCACCTTGCCGAAAAATACTCAATCTATCACAAAGCTAGACTTTTTGCCGCCTTCGTTGATCTACGAGGAGCCTTTGATTCAGTTAATAGGAATTTACTGTGGGATAAACTTAACAACTGGGGTATTGAACCCCGATTGCTTTTTTTGCTTAGGCGTCTCCACTCCTCCAATATATGTCAGATTCGGCTGCCAAATTCCTATGAGCTCTCTGACCAATTATTAGTTGACAAAGGTGTTCGGCAGGGATGTGTCTTAGCCCCACTACTTTTTAATTTATTCTTAGCGGACCTGCCTTCCTCTCTTTCTGCTTCTACTAATGCTGCACCCTCTCTTAATGGTTCCCCAATTTCTGTGCTTTTGTACGCGGATGACGCAGTCCTATTATCTTTAACAAAAGCTGGTCTCCATCGTACCCTATCTAAATTTCAAACTTTTTGTTCAGCTAATGATCTGGTTATAAACGCTGACAAGACTAAAATAATTAACTTTTCCAACTCCGTATCTCTATCTCCCTGGACAATCGGAGCACAAACCTTTCAGCAGGTTCTATCCTTTAAATATCTAGGTATCACTCTGCATCATAAACTCAGTTGGCGCCCCCACAAAAAACTGGTTCTATCTTCCTCTAGCCTCCATCTTAATGCCATCTCAAAATTTCACTACTCATCTGGCAATCAATTTGTGCCTGCAGCGTTACTTATTTTTCGGACTAAATTGCTTTCCCACTTACTATATGGAGCTCCTATTTGGATCGAGGCCATAGATCAAGATGTTGACACTTTGGCAGCTGCCTTCTTCAGGAAAATCTTAGGAGTCCCCAACATGATTCGTCTTTCAACTTTAGTTTTGGAATTAGGTACCCATCTCCCTTCTACCCTTGCTTGGTCCACCACATTTAAATATTGGCTTCGTTTACATTTAAACTCTAAGCCCAATTCCTTACTATACGATCTACTCAGAGACAATTTCCTCTCCAAGTGGCTGAAGTTGATTGAGATTAAACTTCAATCCCTTGATTTGGATCTAGAATCCCTAAATGATTTAGGAATTCAACAGGCTCATGCTCTTATTAAATCTAAACTATGGCAGCATGAGTTTGAGGTTCTTGCAGCCAAACTGAATCCTACCTGTTCCCCGCTCTCTTTTGGTCTTCTCCCTTCACTTGGTTATCATCCAAATTATTTTTCCTCACTTATCAACCCCAGGTCAAGAAGAGCATTTATGTTAGCCCGATTTAACATTTTTCCCTCAGCGAACCACGCCGGTCGATTTGCAAATATTCCTAAAGAGGATCGATTATGCCTGTTCTGCCATTTGGTCCCGGATACACTTGATCATATACTGTTTTCCTGCCCAGTTCATTTTTCCATTCGTAAGGCACTACTAGAACCCTGGTTATCTTCCCTGTCGAACACCCCTGAGATTTTTCTGAATGATTCTTCCTCCCGTATCACTGAAGCTGTCGCTATTTTTCTGCTTGAGATTCTCAAATTAACTTCTAAGTTATAACCCATTGTGTTTATTGTTAGTAATCCCAGCTGTATTTATGCCAATAAAGGTTTGGAAAAGAAAAAAAAATATTATAACCTCCCGTGCTTTATTTATGTGAAGAGGACTAATGCTGCCCTTGAGACATTCCTCCAGACATGGGTATTCTTTCCCCTCAAACCCTTAATAGAGTCTAGAGCTGGAAAGTTAAATTTTTCACAGAGCAGAATGTCCCCTTATCTGTCAAAACTCAGAGTGCAGTTTCTCCCACCCACCCCCTTAGCTAGATTCCCTTGACCTTTTAAGAAATGTGAAGCATGTTCACAGATCATAAATTTCATCCTGGATTATTATTTTTTTTTTTTTAAAAATCACAGTTGAAGTTATTCCGCTATTGAGTTGAAAAAAATACGTGCACTAAGTAGCAAGCCCTGTCATTTCCACCTCTCCATTCAAAAACAATCAGGTTAATGAGACTAAAGGTGGGGTTATACTAATGAAATGAATCAAGTGGATTCGGGGGTTTTTTGAATTTGGTTTAAAGTTATGTGATAGTCTCATAGATTTTGTGCCAGTGTGTGTGTCCTTTTGGGAGAACTTTTAATCCATTTTAAAGATGTGTTGTATATCAGTTGAACAGGCAACATGGGCTTCTAGAATAATTCCATTTAAGGCTCTGTCCTGTATCCACCCATCCTTGCGCTGGTTGCCTCTCACAGCCGCTAGGTGTTGCTCCTACAGTGTTATTTTTACTTCTTTTTTTTCATTTTAAAATTTTATTTCTTGCAATCTGGATTTGCACCAGAACAGAATAAGAGATAGGGGAAAAATTTAAACATAGGTACATCCTTGCACTTCCTTAAAGCCTAACATATGTGCACAGAAAGGGGAGAGAAAGAGAAGGAGGGAGAAACCATTAGCAGAGGATGAAACTGAGCAGACATTTTGACTAGAGTACCACTTCTAGGCTTGCAAAGGAGGAAGATGTGTGTGTGTGTGTGTGTGTGTGTGTGTGTGTGTGTGTGTGTGTGTGTGTGTGTGTGTGTGTGTGTGTGTGTGTGTGTGTGTGTGTGTGTGTGTGTGTGTGTGTGTGTGTGTGTACTGTCTCTCTCTTTCTCTTGGTCAGATACACACAAGCACACAGGGGGTGGAGAAGGAGTGGATGGCAAACTCCACAGGCATAATTTACACTGACAGAGGCACTCACATAGGTCGAATTGATTCAAACTAAATCGATTTGACATCCAAGTTGAAATTAAAGACCCTCTGGCTGAAGAGTAAAATACCTCACTTCTGATCAAAATAACACGATTCTCTGTCAAAACAATCAATGCTTCCATGTGTGTCATGTGGTCACCTTTTAAAAAATCCGTTCAAAACATACTAAACTGGATTCAAATATGGGTTTTCCCCTAGTTTAACCAATCTCTAACTTTAGTGGGATTGCATTAAATGTAATTACTCCTTTTGAATACACGGGATGTCAGATCTTTTTTCTCCACCGCCAAACCCATTTTGAGCCGTTTTCATGAATTAAAACATACCCACTCGCAATTTTACAGACCCAGAACACACACCAAATTTAAATGGGTGGTATTCTGGCATTTTAAACATCAACACTATATCTGGGCAGCAACTGGGATTGACCTCAGGGCACCTAACTTGAGTAGGTGACAAATTTTAGTCATAAATTTTCTGCAGAGTGTTAGGAAAAGAAATGAAAACACCTCCTGATCCCTATTCATTCATTCATTCATTCATTCATTCTCTCTCTCTCTCTCTCCCTCCCTCCCTCCTTCTCTCTCTCTCTCTCTCTCTCTCTCTCTCTCTCTCTCTGTGTGTGTGTGTGTGTGTATTGTGTTCCAGCATAAACTTCCTTTTCAGGATGCATCACATCCTTTTCCTCCTTTGTCTTGATGGGGGCTCCCATCCATGCCTCAGGGCAGAGTTGATGGGAAAAAGTGCCTGTGACGTGCCCCTCATGTGTCCCCCAGATTGTTTCACTAGCCTGAGGCTAGTTTCACACTTAACTCCCTATGCGTTCCACACTCTCAACTGCCTCCCTTAACTCACAGACTTACTTTACTCTCTCACTATCTAACTCTAACTGACTTCTCACTTCAGACTCTCTCACTATCTCTGACTGACTGGCTGACCAACTGCTCTCATCTGCCTCACCCCTCCCTTCTAGTTTCTCTAGCTTCGCCTCCCAACAGCTCCCATTGGTGCATGCAAATAACCACACACATGAGCCAAAGCAGGGTGATCGGTACAGTGCCATTTGCCCCATGCGTCAAAATGGCTAGTTAAAGCTTTAAATGTAGAGAAGCAAAGAAATAATGTAACATCTTTCCTGCTCCAGCAGAGTCCTTGTTACATGACCAGTTGTATGGTTGATCTCACCACCTGTGTGAGAAGCAGTATGCAGCAGGAAACCTGCTCAGTGGGGTGGGGGGTGGGGGGAGTACTTATGTGATCTCTATTCTCTCCTGTCTTTAGGCAAAAGGTTGTTAGCCCATGTGTTTTATTTTACACATTTCTAACTGATAGATTTTACTTTCTTGGGCTCCATGATCACTGCAGATGGAGACAGCAGCCACGAAATTAAAAGACGCCTGCTTCTTGGGAGGAAAGCAATGACAAACCTCGACAGCATCTTAAAAAGCAGAGATACCACCTTGCCAACAAAAGTCCGAATAGTCAAAGCTATGGTTTTTCCTGTCGTGATGTATGGTAGTGAGAGCTGGACCATAAAGAAAGCAGACCGCCGAAGAATTGATGCCTTTGAATTGTGGTGCTGGAGGAGGCTCTTGAGAGTCCCCTGGACTGCAAGGAGAACAAACCTATCAATTCTAAAGGAAATCAACCCAGAGTGCTCACTGGAAGGACAGATCCTGAAGCTGAGGCTCCAGTACTTTGGCCATCTCATGAGAAGAGAAGACTCCTTGGAAAAGACCTTGATGTTGGGAAAGTGTGGCGGCAAGAGGAGAAGGGGACGACCGAGGATGAGATGGCTGGACAGTGTCTGTGAAGCAACCAACATGAATTTGACACAACTCTGGGAGGCAGTGGAAGACAGGAGAGCCTGGCGTGCTCTGTTCCATGGGGTCACGAAGAGTCGGACACGACTAAACGACTAAATGAACGAACGAACTGATGTATTAATAGATACTTGTCCACATTGATTAGAAGAACATTTGTATATACAGTTGTTGTTTAGTTGTCAAGTCATGTTTGACTCTTTGTGACCCCATGGACCAGAGCACGATAACACGTTCCAACCATCTCATCCTCTGTCATCCCCTTCTCCTCCTGCCTTCACACTTTCCTAACATCAGCATCTGTACAGTAGGAACCCCCATATCCACTGGGGATTGGTTCCAAGCCCCCTGTGGATACTGAAAACCATGGATAATAACAAACACTAGATATATATACAGGAATACCACCATGTGGATTACATTACCATTGGACTGTAGTTATACATCCTTATACTTTAGAATAATTTTCATTTCCTTCATAGCTGCCTTTCCATGTATCAAACTTCTTTTGATTTCTTGGATGCAGCCTCCATTTTGATTGATGATTGAATTAACTATTTTTTAAAAAATTAATCAATAGTTTTGAATTTTTTTTAGCCCATTGGAACGCATTAAATGGATTTTAATGCGTTTCAATGGTTTTTTTATTTTCGCATTATGACGTTTTCATTCTACAGCGATTTCGCTGGAAGGAATTAATGTCGTAATGCTAGGCACCACTTTTGGTTGGTTGGTTGGTCGGGTGGGTGGGTGGATGGATGGATGGATGGATGGATGGATGGATGGATGGATGGATGGATGGATGGATGGATGGATGGATGGATGGATGGATGGATGGATGGATGGATGGATAGATAGATAGATAGATAGATAGATAGATAGATAGATAGATAGATAGATAGATAGATAGATAGATAGATAGATAGATAGATAGATAGATAGATAGATAGATAGATAGATAGATAGATAGATAGATAGATAGATAGGAAAATATGCAAAAGCAGACTGTTACAATCAGAAATGTGCACAATGCAACAGAAGCCTGGAAGTGTACCAATTTCCAACTTTCTTGTTTAGCTATTTTTATTTTTGGTCCCTAAGTGTGGATTGGATAGATGAGCTTTTAAAAAAAGAAACAGAAAAAAGGGTGGAAGAAATTTCTTACACAATCCTGCGACCAACATAGCCAGCACAGAGAACATATGGGTGCATTACACAGCCCAGAATAAGCACATCTTAAAATAAATGATCCAGGTGCCGTGTGTATTGCAGAGTTGTCATCCTGAAATTATATTGTCTGTCTAAACTGAGTGATTCTCTTTAGATGCCTGCAATACCTTTTGGGTCTGGTTTTGAGAATGGTTCTGAAAATCTGATTACAGTACTACAAAACACGGCATCCTGTGATTGTATTTCTCTCTTGTTGAAAGAGCGATTGATTGGTTGCTTGCTTGGTTGGTTGGTTGGTTTGGTTGGTCGATTGATTGATTGATTGATTGATTGATTGATTGATTGATTGATTGATTGATTGATTGATTGATTGATTGATTGATTGATTGATAGGCCACTTTTATCCCGATAAGGGACCCAGGGTGGCTCACAATATTAAAAAGAATAGAATTAAAAACATAATATATTAAACGTTTACAAAACTATATGCTAATTAAAATACAATTGAATAATGAAAAGCAGCAAGTAAGCATTAAAAACTGTCTTAATTTTAAAAAGACATTGAAGGGTTCAATCATGATGGTTAAAAGCCTGCCTGCAATTATAGGTCTTCAGCTGTCAGTGAAAGGGTAAAAGAGAGACAGCCAGCTTTCTCTCCAGAGGGAGAATATTCCATATCCTGGGAGTTGCCACAGAAAAGTCCCTCTTTCATTCCTCCATCATCTTTGCCTGCTCTGACAATGGGACTGAAAGGAGGGCCTCCTGATGATGTTAAATGCTGAGAAGGTTCATACAGGGAGATATGGACCTTCAGATAGCCTGGCCCAAAGCTGTGTACGGCTCTATAGGTAATGACCAGCACTTTGAATTGGGCCTAGAAATGGACTGGTAGGCAAGTTGTTGTAAGAGGGGCATTATATGCTCCCTATAACTGACATTGTGGTTGTTGGTCCATTTCCCAGCCCAGTTTTAGAGCTAATCCATGATGTAAACCAGTTGTGAGCCAGGACATTTTTGGGCTGTGGAACCCCAAATGTAGAACGTTCTTCCCAGGGACATTTGACTGCTTATGTCTTTGTTATAATCTGACTACCAATTTAGTTCTTTTACAATTGCAGCAGTCTGATACAACCCAAATCCTGTTGGTTTGTAGTTTAGTTAGAATTCTCAGCTGGAGTTCAGAGGAGTCGTCAGAGGTCTGTGCCAAAGAATTCCAAGTACTCATCAAAATACAAATCCTCAGATTCTATAGAACGGAGCCATGACAGGTCTGTTCAACATCTATCATCTTGCCTTTATGCAGTAGCAGTCTCTTTTTCCTCTCCTTATGACCATAGCTCCATTCTTTTCTCTTGGTCTTGCAGTTTCTCAACTCAGAACCCCTTGGCACAGAATAAACCCAATAGTTGCTGGGATAGTCTGAATGTTGTTCACAAACAATTTTTATATTTCTGCAAGAAACTATAGAAACTATTTACTCTTTGTCTGGTTGTTGATTTTGTCACAGAAATGTCCAAGTTTCCTATGTCACTCATATGCCTCTTGGCTTAAGACTCATGCCGAATTCCCTTCTATATGAGTGTCTAGTCATTTCAATGGGCAGACAGAAAGACACAGGGAAACACACTGGGCCGCCATCCAGATGTTAAGGATATCAATCCAAGATATGTTCTGAAATCTGGTGTGGTGGAAGATAGTTTTGGCTTCAGCTAGTTCAGAACAAGCCCATTCTGATCTGAAGGCTTGTACCTGTCAATGACGATCATTAGAAACGCAAACATAGATGCAACTTTTGTTCTGAATGGGATGAAATTTTCAGGCAGAGAAGCCTTTTAGGAAGGTATTAAACTTGATCAATTGTTGTCTTATAAATGCAGGGGTTTTATTGTTTCATTTGCCTATAAGTTTTGTTTGTTCCTTCTTTTTCTAATGACTGTTCTGATTTTGCTAGAAATGGAAGAAATTAGTGGGGCTGATTTTTAGGTAGATGTATCTAGGACTGATCTGTTAGTCTGGTACATTCCAAAATAAGTAGTTGAAGAAGCATCAGATCTAGGTCTAGGCTAGACCACATGGTGCCCAGGAAAAGAGAATGTGTGAACTTCCGTCCCTCCATTTGCTCAACTTTTGAGGATCTTTGCTTTTTATTAATAAATGTGGAAGCTCATCTCCTGAGCTTGGTGAAAATTTGCAGATGTGATTTATCTCTTGTCAAATCAGATGATAACTTTGCATGCATGAACCTGATCACTATCACTCACACTATTTGATGAATAGGCACTGACATTGAAAATGTTCATGCATTTTCTTTTTTAAAAGCAGGAACACTGCTGGCCATGAAGCTCTGCAGTGCTAGCTTTCTAAATGGAAGCTGAACTCTTGGTATTGTATGTTTTGTTTTTGGAATGGATAGCTGTTATTGAGCAGTGTTCAGCCAGTGGGTGGATAATGGGTTCAGTCCAGCTGGCTATTCAGGAAGGGAGGGGAAAATTACCCTTCCCTGTTTATCCCCAGAAAATCAAGCACCCCAGAGTGAAAGGACAATAGGCAGCCTGTGAAATTAGGACAAGAAGAAATTGGTCAGAAATATTATATGTCTCCTACCTCTGGTTGATCTGTTTGGGCTCAGTACCCGATGACATCATTTACTTCTGAATCTTTACATGGTCAAGAAAGGGGTCCTATCATGCCCATTCATAGATGGCAATGTGGAAGATGGGTCCCATTTGGTATAATTCTTCTTGATCAAAAGGGAAGGCAAAAACTGCAGGACAGTCTTAATAGAACACCAAGGCTTGTCAGCTGGGAGCCCATGTCCCAAATAATCTTAGGGACAGAATGTAAAGGAAGCTTCTGTGTTGCCTTCAGCCTGAAATGAGGAACACGTTCCTGTTAAGGGTATGAATATTGCAGTGCCAGCTATTGTATCTTCCCAGATATCAAAGTCATGTGTGACTGAAATAATAAGGCATTCTTGTGGGTTTTCTATTTTGGATACAATACCCAATGGGAAAGAGAGCAAAATCAGGCTAGCTTATACTGTGCTCTCCAGCAAGCTGAAAAATCGTACAAAGCCAATGTAGGCCAATATTGCTTCCACCCAGAGCTTGGAAAATTCCACCTCGACCTTGGAAAATCCTGCAAAATCTGTAAGAAATAATGTGAGGGTTTTAACATTTAAATTTGCTTCTTTGAAACAAGAAGTCTTGGGAGCTATTCTTGAATGTTTTGAGAATGAAAGCAACCGACAACAGGTCTTTCTTTTCTCATGCCCCAGTGTGATTAATTGGCTGCAATTAATACTACTGTACTGCGCTACACACACTTCACCTAGGATTAAGCTTCAGCAAAGTCAATGAGGGCACGTTTGTACATAAAAGTAATTCCAAACAGTAGGGGCTGTGGCCCTGGTTTGCAGGTTATAGTCAGGAGGGCAGAAAGGCAGTGCTGTTTTGTGGGTCCACACAGAGCACACGGGGGGGTACATGTTGCCTCTCTTGACATTGGCCAATAGAAGAGAGCCGAGGTTGAGCCTATGGAATGCCCCGGGGGACAGTTTTTGTCTGGTCCACCCAAGCTGGGGTAAATGAGGCATTGACTCAGGATGCCAAAATTTAGAGGGTCCCACCAAAATTACTTCCGGCGGGTTGGAACCATTCCCCCCCTTGATAGAGCTGTAGGTGGTCATTTTGGCTCCTGAGGCAAAGGGCACCATTTCCTGTCTACTCTGTTCTGAGGCTTGAGTGTGAACCCCTCTCCCCAAAAAAGATGGAGAATGTTGTGTTTCCTGAAAAAAAGTTCATGCTTTTGAAAAAAAAAGGAAAGTGAATAGGCTGAGTGGTGTTACCATGTATGTTCTACTCACCAGTGGATTCACTACTAGATTTCAGCACTCTCTAAATGTAGGTGTCCTGCGATGAAGTCTCAGTTGCCACCCCAGTTAATAGCCTTGTACCTTGAGCAGGTAAACTTCCCCAGACAGAAGGAAACACAAAACAGGTAGACTTAGTGTGACTGTTGCACACTCAAGATTCGAGTGTTCCTTTGCATTTCTCCATCCTCTCCCCATGTATACCAATCCCAGGCTTAACCAAATTAGCCAATGAAGCCACTCCCATTTGGTTAAGGAAGTGGCCCCAAAATTAACAGCCCTGTTCATGTCTTCCCTTGGGGGATCATCTTAAGAGATCCTGGGAGGCAGATACAAGGGTGTGTGCGCACCCCCCCCTCCCCAGCTCAAGGCCCATGCATCTCTCTCACCCCTGGAAGATGGGGAGACATATAGTGGCTCACAGTCCATGTGGTACCTACATCATGTCATTTTAGTTTTCCCAGCATGTGATGTCTGGGGTGCCACCAGTAAACCACATGATACCTGGATCCATTGCCCCATACTTGGGTTCAAGCTTCAGCTGTAAACAATAAAAATTATGGCCTCTTTTTCTGCGCCATCAACATTGTGTGCCTGGATAACTGCACCACAGACCTTTTTCTCAGCTGCTAATGTTGTGGGTTACATTTAACATCACAAAAGGAGTGTAGTTATCCCTAGCTGCATTACTATTGTAATGTGAGGCAGTTATACTTCAATTACTTGAAAAAGGAATGGCAAGTAGTTTGTTCTTTCCAAACACTGCTTCTACTGGTGGAACTGCACAGCTGCTGTGAAAAAAAAGGTAGTATGTGGGAGATTTCATTTTTACAAATTTGTTTTAAAAACACTGGAACACCTGTGCGCAGTGCTGCGCTCTGTCATTTTTATTGAATGGTATTCATCTTCATTTGCACATGGGGATATTCTTAGAGTCTTTGTCCTGTAATTAATTCTACAATTTCAGGGAAATTACTACTGCACCGTTGGGGACTCATCTCTCATATGAATGCTTCACTAGGCTTTTAATGATCTTCCGGTTTGCTTGACAGCTTCGGCTCCAACGCTGTCTGCCACAGCAAACCTGCTTAAAGCAGCAGTCGGAATACACAGGGAATATACTGCTCTGTCCATGAAATCCACAAGGCCATCACAAGAGGGTCAAAGTCCAGCGCTGATCATCATCATCATCTTAAAAGTACAGAGCTGGGAAGGGACTTGTTCTTGATCATCTCAGATGCAGGATATGTAATAATGGACTCAAGTTAGAGGAAGCTAGATTTCAGCTAGGGAAAGCTAGTGATTTCAACCCAGGACATAGTCTTGTTATAGTTTACCAGTCATAGTCTAGCAGTCTAACTACTGTACCACACTAACTACAGACACTGGCCCTCTGGGACCCTCCTTATTAGTGTCCCCAAACAGTGGATCTATATATTCTTTCTTTACTTATTTATTGGATTTGTATCCCAACTTTCTCCCAGAAGTTGGCTGGATAGCTTAGTGAGTTACTGCCTGTGGAGGCAGAGGTTGGGTGTTTGATTCCTCACTGTGTGCCTCAGGAGAAGAACCAGCCTGTGCATCCTTGGGCAAGTTGCATTGTCTGAGAGAGCCCTTATAAGAAAGGAATGGTTAAAGCACTTCTGAGTACTGTCTGCCTAGAACCCCCCCCCCCTTAGAAAGTGTTGCTAGAAGTCATTTTGCTTTGCAGCAGCTGGCGTCAAGACAGGCAGGCAGGTGGTCATTCTGCTTATATACAATGCCTGGAAGTCAGGAAGATTTGTAGCCTAACATCTGTCCTCATCTGCATGGGATGTGTCCTAATGTTATCCTAGTAGCTAAAAGGTACAGAAGATGGTGGTGTTGTGTTACGAGAAAAAACAAGGACAATCAGTGTAACCTACCTGAATGAAGTTGTGGCTTATGGGATTTATTTATTTATTTATTTATTTATTTATTTATTTATTTATTTATTTATTTATTTATTTATTCATTCATTCATTCATTCATTCATTCATTCATTCATTCATTCATTCATTCATTCATTCACTCCCTCCCTCCCTCACTCACTCACTCCCTCACTCCCTCCCTCCCTCCCTCACTCACTCATTCATTCATTCATTCATTCATTCATTCATTTGATTTATACCCTGCCCATCTGGCCTCAAATAGCTTGAGCAAATGAAGTGGGAGTATACTTCTCCCTTCAACGGTGCGGGGGTTAGGAGTGCCAATTTCCCATGTAGTTCAAAATCCATGTTTACCCAACATTGACAAGCCCTTCCATATAGTACTGTGCGTAATAAACTTTAAAGGTCCTTATGATCACTTGATCTAGAAGCAAAATTAGAGATGTGTTTGGGAGCATATAAGCCACTTCAATACTTTTGGTGTTGAACTCATGGGGTTCTGGATGGCCAGGGGCACAGTATTTATTGGAATATATATTCCAATAAATACTGTGCCCCTGGCCACCCACCCAGAACGCCTTACTGAACCCTTTTATATATATTAATTTAGCATATATATAAATGTATGTATGTATCACCAAAACTGTGCTGCTCAGACCCATGCAATTCAAAGGGGAACTGCACTGGATCTCACAGTTGTGTAAGGTTAAGAAATTCAGGGTTGACACGATTGGGTCTAACCAGGGAGTAGAACAATTATTTTTTTTCAGGGCTATAATTCCAGAATAGTTGAGCCACCCCATTCACAGCAACAGCACTTCTGTGTGTTGTCCCCTTGTGCAAGCACCAGAAAACAGGTCATCCCAATCATGGTAACAATGAGTACAGTTTTTGGTTATTGGCTTGTTTATTCACTAGCCCTTTGCACATGCAAAGCTAACATAAAATGCAAGCCAGAAAACTGAGCAGTGTACGTGGATGGTTATCTCCATGATACTGTTATGTCTTGGGTTAGTTGATGGGATTCCGCCTGATGACTTTTTGCCAGAGTTATCCATGCTCCAGGGCAGATGCACCGTAATCAATAAAATCTGTTCGGTATGACTAAAGTTCCATCTGATTGGGATTGGAAATCAAAGCATGATTAAGTCTGCACCGAACCCTATGGAACTTGCTTGGTGCACCTACTGATACCTTCTTCCTGCACTGCTTAAAAGAATCTTCTTAACACAATATCTGTCCAAAGCTCAATGTTCACTGGGCTTTTTGAGATGGTTTGTCTCTCAGTAAAAGCTGTCTTTGAGACTATTTGTCTTTGTTGTTTCTGAAGTTTGAATAATTCTCCTTCTGTTGATGGGTTCTCATGGGCTCCTCTCAACCCAAGCTCATATGGGAAACTTCTATTCTGTTAGATTATGTTTAGTCTTTTGGAAGATCTGAAGCTCATGGATGGTGCACATTGAGAAAGTTAATCCTTTATTTTTTTTAACATGCTGAAGCCTGAGAAAAATAAAGGCTGGCTCAACCCTTGGAATTCCATACACTGAAGATTCCATTTAGCATTATTTGATATATGGTAAAATACAGTGATTTAATTTAGCAGCAGGCTCTAAGAAGATTACCTATGCTAGCGAAATTGTTTCAAAACAACAATATTAAGAGGATACAGTAAATTATTTTGCACACAGCTGTCACATGTAGTGTCACTACCATTTTTCAATATTTAATTAAAATTAAAACTACAACAACTTAAAATGCAAGGCCTGTCAAGGGAATTAATTGGTTGCACAGACCAGATGGAGATGCTAGGGCGTGGGCTTCATGAACTAATCCAACTTGGATTATTCTACTTTGTAGGAACTAATTTGAGAAGTGATGCTCTAAATTTTGCTACAGACTTGGGAGAAGAAATAAATCCTTTTGCTCATGAAGAATTCTTGCCTAGTCGAAAAGGCCGTGTGTGGAGAGGGAGTGTGCCTGTTGGTGGGGAGAGAGATTTATGGTTCACCTTGTTATCACTGACTAATTCCAGGAGGAGAAATCCTATGAAAATCTAATATATTTCCAGAGAGGCAAGTCACAAGAGAACATAACAGAGTTCTGTGTTTTTCCTCCAATGCCGGGACAATAATCGGAGCCCAACCAAAACTTTGCAAAAGTTTCCAAAAGCTGGTTCAAGGAAGTATCAATACTCCCTTGAAATCAAGGGCAGTGAGGACTCTCCGAGGTTGTGTAAGACCTGGCAAACTTTCCCTACTTATTTCAGCAGTGGGAAATCTTTTTCAGCCTCAGATCACTGCAATATTAGATAATTGCTAAAGGCACCATTCCAGTGCTGGGCAAGTCCCGAGAAAAATGGTCAACTGAGCCTTTGCCTGACAAGCTTTTTATATACAGTGGTGCCTCGCTAGACAGTTATCCCACATAACAGTTTTTTTTTTGCTAGACATTGGCTTTTTGCGATCGCTATAGCGATTCGCAAAACAGTGATTCCTATGGGAGAATTTCGCTGGACGATTTTTGGTCCCTGCTTCCCAAACCGATTTTTGCTAGACGACGATTTTGACAGCTCCCTCCGCGCTCGCAAACAGGTGTTTTCAGGACCTAAGATTCGCAAGACAGCGATTTAAACAGCTGATCGGTGGTTCGCAAAGCGGCTTTTCTATGGTCGATCTTCGCTAGACAACGACGATTCTTCCCCATTGGAACTCATTAAACAGGCCTCAATGCATTCCAATGCAGAAATGCTTTTCGCTAGACAATGATTTCGCTAAACAGCGATTTCAGTGGAACGGATTATCATCGTCTAGTGAGGCACCACCATAATTAATCCACAATAAAGGATCCTTTGGACCATGCACTGCAAGCCCGTAAGTCCTTGTGGGCTTCTTTCCTTCTGAGAAGGCCTTAACCTACCTGGCTAGTAATGAGAGGAACAGGCAGTCCGTGGCCCAAGTGGGATGGACAGTACAATTTATAATTTGAAGGTTGGTGCCTTATTGCTGAACTACACCTGTACAAATCAATGCTTAGAGGTTGTAAGGATTCCCTTCCTTCCATCTGACAGCAGACTCCTGGAAGAAACAATTAGGTCCTAACTTTAAGACTGAGCAAGCATCACTTGGGAATTCTTTGCTCCTCCTTTCTTTTCTCCTGCACATGGAATGGTGCAGAGAAATGGGGATAATAAAGCTCCACCCAGCAATTTTTTTTGGAAATCACATGAAGTCAAGAAATGTAGACGTGTCCCGGCCATCATCTCACCATAGAGGAATAACACAATATTTCACAGGGTGAAATAGCTAACACTCTGGAAGACAGTAACAAAATTCAAAAGGATCTGGATAGGCTTGAGTATTGGGCTGAAATCAACAGAATGAAATTCAACAGGGATAAATGCAATGTTCTGCACCTAGGAAAAAGAAACCAAACACATGGTTAGAAAATGGGGATTATCTGCCTCAGAAATGCCATGTATGAGAAGGATCTTTGAGTTATTTTATGTTATTGTAGGATGCTATTTTTATTTTAGGATGTTATTTTTAGAATGTTATTTTAGGATGCAGTAACAGAAGTCTTCAAATCCTGTGAGGTACTAAGGTAAAGGTAAAGGTTCCCCTTGACATTTAGTCCAGTTGTGTCCAACTCTAGGGTGCGGTGCTCATCCCCGTCTCCAAGCCGTAGAGCCAGCGTTTGTCTGAAGACAGTTTCCGTGGTCATGTGGCCAGCGCGACTAAACACGGAACGCCATTACCTTCCCACCAAAGTGGTCCCTTTTTATCTACTCACATTTTTACATGCTTTCAAACTGCTAGGTTGGCAGGAGCTGGGACAAGTGACGGGAGCTCACTCCGTCGCGTGGATTTGATCTTACGACTGCTGGTCTTCCGACCATGCAGCAAAGAGGCTTCTGCGGTTTAACCCGCAGTGCCACCACGTCCCTGTGAGGTGCTAGTTCCCATTTATTCGGCACTGGTTAGGCCTCATCTTGAGTACTGAGTCTGGTTCTGGACACCACACTTCGAGAAGGATGCTGACAAATTGGAACAAGTTCAGAGGAGGGCAACAAGGATGATCGGGGGGGCTGGAAACCAAGCCCTATGAAGAAAGAATTGGACGTGATTAGACTTGAGAAAAGAAGGCTGAGGGGAGATAGGATAGCACTTTTCAAATACAGTACTTAAAACGCTGGCATGCATAGGAGGGACAGGATTTGTTCTCGATCATCCCAGAATGCAGAGTGCACCCCTTGAGCAACAATGGACTCAAGTTACAGGAAGCCAGATTTTGGTTGAATATCAAGGAAAACATATTAACTGTGAGAGTGGTACGGCAATGGAACCAATAACCTCGAGAGGTGGTGGTGAGTGCTCCAATGCTGGAGGTGTTCAAGAGAAATTTAGAGAACCACTAGGCAGATATCCTTTGATTTGTATTCCTGCACTGAGCAGGGGGTTGGACTCGATGACCTTATAGGCCCCTTCCAATTTCATCATTCTATGAATCTCCCCTCTCCCTGTAATCTTCACCACCTTGCAGGATAGAGCCGTATCCTGTCTTAAAAATATTTTAAAACCCATCTTATCCTAAAATTCATATTTTATTTTATACAGTATGTGCATGTAAAGTGCACTTTTTGTGTGCATTTCATGTACATATTTTACACGTATTTTAACAAAAAAATTTCATCATTGCAAAATTCAAGAAGGTTAAAATCCAGAAGATGACAACATTCCAACCTGCACATGATTCTAGAAGGGACCCTTCAGATTGATGTCTTCTCCAGTGTGAACCACGGGAAATCACTGGGCATCTCTACATGTAGCTGCCATTTAAAAAAGAAAAGAAAAGAAAACAAAGCCTTTCATTCACATTTACTTACATTCATCTACATTCATGCAACTATCAATGCACCCAGCTTAATCTTAATATTGTTAGTAATGCTGACTCTCTCTGTGTGTGTGTGTGTGTGTGTGTGTGTGTAGGCTCTGCTCTTTATAATTGCTTGATCATGGCTGTTGTGAGGCTATGGTTACGGATATGCTAGGGATTTTCAGAGCTGAGCACCTCTCTGTGGACCACCTGGAGTGATGCTGTGACATGTTAAAGCCACTAAAGCAGAAACAGGCTCGGGACCAGATATTTTAACAGCTGCCTCTGCCACATCTGGCACTGTGGTAGATAATGCTATTATGGAGTGGCACATTTTCCTCTATGCACCTTCTGCTAAATTTAACGATTTATTTAGAAGCTCTCTGTTTGCAAGCTCATGCCAAAACAGTAATAGAACTCAGCATCAGACAGCATATACAGCCAGATGTTCACCATGTTCAATCCCTTCATTAACAGAAGTTCTCATGAAAGTGGAAGAAGGAGAGTTTACTCTAACAGAAGAAACATTTGTTTTTCTAAAGCAAATATATACCCTGCCCACTTTGCTAGGGGCCAGGATCTCTTGAGAATCATGTTCTCCTCTTTGACATGTTATCTGCTTGGCCTTAGGCAAGACTTTTCATGCAGAATCTCAGTGAAAAACTGACACTATTTTGTGAGCTGCTGTATGTCAGTGTTAAGATCTGATCTGCTGCTAATAAAGGTGATTCAAGATTCCTCTTTGCCCTTTTTTATTCAATCTTGATTGACAAGGGGCATGGTGCTATCAATTATAGTCTCAGGGAATTGCTATGTCTCTTAGCGTCTTCAGTCATGAAAAAAAAATCTCAGGCTAAGCAATACTGGAAGAAAATAAAAGTGTGATTACATTGCAGGATGTGGGTATAAAGTTTGGGTATCTATCTCTAGCCTCTCACCATTGGTAGAATAGGCAACTGATTGCTTGGAGGTGTGTTATGTCTGTGCCAAATTCCAACACAAAAAGGCAGCTCTGGAGAGAAGGGACTGGTGAGCGAGCTGCTGGGCACACGGACTTGGGATCACAGTGCCATTTGGCACAAGGTAAGGGTAGAAGAAAGGGACGTGGTGGCGTTGTGGGCTAAACCGCAGAAGCCTGTGCTGCAGGGTCAGAAGACCAGCAGTCATAAGTTTGAATCCATGCGACAGAGTGATCTCCTGTCACTTTGTCCCAGTTCCTTGCCAACCTAGCAGTTCAAAAGCATGCAAATGCGAGTAGATAAATAGGTACCACCTCGATGGGAAGGTAAAACGGCATTCCCTAGTCATGCTGGCCACGTAGCAATGGAAACTGTCTTTGGACAAGCGCTGACTCTATGGCTTGAAAACAGGATGAGCACCACCCCCTAGAGTCGGACATGACTGGACAAATTGTCAAGGGGAACCTTTACCTTTACCTTTAAGGGTAGAAGACCAGTATTGCTACTTACAAGTCTTCTTGTGCCAGAAGCTTTGGCAGCAGCAATGCTAACCTAGGAAACACATCCATCAGTGAGTCTTCCACAAGATACAGCAGAAGTTTCAGTGTAACCCAAATGAAATATTGGTTCAACCCAAAGGGGTGGGATCAAGAAAGAGTGGGACTGTGAGTAAGAGATTTGAATCAGAAAAAGAGGGAGAACTGAAGAGGTCGGAACTCCTGTTGTCACTTCTTCTGCAAAGGTCCTTGCCAACTTGGGCTAGGTACAATTTCTGTATGTTTGTGTTGGAGACGTGCGTCCACATAGTGGATTTATAAATTGCGTACAATTGAATTGATGTTTTGTTTTAAGGTTTTGAAGATCCCACCTGTGGAGCTGATTCTTCCTGGTATTGGACACCCAAACCAATTGAGGAAGATGTCTTGTATTGTTATCTGAATTTGAATTCAAAAGGATACTTTAATTTTGCAATTTTACAAGCAACTTTTTTATTGATGCTGTTGCTGCCGACTTGGGTGCACAAATTGTAGCCTTTTATTGTTGTTATGATTGCTCATGGTGACTGATACATAACTGAATAAGAAAAGACTCATTTTGTGAAATTGTGTTTTCAAGATTCATCAATAGATATCTATGTAAGCAGATAGCCCTCTAGAATGTAAAAGTTTTACATCAGAAGCTAGGAAAATTCCCAAGTGTTGCATTAACCAGGCCATAAATGTTGGCAGAGTGGAATATCAACCACTGTATTGGCAAAATGGGATTTGTTGTTGTTGTTTAGTTGTTAAGCCGTGTTTGACTCTTCATGACCCCATGGACCAGAGCATACCAGGTCCTTCTGTCTTCCACTGCCTCCCGGAGTTGGGTCAACTTCATGTTGGTAGCTCCGGTGACACTGTCCAACCATCTTGTCCTCTGACGTCCCCTTCTCTTCTTGCCTTCACACTTTCCCAATATCAGGGTCTTTTCCAGGGAGTCTACTCTTCTCATGTGATGGCCAAAGTATTGGAGCCTCAGCTTCAGGATCTGTGCTTCCAGTGAGCACTCAGGGTTGATTTCCTTCAAAATTGATAGGTTTGATCTCCTTGCAGTTCAGGGGACTCTCAAGAGTCTCCTCCAGCACCACAATTCAAAAGCATCAATTCTTCGGCAGTCAGCCTTCTTTATGGTCCAGTTCTCACTTCCATACATCACTACTGAAAAAAACATAGCTTTGTCTATGCGGATCTTTGATGGCAAGGTGATGTCTCTGCTTTTTAAGACGCTGTCTAGGTTTGTCATTGCTTTCCTCCCAAGAAGCAGGCGTTTTTTAATTTTGTGGCTGCTGTCACCATCTGCAGTGATCATGGAGCCCAAGAAAGTAAAACTGTAACTGCCTCCATATCTTCCCCTTCTATTTCCCAGGAGGTGATGGGACCAGTGGCCATGATCTTAGTTTTATTGCACTCTCCTCTTTAAGAGGTTCTTTAATTCCTCCTCACTTTCTGCCATCAGAGTGGTATCATCTGCATATCGGAGGTTGTTGATATTTCTTCCGGCAATCTTAATTCCGGCTTGGGATTCCTCCAGGACAGCCTTTCACATGATGTATTCTGCATATAAGTTACAATATACAGCAAATTGGGATACCATCAACCAAAAGCTTGGGGGACGTAGATAAAAAGACCTTGAACAATGCCCCCCATAGGCCTGAAGTCTGCTCCATTCCCTTTCAACCCCCTAGCCATTTTATCTCTTTGTACCTTTCAGGGGCTCAATATCCAGCAGAGATACTGCTTCTGAAGGAAGGTAAAAGCTAGCCCAGTTGCAGGCACTTTGATGGGAGTGATGGAGGAACAAAGGAGTTGCCAGTATACAGGGAGCTTTTCCAATGAGATCATCTGTGTGCAGATTACCTCTTCCTGCCTGATGGATCACAGCAGGTCAGGAGGTTGAAGCAGGCAAGCTTTGTGGGGTTAAAGTGATAAGGGGAGAGTCTTCTCTTCTTCATGGTGGGAAAATAAACAGTAACATGTTACATTCCTTTCCGCTTTTACTGAGTGACCGGAGAAAAATTCTCAAAACGCCTTGTAAGTACAGACTGATTAATAATAAACAGAATCTGTCACATTAGCAAAAATATATAAACCCCAGCTGCATAGTTTACCCAGTGCATGGACGATGTTGTCAGCCTATTACTAATCATATTTTACAGCTTAAATAACTAAAAGCAGAACAAGAAAAGATCCTGGAGGAAGATTATATACAGGAAATTAATTCTTAGGAAAAGGATGAACACATTTTAGCACAGCCTTCCACAGCGTAGAGGCCTCCAGACTGGATGTGGTTCAGGGGTTATGGGAATTGAAGCGCCGTTCATTGAGAAACTGCCAGGATACAAAAAGCTGCTTCGGTGCTATCAGGTTAGGTATAAATTATGGGCTGTCTCAAGCTACCTATTACAGAATTGTGTTCTCATGAGGCAAAATAAAGAGTGGAACAAAATGGCAGCAGGTCATCTCTCTCGGTTTAACAAAAAGTAAAGTGGTTTAGAAAAGCCAAAGAAAGCAAGCTTTACTATAGGAATTGCATATAAAAGAGGAAAGTTGCAGCCAAGCTAAATGTTACAGATAGCATATCATTTGGAAACTGAAATCTCGTTAGTGTTCCGGAAAGGTGATTCCAGCAGAACTCCATAGCTGCGTAACCGTAGTGACCAATCATGAAACAAAGCAAGCTTAGTTTACAAACTGCAACAAATCTCTGCTGTGATAATTACAGAGCTTTTGATATTTAAAGAATCTGCACTTCTAGTGATATGCTATTAGTAACATATAGTTTAATCTTTACTTAGGATGTTACCCCTGAAAATGGGTTCTTTATCTCCGGCGAAGAACACAGACCAAGATGCAAAGACCGACTGTCTATTATGCCAATTTATTAGAATACACAGCCAGGGCCCAATCTCTTAAAAGCAGAGAAGAGCCCCGAACAATGGGAGCATAAACATTATATAGGTTTTGAGATACAGCATTGGGGATATAGGGGTCTTGACCTGATTGGTTCCTTGAACCCCTGTCTTAGGATTCTCCTGATTATTGGCCAAAGAAGTTCCAGAGGTTATTCTAATTGGTTGAACTACAATGTCCATGTTATGCCCTCGTGTCCAGTTGACCTAGGATTGAGATGTTCTCTTGAGGAGTCAAGATGTCTGCAAGGAATGCATCTGAATTACTTTTATCTCCCTTCCCATGTTGATGTTACTTTCTTTGTATATGTAAAATAACCCAAGTTGCTAGATTTAGTGGTGTTTTGTTTTCTTCTCCTCGCACATTAGGGTCAACTATCTAGGGTATTTGTCTTCATAAATGTCCTTGATGACTCTGCCTCTGAGTCAGATGGCCCCTCTGTTGTTCTTTTGGGGAGGAAGATAGCTGAGGATATGGCCTCATATTACTCTTATATTGTTTCCTCTTGTAGTCTGGCTTATCTCACAAGTGAAGCATGTTGTAGCTTTTGAAGTGTAAACTATCCCCTTCTCCTTCTCTGGCCAATCCTCAGGATATGCATTTCAAGAATAAAATATTACATTTCTGTTGCAATGATCGGAAGTAAAGTATTACATTGCTTACAAGGTACATGCATCAAGAAGTTGGCATCACATACATATTAGTAAAAGGCAATACAGAGGATTCTTTAGCATTACATACATATTAGTAGAAGGCAATACAGAGAATTCTGGGATTACATGATATGCAGGAATACATTTAGGTAACCTCTGAGCATGTTAAGACAGGGGTTCAAGGAACCAATCAGGTCAAGACCCCTATATCCCCAATGCTGTATCTCAAAACCTATATAATGTTTATGCTCCCATTGTTCGGGGCTCTTCTCTGCTTTTAAGAGATTGGGCCCTGGCTGTGTATTCTAATAAATTGGCATAATAGACAGTCGGTCTTTGCATCTTGGTCTGTGTTCTTCGCCGGAGATAAAGAACCCATTTTCAGGGGTAACAAGGATGCTACACTATGGCTGAAATCCAGTAGTAAATCACAACTAGAATGGGCCCACTGAATCAGTGGGGAGTCGGTGAGTCAACTCCTCCATACATTCCACTGATTTGATGCTCTTACTCTAGTTGCAACTTACTACTGGATTTCAGCCAGTTTGCTCAGCTGCATACTTAGGAATGAGCTGGAAAAAGAATGAAGAAGAGGAAGTAAAGCAATCATTGAGCATATCGGTATATGTCAATGCATACACAGGACAGATAGAGCAGAAGGGAAACATATGGTGGCCTAAACTATCCAACATCATCACTACTGACCCCTGTAGACATATAGTTCTTAGTTTTTTGTTCAAAATATTGTGGTATCAGATGCAATGAACTGCTACCTTCATAATACCTTAATCATAATCTATCGAGAGTATTGTTCTCGTGTGTGTGTGTGTGTGTACACACCTCTCTGGTTCTATACTTTTAGAGGCTGCCAGTCATCACTTTTGGGGGCAGGGTAGGGAGGAGGTTCCTATTCCACACTCCTTCTAGAAGAGTTAATTATTCAGGTGTTATGACCACTGCTCAAGGCCCACCTTTGGCTTTAAGAAGTCTCTGCTTCAGTCCCTAGAATCTCCTCACACATTGTGTGGAGTGTGCAGAGAGAGATGCATCCAAGTCTCATTCTGTCTAATTAAACACAGCAACACAGGTTGGGTGAGCCAAAACTAGGAATATTAAATAGGGAGCATTCAAATCAATTATGGAACTTGTTGGGTGGGAGCATATCTTTCCAGACTAGGTATATGTGCAGCCCCACAATATGGCTGACTGAGACCAACGCTTTCTTACTCATGTCCCCAGAAGCCTCTCCCCTACTGAAGATTAACGAATGACTTTTTTATTGCCTGAACTTAAGGAAAAGAGGTACTAATCAGGTTTCCCCAGGAACTCACCAACTTCCACTTCACCATCAACCTTAGTCTAGAACAGCCTACATCACAGATGTCTTTTCTAGATACCACATCTGCAGCTGCGCAATGAATGATTAGGAACTATCTTATACTGAAAACCAACAGACAGCTATGCTTCCCTTTCCCACCCAGAACAGTTGGCTAAAACCAAAATCTGTTGGCTAAAACCAAGCCCTGCAGTATAACTTGGTTTGTTTGGACCAGCTAGAGATTCTCTGTTTGAGGGATTTCTCCGACCCTAGGATCTGCTCCAGGAAGTGAAGGAACAGATGAACAGGGCTACGTTGGCATCCCAGAACGATGTTTTACAATACAAAGACAGGTGGCATCGGGACCTATAATTCATATATAATTCTTGTAACCTATAATTCCAAGCTGAAGCCACTCACACAAATCATCTGCTATCTCTGGCCTATCCTAGACAATGATGCCATCCTTGCCTCTCTGGGTGGGAGGCCTATACTTGCAAACAGATTGTGCTGCCCAACCTGAAAAGCATACCCTCCGGAAACAATGAAGCTAAGAACAGAAATAGCTCTGGAACCAGACCCCGTTGCAGACCCAGACGCCAAATTTGTCTCCACATTTACACAAGAAATATGACTAAATAACCTAACATTGTACCTCACAACATCATGGATTTGTATACTGCTCATCTTCCAACATGATGTTTGCCACCTTTTGCCAACCTTCCCTCAAAGCGTTTTTCATAAGACAGGCACGTTGCCAGTCTCTGTACAAAACTGGCATTAAGAACAGGGGTTCAGGAGCTAGCGGGACACGCTGTCTCTAGCCTCAGGGTAGTCATCCTGAACAAGACAACTCCAGAGACAGATTCCAAAGGAAAGCAGCCAAGGAGACAAACATCAAGAGCTTCAACTCTTCACTTAAATAGGTTTTCAGTTCATCCATACGTACATATTTGTCTGTATTAATAGCCTCCTGTGTATAACATCAACCATCCAACAGGGCTATGAGACAAAGCAGCGCACTTCTGCCTTCTACTAAAAGAGACACTCTCTGCTAAGTATAAACTATTGCTTCAATACCTCAGATGGCAATGGCTCAATAATAATATAAGTGAAAAGGATCTTGGAATTGTTGTAATCAAAAGCTGAATATGAGTCGCAAAAAAGGCAAATGTTATTTTAGGCTGCAGTAACAGAAGTATGGTCTTCAAATCCCATGAGGTACCAGTTCCCCTGTATTTAGCCCTGGCTAGGCCTCATCTTGATTACTGTAGCGAATTTTGGACACTGCTTCAAGAAGGATGCTGACAAACTGGAACAAGTTCAGAAGAGGGCAACAAGGATGATCAGGGGGCTGGAAACCAAGCCTTATGAGGAAAGAATTGGACATGTTTAGCCTTGAGAAAAGAAGACTGAGGGGAGATAGGACAGCACTTTTCAAATACTTGAAAGGCTGTCATGCAGGGGAGGGGCAGGATCTGTTCTCAATCATCCCACAGTGCAGGACACACAACAATGGGCTCAAGTTACAGGGAGCCAGATTTCAGTTGAAAAACTTCTTAACTGTTATAGCAGTATGACAATGATCTCGGGAGGTGTTGAGCGCTCCAGTGCTAGAGACATTGAAGAGAAAATTGGACTGTCAGATTTGCTTTGCTTTGGATTCCTTTAGCAGGAGGTTGGACTCCATGGCCTTATAAGCTCCTTCCAACTCAGTTATTCTATGATTCAATGAACTGACTTGGGTAACCAACCTCACTACTGCCAAGTTGCTTACAGTAAGCAGGCCTTTGCAAGTTTATTACCAGTGTTCATAATACAGTTGTCATCTTTTGGAACCTCATTCTGTTCTTTCCCACCGGCATGAAAAAGTGTGCATACAAGTTTCAAACATGAAGCTCCGGGCATCTGAAGAAATGGCCTAAGCCCATGAAAGCTCATGCCAAGTAAAACTTCCTAGCCTTAAAGCTACCACAAAACTCATCCCGCTAATATACCACTCTTCACAGCCAACAATACTTCCTGAAGCATTTCAATAGCTAGGGGTATAAGAAGAAAGCATACAGTAGTACCAGCAGACACCCATAGGAGTTGCTCCAGGTAAAACACATATCCTGATACAGGCATGTTTCCTGCATGGAGGAGTTCAATGTGCATACCTTGGTACTTGTGTTCAGCAAGAGTTGACCATAAGGCAGGGGTGGGTAACCTCAACTTAATTTTCTGTGACATCTCTGTTTAATCTTAGAAACGCTGAGCAAACAATTAGTTAAGTCTTTTGATAAGTGCAGTCTATCTCTTCACTATAGGGCTACTGGGTAAGGCAGAAGTAAGAGAAGGAGAGAGGGAAAGAGAATTAAAATGGTACCAGACAAAGAGAGCAAGAGGAGTGATTACGGTTACCACTTGTTAGATTACTCACTGCTGTTGATCTCTGATTTAAGAGAGTATTTGGTTACAGCGAATATCAATATTAACACTCTACTTTATTCTCTTTACAATTTTTTTGGTTAAAAAAATATTGTATCCTTTGGAAATCTAAGTGTGTTGTAAGCAATGCTGCATATTTCCAGTCAATAAGCATGCAAGCAATGTTAATGAGCATGGTCTGTCTTTACATTAAAGGGAAATGTTCAAAGCCGACAGGTATGAGATGCATATTTTGGGTAGATGCCCCTTGAGAGTCTGATTCTGGGCCTCTCAAGGGCATTTTGCTCATAAGTTGGCTACATTTTTATCATCCCTCTTCATCTTCCTTGTGTGCTCATTGGCAAACAACAGCTATTATGGTCGCCCACAACAGTGTTGAATGTTGCTGATTTCAACTAAGAATTAGCAGCTGCAAGCTGTCCCAACCTCCACCTGCTCAAGCATGTGGTCAGTCTGTCCCTGCTTTGAGAGACGTTCCATGTTGTGCTTGGTGGGGAGGATTGATATGGAATGCTGACATTAAAGATGAAAAGCATATGAGAGGGAACGAGAGATTAAAATGTGCCAGACATCAATCCTGACAACACTGGAACAGGACTCTCCTCTTCACTTACCCATTAGGGTAAACATTCCAAATATGTATGACACACACGGAGAAGCCCCGCATTCCATCTGCATTAACAATCTGCTGGGAAGGACGTGCAATATTGTCTTTCTGCCCAAGCCCCACCAAATTTGTACACAGCATTATCTAAAAAAGGGAAGCAAATGGGCGCAGATCTACCAACACACACACACATCTTGAAACATTACATGGTGGCAAGTGGGATATACCTCAGGGGGAGGAAAAATAATTTTATAGCTCCTGCTCAAAGGCCCCCACCAAAATACCTGGCTTCTGCTACTATTCTTTAAAAAAAATATCTTTGTTTTCTTGTTATTGAAAAAACAACTAAATTACCCCTTAATTACTTGTTATTAAATGCAGTATACCACAACACTACAAGCTGCTGACCTGTGGTATGAAATGAATCTAACTAGTGAAGCCACATACATTGTGACTATAAAAGGAACTGAAACAGTTACACCACAAAACGAGCAATCCCTCGTTATGGAACAAGCTTAATGTAACTGTTATGCCTTAGTTATAGCAAAAAGGAACTAGAAGAAGCTCGTTATTTGTGATATAACTGCCTTCTTTTGGAATCCATGTGTGCAAGAGTACTTAAATGTGCCAAAACTTGCATTTATAGGGGAGAAAGAAACTATGGGTTATTTGAAATGAACTGGAAGAAAACTGGACGAAGTTAGCTAGGCAAGGAAGCAAGGGTTGGAAATATATATGTTAGGAAGAAGAAGAGAGTGACACAAACCATTCAGTGCCCACTAGATCTCATAAATCTGGGTTCTGAGAGGCTGTGATTGTTGGATATTATCATCTACAAAGCTTGGGAAAGTTACTTTTTGGACTACATCTTAGAATATCTTCTAGAGGATTCTGGGACTCATTACAACCATCCCAAGATGTTTGGGTTTTCCCCATGGATTGACACGATTTGGTTGATCGGACTTGAGAAGAAAGAACTTATGGTTCAATCAAAGGCTGAAATACATGTTACAATAAAAGAAAGTAACATGTAGTTTAGACCAGTGGTTCTTAACGTGGGCGATAATGCCCCCCAGGGGGCGATTTCATTTTTCAGGAGGGCAGTAGAACAAAAAGGGGCGGCGTGGGGGTGATGGAGCAGAAGGGGAGCGGTAGGGGGGCGCTGGAGCAAGCCAAACCTGTGAAGATGGATGCAGCCTTTTTACAGTGTGCATGAATATATATTTTCCTCCAATCTTAATTTAGTTTCAGAGTTTTCGTCTTGAAATTTTTAGTTCCTGCATTGCGGTTTGTTTTTATGCCCTTTTTATATTTCTTTTTGCGTCTTAAAATTCGTTTGCAACTAAATCATTAAATGTTACTTTTGGGGGGCATTTCATTTTCTTGGAATTGAATTTTGTTTTCATGGGTCATTGGATTTAAGTGTCTTAAATAAATAAATAAATAAATAAATAAATAAATAAATAAATAAATAAATAAATAAATAAATGATATCATCACCGCGGGGAGGGGGGGCGATGATAATTTCCTCAAAGGCTCAAGGGGGCGTTTCTTTCAAAAAGGTTAAGAACCACTGGTTTAGACTACCTGTAACGTAAGACGTGTGCTGAAGATGGCCATTTTTATCCTGAAAGAAAAGCAACCATGGGGCTCCAAGTCTGAAGTACACCCTCCTAACTGCTCTTTGCCCACTCCGTCTGGTGGGTATTGCTTGTAGTAAATTGCACATCCAGTGTGCAGTTCTGTGGCGGGACAATTGTTGGCAGGAAGTGGATTGGGCTCACCACATCTGCTTTTTCCTTGAAATAAAAGCAGCTACCTAGAAAGACATGTTTACTATCACTTTGCTGTTATCATCTCAGATATAATGGACTATTACATTTAATACCATGTCTGGTAGCTTGTGCAAACAATTCAGAATTTCTACTTTAAAAATAACAGCTACTACTGTTGTAGTAGTGTGCAGGGGAACTTTAATATCACAGATTCCTGGAGGTGGAAGCAACCTGGAATCACAGAGGTGGAAAGGATCTTGAAGTCCAAAGGCACTCATAGCCCCCTCTGTGGGCACACAAGCGATCAGTCGCCATAAAGAAATACTTACCCGTCCTCTGATCCCAGATTTCAGCACTCTCCTCTGCTGTTGCAGTGGTCCATCTGAGAAATTCAATGGTAGCAATTACTGGTCTAGCCTGACGAAGGATTGGAAGACTGGTACGTATTTCTCTGCTAATACTGGCCCTAGGGGAAAAAAACCCCAAGCATTTAACCCTTGCAGTGCAGGGGCAGTTGTTTTTTCTAAACTAAAACCTCAATATTCAAGTTTATTCATGTTGAAATAAATACGTTGGTTTTGTGTTGCAGTTTGGGCACTCAGGCTCAAAAAGGTTCACCAGCACTGGTCTAGAGGCTTGTAAATTCCAGAAGTTCAGGAACCAACTGCCTGCCACTGAGACCCATCACAGGGCGCACAATGAGGCCCCCAAACTTGAACAGAAGAAGCAGCTAAACCAGAAATAGTTGGTGTGACAAACCCAGACCTACTGGGATCTGCCACACGTTAACTAAGCTGCCACCAACCATTCCCTATAAGAAGTCACACAGACCAGGGATGGATTTTTAATAAATAAAGAACAAGGTTTATTTAAAACAACACACAGGGAAAATAAAATGATCAGGTGAATAAGATAAAGTAACGTGGCTTATTCTCATTCATACATGCATACAGTTTGGTTCACACAGAACCCTTAACTTGAAGCACAGACCCTGAACCTATCAGTTCTGGCTAACCAACAGACACCTGAACCTATCAGGTTGGTACTCTGACACACAGTAGTACCCTGTCTGACACACAGACTCCCACACCAGCTTCTTCTTCCCAGCTGCTGCTTTGTCTCTTCTCTCAGCGTCTCTACACACGCTCCACATATATATACAGTACAGCCCCTCCTCCTGATGTCCCGCCTTCCACTCCCCATAGGATGGAACTTTCCCTCCAAACCCATGACAGACAGGTAACATCAGTGCTGTATGTAACACCTCCCCTCTTTATAAGTTGTTTTGTAGGGGGAAAGCTAAGGTGCTTTTTCCCAAAAAACAACCTGGATAAAACACACAACAACAGTTATATATACAATATCATACTTACTTATACTTACATTCTAAGTTAACCATATCAATTAAGCATTTAAACATTTACCATATACATTACATCAATTTACCTTTATTCATACAAACCAAATTCAAAAAACAGGTACATTTAACCTTTGGTCACCAATATATATATATAGTCCATGTTCTTTCGCCGTCTTCATTCTTCAGGTCTTCTTGACAAGGCGTCAGCAACACAGTTCACTGACCCTCTGACCACCTTCACTTCAAAGTCATAGTCCTGCAAGTTTAAAGCCCACCTCATAAGTTTGCTATTGTGGGTTTTCATTGTCTTTAACCATTGCAGTGGTGAATGGTCAGTGCACAGAACAAAATGTCTTCCCCAGATGTAAGGCTTGGCCTTCTGGATCGCGTAGACTATGGCCAAACACTCCTTCTCCACGGTTGCCAAATGTCTCTCACCTTTTTGAAGTTTCCTACTCAGGTAGGACACTGGATGCTGGTCACCATTCTCATCCTCCTGGCACAGAACTGCTCCTACCCCGCTGTTAGACGCATCGGTGTAGACGATGAACTCCCGGTCGAAGTCTGGAGCACGCAGCACTGGATAGTTGATGAGCGCCTGCTTCAACCTCTGGAACGCCTCCTCACAGTCGCTGGTCCACGGGATGCGGTCATCAGCCGTCTTCCTCGTCAGATCGGTCAGCGGAGCCGCAATCTCGCTAAACCTCGGGATGAACTTTCTGTAGTAGCCCACCAACCCAAGAAATGATTTGACTTTTTTCTTGGTGTTGGGTCTGGGCCAATCACGAACTGCTTCTATTTTGGCCTCCAGGGGTTTTATCACTTCTCCCCCTCCTATGTGACCCAAGTATTTTATTTCTGGGCTACCCAGCTGCAGTTTGTTCTCTTTGCAGGGCCTAGGCCAAAGCACTTCCTCCCCTGGATTAAAGTGCCTCTCCCTGGCTTCCTGGTCATCCCAAGCTTTCTTTCTGACCTTTTGAGCTTGCAGGGTCTCTGTTGCTAGCTCTAGGTTTCTCTTTAGGCCCTTCCTTAAAGAGTCTATATATGTCACAACGTCTTGTGGGTCATCCTGGGTGATCTGCTCCCAATCTTGCTTGATCAAATCAAGGGGCCCTTTCACCCTTCTCCCAAATAAAAGTTCAAATGGACTGAACCCGGTACTGGCTTGTGGCACTGATCGATAAGCAAACAAAAGGGATTGCAGCTTCTGGTCCCAATTGTTTGGATTCTCTGCCAAGTAAGCCCTAATCATGCGCATTAGAGTCCCATTGAACTTCTCAGTTAACCCATTACTTTCAGGATGATAGGCAGTGGTTTCCTTGTGCTTAATTCCACAGATTTGCCATAAGCGTTTCATGAGCTTTGATGTGAACGATGCTCCCAAATCTGTGATTATTTCTGAGGCAAATCCCATCCTGGACATATACCCCACCAAGGCATCTGCCACTGTGTTAGTTTCAATGTTAGTCAAGGGTATGGCTTCAGGGTACCTCGTGGCATGGTCCACAATAGTGAGAATGAACCTGTTCCCCCTCTTTGTGGCCTTGGGCAAAGGTCCCACAATATCCACCCCTATGCATTTGAACGGAGTGTCAATCACAGGCAAAGGGCACAACTTTGCTTTGGTCCTGTCGCGGCTATTCCCCTGCCTTTGACACACATCACATTGTTTACAGAACTCCCTGATCTGCTTCCCTATGTCAGGCCAGTAAAAATTCTGTGTGATTCTCTGCTGTGTTTTGTTCACCCCTAAGTGCGCAGCAAACATGTCAGAGTGCCCCCTTTGTAAGATCATGGGGCGATACTTTTCAGGTACCACCAGCTGACTTCTGATCCCATCTCCCCCTTTTGAGATATTCCTCAGGGTCTCTCT
This sequence comes from Pogona vitticeps, assembly GCF_051106095.1. Classification (NCBI taxonomy): domain Eukaryota; kingdom Metazoa; phylum Chordata; class Lepidosauria; order Squamata; family Agamidae; genus Pogona; species Pogona vitticeps. The sequence continues at coordinate 223,622,434 of NC_135786.1, read as the reverse complement.
ATATAAAATCCCCTTTTTCTCCAGAAATCTCACTGGGATTTCAGGTGTTAGCTGGGCGTCAGTCACCTGTTCAAAACACTTTTGGAGAGTGGCGTCTGCCTTTTGCTCTTGTCCAAATCTGCTGTCTGTGGTTAAGGTTTCCACCACAGCTTCTGAACTCCCCTCTGCTTCCGTCTCTGGCTCATCATTACCCCCTTGAACTGTCCCCGTGGTGGCTTGTGAACGTGTAATCACTAGCACCCTTTTCACATGTTCAGCCAGGTCATTTCCCACGAGCACGGCTGCTGGCAGAGTCGATGAAATTGCTAGCCGCCAAACTCCCCTCCAGCCTTGAAAGTTGACAGGTACCTCTGCTACTGGCAGAGAGATCACCTGCCCCTCAATCCCTGCCACCTTCATGCTCTCATTTGGGATTACATACTCCCTAGGAATAATATCTGGATGGCACAGGGTCACCTGGGAACAAGTGTCCCGCAGCCCCCTATACTGACGGTCAAGTATTCCTACGTCCACCCCTGCTGTCTCAAACAACTGAGAATCTGTTCTCACGAGCAAGCATCGCTTGACCTCCACAAGAGGACCATTTTCCTCAGCCTGATCAGCAGATGTAGCTGTTCCAGATTGAGTAGCCATGGCAACAGGCTCCCTCAGTGACAATGAGCCTTGCTCTTTCTGGACACAGAACACAGCTTTTGGCTTGGTTCCACTCGAATCCTGAGGCACCATTCCTTTTAGCTGCTTTAATTTCTCACACTCTGAGATTAGATGGCCCTTTCCCTGACAGAAATAACATTTTCTGGTGTATTTTGAGTCTTTCTCATCTTGTTTTGGTTTTCCCTCCAAAATCTGAGGTCTTGGTTTCATGTCTGAGGGCTTCCCTTCACCATGGGCCCCTCCCCCTTGCTGGCTTTTCCCTGGTCCCTGAGAGTACTTGCTGTAGGTTTCTTTAGGTTTCCCCATCGCTTTCCCCTCACCCAAGGGCTTTCTTATTTGGGAAATAAAATCTGCAATCTCGGCGGCTTCTGCCACAGATTTCGGTTTCCTTTCCCTCACCTGGAATTTCAGTTCCCCATGCAGGACTGAATAGAACTGTTCCAGCGCTATCAAATCTTTAAGCTGCTGAAAGGTCTCTGTCCCCTCCTGAGATAGCCATTTCTCTAGCAGCCTCACCAATTGAGCCCCCACTTGGGTAAAAGTCTGCTCTGGTTTCTTTGTGAGGGACCTGAATCTTTGCCTCAGCTGTTCCGCATTTATCCCATGTCTTGCAAACACCAGTTTTTTAAACTCTGCAAAATCTTTCATCAGTTCCTCAGGCATCTCGGCATAGACTTCGGCCAGGCTACCACTGATTAAAGATCGCATGATGGTCATCTTCTCAGTTTCCCTTACTGAGAAGTCCACAAACGCTCTTTCCACTAGGGAAAAGAACACCTCAGGACAATCTCCCTTGTGGTACACAGGGAATTTCTTCAGGTCAGCTTTAGACAATTGGCCTCCCTCAGAATCCCTATTGTTATTATTGTTCTGGTTCATCATTTCCAATTTTCTTAATTCAAACGCCATCCTTTCTTTTTCCAGAGCAATTTTCTCTCTCTCTCTCTCTAATTCAAATTGCCGTTGTTTCTCTCTTTCCCTTTCCTCCATTTTTTCTCTCTCTAATCTTTCCTCCATTTCAAATTGCCTCATCCTCAGTTCATGCTGTTGGGCTATGAGCAATTTTCTGAGTTCTGGGTTCTGTTCTCCCGTGCTGTCACCTTGCACTGAGCCAAATTCATCCTCAGAACCTTGGTCAACCTGGGGGTCTTTCACTTCACCCATTTCTGCCATCTGGCTTCGAGTCAAGGGCATAATCCCCCCTCAGAACAGGCTGCTTTAAAAAGTCAAGCCTCAAAATAAAACGACCACTTTTTTTTTCTTTTGCCTCAGAACTAGCTTTCCCTATAGATTGCTGCTGTCCTTCAGCACTACTTGCAACTGTAGCGAGTTAGAGTCTACCCCCCTCTGCTGGGCCTCTCAGCAGGCAGGCTAGATCACTGCTACTACACAGTTTTGCCTCAGCTTTTTCCCCGCCAAAAACAGGCTGCCTCAGAGCACCCTAATCTAGTCTCCCCAGTTGGCACGTTCTTCCACTAGCGCACCTCCCCCTGAGGTACACCTAGAAGATTACCTACGCGCCTCAGATTGTCCCTGACTAGACCCCCCTTGCTCTGGGCACACGTGCCAAGGCTTTGCTGGACCACTGGACAACTGGACCAGTCGTATCCCACACGCTGGACACCAATCAATGTGACAAACCCAGACCTACTGGGATCTGCCACACGTTAACTAAGCTGCCACCAACCATTCCCTATAAGAAGTCACACAGACCAGGGATGGATTTTTAATAAATAAAGAACAAGGTTTATTTAAAACAACACACAGGGAAAATAAAATGATCAGGTGAATAAGATAAAGTAACGTGGCTTATTCTCATTCATACATGCATACAGTTTGGTTCACACAGAACCCTTAACTTGAAGCACAGACCCTGAACCTATCAGTTCTGGCTAACCAACAGACACCTGAACCTATCAGGTTGGTACTCTGACACACAGTAGTACCCTGTCTGACACACAGACTCCCACACCAGCTTCTTCTTCCCAGCTGCTGCTTTGTCTCTTCTCTCAGCGTCTCTACACACGCTCCACATATATATACAGTACAGCCCCTCCTCCTGATGTCCCGCCTTCCACTCCCCATAGGATGGAACTTTCCCTCCAAACCCATGACAGACAGGTAACATCAGTGCTGTATGTAACAGTTGGATCTCCTGGTTTTGTAAAAAAGGGAGGGTTTAACACTCAGTGACATTTTTAAAAAAATATACAGCTATTGATCTTTCTATTAATATTGCCTGTTAATGATGCAAGATTCATTGTTCATAGTTTTAAGTATAATCTTTTAATGATGTTAACCACCATTGTATACTCATCGTTTTCAACTTTAAATATTGTCTTTCCTTGTTGTAAGCCACCTCGGGTCCTTTTCAAGGAGAAAGGTGGGGTAAAAGTATTTTAAATCAATCAATCAATCAAAGATATCACATCAAGCCTTGTTTATCAATTCATAAAATTGGAGGGATGGGAATCCAGGTGCCCAGAAAGAGCCCAAAGACAAAATAAAATAAAATAAATCCCTTGTTCAGGCCTACAGGTGGCCAGTGGCTTCCGTGGTGGCCTACAGTTCAAGATGGAGACACAGAATCTCACATTCTTGTTGAAGTACAGTGGCCAGATGCTCGTTGGCATTCTCAACTAGAGTAGACCTACTGAATCAATAGGATTTACATAGGTATTGATCTACCATTCAACAGTTAATATAGTGCATTTACAGTGGCAGGGACTACTGAGAAGATTCTGGTCAATGAAAGAAAACCCATATTCTATTCTGAAAATTTTCCCTGCACTTCCGTCCACTAGTTCTGTTCTCAAGCAACAGAGGATAATTCTGCTCCAATGTCTTCATGACAAGCCTTTCAGGCAGAATAATCAGAATAATCATAGAATAATGGAGTTGGAAGTGGCCTATATGGCCATCAAGTATTTGAAGACTACTTTCATACTTCTTCTTAATCTTCTCCAATGAAACATACCCAAGTCTTTTCAACCACTTTTCATGGATCCACTCCAGATCCTTGATGGTCTTCTCTGAGAATACTCTGACTTATAAGAGCAGTGAAAATCTTTCTAAAATGAGGCAACAGTAAGTATACACAGTAGCAGAAAATTTAAAGGGGACTATCTCCTCCATTGGTGCACCAACCACCAATGCTGAGGAGACTGAAATAGACCAATTCTATGAAGACTTACAACACCTTCTAGAACTGACACCAAAGAAAGATGTTCTTCTCATTCGAGGGGATTGGAATGCTAAGGTAGGGAGTCAAGAGATAAAAGGAACAACAGGGAAGTTTGGCCTTGGAGTTCAAAATGAAGCAGGGCAAAGGCTAATAGAGTTTTGTGAAGAGAACAAGCTGGTCATCACAAACACTCTTTTCCAACAACACAAGAGGAGACTCTACACATGGAAATCACCAGATGGGCAATACCGAAATCAGATTGATTATATTCTCTGCAGCCAAAGATGGAGAAGCTCTATACAGTCAGCAAAAAAGAAGACCTGGAGCTGATTGTGGCTCTGATCATCAGCTTCTTTTAGCAAAACCTAAGCTTAAACTGAAGAGAGTAGGAAAAACCACTGGGCTACTCAGGTATAATCTAAACCACATCCCTTATGAATACACATTGGAAGTGAAGAACAGATTTAAGGAGTTAGATTTGGTGAACAGAGTAACTGAAGAACTTTGGATAGAGGCTCGTAACATTGTCCAGGAGGCATCAACAGAAACCATCCCAAAGAAAAGGAAATGCAGGAAAGCAAAGTGGCTGTCCAACGAGGCCTTAGAAATAGCAGAGAGGAGAAGGGAAACAAAATGCAAGGGAGTTAGGGAAAGTTACAGAAAATTGAATGCAGACTTCCAAAGAGTAGCAAGGAGAGACAAGAGGGCCTTCTTAAATGAACAATGCAAAGAAATAGAGGAAAATAATAGAAAAGGATAAACCAGAGATCTGTTCAGGAAAATTGGAGATATTAGAGGAACATTTTGTGCAAAGATGAACATGATAAAGGACAAAAATGGGAGAGACCTCACAGAAGCAGAAGACATCAAGAAGAGGTGGCAAGAATACACAGAGGAATTATACCAGAAAGATTTGGATATCCCAGACAACCCAGATAATGTGGTTGCAGACCTTGAGCCAGACATCCTGGAGGGTGAGGTCAAGTGGGCCTTAGAAAGCTTGTCTAACAACAAGGCCAGTGGAGGTGATGGCATTCCAGTTGAACTATTTAAAATCTTAAAAGATGATGCTGTTAAGGTGCTACATTCAATATGCCAGCAAGTTTGGAAAACTCAACAGTGGCCAGAAGACTGGAAACGATCAATCTACATCCCAATTCCAAAGAAGGGCAGTGCTCCAACTACCGTACAATTGCACTGATTTCACACATTAGCAAGGTTATGCTCAAAATCCTACAAAGTAGGCTTCAGCAGTATGTGGACAGAGAACTCCCAGAAGTGATTCCAAAGGGGCAAAGGAACTAGAGACCAAATTGCAAACATGCGCTGGATTATAGAGAAAGCCAGAGAGTTCCAGAAAAATATCTACTTCTGCTTCATTGACTATGCGAAAGCCTTTGACTGTGTGGACCACAACAAACTATGGCAAGTCCTTAAAGAAATGGGAGTGCCTGACCACCTTATCTATCTCCTGAGAAACCTATATGTGGGACAGGAAACAACAGTTAGAACTGGATATGGAACAACTGATTGGTTCAAAATTGGGAAAGGAGTACGACAAGGCTGTATATTGTCCCCCAGCTTATTCAACTTATATGCAGAATGCATCATGCAAAAGGCTAGACTGGAGGAATCCCAAGCCGGAAGCTACCAACATGAATCGAAGCTACCAACATGAATCTGACCCAACTCCGGGAGGCAGTGGAAGATAGGAGGGCCTGGCATGCTCTGGTCCATGGGGTCATGAAGAGTCGGACACGACTAAACGACGACGATCTCTTTCAGACAAATACTGCAGATGACAATACTGTACTAGGCTCCACGTATATTTAGTACTGGGGACATGTTAACCATCTCCAAACCAAATGCCCATGTTACTTGGAGGATTCTCAGAGATGTACTCCAAAGAAGGCACATTTCTAAGCCCTGTAGCAGCTCTTGGCCATGATGGTGAAATGACAGCTCCCTAATCAGAGGCAGAATGTCAATGAATTGCAGTCCTTATTACATTGGAGTTTCTTTCCTAATTATCACATTTCCTGTTGTATCCTCTCGTGTTCTGGCTTCCAAACTGATGAGCACCAATCAGCACCTACCATCTAGAACTGGATGGATTCAACAACGGATTGCTTTTGGGCAACAAAAGTTGCCATGCCATGGGGACCCATGTTGGATTGAGACCATAGTATTGTCTCAATCCAACATGGGAATGTTGGGATTGGGTTAATGTATCCAATCTGGATCAGGTTTCCTGCAATTAGAGCATGGATGGGAAAGGTGATCATTCAAATATGATTGGACTGCAACTCCCATCATTCATCTTTACTGGCTCTATGCTAGCCAGGGGTGATGGGAGTTGTAGTCCTATAATCTGTGAAACACCACAACTTCATCATCTCTGGCAGGATAAGGTTTTTGGTTGGAACATATCTTATAGTTTAATTCTGAGAAGATTTAAATGAGAAGCCATAAATAAATAAAATCAGCCAATGATTAAAAATATTGGGGGCAAAACTGACAAACAGCTAGCACAAATTTTACTGTCCCGCCTTGGTTTCCTCTAGTGGCACTGTAATCCTGTTTGCCACTCATATGAATAAATTCCCATTTTTCTTCTCAGTCCAGTTTCTCAAATTCTGCAAAAACAGCAAAAGTAAAAATAAAAGGAGAAAGAAATCAAATCCCACAACAAATTACAAAACATATGTGAGCATACCTACTCCTTGGTGTGTATATCAGATGAAGCATCTGGAGGTTTTATGGCTGCAAAAACATAGCATTTTTAATTGTCTGTGTAAGTAAATTGCATGTAAGACAATGCAGGTGTTGTAATAAATCAAGACTATGGTGAACACTCAACAAGGGTGCTGCTCCTTGCCCTTTCCATCCTTGTACAATAGCATCACAGCTTCATCTCACTGTGGAGAGCCCATTATTATATATAATATCCACATCTGACATTTTCTTAACAACAGCCTGCATGTGCAATGGCGTGAAATGGTAATTGAAGTAAGGGCTACCAAGTGACATTTTTTTAATCACAAGCTCTGTCACCTTTGTCTCATGGACTTGAAATGGTGCTCCTTGATTGGTCTCCTGGTCTCTGTGCCTCCATCTTACAGCAAATGGATACAGCTGACACCTACGTACAATGCCTTGCTTAGAAATGCTACACATTTAGATTAGTCAAACAAACAAGAATACCGTTCTCATGATAGTGGGGAAAAAAATTGAAGATGTTCAACTGTTCTGCTCCTAGAGCTCAGGAGAATTGACTTGACACCAGATTATTATTATTACCTCTAGCTGAAAGGAGGTGGGGTGGGCAACAAGTAGCACAATGATTGCGTAGAAGGCGGTGCAGAAAAACTGCATTGAGAGTTCCCTGTCTCACACACATGTGCAGTGAAACAAAGGCCTGCCTATTGGTCTCAGTTTTTGTCCCTGATATCTGGTAACCCTGCATCTACCAAGGCTATACATTTATATATATAGTGTAAACCACATAGTGGAAGATGTCGTGTTAGCCTGCCTATGGCTTTTGCCTTTTAGCCTAGAGCAGAGGTGAGCGAAGTCTCCCTCAAGGGACTACATACGGTATACATTACATTGATGACTGTGTGAGAGATTAGCTGGCCCAAGTTTCCTATGTGAGATTCATAGCTACCCAGGGAGATGATCCTAGATCACTCCAAGCCACACGGATATTGAAGGGTCTTTATACCCATAAAAGCAGTGATCTATCCATTCAACCAGTACTGGTTGGCAATAACGCTCCATAGTTTCAGCATTGAGATGTAGATGCTCCATGGTTTCAGACATGACACTTCCCCAACCCTACTGGGGTTGTTTTGGATAAGGAACTGTTGCTCCACCACTGCGCCATAGCACTCATGAAATCCAGTTTTCTTCTCCTGACCCACAATGGCATTCCAAATCATTGGTAAGATTGGGGGTAAACTAGATAATGTAGCTATAATAGTTTTCTTTTCTTTCTTCTCCTTTATCATATGCTGCTTTCTTCTAATTTTTGTAGTAGTGCTATCTCAAGTGAGGAAAAAGGTATGTTTTTCCTCACCTTATCTTGCATTTTGTGTGCCTTGCTTTGTGATTGGTCATGGGAAAAATAAACACAGGCTAAATTTGCAAGACCAATTGCTGGGGTACATATCTCAGAGAAAATCCCATTGTGGAAAGGAAAATGGAAGTCAACAGTGTTTATTTTCTTCCTGCAACACATGTAGATTTATGGAAAGAAGTATTAAATTAAACACTTACTGTACTTCTTTTGCTCTCTCCATTAGATAAGCAGTGCCCTGAAGATGTTAATGATCAGTGTTCTTGCAACTTTATCGTAATGTTATTTTCCTGTTTTTGATTATGAAAACTCAAATACATATATTACAAAAAGGGGATACGCACTTGCCTTAGCCTCTCATTTGAACCTTGGTTGAAAGTCATTCCTTACGTAAGCAAGTGGACAGAGCAGTGCTGCTCCAAAAAATAATAATAATAATAATTCAAGGTACATGATTTAATTTTTCTATAAAGAACTGGGTTTGTGGTGTGTGTGTGTGTGTGTGTGTGTGTGTGTGTGTGTGTGTTTGTGTGTGTGTGTGTGTTCTGTAATGCATAAAATGAACAGCCCTGGAAATTACAGAGTAGCGGTAATGACCCTGGAGGCCCCTTCTAGCCACTGTGATTCTAAACAGTACCATTGATTGATGGTTCTTTCCAGAACATAGCAAAGACCAAAATGAACATGTCAGCAGCGCTGACCTCCTTACCAGTGTGTAATGTTCACAGCAGAGGGCTATCAATGTTAAAAAATTTCCTGAATGTACACTTCTCAACGACTCTTAACCCCAGCAAATAAAAACCAATTTTAATCGGAACGCTCCAACGCACTTCACTGTTTTGCAAGGCGCTCTGGCTCTCCCTCTGCCAAATTTATTTATTTTTCTCCTTCCCCACCTCCAGCTTTTTGAAGGAGAACTATCTGGGGGGGGGGGGGGAGAGAATAGATCACACATTTATACATATTTCGATGGCTTGTTCCCGTCAACGAAGAAGCAATTAGAACAGAAATGTATGCAATTTATGATGCAGACTTGGTAGTTTCCCATCCCCCCCCCCCCAAAATCACTTTTAATTTTAGGGGTGAAATCCAGGATGGTGTACATGTCACAATTCCATGGGGGTTAAAGAAAAGGGCACAGTGTAGTAATGTTTGTGCCTGTTGCTGAGATCTTGACTTTTCATTTAAAAAAAAAGTTTGTAACCCTTACTGTTGGGAATCCATGTATTAGGTTTTCTTTCCTTCTTTCTTAAATGTACATTTTACTTTTTCTCCAGGGAGCTGAAGGTGTCATACATGGCTTTCCTCTTCCCTACTATAGCTTCACAACAGTCCTGTAAGGTAGATCAGTCCAAAGGTCTGACTGACCCTCACCAAGTCAGTTCCATGACTAAATGAGGATATGAAGCTCAGTCTTCTGAGTCATAGACCCAACTCTCTAACCACTAATCTCTAGCTCTCTCAATAAATGTTATAAAAGATGGGAATGGCCTTCTTCAAGAAGAAAATCAAAACAATTGGATGATGCCAGTAGGGAAAGGAAAGGAAAGCTAAGCTGACATGGAAGCTCCAGAGCTGTGATGTTTGAAATAAAAGTGCTCCATTATGTTTAGAGAACTACATAATGGTCAAAATACAAGCCAACTCCATAACATCAGAGAAATGCTCTACTCAGCTTGCAATTAAAAATGCTTTGATTGAAATCACTGGGGTGATGGCAGTTTATGACCAGCTTTTTTTTCACCCCCATGGGGGAAAGACATACAAATTGAGCACTTTGCATCCACTCTTCATTTCTTAGGGAATGTCTGCACATCTGTTGGCTTGGTGGGCATATAAATAGGCTGCAAAAAAAAAAAAAAAAAAAAAAAAAGAACCACCCAAAGCAGCTAAACTAAAATGAACCCCTGAGGTCTGATCAGCAGTAGATTTACTTCTCACAGACATCGCTCTGTTTTTGAAACGGGCACAGGGGGCTCAGCATGGCTGATTTATTGATTGGGCAAGTTTGGGGAGAAAAGCAAGCTGGGCTGTGCAATGGCATTACAGTGTTGTGTTTGCAGCTCTGACAGCAGCCGAAGCCATTGTTATTATTTTTTGTTGCTGTTGTTAAAAAATTGATTGATTGTGGAAGAAGGTAGTTTGGAGGTGAGCGATTCATCTTGATGTCTGCATTTGTGATTGGCAGCCTGAATAAAGGGCGACCTCTGCATTTTGAGTTTTGTTAACACGGGTTTGTGCTTGTCAGAAAAGACAACCATACACATACACACACACACACACACACACACACACACACACACACACACACAATCCATTAAATCCAAATAAAAACAGCAAGAGACAGGTACTCAGCTTAAAACAAGAGGAAAAGGAGTCTCAAGCAGTGGATCATTAAAAGCTGTTTTTTACATACAGTATATACTGTACTATATATAGAACAGATTTAATTTAGCAACAAGATTAGCAAAGGACAAATACCATATAAATGGTTCAGGGAAGGCTGTTCCACAGTCTTGGCACTACCACTGAGAAGGCCTGATCCTGTTAACCATCACAGGTAACCTCTGAAGGTTTGGAGCATCAGATGCAGAACACTGAATGGTGATCTCAGTAAATGGGCAGACTGATATAAAGGAAAACATATTGTTCTAACCAGGACAAAAGGAACACTCTATGGATGGTGAGAGAAATAAATATTCATAACCACCAATGTAGAAACTTGGTACTTTAAAGAGAATAAAAGCTCCATGTAAGAGCTGATTGTTTGCTAAATTTCTACCCTCTTTCCCCTTGAAAGAAGCTCAAGGTGATATACATGATCCCTTCTTGGATTTACCTTTGCAGTAATCCTGTGAAATAAGGTAGGCTGGGAGATAGTGACTGGTCTAAAATGAGCTTTCCTAATGAGTGGCTGTTTGAACCTGGCTCTTCCCAGTCTGAGTATGACACTCTAATCATTGGTGATCTAAGCCCTTCATTAATGCTGGTCACTTTTTATTTCAGTTTCTCAGTCGGGCGTGGAGAAAGCTGGGAAAAATCACATTCTTTGCCTTGTAGCTCCTAGAATTCTGCAGTTATGGCAAGGATTCTGGGAGATGCAGAATTATTAAAGTTTTTAAAAAACCACAGAATTTTCTAATCACTTTTATATGTATGTGTGTCAAGCATATTTTTTCCTCTCAGTCAGCATTGTTAGACAAGAGCATCGTCTGGAATATGGTATTGCAATCTGGCCTGAAGGACGATATGCAAAATGGCAGTTTCAAATCCCAGGGAATGACTCAGATGACCTGCTTGAAACAACTGGGAGCTGCCAAGATTGCACCTAAAAAGAAAAAAAGGGAAGGTTCTCTGGCAGAAGCCATGCATATCAGGCATGGTAGAATCCTGGAAGCAGTGCTCTGTAAGTATCCAGCAAATGTCCACCAAATAGTGAGAGCTTGGAGGACGGTTGCTCGCCTCTCCATCCCTCTGTTCATTTTCTGCATTCAGTTTCCAGTCTTGCAAGACCTTTCTTTAGTTAAACAGGTTGTTGAACCCCAGATTATGACGATAAGGTTTGCCTGAAAAAGAAGTGTGTGCGCCCATTGTCATTTGATTGTGATGTTATGGTTGTTTGGCATTCAAAGAGTCTTGAGAGGGATGCTTTACACTCTTTGCTTTATCAAACACATTTGTGCTGGTAAGAAAAATCTTTCACAGATCAATGTGTTCTTTGAGGGAAATTTTCCATTCCAGCAGAGGACACAGAAAATTGGTTCTATGTGACATCTACTGACTAATGGAGAGTATCACAGCTCTTGTTTCTTATAGATATCCAAGGCCATATTTGTTTTTTTGTTTTGTTTTTGTTTTTTAACATAATGCATATGTGTTATTCTTCTTTCTGGAACAAATGGACTCCTTTTCAACGTGTGGAGAAATAACTGTGAACAAGTGACAATCTCCTGTATTTTTGATCCTGTATTAGATATGTTCTCTAAAAGGCTAGGATTCTAAAACCCACATAATTCCAGTAAACTTGTGCTGTTGTTGCATGAGAGTACAGCAGTGGTCTTGTGCTGGCAGAGCAAATCAACATTCTCTAAGGCAATTCGAAAAATATGGGCAGTGCAAACAAAGAAATAACTTTTAAACTGGGCTTCAGATAAGCACCAGATTTGGCACCATTGTAGTAGGTAATCTTCTTTTGCGCTGTACCAAATTTGGGAAGGTTTGGTTAAATACATTTTGAATTCTGATCTTTTAAAATGTGAAACTATTTTTCCCCCATTTAGAAATAGGTGACCCTAAGCGTCTCCAGATTTAAAACAAATCAGTACACGGAAAAGATGAGTCTTGCTTGCATTGAGACCACTGGTAATGGCGCAGCTAAAATAAATCTTGTAAATAAATAAATTGAAAGAGAATGGTTGACTCCACCTGTTTGTTTTTTAATGTAGAAATAATCTAGGCTGGAATTTATTGATCCTTAAAAAAAAGCCTTTCAAAAGGGAAAAACTGTCACTTCTTTGTAAGACTGAGCATACACGGTACAGACTAGCCAGCAGGCAAAATAAAACATTGCATACATTCATAGGTGGAGAAAGTTGAGAAAGATCCCAGGAACTAAAAAGACAAATTTTCTTTGAAGAGGTTTTTTTTTTGGGGGGGGGTGGGAGAAAGTAATGGAGTGATAGTCCTCCAGAAAGGAGGATGTTTTGCCATGTATCCTCTGTAAATATTCTCTCAGGATTTACATGCTCAAGCAATCTCCTCACAAAAACTGTCAAATGGAAAATCAGCCCCAAGTCTGGGGCAATCTGAATTTTCTCAATCAGGACTCAATTAGCTAACTGTTAGCTAGCTTTCTAACTCCTTCCTGACCAAATAGGCTTATCATAATCATGCTTGCAAGAGGATTTTGTGTCTAGTTGTGAAAATGCAGACACCAAGTGCTGTCCTCTGAAGATGCCGGCCAAAGAGTGAATCATTAGGAAAAACAACCTTCAGAACTTGGCCAAAGAGCCTGAAAAACCCACAACAACCAGCAAAATATTAATTTTTTTAAAAGTACATACAGTGATGCCTCGCAAGACGAATGCCTCAAGCAACGAAAAACTCGGAAGACGAAAGCATTCTGCGATTTTTTTTTTGGTGACTCGCAAGACAAATTTTTCTATGGCCGTGCCTCGCAAGATGAATAGGAATGCATACATTAAATTTCAATGCATTCCTATGGGAAACCATGCTTCGCAAGATGAAATTTTCGCAATATGAAACGACTAGCGGAACTAATTATTTTTGTCTTGCGAGGCATCACTGTATGTACTTAAAATAGTTTTGAAGAATATATTCAAAATAATGCAAAATAAATGCTTTTTAAATGTCATATATTCTTTCCATTGGGAAAAAATTCTTCAAAAAATGCATTTTCTGCTCCTGGGAACCTTCAGGGCTGGTTGTTTTGCAATAAAATGGGACAAATAGTAGACCCCATAATCCCCCCATTTAAAAAAAAAATACAAATCCACAAAAGAAATGAAGCAACATTCAGTTATGATTTTTCCTACATTTTGCTCATTTTCAGAGCTGGTGCAGGGTCCAGTAGAAGCTTGTGAATGGCCCTTGACCTTTACAAAGTTTGATCGCTCATGCTGTAAGTAAATGGGCATAGGGTAGAAGAGACACTTCCAGCATCGCCTTGTGAGACTCTTCCTCCAAGAAGGCCCAAAATCACCATAGTGCAATGCCTTCTAAGCTAAACCCAAGTCTATGACCCAGAAGTACAATTACATGGCAAAGCTATCAAAATGTTCAAAGCAATGAGGAGAGTTGTACTTGCCATTCAGTGGCTTACTTAAGCCCTGCACCAGTCTGATTAAATTTGTTCAGGTTTCCAAACCAGAACAGATCTAAATACAGTGGTGCCTCGCAAGATGATTTTAATTCATTCTGCAAAAATCGCTGTCTTGCAAAAAAAAATCATCTTGCAAGGTTCCCTATGGGAACCTCGCAAGATGAATGAAATTTATTCGTCTTGCGAAGCATCGGCCTCGGGGGGGGGGGGGAAGTCTTGCAAAGCATGGTCATAGAAAAAACTGTCTTGCGAGACACCATAGGGATCACTAAAACCAATCGTCTTGTGGGGTTTTGGTCCCCCGAGGCAATTGTCTTGTGAGGCACCACTGTAATCTACATTATCTAACATTACCAACACTTGGGAAGCCACCAGACACATCAGCACCTTTCTCAAGAAGGGCAAGTTTGACTCTGAGGATAGTAATTACCAAAATAATTGAATTCAAGCTAGGTTTCTTCAGTAATGACCTCACCACTGTCTCATTCACAGAAACCGCGCCATTCCTTCAAGATGTGTTTAACCCTTTTCTGCTCCTGACTTGAAATTGTTCTTTCAGTACTGTTTACACTGGGGGGGGGCAGGGGGTGAGGACAATATCCCAGTTATTATTCTTAGCAGAGTGAATGAGTTATTTCCCCTGTGCCCACTTCTTTCCCTTCCAAACGGTGCAATATTGCTTAGAAAGATAACCTTTAAGAGACTGTGCTGGAACTGCTGCCTGTCTGTGTTCACAGGCAAACAAAAATGAATTACATTCTTCAAAAACAAGCCTCCGTTTCATGAATGTAGGATACTGTGCTTCTAGATCCATGATTCAAAACACCAGGAAATGGCCCAATATTGCAGCACAGTATCATGCCTGCATTGCCAGGAGGAAAAAAAAAAGATGCTATAGCTGACATAGCAAAGGAGTGTCTGAATGCTGGCAACATCTGTGAGCGCACAGTCAAGTCTGCCTCCTGGATAAGAGCTGGACTCGATCTAGAGTCCCTTTTGGCTCTGCAGTTCTCAGATGATGGTGATAATGATGATTAAGATAGTCAAGAAAATACCCTTTCCTGCTCACTATCATTTCTTCTAGACATTTTGATTACTTTGTGGCTCCAAGCAATAAATACGTAGAAAACGTGTTGAAAACTAGCCCTGACAATTGTTTTGTATTTGGACGAGAAGCGGTCATGGAAAAGGGAGTCAGGTTTGGGGGTTTCGCTGCGTTGTGTGTTTGTGAATGGTAATGAGCACAAGAAGGAGTCTTTTTCAGAGGTGTCATACTCCATTTCATCTTGGCATCGGCATTATGGTGGTCCTCAAAGGGCCGGTTGTATCTATAAGACTATATAAATGTATCTCCTCTTTATCATAGTAAATATAATCCTCCTCATTCAATTATTACTGGTTTTAGCAATAATGTAAATAATAACTGGCTCTGAAAGTAAAAGTCTATTATCAAAGTCTAAAAATAATGGCAAGCAGATATTCAAGTGTACAACTATTGCACAATTTATTGAAAAGTGAGTTTTAGTAATATCTGTTGATGCCTGTGCCACAGCCCCACCTGTGTTTGTTTGTTTAATTTTTCACAGAAGTCTCCCATCTTTCCCTTGCGCTTGCCATGGCCCCCAGGCCTCATTATCACCTGGCTTCCCCACTCGCTTCCGTAGCCGATGCGTGAGAGGAGGCAGAGATGGCCGCTGCTAGGCGATGCCATCAAATATTCCTCTCCGGGAGATGTAAGAACAGGAGTGGGCAATAGTGAGGACTACATTTCCCAAGGTGCTGTATGCTGCTCAAGCGGCTGCACTTTCTGACTCTTCGTTGCTTGGAATGCTGGGATTAGAAGTCCCGCTGGGCGGATTCCCAGCATCCTTGCAGAGCATTATGAGTGACCACGTAAGTGCCTGCATATTGTATGCTGCACAGTAGCAGGCAGCACTGTGAGGGCCACGTGAAAAAGCCCAGCAGGCCTGATTTGGCCCACGGGCCTTGAGTTTGATACGTGTGCTTTAGATCATCTTGACCGCTGACATGGATGTTGTCAACTTTCAGGCTGCTCTTTGCTATGTACCTGCAGCGCTTTGATCCCTTTCCTCCTACACTTGCTAAGCCCCACTTAGATTTCTTAATTTTGGATTAGAAAAGTGGGGGGCGTCTTATACATGGGGGCATCTTATACATGGAAAAATACGGTAGTTTGGCATATATTTTTTTCCTGCTGGCAATGCAGTTACAATATTGTACACGATGATGCACTCAGAACAATATCTCTTTACCTTCTGCCTGTCCTAAGAGAGGCTGTAGAACTTGTCAACAGCTGAATGGATGAAGGCAAGCTAGCTGAAACTTAACCCAGACAAGATGGAGGCTCTATGGGTAGGAAAAGAGACTACAGTATTCTGGATATTTATAGCTGGTCTTAGATGACATCACACCTCCTGGAGGTCCAAATATACCATCTGGGAATTATCCAGGGCTATTTTGAGAGGATTTTTAAACACAGATGCAAATAATTTTAAATAGAATACATAAAACCCGTGCCTTAAAAAAAATCAACACTGCAAGATGACAAGCTGTTGTAATAAAAACACCAACTATCATGGGCCTAGGTTAATCATGGGATTCCAAGGTTGCAGCCATGTCAAGAGCCATCTTTAATCAGTTGAGGTGTATTGCCCAACTCCACCCCTTCCTGGTGCATGTGCTGTTCATCTCTCGTATTGACTACTGCAATGCTCTCTATGTGGAACTTCCTTTGAGTCTGATATGGAGATTGCAGCAAGTCTAGAACATGGTGGTCAGTTTGGTGACTGGTGTGACCAAGTTTGAATACATCTCCCCAGTCTTGACTCACTTACACTGGTTACTAGTGTATCCTGGGTGAGATGCAAGGTTTGATGATCACCTATAAAGCCCCTCATGGTTTGGGACCAAGTTACCTGTCAGAACATCTTTTCCCAAGGTCATCTACTCACTCCCCTCCCAGGCCATGACCGAGAGAGGTGAAGTTAGCTGCTAGAAGTAGGGCTTTCTCTGCGGTGGCACCAAAATTTTGGAATCAACTGCTGGTGGAGCTTTGCTTGGCACCCTCCCATCCAACATTTAAAAGACTTTCGAAAACTCCGCTTTGTACAGAGGCTCTTTTTGGCAACCCAGTTTATTGTGTTTCTCTGCTGCACTGTTTGCTATATGCCTCGTGGCACACACTTCAGCTTGTAATAGATGTCTCTTGGAGTGTGTTGTTTGTGTGCTGCTTGTTTATCTTATTTAATTCATGATCACTGTCTAATTATTCTATTGTGAAACAGCCGGGAGTAGTGTGCAGCACTAATTGAATGGTAGATCAATGCAAGCAATAAACAAACAAATAAACAATGCCAACTTCCCCTGGTTGCATTGTGGGTTAGTGTATAAGCCCCTGCTATTGTGTGTTTGAAAAGAGCATGATAGCCTGAAATGGAACTCCTATTGCCACACCTCCATGCCACCAGGCTGCCAAACATAACACCCACAATGTGTTCAGGGAAGAGAAGTGACTTAAGCACTGCTTTCCTTGTGTCGGAGGGGCTTGGCAGACTGACATAAATTGGAAGGCTGCAGTGGGCAGATTTGTTCCTGCTATTTTTTGATTTTATGCAAATCACACAATGCAGAATGCCAAACGATTGTCGCTTTGACAGCATTGACAATCTCACATTGCAATGACATCTGGGAAAGGTGGGGGGGGGAGAGAGAGAGAGAGAACACATTTCTTTTAATAGAATCTATAAAGGACAATCCTTGAAGGGAGTCTGCGCTGCTGAGAGTGGGGGACTGAGCATGAATGTTCTGGAGTCATGTCTGTACTCTGTCTGTAGAATCAAAAAGACACACACCATGAAGTTTTTATATAGATGTTTAACATCTTTGGTTGACATGCACTCAGGCTGCCAGGTGAGATTCCTGGCCTGCATAGTTAAACATTCCCTGTTAATCTTAATCTAGATGACATTGATGTGAGAACATCTGCTCTTGGACTGATGCTTGGGTATCAAATTGGCAAGAGTTGGTTAACCAAATTATTGTTGCTTTGACCAGTCCTAAACGAAGTGTCCTACCTACTGGACAGCTCAGTGATTTAGGTATCTGGCTGTGGAGCCTGAGGTTGGGGGTTCAGTTTCCCCCCGTGCCACCCTGACAGGGGCTGGACTTGATGATCCATAGGGTCCCTTCTTGTGCTGCAGTTCTATTATTATTTATTTAATTTAGACTGCTCCCATAATGGATCGACCAAGCTCACCCTGATACGTATCAGATAACTGATGGCAGAGCCTTTTGAACAAGAGAATCAATGGCAGAGCCTCTGGCTTCTGTCACAGCTTGCAGTAGTTATCCTCAGAACTTCCAGAATCTCCTAATTTCTGTGAATTCTTGGAGTTGTAGTCCAAAGGTAGAGCTGATTAGAAAATTCTGGGACTTTTAATTTTTAAAAGAGGAACTGTTCCAAACTCTGAGTTATGGGATAAAGCAGAGGAAAAAAATCTGCTAAGAATCCCAAAATGACAAAATGGAAGAAAATGCCCTTTAAACACATCATAATAATGTATCTGGAGTTTTGAACAAAGGAATTGCTTCCAAGCAAGTATGAAATATCTGGAGGCAATTGCAAGCAATCCAAAACAAAACACTAGTTTAATCTCAAATATGACGGTGTTTTGAGACAGTAATCATATTTTATATATACAATTGAGCATCTGAGAAATAAATTCCCTAGCTTTCTTTAAAACTGGAATTCACAATGTGTCTTGCCTCCCTGACTCACATTTCCTCGAGAATTCATCAGAGCTGTTGTTTAGAACTATGCACATTGGAGTAAGTGTCCACATTGACCCAGAAGAATCAAGATCTAAACTATTTCGAGTGCAAGAATGCTGACATTATTAAAACTCAGTTTCAGGACCAGAATCTCTAATAGTTTTCAGCTGATCTCATGCTGTTGACATCTGGCCCTTATGCCTTAATGAACGGCTAAAGCTGTAGCCGTTTTGTTGATGGATACACAGCAATCACTTCGTAGTGCCACAAAATCAATGGGATCAACACCAGGAAACTATCCTCTGTTTGCCAGTATTAGCAGGTCAGGTGATTAGCCACATGAAAGGGTTTATGCAAGCATGGGAAAAGGCATTTCAGGTTTCCAACATGATTCTTGTGGATATATATAATCACAGATTAATACAAGCCATCTGGGTCCTAACACAGGAATCACCTGCTTGTACTTAGAGAATACAGTGAACAAAAGTTCAAGACTTTGCTGTGTTGCATCTTGACACAAAAGGTGTTCTGTTCACTTGCCTGTTGTTTCCAGACTGGATTGAGCTTTTTCCCTCTCTCGCTCCCTCGTCTGGCACACGTGTGCCACCAATATTCATCCAGGCAATACCTTGCTAGCATACTTTTTTCAATCTTTGTAAAGCATGTACTTGTAGTATCTCAACGTAGCATGGCTTGGGCAAGTTTGCATAGCAGAACGGCCTGCTGAGAGGAGCGTGGCATTCTTTCTTCCCCTGGGGCACACATCTGTTCACTTTTTCTATCCTTCTCCAGGCCGATGTGGGGAAGCAGAGACAGAGTATCTGCACAATCCATCGACTGAATGAGAGACTTGTCAACATCACTTTACACTCAACTTACTTTATGCATTCCTGATTTTCAAGACCAGAGGATTCCTAGCTGCATCAATAAAAGGCCCTGTTCTTCTTTATGTAGCTACTGTAAGATAAACCCAACCTGCAACAGTCACTTTATGGCTGACAGTCCTCAGATTCCCATAATTTGGCCAGTACCAGCACTTGGGTGATATTCATAGGGTAGGTAGATACTACAGTAGGGTAGGTAGATATTACAAGAGCCACTGTATAGATCTTTCCTTCCCCTCTGTAAAGGGGCAGTTTTGCTTACTGATAGGATGACAGTAGCAACTTATTCCCATTTGTGTAACAAGTGAGTTTTCCAACCATTCCATGCACGAGGAGGCAAAATGTGCCCCCTTAAGTTGTCCCTGAAAACTCAAGACATATACCCATTTTAAAAAAATGTCAACGAATCGTAGAGATCAGAGGACAACTTACGCTTGTTTTCTCCTACCCCCATTCTTGTCCTGTTCTAAGTGTTAAGTAAGTGCCTAAAGCTACACATGGTTTTGAAAAAAGGCACACCGCAAGTCTAAGACAGGAAGAGGTGCCATGGTATGATCTGTTCTCTTAAATCGCCCTCCTTTTTTGTCAAAAGCTTCCAGAAGCAGGACATTCAATTTTAAGAGAGGCTGGAAAAAACACTCAACTGGCCCATTGTACACCATTTAATTCCCCCAAATGCGGTTTTTTCAAAGCCAGATGCTTGGTACTCTGTATGACCCCTCCCTGAGAGTTTCACAAGCAGAAAACTGCCTCCCCCCACCAATTAAAACTACCCACTCCAGTGTAATTTGTGCTCATATAGATTCAATCAATGAAGTCAGTGGTCATGTATACTTCATTACTGGGAAAAGGAATCAGTTACAACTGACCAGTGACATCTATTTACTTGTTCCAAACAATGAAGCTATATTACATTACTTATAACTTTCTGTGATATAACTTACATTATGCTTCTAGTGTGGGGGGAGGGCTGTGATCTCACTAAAATGTGGAAGCTAGACTTCCAGCTTATGCTGCTGCTTTATGCTCTGTTGCCAGTGTTGAGATTATGATGAAACAGAGGGCAGAAAGAAGTTTTGCAGACAAGCATATAGCATCCCATTTTAAAAAAGTAACTATTTTAACTGTTTTTGAGTTATGTATTTTTGAACAATGGCCAGAATTCTATTGGATTCATTTTGCATAACTTGTGGCAGCAAATTATGCCCAATTGATGAAGTGGATGCCTACATTTCTGGTCATGTACCTGATAAGGCAATGAAGATGCATCTCAGCATCTCATCAATTCACTGCAAATAGCTGCTACAAGTTATGCAAAACATTTGCAACTACTAATAGGATTCCGGCCAGAGTAACCATAATGCTTATCTATCTTTTGAGGTCTCAAAACTAGAATAAACTACTTTTTGAAAGCAACTTTCATATTTTAGTTTATTGTATCTTAGTCCTGTATTTTTAACATAGCAAAGTCTTTGGAAAGTGCAGTTTTATGCTTTTTTCTTATCATAAAGAAGTGTCTAGCACATTGTTAGCCTAATATGTAGGTTTCTTGGTATGAAATGAAAAGCAGCCACAACCCATTGTATGAAAGGCAGCCTAGATGTTTATAGAAATTACCATCTGCCGAGCCTGGCACCTTACCATTATTCAGTCCAGAAAGCAAGTAATTTCAAAGTCTACATACACTAAGTGCTAAAGGCTAGTTCTATAGAAGAAATGAATTGGGACATATTGAGAGTGATGGCTTTGTTGTGATGACAGTGAAGTTAATAGCACAAGAGACAAGCAGCAAAACCCATTTTAGATTTTAAAATTAAACTGCACAACATTGACAGTATCCTAGTGACCATCACTGAAGCTAATTTCTATCTTGTAATGACTTTGTAGATCTGACTAGACAATGATGCAGAGGACAAAATGCTCTGAAAGTGCCGTTAATTACTTTGAATTTTTATTTCTTCCTTGTCTTCAAAGCCAACAATTTGACAGGAGTTTTCGACCTTTTCAGATCTGAGACTACTTTTGATCCCTGATTATGTGAAACTCACATTCTCTCCCACTCCACATGCCCCAAATTCCGCTGCATTATCTCTCTTCTCTCCCTCTGTCTCTGGGGGAGATGACATGTTCCGGGGAGTAAAACTCATATTTCTCCATTTGCTACATCTAAATTCCAACATTCTCCAAGGAGCAAAATGTGGTGTTCACACCGTTCTTCTTAGAATAACTCTATGATTAGGCTGACAGCAACTGGCCTAAGGATTCAAAAGAGTTTCACAGACCCATAGGGGGAACTGAGCCAGCTTATCTCCAGTCTGTCAAATGATTTAGTCACTACACTGCCCTGTCTCTACATGCTTTACATATAGAATATGTCAGGCTCAATCCCTGGCACCTCCAGTTGAGAGCTTCATAGTCTTGTTGTCTCCCCCTCTCTCTTCCTACATTAACCCATTAAAGATGGGGGGGAAGGACAGGGTTTTTACCCACTTTATATTGGCATGGGATCCTGCAGATCTCCATCAGGCAGCTGAAGACCAACACTCAGCTAGATTTAATCATCAAATAATTAGTCATCTCAACTGAAGCAGGAATCAGATGCAAAAAGTCTGTTTCAACACACCTATATTAAAAGCTTGAGTGGTGAAGGACGTCATCATCATCACATGGGGATTGACTTGCCACTCAACATCCATATCACAGGGTAGAGTTCTCTGAACGATATGAAATCTTTTCTAGAACTTGGAAACATTCCTTTATTTTGTTGGAAAGCTCCCAAAAACTCTCAGGGGCCATGTCCATGGAGATTTTGCCTGCTGCAGTCCAGAAACTAAAACTCCCTCTGCCAAAAAAAACGTTCTGGCCTTTTTCCATAGGAATATTTTGAGAAGATTCCCTATACCTCTTGGAGGGAGATCGCTTACTGACCTAGTATACTAACATCATCTTCTGATGGACCAAAAACGTCCTCCCTGTGGCTTCCTGATCCAACCTCCTGCTTTTGAAGTCTCCTGATACTCCTTCAAGAAATTTATTTCACTTTCAAAATAGTCTTGTCAGGTAGACTAGACTAAGAGACCATGACGGGCCAAAAGTCACCAATAAACATTTATCTTCAAGTCCCAAGACATTTAACGTTGTGAGCTACCTTGGGTTTCCTCATCAGTAAAAATGTGGCCCACAAATGATACTTACTAAATAAAAAAATTTTACAAATACAAATCAAGTAGTTCTTGTACTCCAGAATCCATGCGCAATTAGACCACTAAGGTGAGTATTCTACATCTTTGTGATCTGTAAACTGTCTCCAGTTTTTAGCTGCATGCCACATACAGAGTTTGTGCTGATTTGGGGTAGGGGATGGTTTCTAGAAAGAAAGCTTCAGGGACAGAACTCCCAACAAGTCTATTATTTTCAGCCACAGGCCACTTCTCCTTTGGTGCCAAACTCTTGCAACATCTTGGCTGCAATCCTGCAGCACAACTTTACTCTGTGTAAGGCTAAATGTCATCAGCCACTTAAAAAAATTAAAAATTGACACCCACCCACCAAGGCTCACTTGGGATGCCCTTCATGATGGGGAAGTTTTGGGGGCTGTGGGAGGGGAAGGGGAGAATGTTTAACTTCCAAAAATCATCCCATCCACGGCAGCTTTGTGAATTAAGAGACTCCACCTGGCCTATAGTCCCCAACAGCTTTCCTACAATAAAAGCAATCCCATAGAAGCCTTGGAATCTTTGGGGAGAGGGAAGATTTGACATTTTTAATTTCTGAGAAACCACTAGAGCTGATGACATCATCAGCCTTACACGGCCTAAAGTTGCAGAACAGGATTTCAGCCATTGGGACAAAAAGTGAGAAAAGTCTCATAAGAAGAGATACAGCATCTACCAGTTATTTCTTCTACAAACCAAACATGTAGGGCCTTTATGCAAACACATCTTGTTAGCATTTAAAAACACAGAACGACTGTGGAAATTCACTGACCATTTCTCTATACCTGGCAAGATATGTGCCTTATGAATAAACAAATGAAATCAAACTATGTTCCCAGTTATGCTGCTATAAATCCAAAAAATTGCAGCTGACTGCAGTGGTGATACTGTTTTATTACAATCCAGGGTTATACCCTAGATAATGTTTTTTCACATTCTGTTTAGAAACAGTTGAAATCTTATGCATAACTATAGGAAGCTAAAATCCTATAACCAGGAATAAATCTCTAAACTCAGTGACATTTACTTCTGAGTAAACATTCATAGGATAAAACAGATGACTAACGGTCATTTAAAAAGCACTCATCTATTTTCCTCCACTATTTCATTCCTTTTCTAGTTGCCTAGGACAGTATAAAATTGTCATTGGGTTTGTTTAGCTTCCCATAGCACCCCAACACATACCATCTAGTTTGATCTGTATATATTTTACTTGCAAACAGGACAAAGAATTCACCTGCCACCCCCCAACTTTTTTTAACTGGTCAGTCAAGAAATGTTACCCAGTGTAGCTCAGATCCACATGAGTGTTTTGTCTCAAGTGATTATCTGTTTTATTTCTTAGGCTATGGCTGCACTACCACAACTCTATGGGCCTGTTGTAGACAAAGACACCAAGTCATGGGTTTAGACCCATGGGTAGGCCCTTCATATTTTTTGAACTTCGCATCCTAAATATTACAGTGAATTTCACCAATGGCCTAAGATGGTGGACCTGTAGCCGCAAGCATCTGCAAGCCAAGAATGTTCCTCACTCCTCCATTATACAAGAACCCTAGAGATTAAAGTTTATTCGTGAGAGGACATCCACATGGAATCTTCACCCTGAAAGGATGTATGTACACTGACTCTTTGCTGCTTAGTGTCTTAGAACCCACAGCAGTCGCAATGAATGACTGTTTCACACCTAAACTATCCAACCGGATCTCAAGTCTTGCATATCTTCATCCTCGGGTGGGTGCGAACAAACTCCAGCTGTCTTGGTTTAACCATCCTAAACAGAGAACATTTCTTGTTGCTTTGCAGAAAGCAAGCTGTGCCAGTTTGTAACAGTAGCAGGAAGAAAAGGTGATATATAGATAATTAAGTGGTCGTGGTTTTTCTTGGGGAAAAATGAATGCTTCAGCATATTTCAAGCTTTAAGTTTTTCCTCCTCAAAGGTGCTGCCAGAATGTACTTTCAAAAACAAAACAAAGATATAAATGAAACTAAAAACACAAGTATTGTGGTACGTACCTTGAAAACTAACACATTTATTTCAGTTTTAGCTTTTGTGGATTATAACCCACTTGGTGCATGAAGTGAAACAGTTAACAAGAGGTTTATGTACACGTACATATAAACTGTGGCAACCCAATGAAGAGGAATACAGATATAGAAAATGACTTTCAGAGCGACATATTATTAACTCCAGTAATGAGCTCTGAGAATAGAAGTTACAGGAACATCCTGATGTAGGTAGAGTAGCTCACTGGAGCAGGTTACCTTTGAAGTGCAAAAACTCAAGAGAAGATGCTTCTCTTTTTCCAAATCAGCTTCTGATTTTGGGACCACAGAATCACAAGTACATTAAGAGCATGAGCATTGTGATCAGTATGTTTTTGGTGTCTGTTTCTTTATTTGCCTTAACCAGCATCAAGACGGCACAGATATTTCCTGTTCTCTAGACGACTTGCATAGATTTTTTTTCTTTCTAAATAGAAGTCCTTTAGTATGGTGTTGGGGAGATGATTTAAGATAAATGTTGTCAGAAGATCAGTACAAGTTGCCCGTCCTAGTTTGAAAAACAAAGCTTAAAACTGTACTGAATTCTTTTATTATATAAGACTTGCCAAACTTGCCATATTCATAATCATAACTGACCAAATTTCAAGAATCTGAACACTCATTTTTATACAAACATAGCTGTACACAAGTGGCAGGGCATAAAAAAGGATGCATTCTAACAAGTTATTTTTTCCTTCTTAACAAATAAACTCAACTGCCGTAATGAGAAAGAAAGAAAGCATATTTCAGTTTCTCATTGCCAACATGGCATTTATGTCCCAAATGAGATTCCGTAATTGATCCATGATTTGCTTCAGCTGTTGATTCTTCTGTTTCAGTTTCTGTGGAATGAAAGAAAGTTTATCAACATTGGCATTTGTTCAGGCAACATATTTTGACTTTAGCAGGAAAAAAAGGCAGTGTGCAGCATAACACAGAAGTGTAATACTCAGCGGTTCAGAAATATACCAGGGTAGAGGGTCCCAGATCAATAGCTCACAACAATCACTAGAAAGAACAATGGTTAGGACACATGGCAGCAATGCACTTTCCACTGGTATATCTGGCGTGATTTCCCACAAGCACACTAATGCCATCTCCAGGAGTAGTTCTAACAAGTTTACAAATCTTTTCTTACGGCAACATCAGATTTCTGTATAAGAAAACTGATTTTGAACTAAGGTCTAGAGCAGCAATGCTGAAACTATTGCCCAGAACATGTGATCAAACTGCAATTCCAATAATTTCTAGCTGTTATCTATGCTGGTTAGTGCTAACAACTGGGTGGAGCAGACAGAGGGGGTAGCCGACACCGACTTGCATTCCAGCAACATGTGTGGCAAGTGCTCTCCACCATGGTCTGGAGATAAAGTGTACAGGTACAGTGGTGCCTCGCTTAACAATTACTTTGTTAAACTATGAATCCGCTTGATGATAAGCTTTTTGTGATCGCAAAAACGATGTTTTAATGGGTAAAATTCGCTTAACGATGATTGGTTCCCTGCTCCGGGAACCGATTTTTCACTTAACGGTCTGAAAACAGCTGATTGGTGGCTCTCAAAATGGCCGCCTGCTGTGCAAAATGGCTCCCCGCTGTTTTTAGGATGGATTTTTCGCAAGAGAGGCACCGGAAAATGGCTGCCCTATGGAGGATCTTCGCTGGACGATTAGGTATTTAGCCCACTGGAACGCATTGGGCAGTTTTCAATGCGTTTCAATGGTTTTTTTCCCCACTTGAGGACAATTTTGCTCTACAGCGATTTCGCTGGAACGGATTAACATCGTCAAGTGAGGCACCACTGTAATGCAAACTGCCCATATGTTGCAAGGTTCCAAACTGAAAAAAGAGGCACCATTCATGGATTTTGTTGCAGAAATGGAGTGGTGGGAAACTTGTGATCCTGAACTTCTACTATGATTTTTCTTACTTCTTCACCTGAGTAAAACAAAAGGTAGGGAGTGTACACTGGATATCAATGACATGTAGGAATTGGGAAGATAGCTAGTAGTAGGTGGAGCCATGGAGAAACAATTCTGCCAGCTACTCAGATAGCTTTGCCATTATATCTCAGGCCTGGTTTACAGTTGAGACTAATCCCCCTTGAGTGAAAATGCCTAACCATGAAAGATTTAATTAATTTCTGAAAGACCCACAAATAAATTTTTGGAACCAATACAGAGGCTGAAGACTAAGATACTCAGATCCTGTTCAGCAATGCTTTCACTGATACGACAACCAATGCTAGCATATTCCCATTATTTTATTAAAGAGGAATCCTCACAAGCAAACATAGCATTTGTTCATTATAGCACAGATGTCAACTCTGAATTCCCACTGAGATCTCCAGTACTTACTCCCAGGTGCACACACACAATACTGCAGTCTTAATATGTTTTTAAAAATCAAGAGAAAGAAAGCTCACAACAAAACATATCAATGCCAAGTACATTTCCACCAAAAGACTGATGAATATCCCATGGATTAAAGTGACAGCCATAATGTTTTATATGACTGTGAAATGGTGTCAGTGTGTTCAGATTTTGCCAAGACAAGGAATATAATCAGTCTATAATCCTACAGCAAATGAGTGAGGAGTAAGAACCAAGGCTTTTGCAATTTCTATCTCACAGTGTGATGTCACTTAGCTCTTTTTGCATAAAGAATTAAATCCTCATTCTCTCCATCCTCACCCCCTTCATTTTATACTGAGCGAAAACTAAGAATAAATGTTCAGTTTGGTTTGGCTAAAGAGCATCTTGCCTCCTAGGTTAGTTACCAAGATCAGCGTGGATTTGCTGTTGAAGATAGGAGCCATGCCAACTCAGGCACATTTTACAATGAATAAACTTCCCAGGGTGCAACTCTTCAGATTTTAGTGCTATATACTGTGCAGCTTTGCCTCTGAACTACTCCCATGGGATCTTCCCTGGACTGTGAAAAGAATTCTGCAACATGCTATGACTTTTAAACTCCATGCCTCCAGTGCCTTTTTTTAAATTTTGCTTTTGGAACACTTGACATAGTTTGAAGTATAGAGAAAACACTTCTGAGCAGAGCAGCATAGTCTATGGATGTAATGTTGCACAGTATGTATTTCAAGCACATCTTGTTTTATACAGTACATTGCCCATGTTCTTGGGGGTGGGGGGCAGGAAAAGGAAGCTTCAAACCCAAAAAAATCAAAATTCTCTCCCCTCCGAAAAAGAACATTTAATCACCTTGGCTCCAGGTCGCTATACAAGATGTACTCCAAAGGACAAAACAGCATCAAAATGTCTGGCTGACTGAAGCAAAGACCAAGAGCCACCACCATGATTCCCTCTAGAGAAACTGACCAGATTAGCAAGTGACACTGACTCCAGCAGTAGCATGGGGAGATTATCTTCCACTGCACCTTAAAGCAGCAAGCTTCCTTAAGGTCAAACTAGACCAAAAGCCTGGCCCGTGTTTAGAAATCGTGCTCCCTTGAGTAGTGAAAGACATCTGTATGTCATAACATGCGTTTCCTCATATCAGTATCTTGCACGTAGCCATGCTTTGTTTTGCAACTGGTCATTGGAAGGTCAACATAATGGTATAAACATCAGATGTACTGTATACATTTGATTGCTGAGGCACATACCTCTGAAGATATTCTATTTAGTTTCAACCTGAGATGTTCATGCGCCACATCGAAATTTATCCTGTGTCTGAGGTAGCCATCTTACTCTGCCTAGTGGTTGGACAAGGCCTCTCAGAACAAAATGGCATATTTTGGAATTCATTTATTTCATTTTTCCCCTACATTGCTCCCAATACAAGGACCTAAGTTCTCAAACAGAAATGTATTAGTAGAGTGACTTGAAAGACATCTCCCTGAACATCTAGGGACAAAGATTCTCTCCTGTATAAGAGTCAGATTGTTTCACTCTCCACAAAGACACTAGTGTACAGATTACCTGTCCAATCTAGCACCAAGTTTATAAGCACTCCTCGAACAAATCATTTAAGATGCTATGTCAGTGTGCCCACTCAATTACTACAAGAATTGTGGGGAAGGGATTGTCTCCATGAAGTGCCAAAAATGTTTATGAAAAAGAAAAGGGGAGAGAACAAGACAGAAACTGGTCATACGGTCAGAACAGCTTAGTCATATTCTGCAACTTTTTGCAGGAGAGGGAAAAGATATGTGCTGAGGGCCATCTCTCAGTGGTGGAGCACATGCTTTGCAAGTAGAAATTCCTGTCCCAGGCACCTCTAGCAGAAGATCTCTGGTGAGCAGACTGGAAGAACCACTGGTGTGACACCCTGGCATCGCACTCCCGTCCACTGAAATTACTACACATCATTTCCCCATAGAATCAATACACCCATTATCTTTCTTCCACCTTTAAATCTGAAGCAGGATACACAAAAGATCCCCACCACATTCTCCACCCAGCCATCAAACAGACTGATTCAACACACTGGGGGAAAATCACTGGCCTGTCTTCAAACGGTGTGCATTGAGGTCCTTTCCCCATCTCTCCATCCAAACCCCTTTTCTTTTTTCTGATACCGACCTTTCCAATTACAACCTTTCTCTCATTTTATGTGCAGTTTGTTACCCACGAGCACCCCTAAATCTTTCTCCAGTGTGTTGTTGCTGAGTTTGCTATCTCTCTTTCCCTTTTCTGGGTAAGAGCGATAACATTTGGTAAATCTAAGTTGTTAGATGTTTTACTGGGCTTTTAATCTTTGATTTCTATTTCCAATGGTGCATTTAAGCACTGACATTCCATCTCACTGTAATGCCAAACTTTTATATCTGCTGTTCTAATTTTTTTTCCCATGCTTACTTGTTCCATTGTATCATTTTTCTTATACTGTAAACTACAGTTATATCTCTTCAATAAATAGGGAACAAGGAATATCTACACTCAAAAGCAGCCATCAGAATTATGTACAGACTTTCCCTCCTCATATTTAGACATACAAATCTGACTAATCTTAAGTTACATTTCAGCTGCAAAACTTGGAATATAGCCTCTGAAGCAAAATAACTATTTCACATAATTTAAGTGCAAAACAACAAGGAAGAAAATCTTTGGAGAGATCACTGAAGTTGTCTGGACAATTTTCGTGTCCCAAAAAGTGGAACCCTACAAAGGTTACCATCTTTTTTCACTCCCAGCATTTTTGCCAGATGCAGTTCATGTGAAGGACTTGCCTTTTAAGATACGAAGCGATAGTAGTTAGTGATTGTTAGAACGATGCCAGGAAGGGTGCTAATCACTTAACACACTCTGGAAAATGCTGACTTGCAAGAAGCCCTGGTGAGGTAATAGGATCCAGCTAGGAGTGTTTGATTTCGGAATGGCAACTGGAGAAAAACAGTATGGCACTATCTAAACTAATTTCATAATATTGATTTATACATGTGTGTGCGTGTGTCCTTTTCTGGTAGAGGGCAAGCGCACATTTTGCCCCCTGCTGCTGCCCATTCGTTTCTTCTTCAGCCTTAGGAACAGAAAGTGCTAAGGGCTTCTGTATAGCCATTTCGCTTTACAGATCCCAACAAGTACGGTAACTACAATTGCTGTAATACCAGAACTTGTTAAGACCTGACAAGGGAGTGCACGTATAATCAACAGCTATTCCCACCCCTACTTATTTATTTTTATTTATTTATTTATTTGATTTTTATCCTGCCTATCTGGACCAACGATCCACTCTAGGCGGCTTGTAGTGATTTAACTGTGGTCCTCATAGTTAGTCATGTGCTATCAAGTCGGAACTGACTCATACGGACCCTAAAAGGACTTTCAAGGTAAGCAAGAGGTTTAAGGAGTGGTTTTACCAGTTCGATTCCTCCAGCAAGTTTCCGGGGCTGAGTGGGGATTTGAACCCAGGCCTCCTGAATTCTAATCCATTATTCTACCCACTATACCACACTGTGTATCATCATTCCTCATCCTAGTTGATATAACTAAGAAAACATGCTTGTCTGTGTAGCAGTGTGAAATATGCCTATTAAATAACAAATATATGAACTGACATTTGGGGATTTTTCCCTCCAATTAAGAGGGCGAAGCATCCAGAACATAGCTTCTGCAAGCTGTAGTCTCTCACCATCTTTTAAATGAAAAGGTAAGCAGATGAAAGGAACTGACACATTTTAAATTACTCAAAGGATGACAGCAATATCTCCATGGGCTTCCAGATATATTTTCTGATTGCAA
This sequence comes from Pogona vitticeps, assembly GCF_051106095.1. Taxonomy (NCBI): domain Eukaryota; kingdom Metazoa; phylum Chordata; class Lepidosauria; order Squamata; family Agamidae; genus Pogona; species Pogona vitticeps. Next base: position 223,591,539 of record NC_135786.1, on the reverse strand, counting down.
AAGGCTGGGAAGGAAAGGAAGATTTGTTTCTGGCTGATTAGAACGGCATAGCAACCTCGGTGTCTGGAGAAGAAAGATCAGGAATAGGTCTGCCCTTATAGACCACAGATGGAAACAGATAATGTATCTATAATTTACTACCTCTGTGCTATCTACAGTCCTGGTCATCCCACTTTAAAATGTAGAATATGCACCAAAATGCTGGAAAAACATCAGCTTACACCACCTCACACTGACAGCTTCCACCTAAGACAGTGCTCTTCAGTGCATAATCAGTTTGGGCTCCTTTTCTGACAGGAAATGGCAAATCAAATATTGACCTGGAAAGGGAAGACATGGCTCACTCCACCTACGTTACCAATTGGCACTACAGTAGTTACACCAGTAATGGTCAATAGCAGGCGCTCACCTGTGAAAAAGGGCACTGACTACGACTCTGCAGGACGATGATCATGAAGACGAAAATAAGATTGTTTGGCTAATGCCCCACCATTCTCCAAGCACTGTGTCTCAAAATGGTTCACAAGATGATTAAAGCAATTACAGGTAAGAACAAGCCAAGAGCAGGTACAATAAAATATTCCCCTTGAGTTTTGCAATGATGGGATATAAACTGAACAAGCAGAAAACTAAAATAGTAAAAACACAGTGGCAATGGGATCAAACAGGAGTCCCAAACCCCACTTTTTAAATCCATCCCTTCTTGGAAGGACCACAGCCACTGTAACAAAGTGCCTCTAAATGGAATCCCAGGAAGGCAAATGAGAAAGACCTCATGGTTAATGATATCAAAAGCCGCTGAGATGTCAACTGAACCAGAAGACCATGCTCTCGCACCCAACTCCCAGTGTAGATTGCTCACCAAGCTGACCAAAGCAGTTTTTGACCCATAAGCAAATCTGAAGCCAGACTGAAATGGGTCTAATCCATCTCATTCAGGCTCCTCTGTATTTCCTTGATTCACATTCTAACTCCTTGTACAAAATTGGAATACTGAGACTGGCTAGCAGCTATTTAACATGAAATGGAAGGCTCTTCCATCTAAGGCCTTACCCTCATCTTTTTAAGGCAAGATGGAACCATGCCTGGCTGCAGGGAGACTTTCACCACTCTCATGACCCACTCATACAACGCCCCTCTCCAGCCGCTTTTCTGTGCTTGGAAAGGCATCTTTCTTTCCAAAGGATCTGGATTTTGGTACCCAAAAAGCTCATCTTGTATGGCAAAAAGCTTCTACAGACATGCATCCATTTCAGCTTTCTGAGGAGAAAGCTGCAGATTGTTTTAAACAGTTTTGAAATACTGGTTAGATGTCAGCTTGACACTCTGGTTTAGACCCATAGTACAGCGGTGCCTCGCATTACGATTGCCCGCATTATGACCAAACTGCATTACGATGATGTTTTTGCGATTGCTTTTGCGATCACAAAACGATGATCTAAATAGGCTTGTTTTGCTTTGCGATGATTGGTTCCCTGCTTCGGGAATCGTTTCTTCGCAAAACAACAATTTTTCTACAGCTGATTGGCAGTTTCAAAATGGCCACCAAGTAAATAAAATGGCTCCCCGCTGTTTTCTGGGACAGATTCCTCGCTTTACAGCCACCAAAAATGGCCGCCCTATGGAGGATCTTTGCTGGATGGTGAGTTTCCAGCCCACTGGAACGCATTGAAGGGGTTTTAATGCGTTTCAATGGGCTTTTTATTTTCGCATTACGATGTTTTCGTTCTACAGCGATTTCACTGGAACGAATTAACATCATAATGTGAGGCACCACTGTAACTTTAATTGGAAGGACAGATCCTGAAGCTGAGGCTCCAATACTTTTGCCATTTCATGAGAAGAGAAAAGACCTTGATGTTGGGAAAGTGTGAGGACAAGAGGAGAAAGGGACGATAGAGGACAGTGTCATCAAAGCTACCAACATGAATTTGATCCAACTCCAGGAGGCAGTGGAAGACAGGGGGGCCTGGCGTGCTCTGGTCCATGGGATCACAAAGAGTCGGACATGACTTAACAACTAAACTACAACAAGCTTTAATTGGTAGTCAACTCAGCTCAGTTACTGATGTAATATTAACTATATATAGTACTAAAAAGAAAATTGAGGATATGAGCATGTGACTAGACAGGAAGGAAGAAACAGTGGTTCAAAGAAGGCATCTAACCTTTTGACCACTGTTAAGACACTTGGGGAAATCTTCATTTACTCTGCATCACCTCTGTTTAAAGACCTTCAATGCTGGAGAATGGTGTTTAACTATCAAGTGGTCCATTCTCTTACCAAACAACTTTCACTGCTGGGAGCATCTTCTACCAGGTCTACCTACTTGAAGTGCAGAAAACAAACTTGTTCTATTTGCCAAATGACAGCCCTTCAAATGTTTGAAAATGGCTATCATATCTCCTCTCTGTCTTCTCTTCACAAGTATAAACACACCCAACTCCTTCAACTATTCTTCACAGGATTTGGTTTCCAAACCCATTATCATTCTAGTTGCCCTCCTGTGGACATGTCCTAGCTTTTCTACATCCTTCTTAAAATGTGGTTCCCAGAACTGGTCACACAATATTCCAGATGAAGTCTGACCAGTGCAAAATAAAGCAATATTATTATGCCCTTTCATGGGGACACTATATTCCTTTCAATCCAGTAGAGTATCATAAACTTGAGTATTTCATTACAAGCTGCTTAGGAACTGTTTTTCAAGTGCCACAAAGAATTATGATTTGACACAGAATTGTAGGGAGGGAGGCCTGCTGATTTCCTTAAATGACCTTTAAATTCCATCTATGATTCAGGAACCAATGATCTCTGATGGAGTGTAGGGCCTGCTTGTGTTCCTAAAAGTGGCTATAAATTAAACATAACTTTAATCTCTTTCTCTTTTAGGCCTTAAAAGTCCTTTATTAGAAACAGAAATTTACCATATCACTTTATAGTGGTAGGCCTGTTTGCAGTACTTTATAAGAGCCAAAACTGCATTAGTTTGTTTGTATCACCATTAAGTCCAGTAGCGTAAAACACAAGGGCAAACTGCTGCTAGTCAGTGCGTCATCTCTTGTATTCCTTGTTGTGCACCAGTCATATGTCTTGGCATGTGATCAGGAATACATGTGGCGACTCATTAACTAGAAGCAATCAACTGGTGTAAATTATGGCATTCAACTTATGAAGCTGAAAATAACAGAAAATCATATACAAGCTTTTGTTCCTCTCTCCTGGCATCCAATGTGCAGCAGGTACATGGCTGGGTACAAAGCTGCTCTCCAGACCAGAGAAGGGAGTGAAGCACAACATACTGTTTGTTACAGAAACAGCATCACTTGCCGAATTGTGCAGTTGTGTTTCACAGTGCCTACAAAATTCTAAGAAGTAGAAGGGAAACAAGCTCATATCTTTATACAGTATATGTAACACATTTACATCCTTTGGGTGGAACAGCTAATGTCTTGGAGGACAGGAACAAAATTCAAACCGATCTTTAGCAGTCTAAGAGAATAAAATTTAACAATGGTAAGTGCAAAGTTACACACCGGGAAGAGAAAAACCATGTGCACAGTTAATAGCCTGGGGATACTTGGCTCAGTAATACTACAAGTGAGAAGGATCTCAGAAGTGTAGTAGACTAAAGCTGAATATGAGCCAACAGTGCAATGTGGCCGCAAAAAGGCCCAATGCTATTTTAGGCTGCAGTAACAGAATTACAGTGGTGCCTCGACTTACGACCATAATCTGTTCCAGAAGATAGATGTAACTCGAAATGGTTGCAAGTCGAAGCACCATTTCCCATAAGAATGCATTGAAATGAAATTAATCCGTTCCCGCTGAAGAAAAAAAATCACACACACAAAAATCACTGCAAGACACATTGGAAATGCGATTAATCCCTTCTGGCCGAAGGGGGGTGGGGAAAGAGAAAAGCAATCAAGCATGCAAGACTCAGCAGATCAGAAATGCACACAGAACAAAGGTGGCAGGTCGTAAATGCAAAGAAAACAAAGCATGTAGGACACATTAGAAATGGGGGGACCCAAAAGCAACCAACCCTCCCAGGACCCATCAGAAATGAGGGAAGGCAAAAAACCAACAAACCCCCCAAGACCCATCGGAAATGGGGGGAAAAACTGAAAAGGCAACCAAACCCCCAGACCCATCGAAAATTGAAAAAAAAAACCAACCAACCAACCAACACCCCCAAGATCCATCGGAAATGGGAAAAAACCCAAAAAGCAACCAACCCCCCCCCAAGACCCATCGGAAATGGGGAAAAAACCCAAAAAGCAACCAAGCCCCCAAGACCCATCAGAAATGGGGGGGGGAGGTGAACCAACCAACCAACCAACCAAGCCCCAAGACCCATCAGAAATGGGGGAAAAACCCAACAAATAAACAAACCCCTCAAGGCCCATCACAGCACAGAAACATAACCCCCCAGCCCAAAACCATGCTGCAAAAACACCCAGAACAGCTTTTAAAAAGCAGAAAAATGCACCTTACCTTACCAGGCAGCCTGAAGCCTCCCTGCAAACACACACACACTCAGAAGCAGAAGCGAGGCAGTCCCAAGCCTCCTCCGATGGCACACTCATTAACTGCTGGGTCGAAAGAGCTAAAAAGCAGCAGCCCCGTCGCCACCTACAGTTAGAAATTTGAATTTCCCACCTTTTTTCTATTCATAAGTGGAAGCTCCAGACGCAAGTACTGTCGAAGCAAAATTTTGCAGCTGGAGCTGGTCGTAACTTGAAATGGTCATACGTAGGGACGTTTCTAAGTCGAGGTACCATTGTATTGGCTCCAAATCCAGTGCACTACTAGTCCCCCTCTATTTGGAACTAGCTAGGTCTCAACTTGAGTGCTGTGTCCTTTTATGGGCACTGGACTTTAAGAAGGATGCTGACAAAATGAAACAAGTTCACAAGGAAGATCAGGGAACTGGGAACCAAGCCTTATGAGGAAAGACTGAAAGAACTGGGCATGTTCAAGCCTTGAGAAAAGATGACTGAAGGAAGATATGATAACACTTTTCAAATACTTGAAAGACAGCCATACAGAGAAGGGGCAGGAGCCGTTCTCGATCATCCCAGAGTACCTGACATGTAATAATCAGCTGAAGTCACAGGAAGCCAGATTTTGGCTGAATATCAGGAAAAACTTAACTGTTAGAACAGTACAACAATGGAGCCAATTACAGTACTTTGAAAGGTGGTGAGTGCTCCAATGCTGGAGGCTTTAAAGAGAAAATTGGGCAATCATCTGTCAGATATCCTTTGATTTGGATTCCTGCATTGAGCAGGGAGTTTGATTCAATGGCCTTATAGGCCCCTCCCAACATAATTATCCTATGATTCTATGATTTGTGTATTTTACTAAGTATATGCATATTTAATAGAACAAACAATTTCCCCCCTCCCCAAAATGACAACACATGACATAAAAATAATTCTTGTAAGAAATAGTCTCTAATTGCCTTGAGCACGACAGACCAGCATTCTAGACTCTGTATTAACCTGTTTGTCCTTATGTGAATACAATTCCAGGTTTTAACTGTAAATTCGGAGAGGGGGCTCTCTAAAATGAGAGGCTGACGTGGTAGAACCCAAAGAAAGACTACTAAAAGAAATAGTCAAAAGAACATTGTAAATTATTCCCTTATACAGTAATACAGTTTCCAACTATGAGATATGTACAAACATACGTCATGTCTGAACAGCACCACTTGTGCCTACTCAGAAGCAAGTCTCACTGAATTTAATGGGGCTTACTCTCATGTAAGTGGGTTTAGGACTATAGCTTTTGGGTTCATGATAAGAATATTTCTTCATGTTTGTTGCAGATGAGCTCAATTCAGGCTAAATTCCAACTAGTGGAGAATATTTAAGAAGCTTCCTCCATAGAAGCTGATGAATATTTACATACAGTAATATTTAGGAAAATTCATGCTGATCTTTAACACTTATTTTAAAGATCTAGAAAGTTTATCATAGTGTTTAGATGCACACAGACTAAGCTAGTCGAAGGGCTCGAAGCACAAATTTCAATGCAGTGCTATCGCTGTGCTCAATCATCTTAACTAACAGGTCAGATACCATCATAAACATTCATGAAACTCCTCTTGCAAGATCACTTTAAGGAGGATAATACACAAATTAGCATTTGGGTACCATAACATGGGCAAATGCACACCATAAAGTTATCAATACACAAAAAACATTGGAACATATCAATTAAAGGCTTCATATATCTATGAACTGTGCATGATTTCATGTTTTATTAAATCTTCATCCATCTGTATGAAGTTATATGATTGAGTCTGACGAGAGAGTAGTTCTTCCTTAAATTCACTTTTTTTTCTTGTGTCTAGGCACTGACAGGGTGGAAATACGAGGTTTTATAACATCTTTTTCCTCACTAATTGGCAGTGACAGAAGCTGAAATGTCAGCCTGCTTCTTTTAAAAATCTTCAGTTTTCCAAAGAACTTTTAATTACTTAGATATACAAATGATAGATCCTTCTGGTACCACAAAGACTGACAGATCTGTTGCAGTAAAAGACTCTTTAGACTAAAACCCAGGAATCTAATACACCAACTATTTATCCTCAGTGGTCAGACTGATACACACATGTGGGCACAGACACATACATAGGGGAAATGCTGAGAAATACACAACATACCAGGGCTCAACTAGCTCTTGCGCGACAAACCACTCCTTGGATAGTCAAGGATCTAAATCGGGGGGGGGGGGCAGAATGCTGACACCCAGGGTGCTTTTTGTGGCATCCAATCCTCACCTAGAAAGGAGAATGACATCTCCAGCAAGCATCCAGTAAAGGCAATTTACCTTTAAATTACTCACAACTCTCCAGGAAGCATTTAACACCCCAAATACTAATTTCTTACAAAAAACCAGAAAATGATTTCTAGTCACATCCAGGCAGTTCTTTTGTTGTTGTTGTTATGTTTTATGATCTGAGCATTACCCCGCAGGGGACACAGGTTCCCCTGACACGCCAAAGGTATCCATCTCTGCTGTTAACAATAGCATCTAGCCCTAGAGTTAGGAACGTTTTGTCTATCTATTTTTTTACAGTAATCTAAGCACTTTCAGGGACATGGTGGTGCTGTGGGTTAAACTGCAGAAGCCTCTGTGCTGCAAGGTCAGAAGACCAGCAATCGTAAGATCAAATCCATGTGACAGGATGAGCTCCCGTCACTTCTCCCAGCTCCTGCCAATCTAGCAGTTCGAAAGCATGTAAAAATGCGAGTAGATAAATAGGTATCACCACAGTGGGAAGGTAACGGCATTCCATGTCTAGTCGCTCTGGCCACGTGACCATGGAAACTGTCTACGGACAAACGCTGGTTCTACGGCTTGGAGTCGGGGATGAGCACCGCACCCTAGAGTCGGACACGACTGGACTAAATTTCAAGGGAAACCTTTACCTTTACCCAAAGCACTTTCAGATTGTCTGCATGCACCCTATTGCAAATCTCCATTCTTCAACAGATAGACTGTGGGGCTGGACACACAGGCTTAATGGGAGATCAACATCCCTATAATGTGACTATTTTAATTCAATTTAGCATGACACAGGACCATCACAGGCAGTATGTCTTGTACACCAAAGGCTTTTGGCCCATAATCTTTCTCCTTATAACACACTGTGCAGCACAGACACATGCACACCTTTAGAGATTATTTCATGCATCCGATGAGTCTGGGCACAAACAATTTGTTAAATCAACCTTACCACAAAAATATGTTGCCCACTATTAGTTCTGCATTTAATTTTGTGAGCTGAAGGATAAATTGCACAGATAAATGACAACAGAACATCAAATAATTCCACAATAAATGCTTATGTGACCATTGTACAGACTTCAATGTTAGTTTGAAAACGTATATTTACACTGAAGCCAAAGCTCTGGTTCCACTTTTAGTATGAAGGGAATATAATTCAATTCTTTTAAAAACCTCATTTATGAATGTGGGATATTCTGCTTCTGTGAGTCAAAAACCAGGAAATGGTCCAATACTGCTGTGCAATATTGCACCCATGTTGCCAGCAGGAAAAAGGATGCTTTGTGTTTGGGTAAGAAGTAGTTAATGGATGAAGAAAAGGTACATAGTATTGAGTATGAGTTTTTTTTCCCTTGCATAGTGTCACTTTGTGAACAGTACAGAGCACTCATGTAGCAATAATAACTAGAAGTTGTGACTGTTTTACCCAGTACCACCCTTACGGCAGACAGAACTTTACTCAGCTGTTCCTTTTCTTTCCATTGTACAAACCTTCAACCCACAGAGGATTCAGACCACGTGGTCCATAGCAACACTGGTTAAGAAAGAGAAACTTTCAAAGAAAGACACCTTGTTCCAAGCCAGGCATCTACAAGTCAGGGTGTCAAAAATATAAGGACACTTATATCATCTTTGAACAAACATGGGATGGTGTAGAGCACAAGTGCCAGGAAAAAAATGAGCAAGAACAAGTTTGAATTTAAGAGAATTCAATCATTGTTCCAATTTATTTATTTGCAATAGTTGGATGTATGCATTAACAGTAATAAATAAAGCCTTCTACAATCACATCTGCTGCATGCAAACCACACATAAATTGTTACCTTGTTCACTTCCATGATTTCTCTTCTCTCTTCACTAGCAAAGAGAAGCTGGCTGGCTGCTCCTCGATCATCATGTTTAAAGCTGTCCTCTTCAACATAAGGAATAAGTTGCTACAAATGTGAGCAAAACAAATGTATAAGGCCTACTAAAAACGTCTTATAAAATCAGGTATGAAAGCCTGTACGTGAGCCAATTAAAAGAGAACTACGAACACTAGCTTTTCAGTAACATTTTAAATACAGTAGTGCCTCGCTTAACAATGTTAATTGGTTCCCAAAAAAACATCGCTATGGGAAAACATCGCTAAGCGAAACACCATTTCCCATAGGAATGCAATGAAAACCGGATAATCCGTTCCAATGGGAACGGGATTACCATCCTTAAGCGAAAATCGCCATAGGAAACATCGCTAAGCAAAATGCGGTTCCCCCATTGGAATGCACTGAATAGGTTTCAATGCATTTCAATGGTTTTGACAGGTCCGTTTTCGCTATTTTTAAAGTGTCCTAAAATGTTCAAAAACTCTTTAAAATGCTTGGAATCGTTAGTGCACCTTGTAAAACCTTTGCAAACTTAATTTGGCTTTGTTCTGAGTCTTCGTTAATTTCTGGTGAATTCCCCCCCCCATTGGAATGCACTGAACTGTAGGTTTGACAGCTGTTTTGCTAAGCGAAACAGGGGGACCTAAACTGTCATCGCTAAGCGAAGAAAGGTCCCGAACATCGCTATGCGAAATTTCCCCATAGGAAACATTGCTAAACGGAGCGCAATATCACTCCAAAAACCTCATTGCTAAGCGAATACATCGTTAAACAAGGCAATGGCTAAGCGAGGCACCACTGTATCTATTTGGTTTTGTATAGGAAATTTTAAATGGTTACTTTCAAATAAATATTTATATTGTAATGTGCAGCCCCACGATCAAGGAGCAAAGGTGGAGACTTCTGAAATCCATCAGTCAGTGCAAGCAACTGGAAAAACTGATTTACACAAGGCTTTTGAATTCTCCTAACACGAAGCATGACCTACTACAGGTGGGCAAAGATGGCTCTTGACTCATTGCCAGAACTGTGGGTGATATGTCGCAAAGGTTTCCAGCTGTTATTTGTTTAATATCAACTACACTATAAACCCAAAATTATGCTGCTGTCATTAATAAAGAGTGGGGCCATCAGGAGCAGTTATTTCCACTGCACTCTATTCACAAGTACTCAAATTTCATGTCTTCAGAATTGTAAAAATGCAAACTTTGCGCATCCAGATCTTTCGCATTAGGCTCCAGTTGGTGGATCTTGGTAGTTTTTGTGAACAGTAAAGTAGGCCCCCACAAGTCTCAAATCTGCCCACCACAGATTTAAATATCTGTTTGCCAACTTCTACTTACCTCTATTGGAACAGGGTCAAGCCCTGCACAGTTTTCATTGCATTTGTCATATACTAATCTCAGTTTCCGAAAAAGAATTGACAGCTGACGCAGATGTTCTTGTAGCTTTCCTAACCTGTCTTGATATGTGCTCGTATGATAGGTAACGCCATTTGGGAGCTGGAAGAGTCAAGCATGATTATTATGTTTGTTGTTAAGAAATGAATAAAACCCAGTCACATTTCAACCAGCTTCTAAAACAGGAGTATCAAAAAAAAAAGACCAATTTTGCTAATAGGCATAAATATTTCTTACGAAAGTCTACTTTGCAATCAATGCCCACTATTTGCTTTAGAGGCAGGTATATGGAAATACTAATCGCATCAGCAATACTCAGCCAAGAAAACTGCCCAGATAATCATTTTTTAAAAAAAGACAGAATCAGATTGTAGTGGTGAATCTGTTGAGAACAATAAGAAATTTGGAGATGTATTGGGAATACACACACACACCTCAGGTCTCCATTAAAACCATAAGGACTTGAAAATGCTTATTGAACTTAATGGGTCCAAGCCATGAGTCAAATATAAGTCTTAAAAAAAATCAAGCTGAGTATGAATCAAGTTGCTAGTGCAACTTGAGTCGGACTTGATCATGAGTTGCAAGTCCCCATCCCTGGCAACTACTCTGCTGAAGGAGCAATTGAGAAAGTCTCTAAAATTAAAAAAAAATACCTGGAGCAGAACATAGCGACTCATTTACAACATATGTAGCTCTAAATGTATCATGTTAAATTCTGCATATGCAATGGCTTCTTGTTGTTTTAGTCTATTTGCACCTATTTAAACAATGTTTTGTTTTTTCTTTTTTGCAAATTTTAAGTATAATGTGACAATATGTCTTTAAAATTATTTTAAATTAATTTAAAATGCTTGGCAAACTACAGTTCTTCCTTTCAAATACCAAACTCTTTCCGTGTCAGCTTGAAATTTTTTCCCATTTGCTACAGTACCCTCTTTCAAATTAATTCAAGAATGGCACAAAAAATAAAAGTCTAATAGTATTAAGGAGGAGGATAGTGTTCCATCTCACCTGCATATTTCTTAATAGCTGGAAGATTTCCATGGTACGAAATACAATATCCTGCACAGTCTCTTGACCAATGCGACACAGAGAAGCAGTGTTGACTTCCCGCGCAGCTTGAGACTGGGGACCGGAAAACGGGCCAGGAGGCATTCCTACTCCAGCTAGAGGTGGTGTAGACATTTCGCTGTGAGGTTCTGCAAAGTAAAAATAAATCTCAGTAATATATGCACAGGTTCTACAGGAGTCAAACCATGCTATCACAACATCAGCCAAAGAAAAGTTTCCCCTTGACATTTAGTCCAGTCATGTCCGACTCTAAGGCGCGGTACTCATCCCCGTTTCCAAGCCATAGAGCCAGCATTTGTTCGAAGACAGTTTCCGTGGTCACGTGGCCAGCGCTTCCCACCAAGGTGGTACCTATTTCTCTACTCGCAGTTTTGCATTTTGCATGCTTTCGAACTGCTAGGTTGGCAGGAGCTGGGACAAGCGACAGGGGCTCACTCCGTCGTGTGAATTTGATCTTACGACGGCTGGTCTTCTGACCTTTCAGCACAGAGGCTTCTGCAGTTTAACCCACAGTGCCATCACAACAGGCACAGCCAAATTAGTTGCACATACATCACACAGAAATTAATAAATCTGCTGTTAAATCATGACTAATTTGCCCTACTGGTTTTAGCAATCTGAGCCAGTGTAAACGTTCAAGTTAGCTTGGAGGCCAAAGCAGCTTCTCAAAAGCTTTATTAAGATACCACGGTCTACAGTTTTATATTTGGTCCAGATCCGTCTGCTTAGTCACTGCTGCTTGACCACTTCTGATACATTATTTTAGTACAGTGGACCCTCTACTTAAGGAATTAATCCGTATTGGAATGGTGGCTGCAAGTCGAAAAGTCTGTAAGTCGAATCTCCATTGACCTGCACTGCATTGAAAACCGATTAATCCCATAACCAGTGGTTTTTATTCTATTTTTATTCCATTTTGGTTTTTTCTGGTCTGTAAGTCGATTCTCTGGCTGCAAGTCGAATCTAAATTTTGCAGCCAGAGAAGTCTGTAACTCGAAAAGTCTGTAAGTCGAGCTGTCTGTAAGTCGAGGGTCCACTGTAATCCTCTAATGGGGTCCTGCAGAAGAAGAAATACAAAGCTAAAACAAATAACTACAACATATTGTGGTTAATACACCTGTGATTACAAACCAATTATGGATGAGGAAGCAAGGTGAAATAACACTGACATGAACCAAAGAGCGGGGGGGGGGGGAGAATGTGAGAACTGTGAACACTTTCTAGTGCTCTCAACACCTTTTCAGCTGATCCTTCCTCTACAAAAGCAATATTGGAGTGCTTCTAACGCGAAGAAAGAAGAACTAAACTGCAACCCAACACAGTAAGTAAAGTATGTACAATAAAAACAAAAAAAATTCTATGTATTTTGTGCTGTCAGATCAGAACTGGCAAGGACTTCTAATGACCCCAATAGAGCTTTCACCGTAAGCGAGATATTTAAGTGGTTTTACCAATTCCACTCCTCCAGGGAGTTTCCTCCAGAGTCCTAGTCCATCACTCTATTCATCCTGGGAATCCAAGAATCAAAAGCATGAGAGTACTGTACTTCTACAAAGTATTTACGTATTTCAAAGTGAGTTTCTGGGGATCGCAATTGACTTTCTTGGGCCATGTAGCTGATGGCTTGCAGGCTACAAGTTTATGTACCCAGCGTTTCTGATGGGGAGAGCGGAAGCCAGGTAAAATAGAGGCTGACAATTAGATTATTTGCGATGACCAGGTAGGCGGGGTATAAATAGAATGAACGAAAAAATAAAAAATTATTAACACTGTTAATAAGCATGCAAGGTGATAATAAAGAACAGAGGTAATGAGCATCTCCTGCTTAATTTAAAGCTGCCACCGGTACTTTAGTTTTTGCTACATAGCAGATTAACGCGGCTACCCCTCTGCAGATTGCTGCCATCTTCCAAGTGTCACAGGACTCTGTTTCAACAGACTAACACGGCTGTCCTTTGGGTAGCGGGCAGGAAGAAACAGTACCGGCCGCTCAGGAGACCCACGGAGGAATTGCACGCCATGAAATTCGGAAACAATAAAGGGCCAATATGAGCAGAGGCGCCAAGAGAGGCACACCTGGGGCTCTACCTGGTCTTTGTCTCCCCAGTAAGCCCAGCGCTGCCTCAGCCGGTCGCCGCTTTGCTTTCCTCGAGGACGGGGCTCCGGGAAGCGAACCCCACCACCGGTCGCCCTCCGAAAAGGACCGGAAGCCGACCACTTTCAGGAGCCGCGCCGCCAATTAGAGCGAGACGACCGGCGAACGGCACGCCGTCGTTTCCGGTTCCGCGAGGCGGCCTTGTACGGAAAACATCACGGGGCCCCCACAGGGCGCAGCCATTGCTCTTTTCCGTACACTCGCTAGAGAGGCAGAAGTGCCCCTTTTGTGTCCACCGGGGGAGGCCCTGCCTGGGGGCTGTCTTGCTCGCTTTCTCTTTCTTTGTGGGGCCGACGACGTTTGAAGAGGCGCTGATTATTAGTTCTCTTGTCTTTTGCTAGTACTGTATTACAGTGTTGCTGTGACATGAGGCAGCCAATTTTTTTTTAAATTAGTAGTACTATTGTTATTCAGCAACACCAAGCACAGTCTATCAAAATTATAAAAAACATTGGTTGTTTAATAATAATAATAATAATAATAATAATAATAATAATAATAATAATAATAATAATAATAATAATAATAATAATAATAATAATAATAATAATAATAAATAGTGACAGATTTTTTAAAAAGAATATAAAACACACATAAACAAAATACAAAACTAACAAATAAGGAACATAACAAATGCAAATTCATAAAGTGCTCTCTTCCATTGGAATCCTTTGAAGACCTGCATTTATTTGATTTATGATGCCTCATTCCCCTTCCAAAACTGCATTGATTCTTTTGATGGTACATGACCCTTTCCTTAAATTAATATATCTGTTATTGTTTAGTTGTTAAGTCTTCTCCGACTCTTCGTGATCCCATGGACCAGAGCATACCAGGCCCTCCTGTCTTCCAACGCGTCCTGAAGTTGGGTTAAATTCATGTTGGTCGCTTCAGTGGCACTGTCCAACCATCTCATCCTCTGTCATCCCCTTCTCTTCTTGCCTTCACACTCTCCCAACATCAAGGTCTTTTCCTGATATTCAGCCAAAATCTGGCTTCCTGTGACTTCAGCTGATTATTACATGTCATGTACTCTGGGATGATCGAGAACGGCTCCTGCCCCTTCTCTGTATGGCTGTATCGCTACTAGAAACAACATAGCTTTGACTATGCGAACCTTTGTTGGCAAGGTGATGTCTCTGCTTTTTAAGATGTTGTTGAGGTTTGTCATTGCTTTCCTCCCAAGAAGCAGGCGTCTTTTAATTTCGTGGCTGCTGTCACCATCTGCAGTGATCATGGAGCCAAAGAAAATAAAATCTGTCACTGCCTCCATATCTGTTCAAAAGCTCTAGTGCCCACTTGTGAAGCACCGGAGAAAATTCTAAGCGGTTGTTCACCAAATTATAGATCTCAGGATTTTGCAGGTGGACCTAGACGGAATCAAATTGCTGTAACTGTGTTGCATAGCTACACTCGTAAACAAGGAATCAACAGAGCAAGATAAAACACTCAAGATCATCAGGTTAGTTGCTTGGGTCATCACCATACTTCATAAAGAAAAGATTAGCAAGATGTAGAACTTTGCGAATTATGGTTCTACGGAATTAGGTTTGTTGCTATATATTGCTCAATACCCAACTCCAGAGTATTTAATGACGTCTGGAGTTCCTATATTCCCAATTTCTGATGCAGCCATGTGTTGTGGCTGCTGAAGCACCTGATGCTGTGGGCTTCTCGTTGGCCGTTACAGGTGCTGGGTCAGCTAGATTTAAGGACAGATCTAACAACTCTCTTTTTAAGTTGACAGATGTCCAAGGATTTTGTATCCCTCAAACCCAGCAAAAAATAACAAATAAAAATGGGAGGGTGATTCAGCCCCTGGGTTCTCAAACACACGTAAGTCATTAGGATGCACTGAGTTTATCAGGTCACAGACTAGGGAGCCAAAGGAAAAGCTGGGTGAAAAGTGGAAATAGGTTTATGCAGGTGAAAATGTCTTGCATTACATTAAAAAACCAACAATGTCCATATGGCGGAGGGGAGAATAAATTGTTTCCTTTCTTGTGCTAAGGTTAGTAAGAATCAAAAGTTCCAGTTTCTACCATTACCATCACACTTAGGACAGCTGTTGTAATGATTCTGACACTGATTGCGGGAGAAGCCAGATGTGGGTATTTATACACCGGTGACTTTTTCCTTCCTAAGCAGCATCTTGAGATCAAAGAAAGCAGCGATAGTGTATTAAAACTAACAGCACGTACATTCTTCCGTATGAAATGCGTAATGCTTGTAACTGTGGTTACAAATCAAAAGTTTGGAGCCTGGTGCATAGGCTTACTTAAAAGGGAAAAAAGATGAAAGCAGTCAAGGAACATTTAGGGATGAGAACTGTATAAATTTACCATCAGGTTTAGCTTTTGCAGTCAACAGCTTCACCCTCTTTGTCTCTCCCCAAACTCTAAACACAGAAACAAGGAAATAAACATGAAATATGTTTTCCACTGATGGGTTAAACACTGCCCACAGTAGAACTTCCATGATATAGATGTCTGTCATCCTTACTATTATAATGTTGCAGAAAGTTTTTCGTTCTCTTACACAGAACTTGTAAAAGTTATTTTTCAGATCACTACACTTAAAATCCCCTCCTGCTGGCTGGATGATTCCAGAAAATGTAAGCTGTATAAATTTGTTGTCAAATTTAGCCTTTATGGCCTACAACGTCACCCTTTTCTTCTTGCCCCAAATTCTCCCCAAAAGTAACTTTTATATCTTCTGCAGCTGTGGTGGCCATGCTGACTGTGGAGTTTTAGAATTATAGTCCAGTTAATAAATCTCCAGTCTCTGAACGTGGGATGTAACTCTTGGCTTGATGGCGAGTCTAAATCTTGCAGATATGGAAGAAAAAACTGCAAAAATATTCTTCCTGACCCTTGAGAAGGGGGAAGTGTTCTGTTTCACATTCAGAAAAAATGTGTGTGTGTGTGTGTGTGTGTGTGTGTGTGTGTGTGTGTGTGTGTGTGTGTGTGTGTGTGCAGATTGAATAAAATTATACAAAATAACACTTCTGTGCAAATAATGCTTTGCCATAAATAATGCAACTTGCACAAAGTGATAATGGTTGCTGCTTTATTGCATGGACTCTGAAAGATTAGGAACATCTGAGAGGGCAATTTGTGTTTCTTTTTAACAAGCAGCGATTCTCTTCCTCTTCCTCCCTCCCTCCATATATATGAATGTGTGCTACATGTTTTTCACAGACCTTGTTGAGAGTTAAAAATAACACTCCTTGTTTCATTCTCATGAGATGAGGAATCTCTGGGGGATTGAAATTTTTTCATCAAGTTATTAAGAAGGACAAATTAGTGAATTTCCTTTACACCCCCTACTCTGCACTGGACACACACAAACTCAATGATTTTGGTTCCTTACACCACAGCCGACTTTGTGCATGGGTCTTGAGTGAGCAATCCTTGATGAGTTCAAAACAGTAGCAGGAAATGGTAGCAATGGCCACTAGCATGGATTGCTTTAAAGAGGAAACTGGATAAATTCGGATACGTTGTCAATTAGTTTATTTGTAGGCAACATGCCACTGGCAGTCTGAATAGCTCAGTTTAGCTATTTAGTTGTGAGTTCGATTCCCTGCATGCCTCCTTGACAGGGGCTGGTCTCGGTGATTCACAGGGTCCCTTCTAGCTCTGCAGTTCTAAGATGATGATGATGATGATGATTATACTTGATAAGAATCAAGAGTAGGAGAGACTTGCCTTCAACCGAGAAGCTGACTTCTCAGAGGAATCTTGTTGGCCACTACAAGAAGCAGAATGTTCAGCTGTGCCAGGGCCTGAGGATTGCATATGGCTTAATCAGAGCTCCTAAGTCACCACTCTCAGGCCCCGATAAACTGCTTTCAGATTCCTGGCCAAGCATTTTCTGTGTCTTTTTTTAAATCCTTTTTTCTTGCCTATTTGTTTAATTTAATTTAATTTAATTTAATTTAATTTAGTTTGTTTGTTTGTTTGTTTGTTTGTTTGTTTGTTTGTTTACCGCCCCATTAGTGCACAGCACTCTTCTGGGCAGTGTACATGTAGAACCAAAACAAAATGGTATGATAACTTGGCCAGACATAATAAAACCAACCCACAAGAAGCTTAAATGGACTCATCTCAGATGGTGCAGCGAGACTGAACAGCAATACAGAGTGGGCAGGATCAAAGAAGGCTTCTCGGAAGAGCTGAGTCTTCAGCAGCCTCTTGAAATTCAGGGGAGAGGGGGCCGGGCATAGATCCATTAGGGAGATGGTTCTAAAGAATTGATGCCCTTGCCAAGAAGGCCTGCCTTTTTGGTGAAGGTTGGTGTTTTTTTTTTTTTGTTTTGTTTTTTCCTCCTTCAGTGTGGCTACTCCAAGGAGCTTAGCCAGAGCAGATTTGGTGGTGCAGGCAGATAACTTTTGAGGAAAAGCACTCTGACTAGTAACACGGCCCCAAACCAGCTCAAGGTGAGAGAATGACAAAACAGGTTCAAGATGAGAAAATTATGTTTATGTGGCTAATCATACTCAGATGATTCTGGGAATATGACTTGCCATTCAGAGGTCCAGGGTTAGGAGGCAGCTGGGTCAGAAGGAGAAGGTAGCCTGCCAAAGTCCAGGAGAGCATAAAATATCTCTTAGACTTTCAGAAGTTGCTCACCCATAGGCTAAGTGGACCTTTTGCCTGGTCAGGCAAGGTAAGGTATTCTAGTTATTCAGAATGCATGTTTTTAAATTTCTCTGAGGTTTTATATATATAAATAGAATACATGTAACCAACTATCGGATAAAAGCCCAGCAGTGCCTTCACGAGGCAAAAGGCTGTGGGAAACTGGTGGAGGACTTGTGTTCTGCTGACCTCCTTTTACTCAATCTCCATTGTACAAACAGGCGTTGCAAAGAGCTGAAACCAACAGGGCTTCCAGCTGTGGACGAAGATGCCGTCTACTTCATTAGGCAAACTTCCTACAGATACTGTTGCTCAGAAGGATGGAACAGGATCCTGCCCATAGTATCTCTGGTAATTTAGTGCCACGCCAGAAAGCTGGAAGAAGCATATAAGCAGGACTTGTCTATATGAACATGCGTCTCATACCTAAGCTCTTCTGCACATTGCCATCTCCAGCTGGAACGGATCAACTTCTATATTGTGCAAATGTAGACTTACTCAGAAGTTTGGTCCAACCACAGAGGAAGTTTCTGTTTTATTAGCCAGACCATTAATTTCAGAAATAGAGGATATTGCACTATGGAACAAGAGCCAGTCTCTGACTATCAGCTGGCTTTCACTGGTCTCAAATTCCCATATGTAGGTAGGTGGCTTTGCTTTCAGTCCAACAGCTAGCTAATCATGCCTCAGAGCTGTGCTCCTCTCCCCACCCTTCACTCTCTGAAAGAAGCTGTGCATAGCCTCTGAACCCCTTGACTCTGTTCACGTAGGTAACAAGTCACTGGTTAGATTAGACCAATGTTATTGATTTTCGTTTGGAATTCACTTTGTCCTTGCCACCTTCCATTATTTCTGTTTTTCCCCCTCTTAACCTAAACAAGCTCTTTTTATAGCTGGTTGTATTTTTGAAGATAATTCTAGCTAAAAACCTTCTCTGTGTGCATAACCACATGGCTACTAAGCTGCCACTTACGATCTTTGGATTTTCACAAGGATTAGTTAAATCTTTGGGGATTTTATGCTTTAGGCATCTAAGCAGAGAGCACCCACCTTTTTATTTTCCCCCCCTCTTCTGGTCCTGGGCCAATAAGAGGGCTCCTTGACCATGCCTGCTAGGGGATTCTGGACACTGAAGTCCAAATGAATAACTTTTCTGAGATCTGACTATAATTTATATAGAGTTCTGTTGACCTGGTGTCTCTGCTGGAGTGTTTACAATCTAGTGAAGGTGAGGCTGCAATGGGCTTTTCTTGGCTGGGGTGACTGTCAATCTGTCCAGCATTAACCAAGCATTCCTTTCCTACATCCATTCTGAACTTAAAGAGAGACCCTTTCCTCCCTCTCCAGTCTGTTGCTGAAAGTCAGCATCTTTGTCAGTTTGCTGTTTGAGCTGTTCAATTGTAAGTTGTGACACCTTTTTAATTCTTTCTCCAGGTAGCGTCAGCGGTCCGCACCACTTATTTCCATCTCTGGCAGATAGCCCAGCAGCATCCCTATCTAGATGTTGGGTTGCTCATAATCTTGAGATTAGACTACTGTAATGCTCTCTACATGGGGCTGCCTTTGAGATCTATGCGGAAACTCCAGATGGTGCAGAATGCGGCAGCCAGACTTCTCAGTGGGGTAAGGAAACACCAACATATTACTCCCACTCTGCCCGCCTTGCATTGGCTGCCCATTCGGTTCCGCGTAGATTTCAAAGTCTTAACGCTTGCATATAAAGCCCTAAACGGTTTAGGGCCTCATTATCTGACGGAACGCCTTCTCCCACCTAGGTCTACCCATATCACCCGATCTAGCCAGCAGGTAGACTGAGGAGCCTAACACCAAGGGAGGCCTGGAAGGAAAAACAAGAAACCGGGCCTTCTCAGCGGTTGCTCCTTGTCTCTGGAATAGCCTCCCTCCTGAGATACGCATGACCCCTTCCCTGGGCATCTTCAAATGCCAATTGAAAACTTGGCTGTTTAAGCAAGCCTTCTCTCCACCCACCATCTGAATTTTGTTATCTTGTGTTTTCTCCTATCTTGGATCATTGTTTATTTAGTAATACAGTATACAGTACTATTATGATTTTAAATTGCTAAATTTTTACACGATATGTTGTTACCCGCCCAGAGTAGTCTATAGGACTAGATGGGTGGGCTATAAATAAATAAATAAATAAATAAATAAATAAATAAATAAATAAATAAATAAATAAATAAATAAATAAATAAATAAATAAATAAATAAATAAATAAATAAAAAAGTGCAAGTTAATGAGAAAAAGGAGTGGACTGCTTTGGGGAACTTGAAGCTATTCTGCTCCGTGAATCCCTGCACTTTCATTGCACAACTAGAGACATTTAACTGAAAGCTCAAAATTCTGCAACAGTCTCTACCAAACCAGGGTTAGCTTTGCTCCCCAGTTGAACCAATCTATTTTAAAACATCTTTTTAACGTACTGTCGTTTAGCAGGTGGCTACCAGATTGGGCTGCCTCAATCCCCATTCCATTCTACACTGAAAAGCCAACTGCAGTGGGAGTTGAAGTTTGCCTGAAGAATGACAAGTATTGGTATCCTGCACTACATTTGGAGGCAGCAGGCTAGTTTAGGAGATATTCACTAGGGTGCATGGTATGTACAATTCTTCAACATATTGTCACTGTTCCGTTCCACCCCTCACACTCCCTTATGATGGTGCTGGCCCTTTTTAGGTTTTTGGACTGGTTTTTCATGACAAGCCAAAGGCTATCCAGGGCCACCTCTGTGGGAACAAAAGAAGGGGAGGCAGGCATAAGAGAAACCGAGAAGCTCCCAGCTGTCATTCTTGCAAGCTATACAGACATTTGCAGAATAGCTGACAGGAGATGAGATAAAAACGTTATATATATTTCAAATGTAACATGAACGAGCGCTTAAAATCTGTCAGCTCAAGCTGGCTGACGGGGTTTGGAAACCTGGTAGTGCCTCAGTTTTGCACGTTTGTCAGTGTCAGGAGCGGTACTCCCTCCTCCCCCACCCATAAATGAAGATGATAATTAGTGATCTGAGATCAGAAATCATTTCTAAGGCTAAGCAGCAGCAGCAGCAGAAAACGCTTATTAGCAAAAGCAAGGAAGCTATCAGATGCTGAATAGCAGCTTTATAGGCAAGAGGCATTCTACTGCTTGTATTTCTAACGGGATTCTGATTCTGGCTCAGCAAGGATGATTTAAGCCTTGGCGATCTCCCAGAGCAGAAATGACACTTTCGGAGTTTCTGACCCTCCCCTGAAAATAAGGGGAATTGGTGGTGTTTTGCTTGCAATTGTGCTATAAACTGGGTCACGCTCGGCAGCGCATTTCAGTGGGTGCAAGTTCCATATTTGTGCCAAAGGTGCACTAGGAGCAGAGCTTGGAAAAGTTACTTTCTTGGTTTGGAATTTCCAGAATCCACATGGCCATGCTGGCTAGGGGTTTATGGAAGTTGTAGTCTTAGAGAGCAACCTTACCAGACTTCACTTAACACTCTGCTAGGACAAGTACAGAAACCTTATTTCAAACACACACACAAAGAGAAGAGTAAGAGAGGGAGAGACAGGCACGCTAGACTGTGTGTGTTTGGGGAACTGATGGCTTTTCACTGGAGAGAGAGCCTTCTTGAAAACACTCTAGGCAATGGGAAGACTGTTGACTGTTGAACAGAGATGCCCCTGGGCTCATGTTCCATTTGAAGCTCACTTGATCTCTATGGAAAACCTCTCACAGAGCATTTATGACAGCAGAACCCAATAACTCCATTTACATCATCCTGGGCTCCCCAATGGAAGTTTGGGGTGTATAAGATGGACAATGCAGGAGTTACCTTTGGTAGCTGAATTTCACACTCATTTGTCTAGAAATGTTAAGGACCCATGGCTCACAGATGCCAAGCACCAGGGCTTTTTAAGTCGTAGGAACAATGCGATGGAGGTTGGTGGTTCCAATGTCAGTGAGGCAGCAAATCTATTCTGGGTTTTAGTCTGAACTTGATAAGAGTTACGCAAGGGGAATGTACCCCCCCCCCCAATACGTTCAAAATCTTGGATGACTCCTTTAAAGTTTGAACTAAAATCTGGAGTGGATTCATTGCCCTCAAGAAACTAGAGTTACTAGTCATTCCTGGGATAATGACATCCTTGTCTCTCTCACCTCAAGCTCCCATTCTCTCTGAACTTAGGTGCAGCCCTCACAGTAGCTGGGATGAAGGTAGATTTTGCAATTGATGATTTATTGTGAAGTACCCTGTGGTAACGCAAGGTATTTTGGTGAGAGGTTTGATCTTGAATGGGTAGCTGAGACCCAGTAGCTTTATGCAAGATCTGCCCCTTTTAAATACGAAAACTGCTAAATCTGGTTTGGCATGTATTGCCATTGCTGCCTGCATATATTTTAGCAATACAGTATATGGTTATGAGAACAGCCAAAACAATGTGAAAAGGTGCCTTATACTCAACCACTCTAGAGATGGGCATGAACTGGTTCGTCCCAATTCGTAAAGGCAGTAGCACCGGTGTTGCTCCTCTCCCTCATCTCCTCAGCCGATCAAGCTTGCTTGCTTTTCCCACCTCCTCAGCTAATCTCCCTGTCAGAAGCAAGAGCCCAGACTTCTCTGCCCCACCCTTTTGTCTGAGGGGGAGATCGGCCAAGAGGGCAGGGGCAGAGAAGCCTGAGCTGCTGCCGGGACGGGAAGATCAGTTGAAGATCATGGAGGCTGGGCCTGGTGAATGGCTGGTTGAGCCAGAAGAGGCAGTGGAGGGGAATGGCAGCATGTGTGCTGCCGCCTTTACGAACTGGGGTGAACTGGTTCATGCCCATCTCTAAATCACTTCATTGGTTCATCTAGCCCAGTACTATTAGCTGTGACCAGCAGTGGCTCTCCAGAGTTTGAGGCAAGATTTCTTCCTAGCTCTACCCAGAGATCTTTGGGATGTGTTAGTATTTTGGCTTCATGCCACATCCAGGCCTGACCTTTTGAAACTGGATGAGTTCAATGTGTTCTGAGTATCTATTTCTTTTAAATATTTTTTACCCTGCCTTTCTCTCCAAGAAGGACCCAAGATGCTTACATCATTGAAAGACAATATTTAAAACTAAAAAGAAGAAGTATGCATGTATTACAAATACCACACTAAAAATGATAGACAGAAGCAACACCAAAAACGTATTCAAAGCAGTAAGGTTCAGCAATAAATTAAAAACCCCAGTTCAGGCAGTCAGACATTTAGGGAAAGCTTGCCTGAAGAGAACGAGTTTTGCCTGCTTGCAGATGGACAGCTAAAATAAGGCCAGCCTGGGCTCCTGTGGGAGGGGGTTCCAGAGTCTCTCCTGTCACCCCACCAAATGCTCCAGTGAAGGTGGTGGGGCCAAGAGAAAGGCCTCTCCTGATCTTAACACTCAAGCAGGCTCATAGATGGAGACTCAGTCTTTGAGATAGAGTGGTCTTAACCGACCAGATAGGCGGGATATAAATAAAATAAATAAATAAAATAAATAAATAAATTGGATCCAAGTTGTTCAAGGCTTTGTAGATTAAAATCAGTACTTTGAATTGTTGTGTGATCCTTGTGACCAGCCGCAATTAGCAACCTGGCCGCCACTTTTGGACCCACTGAAGTTTCTGGACATTTTCCAAGTGCCTTGGGTAGTTAGGTAGGATATTCAGAATTAATTGTGACATCCACCATATCTGCAAAGGCTACAATATAATTGTTGGAGTTTTGTTTGTAACCTTGCATGCTGTCTGGAGTTTGTGCGAGGGACTTTTCTGAGCTGGGGTGATTGTCTATCCAGCACTAACCAATCATTCCAATATGAGGTACTTACCAAGATTAGCCTCTTGGTAAACTAAACGGTGCACTTATACACCAAACATGATAGCACATGATTCCTCTCTGCCAGTGTCTGGATGTAGGTATAAGCCAGATAAAAATACAGCATCTGTCTCTTTAAAATATACATTTTAAGTGCTTACTTTGACATATAAAGCCCTAAATGGCTTAGGACCTGGTTACCTAAAGCAGTGGTCTCCAACCTTGGGCCTCCAGATGTTCTTGAACTACAACTCCCAGAAGCCTTCACCATCACCTCTGTTGGCCAGGATTTCTGGGACCTGAAGTCCAAGAACATCTGGAGGCCCAAGGTTGGGGATTATTGACCTAAAGGACCTCCTTCTTCCATACGAGCCTGCCCCGTCCTCTAAGATCAGGCCAGGAGGCCTTTCTGAAGGTGCCATTCCTGAAAGAGGTGAGGGGGATGGCATGCCGAAATAGGGCCTTCTCAGCTGTTGCCCCCAACTTTGGAGCGCCCTCCCTATAAAGATCCATCTAGCTCCAACACTTTTGGCTTTTTGGCACCAGGCAAAGACCTTTCTCTTTAGCCAGCATTTTAATTGAATAGTGTTCTTTAGCTGGCCATATGAGCAGCAGGATTTATTAATATTAATTATTTAATGTTTGTTTTTAATATAGGATATTGTTATAATGTTGCCTATTTTAATGGTTTTAATGTTTTTAAAGTTTTAATATTGTTGTACGCCGCTCAGAGACTGGTAATGGCGCGGCTAAAAAAGTCTTGTAAATAAATAAATAAATAAAATTTGCAAACTGTTGCGGTGTCATAAGGTATATCTTACAGAAGTTCACACTGTACAGAACAAGAAACTCTTCTTTAGGAGACATGCTTAATAGGACACGCTGTTTCATCCATTACTTGCAAAGGACTTTATCTGTATTTCCTGGTGCTTCCTGAGCAACTTTAGTTCTTAATGTGCGATCTCAAGAAATAGAGTCCCTTCATCTTTACCTGTGTTGTATTTCACAGGTACAGACGCCAAATTACTGTAACATGAAAAAGCATATATAAATATCAAATTAAAAGGATCTTTTTAAAAAAAGAAATAAAAAGCACCAGCATATCTGCAAAATTCTTTTTACAGCCTTTAGAGAATCAAAGTCTTGGTCTTGAAAGCAAGCTTGAAGGTAAAAGTCTGTGTCCTGTTGTTACTTCTACAGTTGAGATGAAAGGATTTCTAATTTATCCGGAATGCTTAAAGTTCATTGATACAGTATGTGTCTCACATCCCTGCAGACTGAGTCTTCTTTCAAAGCTGAAAATACATTTTATTTATGCAGTGCCTTCTGGAAATTCGGGATATGCCTACTCCAGAGATACTGTCCATTTTCTAGAAGGTCAGTGGTCAATGAGTCAACTCCATCAATGAGGACCAAACATTCTGCTTGTTGAAAGACCACAGCACTTTATAGGCAAAGTACCCTGCTGGTCTAACCTCTGTGTCACCATCCACGATCAATGGCCAGAGTATGTCCTGCTGCTATAAAGCCCAACATGATCAGCCAGCCTGAGGATCCAGTAAGAAAACACTTCTCTCCCTCTTTGATTACTTGAGACCCACCAAGGAAGCTGACAGTTGTGGTGGACAGTCCGTTCAAAGCAGGTAAAGCTCCATCCAGCTAATACAATGAGCAGGCATGGTCAGACTTGCCATGTTGAGTCTGGCCAAAGGTAGTAAGGATGTTGGCAAGTCTTGGGGTCTGAGTCCCAAGCCTTGAGTCCAAGTCACAAGTTGCAATGTCCTGGTCCCTTGCATCTTTTCTCCCACATATGAAAGACCATAACTTCCTGTATGAATCTGCCCAGGTCTCTGGATCTTCACGACAAAATGTCCTTTCTGTCCCACCATCTTCATGGGCATGGAGAGGACGAGAGAGAGAGAGAGAGAGAGAGAGAGAGAGAGAGAACACCTTCTTGGTGGGTGCTCCTAGGCTGTGGAACTCTATTCCCAGATAATCTAGGCTGGCTTCATCTCTGTTGTCCTTTCACCAGCAGACATATTTTTATTTGGAGAAGCCCTTCGTCACAGATTCGCCTTAAAAAGAAACTCATCAGTTGTTCAGGGTTTTTTCCACATCTTGCATGCTCCCACATCTAGTAGGTGTGACCGGGATGAATCTTTCTGGACTGGGGTAACTGTCTGTTGATCCAGCACTAGCCAGTTGTTCTCTCCTGCCTCTGAATTCAAAGGCAGACCCACCTCTCTGCTCTGATCTCTTTCCCTCTCTTTTGTCTGTTGGAAGCAGTCAGTTGAAGCCTGTTTATTAGTTTTATGTATTTAAAATACTTTCACACTGCCTTTCTCCTTAAAAAGGACCCAAGACAGCTTACATTATTAAAATACAATATATAAGGCTAAAAATAATGAGTATACAAAGGTGATTTACATAATTAAAGATAGTGTTTAAAGACCAGATCAGACCTCACGAGGAATGGGTTCAGCCGGTGCACTGGTTTTAATTGTGCAACTACACTCCTAGCCACTGCTGAAACCAGGGCATCCAGGCTCAGAGACAAATCCAGGAGAAACCCCATGCTGTGCACCTGTGTTTTCAGAGGGAGTGCAACCCCATCCAGCACAGACTGCATCCCTATTCCTTGATCTACCAGGAACTCCTGTTGTTGCAAGCAGCCATGTTTTTTGGTTTTGCTGTTTGATCTGTACAGTGGTAAGTAAAAGAAACCTTTTATTGTATTCTCGAAGGCTTTCACAGCCGGGATCTGATGGTTGTTGTGGGTTTTTCAGGCTCTTTGGCCATGTTCTGAACATTGTTCTTCCTGACGCTTCGCCAGTCTCTGTGGCCAGCATCTTCAGAGGACTGGAGTAGGAACTCTGTCCATGCTCTGTTGCTGTTTGTTGGATAGTTAAGTATTTATAGCTGTGGGAACAGCTTTTGTCCTTTTCAAGAGATAGGGTGATGAGGGTGATCAAGGTGTTTTTGTTGTGAATGTATTGTTGTGATAAGTGGGAGAGATTATTTGTCACTGTGGTTGTTGGGTGTCTTTACTAATGTCTCAGAGTGAGTTATTGAGCCTTTAAAGGCACTTAATGAGAATATGAATAAGTTAATGAGAAAATGAGGTAAACTAAATGGGGGAACTAGAATTCCCCAGTTCTGCTATGTGAATCCCTGCATTTTGATGCACAGCTAGAGGAATATAACCAAAGTTCGAAACTCTGAAACAGTGGCCTTAAATACATGCAGGCCATCAGATAGATAGAAAGGAGGAGCCAGTCCACGGCAAGTTAAATCAAATGCTAAAGTTAGTGCATTATCATCAGATGAGAGTCCTTTGTTGGTTTACGGAAGAATCCCTTTTGTGCATTGTATCTGAGAAGAGAATGCAAATGAAGTCTGTAGTGTATTTAACTCCTGATGACCAAACACAAATCAAAGCGAGTCAATCTGCACACTACAGAATGACCATTGGCCAGCTTTCTGTTATATCTATAATGATCCATTGGCTTCTTAGACAAGTGATCTTTTTGAATCGCAACTTTTAGGATCTGCCAGTCAGCACCGTCAGCAGCTATGTTGACTTGGGGGGGTAGCCCACAAGAATAATGTTCTCAAGCTCTGGACCTCCCTCACAAAATACGGGACGAGGGATCTCAGAATATCTTGCAGTGGGGCCAAACCTCTCCAACAATGCCACTTTAAATTGTTCTAAGAATTCCTAAATACTGGATGATGAAATGCTCAGCAATGCTCTTTCCGTCCTTGTGCAGACTTAGCCAATACACAATAATAAATAAGGGCATGGGAAGGGAGTCTTGGTGCAACATTTGCCTGATGACTAATAACCGCAGGCCTGGGAGAGAATTAAGAGCTTATCCAAGGGCCCCCAAGAAGAACAATTTCAGTCCAAGGGTCAAGTCCATGTTTTTATCATTCAGCGGTTAATTGGGGACTCCATTTTTGCATGCCAAATCCTTCCACTGTCTGAGAGACAGCAATATGGGTAGTTGATTTATCCTATTTATTTTTTGGCATGAACCAGTTGTTGTTTTTTTTACTAGAAAGGAATGCTAATGCCTGGGAGGTTTCAGGCTTGTGTCTATCAAAAGCTGCATTTTAAAAATGTGTTATGTCTGGAGAGCTGACTTCTGTCTCTACTACGCACAGAAATGCTCATGTCTCAGGATGCAGCTTAGGCATGTTTGTGTTCAACACACACTAAACGGATTTCTCCACCGTTCCTAACTTCCTAACTCTCATGAATCCTTGTGAGAAAGAACTTCTGCTCACATTTCCCATTGGAATGCTAGCAATAGAGAAGGATCATAGGATCGATGCTGGGAAGGAAGATTTGAAATATGTGGTTCGCAGAGAGGCATGAGGCAAATGTCATCCTTTGGCACAGATGCCTTATTTCCCCCTTTTAAAAAAAAAATGCATCTTATCTGCTCATGTTTAAGGCTGTTGCCCAATTAAAATAAATCTTTAGGTCTTTAAAAATGCTACTTTTGCATGTTTTGAGGATGAGAAGACAAGACCCCCACCCTAGAGGCTTTTGAATGCTTAAACAGAGTCTCTGAACATGCAAGAGCATAGGATTCTATTTCTGCATTACCACCAGAAGTGTGATGTGGTAGAATCAGAGCAGCATTTTTAGTGAGGACAGTCCTCCTTTTGAAGACTGTCCCATCCAGGTCTGACAAAGAGCCACGAGGATGGTGATCAGGGATCCTGAGGTTGCCCATCCATTACTAGCCTCAGGAGGCGCAGAGGTCACTTAAGTAAGACTAAAGTCCAGAAGGAAGTCACAACTCAAGTAGGCTGTGAAATGGGTTCAGTTTCAAATTTTGACAACTCCTCATTTTGCATGGGAAATACCACAGGAGAATGTCTTCTTGACTTTCCACAACTTCATCTTTATAATCGGATCAAAGAAGCTCCACTCAGGCAACATGCCATAATTGTCCAACACAAGCTCCCGCCCCTCGTCCATCGAACTCACAGGGGTGCTGGGCCAAACTTCTCTGTATCGGTGGGCTTCCGGAGGGGAGAACTCCACATCGCACAGATGTGCCGGGCCCAGTCTCCTTCAGGGGGAGGTGTGTTGTACCAGGAGTTGGGCTGTATCACTTGGTGTCCTCTACCCTTATTCTTAGGAAAGACAATGACTGATCACACAAGAGTCTCATACTTCACCTCACCTTCTCCCTTTGGTGTGGGATTGGGAAGCAGCCCACCTAATCTCAGATTCAGGAAATCCCTTAGCAACTCCTGCGTCTTCACCCTCTCGTATTCTCTTAATCTCTCCAGCTCTCTCTTTTGCTTCCATAATCCTAGTTCTACCTCGAACTGCTGTTCTCCTTGATTATTTATACGCTCCTCCCAGACTGACAGCTCCTGCTCCTCCCCTTTCTTGTTCCCAAGCTCCTCTACCAGGCTTACTTCAAATTTCCTGCCTCGCTCCGTTTTCCCCTCTTCTGATGCTAAGTCCTCCCTTTGGTCCTCCTGCTCTTTCGCACTCTCGGGTTTTTCCCCACCCTCCTTTCCTCCTTCCTCTTGGGACGGAACACTCTCCTCTGGACCTCCTTCATGTAGGCCCAATGAATCAGTGGAGAATTGGTGAGAATACCTCTGTACAGTGGTGCCTTGCATTACGACGTTAATTCGTTCCAGCGAAATCGCTGTAGAACGAAAACGTCATAAAATGAAATTTAAAAGCCCATAGAAACGCATTAAAACCCGCTTAATGCATTCCGATGGGCTGGAAACTCACCGTCCAGCGAAGATCCTCCATAGGGCAGCCATTTTCGCTGCCTGTGCAGTGAGGAATCCGTCCCAGAAAACAGCGGGGGGCCATTTTGTTTACCCGGCAGCCATTTTGAAACCGCCGATCAGCTGTCTGAAAATCATCGTTTCAGCGAAGAATCGGTTCCCGAAGCAGGGAACTGATCATCGCCAAGCGAAATTCCCCCATAGGAAACATTGTAAAGCGATCGCAAAAAGTTCGCCGTAATGTGGTTTCGTCGTTAAACGGAGTGATCGTAAAGCGAGGCACCACTGTAATTTTCATTGATTCAATCTAATAATACTCTTTTGTTTCTGATCATGGGGCGTTCTTGGCAAAGATACTGGAGTGGCTTGCCATTTCCTACTCCAGGTGGATTGCGTTTAGTCGGAACTCTCCACTATGTCCTGTCCGTCTTGGGTGTCCCTGCACGGCATAGCCCATAGTTTCTCTGAGTTACTCAAGCCCCTTCGCCACGACAAGGCAGCAATCCATGAAGAATACATCATGCGGAAGGCTGGACTGGAAGAAACCCAAGCCGGAATTAAGATTGCCGGAAGAAATATCAACAACCTCAGATATGCAGATGATACCACTCTGATGGCAGAAAGTGAGGTGGAATTAAAGAACCTTGTAATGAAGGTAAAAGAGGAGAGTGCAAAAAATGGCCTGAAACTCAACATCAAAAAAACTAAGATCATGGCCACTGGTCCCATCACCTCCTGGGAAATAGAAGGGGAAGATATGGAGGCAGTGTCAAATTTTATCTTCCTGGGCTCCATGATCACTGCAGATGGAGACAGCAGCCCTGAAATTAAAAGGCACCTTCTTCTTGGGAGGAAAGCGATGACAAATCTGGACAGCATCTTGAAAAGCAGAGACATCACCTTGCCAACAAAAGTCCGAATAGTCAAAGCTATGGTTTTTCCTGTCGTGATGTATGGAAGTGAGAGCTGGACCATAAAGAAAGCAGACCGCCGAAGAATTGATGCCTTTGAATTGTGGTGCTGGAGGAGGCTCTTGAGAATCCCCTGGACTGCAAGGAGAACAAACCTATCAGTTCTAAAGGAAATCAACCCTGAGTGCTCACTGGAAGGACAGATCCTGAAGCTGAGGCTCCAGTACTTTGGCCATCTAATGAGAAGAAAAGACTCCCTGGAAAAGACCCTGATGTTGGGAAAGTGTGATGGCAAGAGGAGAAGGGGACGACCGAGGATGAGATGGCTGGACAGTGTCTGCGAAGCAACCAACATGAACCTGACACAACTCCGGGAGGCAGTAGAAGACAGGAGGGCCTGGCGTGCTCTGGTCCATGGGGTCACGAAGAGTCGGACACGACTAAACGACTAAACATACATACATACAATAATACTCTAGTTGCAACTTTGTACAGGATTTCAGCCCATGTAATTTTTTTTTAATTTCTCAATTTTCATTTGTACATATAAATCTGTATATACCTATCTGGAACCTTTTTTATATCTTCTTTACTGATGATTTACAAGCGACCATCCTAAGTAGAAGATGGTGGAAAATCTTTGTCTCTCCAAATGCTTTGACTTCCATCCTGCACCAGCTTCAGCTATCATAGCCAATGGTAAGGAGCTAGGAGAGTGGGCGTCAAAATCATCTAGACCAGTGGTTCCCAAACTGGGTGCTCTTGGGACTGCAACTCCCAGAAACCTTCACCACTCACTGTGCTATCTGGGGTTTCTGAGAGTTGCATTTCAAGAATGCCAGGGTTAGGAACCACTGCTCTAGAGGAGTAAAAAGGATACATATGTTATAGAGCTTTCTACTGCAAAGACTCATATCCCCCGTCAAATATTTGTTGTGTACACAGGGGGAGGAACTTCCAACCTGTAGGAAAAATTCAATCACTGAATAGTCCCAAACTTGCCTGGAAACTAGGATGTGGAGAGCATCCCCTTCCCAAGTCCTGACCCTCCCCCTCCCCAGTCCAAATCTCTGAGGATTTCCGACCCATTCAGCACTTTCCTGTAGGGAAAGCCATTGCCAGTAGAAATTCTGACTGGGGTATTCTGGGTATTGCGATCCTCTTCCATTTCTGGGAAAGAGCTTCCAAAATGGTTTCTGCCTCCTGTGGTTTTTTTTTGAGAATTCTTGCGTTAAATACAATTAACTTTTTCTTTAAAAGTTGCCTGATTAATTTGGGAGTAATGTTTTAATTGATTAAACCATTAGGCGATTCAACAAAATACCGCAGTCTCATTTATTTTAACAAATCCTATAACAAATCCCCTTGGCTGCTTATAGTACCGCAGTGCAACGAGGGGGTGCAGTGAAGACAAGTTGGGTTCCCTCGGTCATTTGCAGATGGTCAGGGGTATGTGATGCATCACTGCAGCAAAAGGGCTTTTCCCACCTAAACCGGGCTGCCAAACTGAAGAAACGTAGGAGAAACCAGGGGAGACTCGGTGAGAGGCACCTCTTGTGTGAATGTCCTAGTAGGGAAAAACAAACTCTTAGGCTCAGAATGTTCTCAAAGACACCGTGACTGTATTCAGGCACTTTAGAACTCAACAACCATAGAGAGGAGTGCCAAGTTTTTGCCGGCCACAGAGACTGGCAAAACGTAAGGATGAACAACCTTCAGAACACGGCCAAAGAGCCCGAAAAACCCACAACAACCATTTTCTCCTCCTCCACTTTTTTCGCAAAAGTGACAGCCCGGGAAAATCATGTCTCTTGCTCCTTCAGAAAGTCTACGACTTTTCTTCTTCAGACTTAGCGCTTGAAGTTTATGTTGTAAGCCGCCCCGAGTAGACATGGTCTAGAGGGGCGGGGTATAAATAAATAAATAAATAAATAAATAAATAAATAAATAAATAAATAAATAAATAAAAGAAATAAAAGAAATAAAAGAAATTAATAGAAGAAATAAATAGAAGAAATAAATAGAAGAAATTATTTGAAAAATACAATCTTGCATTCTTCTCCTTTAATGCAGTGTGTCTATGGGGAATATGCCTTGTACCCACCACTGAATTCAGATTTTTTCCCGCCACACTTCAATCTTTCAAATGGCCTCTTCCTTCATGCTGCTTCCTTTGTTAAACATTTTTCATCTCCTCATCTATTTCTGCTCTCTGAAGATAGGAGATGTAGCTCCACATTATGGATGAAATACTGTTGCTTAGCAGAGGAAGTCACAGCTGGAGTAGCTCAATTGAATCAATGGAATATATGGGGAAGTTGACACACCATCTCCTCACTGATTCAGGGGTCTTCCTTTAATTGTGATCTACTACACTAAGCAACAGGACTTTAGATTTATATATATATATATATATATATATATATATATATATATATATATATATATATATATATATATATATATATATATATATATATATATATATATATATATATATATATATATATATACACACACACACATATATATACACATATATATATAACAACAAAACAATGAACTATGGAAATGCTTTTGTTTCTTTTAGCCCTAGCTGGATTTTGCCATTTGTAAATTAGTCAGGAGCATCCAGACCAATTATTTATCCTTCTAATTATTTATTACTTCAGTTCATATTCCTCCCCATTAGTGCCGAGGCACTATTCTGGGTGGTTGACACAGAAAGTGGCAATAGAGGAAAAAATGGCTTGTCTAGATACTCTTCTCTATATGTGTTGCCAGAGTCTGTAAAGCCAGAATAGGTCTCATGTTTGCTAATTCTAAGTATCGACTCTTTGCACTTGATTTTGTTGCAGGGGTGGAATATTTCGACCCCTGGGGCCATATTTGGCCCTTTGGTATTCCACATCCTGTTCTCCATCACAACACTGTTCTGTGCTTTCTTAACCTTTGTACAGTTGCCCTTTGTCCCAGCCCTGCCCATTATTAAATGCTGAAATTTCCCCCGCAGGTTTTTTTATTGGCAGAAAGAGTTTTAAACTAAAAAATGCTGGTATTGTACACCTCAGTTTTTCCCCTTTCACAGACACCTAAATAACTGGAATGCAAACCCAGGGAAATTCTCTAAAAATGGGATCTCCCAGGCTGAGAGAGGATGTCAAGTCTCCAGCCTTGATCTATTTAATGGTTGTGGGGTGTTGCAGTTAAGTAAGTAAGTAAGTAAGTAAGTAAGTAAGTAAGTAAGTAAGTAAGGAAGGAAGGAAGGAAGGAAGGAAGGAAGGAAGGAAGGAAGGAAGGAAGGAAGGAAGGAAGGAAGGAAGGAAGGACATAACACTTTACCTTCCATCAACACATGGAGAGAGAGAGAGAGAGAGAGAGAGAGAGAGAGAAAGAGAGAGAGAAAGAAAGAAAGAAAGAAAGAAAACAGTATGGTTTTTGCCCTCCCCATTACAAATATACAAGTTTTTTTTAAAAAAAGAAGCATATCTGTAGATCCATAATTAATCAGTATTATTTCACTTGTCCATTGATGTTGCTGCCAGTGCTTCTGTTTTAGTTTAGCCTGAGACACTAGCTGAGCTCCATCAAACTTCCATAAAAACCTAGTAGCTGCTGAAAAACTGTGCCAGTGTTGAATCACTTTAGTCTTTATAGTCTGACGGAACTCTTGGCTGGATTTTGCCACTTGTTGTAAATTGTATTTTGCGGGGGACCGTCTCCAGTAGCCTCGGGACAAAAAAATGAATCAACCATAAAGACGCTACTAATGCATTTTAACAAGAGGGATCTGGTGAAATGCTTATCCTGTCTACATGGGCCTCTTTTATGAAGGGTTGGCTGGATGGCTGACAGATTCACAGCAAACTCCCATGCGGCCTTGGCGCCTTTACCGGGAAGTAAACCCCTTCCAACAGAGTGAGAACTTGCGTCCGAAGAAACATGCATTGGAGGATGCTGTGAATCTCCTTTTGTGAATGTCCATGGCTGACAGGCAATTTCGGTGAAAAAGCAGGAGGCAGAGGGAGTCTGAATTCAGACAACCATCTCGAAATGCTGTGTGATGCATGTTGCCAAATGTCCAATCCATCAACCCCAGAAGTTCCAGGCTCAGCAGCTTTTTCAGCACTTCTGAATCGTCATTGACTTTATAGATTTTTTCCCCTTCCACCCCAGCCCTAAATCTCTTCCTCAGGCTGTATCATTTTTCATTTTAGCAGATATTATTTCTCATGATTCCTTTTTCGCTTCCTGACTTGAAAGTTTTGAGCAAATCGGAAAATAAAGAAAAGGGTTGAGGCTTGCAAACTGAGCTGAACTAAACCCTTCCTAAACTTTCTGGCTTCTATTTTGCAATAAATAAATAAATAAATAAAAGCTGGTATCTCATGGCAAGAGACTGGAGATTTATAAAGTGTCTCCTACCCAGGAAAAGAAAAAAAGAATATTTAAACAATAAGCTGAAATGAAGTATCTCTGAGCAAACACAGAATGCCTTTCCCATTTGATAGGAAGCAAGGTTTTTTAAAAATGAAAACAAATCAGGGAGTGATTGGTGCATATACAAATGCACAAGAGTCAAACATGAAAAATATTATATGATTGTTAATATAAGGAGTTATTCAGACACCACATTTCTTCCTGCAAAAGTAGCAGGTTCTGCATTGATGATTATAACATTTCCCCTACCACTCAGATAACACATGGCTTGTCAGTGATTTGTTTGTTTTCTGTGGCTTTCTGGAAAGTTTTTATTTCCTCCTGAAGGCATGATTTATTTTGTTCCAGAGTTTGTTCCAAGGGGCAGACCATATCATGGTGGTGGTTCTTTTGAAGAGTTCATTCCTGCATCACAGCTTCTCAGATATTTTATAGATATTATATATATAAATTGTGAAGCTCCATCAGGGAAACCTATCAGCAAGGATTTCAAACTTCTACCTACAAGAGAAGTGGTTTCCAAAGAGGAGGTTTCTTAAAGATTATTATAGATGTGAGTCCTAGTAAACCCAATAATGAACTGGGAGACACACGGATCAAGGGGAATGGAAATTTAGCCCCATCTGAAAGAGCTGTAAAAGGTAAGTGAAGACACATTTCAGTCTCAAGTGTGGTAAGCATTAGACATGGGCACGAATCTTGTGCATGGGTCCCTTCCTCTGCCTCCTCAGCCAATGCCCCACTCACCAGCCAGAGCATGCTTCTCCTCCTCTTCAGCTGTTTGGCCAGTCCCCAGCAGGTGTGCAGGCTTTCTAGTCTTGCTTCCTTATCTGAGTGGGCAGAAAGATGGGGAAAGGGAATGCATGGTACCGACTTCCATGCCCATCTCTAGCTAGCATCTTCTTTGGATGAAAGAACTGAGCTCCTCTCCCTTTCACAACACTATGTGCTCCTCCCAAATCTGTGGATACTCTAGAACAGCGATTTCCAACCCTGGGTCCTCAGATGTTCTCTGACTACAACTCCCAGAAATCCTGTCCAGCACAATTAGTGGTGAAGTCTTCTGGTAGTCCAAGAACATCTGAGGACCCAAGATTGAGAACCACTGCTCTATAACCAATTTAAGGTAGGTAGAAGCTGTAGATTAACATGTCAGATGAGAAAATTGGGAAGAACCAACTTCAAGTCCCCATTCAGCCAAAAGGCTCACTGAGTAACCTTTTGACTTAGCCTACATCCCAGGATTATTGTGAGGAGTACATATGTAGCTGAGGGAGAGAAGGACCATCACCATGTATGACCTACCTGTGGGAAAGATGGAATATAAATTAATAGTGGGTGCCAAGAAGATATGGAAAGTATCGGATCATCATGAATGCCGTTCTGATTTCTATAAGGAAGAAGAACGGGTCATTATAAAAAACATAAGGGTAAGGTTACACTTCTCTTGCAGGCATGTAAATTGTTGAGTAAAATTAACAAATGACTTTATTAATTTAATAACCTTGTAGTAATTTGGTAATTAATTTAATTGCTTTATTAATGTAGTTAAATTTACTTATATTTAGGTGAAAGTTACATGCAAGTAAAATATTTGTTGTATATAATTTGTATTAATTTTTTTTCTATAGAATGAATTTGTGATATTTTTTTAAAAAAAAATGAAACGCTCACTTGCTTATACTTTGGGAGAACAAGCAAGAACCTGCTGCAACGGTTGGAGAAGGAGAAGAGTCTGCTTCACAGTCTTACATTTTGCTACCCCCTGTTTATTTTAGTACGATCAACTGCTGGAGAGAGTTTTGGAAGAATTGCTCTATGGGAGAGAAATAACAGTAGCATGTTTGTTTAAACTCTCACCATTCGGGTTTGAAGTGCACTTTAGCTTCCTATTCAACAAGATGAGCAGATGATCCAAATCTCTGTCAGATGACACATTGACAAAACCCCGGTCCACTCCAGAGACTCGCATGATCTCTGCAGAATTCAGACATTCTTTCTCTTTCTGGAAAGAGTTCGCTTGTGACAACCTGCCCTTTTGCTTCCTATTGTCCAAAAGACATCAGCCTTATCTGCCCACTGGTTCTTTTCCAGGTAGACTTTCATTGCTGGAACAACACACGTTCTATAGCGCCAGTGCTCAAGGGTTTATCCCTCTTGAATACTATGCCACTCACTTTCTCCCCAATGCACTCCACTATCTTCAAAGAACACGGACAAAGGATCCTTTTGAAGGCTAGAAAGGTCTGGCAACTTTAAGTATTCCTTCCTTTGATCCTTTCAACTATCTTGTAAAAGTGTGACTACTCTGTATATTCCTACCGCATTCCTTTTGGACGCCTCTTTTTTTAAAAAAGTGATAACAATGCTTGCTTTCTAGGTCTAAAAGATTTTCTCCCAGGCCTTCAGCCTGGGATAGGGAGTGGCTTGGCTCAAAAGCTTCTGCTCCTCATTCATTTCTAGGGATACGTAGGATTAAATGCATTTTCATCACTGAATCATACAAATGAAATAAAGGGGGTGGGTATGAAGTCAATACAAGTCAAAGTTTTTGTTGACAAATGCAGCCTTCGCAGCCTTTTCATCAGTATTGAACTATAGCTCCCACCCTGCCAGTATAATATAATGGGAGTTGCAATCTTAACTCATCTGAAGGGTGCTACATTGGAGTTGGGAAGCCAATCTACCAGTTGAATTTGCATGTGAGTCAAAAGCAACATTTCAAAACCAGGCGCATGTTTTCTTTGCTTCACAATAATGCACCCACCTGTTGCAGAAAAAAAAGCATTGCAAGAGGATTCACTTAAGAAAAGCCATTCCTTCCTAACACAGAGAAAAGAGAAAATACTTATTTGAAGCCCATATGCCCCACCTGCCGTTTTCATACATACTTGTATTAAATGTACATATAAAATCTGCTTTCTTATTCATGAAAGTATTTTATTTTATTGGTCAACAATGGCTATTTCAGACTCACATCTTGCCTCCACCTACTGGAAATAAGAGCAGTGGTATTTTTTTAAAGTCGTTGGTTAGCCTAACATCAATAACAGTCCTATGCGTACATTTATGTTTCGTGTTGTCAAGTCAAAATTGACCCACTGCGACCCTAATAGGGCTTTCAAGGTAAGTGAGATATTTAAGAAGTGGTTTTACCAGTTCCACACTCCCAGTGAGCTTTTATGGCTGAATGGGGATTTGAACCCAAGCCTCCTGAGTCCATGTCTGCCACACTATATACTACACCACATTGGATGTCTTTGCATCTCTACTCAGACATATATTCCAGTTAGTTCTATGGGTCTTATTTCTTGGTAAGTGTGTACAAGAGTGTAGCCTAATTTTTAACAAATGTTGCACTCATTACTTCTTCTATCTTTAGTTTACCTTCCCTCTAATAAACTTTTATTACTTTTCTAAACACTCACTTTAAAATAAGTTTGTTATTGACTTTCCAGTTTTCTGGTTGTATCTAAAGAAAAATTTACAACAATATCTTTCATTTCCTAAAATTACCAATAGCAAGAAACAAAACTAGGCTCAATTGTGCTGAGTTGTATGCCTTTAAGATTATATTCTCAAGCAATTACCTGGGAATAAACTCCACTGGGGCATAGTAGGTGGAGTGATGGACATCTCTACCTGGCCATGGAAGCTCACTGGAGGCGTGGAATTCATAAAACCACACCGTAAATATCTCTGTTAATTTGAAATCCCTATTAGAGTCAATATAAATTGGTTCTGACTTGATGGCAAATAGCAGAACAAAGCAGCACTGACTGTAGTGTGACCTTATTCTGCATATGTATCAAAAGTGGGCAAAATGTGATTCCCTGGTATGTACATATACAGTATATATATATAGAGAGAGAGGTTTGTGTTGTGTGCCTACTGCTGGTTGTTTATTTCTCCACTTCCAAGCATAACAAAACAACACAATACAGGGAATAGCTTTCCTCATCTAACTTTCTCTCCTGAGTAGCAGTATAGTCACATAGAAGGAGCAAGGTATTTGCCCTCTAAAGCAGGACACATATTCCACCTGCTACTGTACTGCCCTCTCTGCTACACATCCTCCACCACTGCTGTGGCATTGCTCCATCAAGAACCCGAGAACTGCAGAGCTGGAACAAGAAGGTGCAGTGAAGAACTACAGTACAGATCTCTGAGACCCAAACCACTGAGCTATCTAAGAGTTTCCCCCCTCCAACACTGGTTTGGTTTAAATTGCCTTCAGTCAGAGAGGCCTTTCCTCAGAACAAGCCACTGTGGATGGGATGGCCCTGGCAGTTTATGATGCTATGGCACAGGAAATTCTTCATGGCCGTTTCACCCACAATGCCTTTTTCTGAGCATCCATCAAAGTAAGACACTTGGTCCCAAAGAGTCATCTTTGCTGGCACAGCTTTCCAGAGCCAACCAATGCCCTGTTCTGGAGCGCTTGTCCAGCTGCTTCCCAGTGGCAGTATTTGGCTAGCCAGGGAAACTACTAAGAAGAGCTTGCTTTGGTTGCCTAGTGAGACGGCCAGACTTGGTTATGTTAGAATGGAATGAAAGAAGCTGAAACAATGGAAAATTGCAACTGTGGTCAGCAGGAAGTAAGTCTCCCTACTGTAGGCATCTTACAAAAAAAAAGGTCCCTCTTGAAACTGGGACCAAAACAGGAAGTGATGTCCCACTGGGTTCAGTGAGATTTACTCACAGGGTTGCACCAAAGAATCACTGCATGAGGCTGCAAAGCTGCTTCACAGAGAGCTTCCATGGCTTCCTACATGAAATAAATATCAAGAACCTTGTTTAGCA
Source organism: Pogona vitticeps (assembly GCF_051106095.1). Classification (NCBI taxonomy): domain Eukaryota; kingdom Metazoa; phylum Chordata; class Lepidosauria; order Squamata; family Agamidae; genus Pogona; species Pogona vitticeps. Next base: position 223,551,857 of record NC_135786.1, on the reverse strand, counting down.
CTCTGTGAAATGTCCTTTTAAGCTGGACTCCTACATGTAGTCCTGTGGACACATTCCGTTTTGGAGAGTGGATGTGCCATTGCATCCAGATTTGTCCTTGGCTTGTTGCTGTAAGTTGCTTTTTACATCTAAGAGATCTGAAACAACCTCACAGCATTCCTGATGGGTGCCAAGATTATGTCTCTGCCTAGTTAATCCATCCAGAAGGGGATTGACAGACACCAGAGGCACACTGCTGCTTGATTTATTCTTATAGTCAAGGCAAAAGGCTATTTATCTGCAGCAATAAAAGAGCATTTCAATGAATACAGCTTGGAGCCTAGATGCCAGCTACCAAATCTGGAAAAAGTTTCTTCTTTAGACTACCTCTTCCAGAAGTAAGTTCTAAGATTGTATCTGCCAGCTGTAATTGTTGTGATTGCTTATGTTGAGATATAATTGGTACAAGGCTGTACTGCTTGAGGCTGTGCTGATTTGGGGATTCTGGGAGTCATAATGCATCAAAGTACCTTTCCTAAACTCCAGCAGATAAGTTTTTCTCCTCTCCCCCTGCCCCAAATTCCTTTCATCAGCTCATGCAAATATGCTGTAGCTTTCTCTTCCTCTGGAATAAGCATGTTAGAACAGTGGTTCCTAACCCTGGGTCCCCAGATGTTCTTGGACTACAACTCCCAGAAATCCTGGCCAGCTACAGCTAGTAGTGAAATCTTCTGGGAGTTTTAGTCCAAGAACATCTGGAGCACCAAGGCTGGGAACCACTGCCCTATAAACACAGGTGGGAGCTGCCATTTCAGGTGCATGGCTACTACCTAGATCTGTTTTGTTTTGGGAGGAGAGTGGTCCTTCGAAGCTCACTAGCATTTTCGAATGATTGCATTTACAGACAACATGTAGGTAGAGCGTAGGAGGAGGCAGAGAGCTCAAACACTTTCAGCCATGGTCAAAGTTCATTGATTCCCCCACTAGGGTTCCAGTGAGACTGCCAGCAGCCTAAAGCTCAGCTCTCTGCGAGTCAATTACAGATAGCACATTACAGATAACACTTCAGAAGAAGAGGGAGAGCCTTAATTGCTGTCTGCTTGCTGTAGCAACTAAAAAGATACAATGCACCCAATCCTTGTAGCCAAATTCACAGGACCACACTTGTCCACAATCTCCTCGTCATCATGATCTGTCAATGTATAACCTTTCCAGCTTTTTTTTGTTGGAAACCCTGCTGTACCCACAGGACACAGTTCATCCTTCAAGAGCTGACCATTTTAGTTAGAGGATTACAGAGCCTTGAAAATCCCCCTTGACTGCATGGCCAGGTGAGAAGCACCTTGTCCATTTATTTAAGTTGAGATCACCATTTTAGATTCCAAACTCTTACCATTTCAAAGATCTGTATGTTCCTATTAGACGAGGACCAGCAGTCCCAGAATTATCGACATAATACATCCAGTTGAGAGATAGCCACACATTAAGTTGGGACCTTGGTATTATCCATGCAAAATGTATTTATTTTATTAACTCTCACTGTATCTGAGAGCTGAGGGCAGCAAATGCAAATGTTCTGCCATATTTATAAAATATAGCTAGCTACCTAATATGGCATTCTTTCTCATTAATTCTTTCTTTTTCTCCCTTTCAAAAGTTGACTATGCATGTCAAACCAGAGGTAGGACCCATAGAATTCAATGGGACTTACCCCTAGGTGAGACTGAGTCGCTTTTACCTCATTATGAAAGTCTTTGGCCAGTGTGTCATTGCCACAACCTCTAGGCAGCTTAAAAGCAAACAAAAAGCCTATACCAAATAATGCAACATAGAATAGCAATGCAGCAGGAGAAATAAAATTTGCGGCAAATGACAAAACACCATAAAATCAATGATATCCTCTGAATTTACATATTTTTCCTGTTTCCCACATTTCCTGGTGGGGGAAAAGGGATGTTTTAACAACATAATATAGTTAGTGGTGTTTTGTTTTGGGTTTTTTTTTTAAAAAAATCTGTCTGTGGCTTAAAACCATACATTATAGAACAACTATAATTTCTCTGAAGTGTTTGACAGTAAGAAACATTGGCTAATGCAGTATTGCAGTTTGCATGTTTCCAAAACCAATTAACTGGAGCTTTCTTGTGGGGTGTTACTATAATCCTGAGCATTAGGGAAGGATCAATACATAATTTTCCAGATATTTGCATAGAATCTAACTGACGGAAGGACTCTGCCATTTTCATGAAGGAGGATGGCAAAAAAATTATAAGCTACTGCCACCTGGTGTTCCAAACGCTAACAGGTGAAGAAAAGCAAAACTCTGGGCAAAAGACCCTAACTACATAGCTTAAACCTGAACCAATTTTAACCTTATACCGTCAACATCCAGTACTTAAAAGTCACTTCATGTAGTTGCTTGTATCTGATTCTGTTTTGCAATAACTAAGGCAAAAGGAAGGGATATGGTGGTGCTGCATGTTAAACCTCAGAAGCCTCTGTGCTGCAAGGTCAGAAGACCAGCAGTCGTAAGATCGAATCCACGCGATGGAATGAGCTCCTGTCACTTGTCCCAGCTACTGCCAACCTAGCAGTTCAAAAGCATGCAAATGCAAGTAGATAGATAGGTACCACCACGGTGAGAAGATAACGGCGTTCCGTGTCTAGGTGCGCTAGCAACGTGACCACGGAAACTGTCTTCGGACAAACTCTGGCTTTATGGCTTAGAAACAGGGATGAGCACCGCGTCCTAGAGTCGGACATGACTGGACTAAATGTCAAGGGGAACCTTTACCTTTACCTTACTTTTACCTTTACCTTTACCTAAAGCATAAGGTCATTAGCAGGAACACTTTCTAGTCAGCAGCAACAAACTAAAGATCTATCTTCTCCAACATTCTGTCCACAGGATTTGCCCATGGTCTTGAGCTGACCCTCAAGGCCAAGTAGTTGCTTATGGGATTTCTTTCTTTCTTTCTTTCTTTCTTTCTTTCTTTCTTTCTTTCTTTCTTTCTTTCTTTCTTTCTTTCTTTCTTTCTTTCTTTCTTTCTTTCTTTCTTTCTTTCTTTCTCTCTTTCTCTCTTTCTCTCTTTCTTTCTTTTCATCTTCGTTTCTTTCATATTTTGTTTGGCCTAGGTTTTTATGGACTGGTTCATGAGATGGACATTTGATTTTACTGAACACTATGTTATTTTACAAAACATATCCATACCACAGTTTTCTATTTCAATTGCTGTAATGATTCATGCAGAAATGCTTAATTTCCCCAGGAAGATGCATTTCAAGGCTCTACATTTCACACAGCTCCTCTTCCCTCCCCCCACTTATATCTGCCATCCTGACTCTTTTACAAAGCCCTGTCTTTGGCATTCAAACTCTTCCTTTCATTTTCTAGAAAATAGAAAATAAGTGAAATAGAGTTGAACTGAGTGGTAAGTGTTTGAAATTGTGCTCTATCAGTTTAGCGCTATAGCTATAGCTCATGGATCTTTGGGTTTACAATGACCATGCAAGCCTGAAGTCCCCCCCCCCCCCCATTTGGAAGCAAAACCTGAATGAACATCAGTGTTAACAAGCTCTGTACCAAGCGATCACAGTGACATATATGGTTTACAGCAACCGGTGGCTCACGGTGAAACAAATAAATGAAACAAACTGTTACTGTAAAATGCAATGCATTGCTTATTAGTTGCAAATCTTTAATTGATACTATGGTACTTTTCAGAACCAGTATGTTTTTGGACTGCAGCGTTATGCCGGCTGGGGATTCTGGAAGCTATAATGTTCCAAAACTCTGCTAACATGTCCATTTTTGCAATAAAAATAGCTTAAAATGCCAAAAGATGGCCTCCCAACTGTCCAACCCACACATTACTACATCTTGAGGCAGCAGTAAATCTCTTAATTAAATGGTGAATTAAAGAAAAGAGGTATTTTCTTCTGACTGCTGTGATGTTGCTAATCTCTTTCTCTGAGAGACTAAAAGCTTATGAGAGATGGGAGGAAACTATTATCTTTCCGTTCACTTGCTCCAGGAATTGCCTTACACCAGCTAAGACTATTTGCCCACCACCTTGTATTATCTACTCTGGCTGGCAACATAAGCCAGAAAAGCTGTGCTGAATCAGACCAAAGACCTATTGAGTCCAACCTTTAGTTCCCACAGTGACCAGGCAGTTCTGTCTGAGGAACCCATGTACAGGGTGGTAGAGCAGCGACACTTTCCTGTTTGTTGACTATTAGCCACTGATAACTTTATTCAGAGCAGTTGTTGTTGTTTAGTTGTGTCCGACTCTTCGTGACCCCATGGACCAGAGCACGCCAGGCCTTCCTGTCTTCCACTGCCTCCCGGAGTTGGGTCAAACTCATGTTGGTAGCTTCAGTGACACTGTTCAACCATCTCATCCACTGTCGTCCCCTTCTCCTCTTGCCTTCACACTTTCCCAACATTAGAGTCTTTTCCAGGGAATCTTCTCTTCTCATGAGATGGCCAAAGTATTGGAGCCTCAGCTTCAGGATCTGTCCTTCCAGTGAGCACTCAGGGTTGATTTCCTTTAGAATGGATAGGTTTGTTCTCCTTGCAGTCCAGGGGACTCTCAGGAGTCTCTGTCTAGCGACACAATTCAAAAGCATCCATTCTTTGGTGGCTTAGAATGTGTTTTTTGTTTTACTACCGCTCCCAGAATCCCCAACTAATATCACTCAGATGATCCTGGAATGTTAGACAATGTCCCTACTAATCAAGATGTCTTGGTGCTTCAGCCCTGCATGTCCTGGTCCAGCTACACCACAGGACATAGGATGGCTGCATTTTTGTGTGTGCTGCAAAACTAACTCCAATTTATGGTAAACCTCAGAGTTTTCTAGATAAAAAGTTCTCAGAAGTAGTTTAACACTCTTTTTCTGAGAGGTGGGTTGCTCTGGGACTCTTCACCTTGCTTTAGGCTATTCAGTCTGGCTTTTCCCCAGGCAGCCCCATGGGGAATCAAAGTCCCAACTTCTAGCTCTGCAACCAAGTACTCTTGCTCTTAGAGTGACACAGCCAGTTAGGATAGCTGCTTAAACATCACCAAAAAGGAGCATGTGGATCTCTGAAAAGGGGGATGCAAGAGATCGCCAATTTGTATACAACTGCATGGGACAGTTTCTCTGCACAGATGTGAAATTAGAATTATTATTAATTTGCTATATATACAGTATATAACATTTGGAATGGATTACAGTGGGGAAGACTATGGTAAGGTGACTTGTAAGCCTGGAGAGTCCGCTGTCCAGGGGCTGTTCAACGTGGTTCTTTAGATTTAAGTCAGACTTGAGCTGGACAGCACCTTCAAAACAAAGAGTGTTTCCTTGAAGCTCTTCAAATAGAGGACTATCCTCCATGAACTGCCAGACAGCTCAGTGGTTTAAGTGGTTAGGAGTTCAATTCCCCACTGTGCCTCCCTGATAGGGGCTGGACTCAGTGACCCCATAGGGTTCCTTCCAGCCCTACAGTTCTAAAAGGATGATAATTATAAAAGTGGGCATGTGGCCTACATACGAACCATGGAGATTCCTGATAAAGACGAGTGTGTCTCCTCAAAGCATTTCTGGCCAAGCTCAAATAAATGGCCTGCCTGAGGACCACAGAGCCCTTTTCTCTGGTGTTCTGTGTCACCAAGAGCCTCTTCCAGGAGATTCAAATGCCTCGTTTGGGTGGTGCTTTACTAAAATCCATAAAAGATTCTGCTTTTCTGTCAGCTTTCACAGTGATTAGCATTGTTTAAGTGAGAGACAAAGTACAGTGCCATTCTTGTCTTGAAGATACTAATTAAATGCAATGCTTCCCTTTGTCTTATCATTGTTCCTTGTTGGCTCATTTCTATGATATGTTTTCATACTGCAGTTTCACTGGGCATTTACCGAATAACGAATTCTAGGATATTTTTATTTTACAGTTCTAAGAGCTGAAACAAAAGCAACAAGCTAAAAAATATATGTGAAAGGTTGGAGGGTGAAATCAAATTACTGGTCAAAGGGTGAGGGAAGCAATAAGAGGCAGGTTATACTATATAGGCAAGACAGTAATAGAAGCGTCAGAGATCATAGCATCTGAGTCAGCGGTGCCTCAGGTAAAAGAAGGGAAAAAATGAAAAACCACTAAGGCCAAAATGAATAGATGAGTGCTTTGAATTTGATTAAAAGACAAAAATTCAGCAGAAGGCAGGGGAAGTGGACTTTTTTCCCTGTTCTGTTTAAGACTATCACTGATGCACCATCTCAGATATAATTTTAAGAAAATTCTTTGCATCGCTGGTTGAGAAATCCAGAAAATCAAAGAAAATATTTTTAATTTTTAAAATATACCTTAAGCCCTAGAATGATGTCTGTTCGGATTATATCTCAAATCCCAGTAAGAATAGTACTTCCTCCTTAGAAACAGAAGTTCTTGTCTTCCCTGGACTGCAAAAGTTTTCTTGAAGAATCTACATGCCATAAAGGCAAGAAAGGTGGATATATTCTGCTGCTGTGTGAAAGATAATCTGTGAAGATAAATGGGGTAGCAGATAACAAACAATAACATGAAATTATTGGAACTCATGGAATTACCAGATAGATTCCATCATACGTCAATGTAGCTTTGTTCCAAGGGTCAGATAAGAAAGAATGTTGTCAGAAGAAAAGGCTTATTCTGAAATAGTAATGCAGAATGTGAGTTATGAAGCACTTGACTGAAGAAAAACACCCTGATGTCATGAAATGTTATTCATACTGCAGACAAGGTGAAAAAATGCATTCCCTTGAACGCAGATGATTACAGTTCATGGCTTGCAATCACTTTTTTTCTTGTCTTACAGCAACCTTGAAAAAGAAAGTCAGACCTGGAAGATGGGAAGGCCCATAAATATCCTAACTTGAATGCATTTTCAAACTGGCGAACTCTTTCCTTACCATTAGACGGCAACATCGAAATATGATCTTGGGACGTGCCAGACTCTGCCTGTGAAAGACTGTAAAAATCCTCCCTCCCCTTGGACTGTATTTGAGAGCTTGTAGAGAAATCGCTGCCATTGGGATCCTAAATTCTCATCTCAGCCAAAATGACTCTTTCACTAACTTTATACATATGACAACATGAATCTGATCCATGTTCGGAAATATTGTAGCTCTTCCTATAAAATGTTGATAGAAGAGTAGGGGAGGGTGGAAAGGATAATGAATATCAACTTCTTGCCCTACTTGTGATTTTCCTTGAAGAGTACGCCAGCAACTATCTGCCCAGGGTATAGGTCCGTATTTTACATCTGTGTGTGTGCACAAAAGTGTTCGTGTGTGAGGCAATGAGACACTGTAGATTTAATGAACTACCTCCTGAACAAATAATGGTCAAAATCTTATTGACCTAAAACTATGTGGCAGAAACTGGATGATGTCAGATAGAGATTTTTATATAAAAAAGGATAGTTGTTCATTGTTATCAAAGGGGCTGGGTGAGAACTGGGATTTTTAGCTATTTTCCTACAGTTTTCCCCTGTGCTGTAAATGTTTGTGTTTTGTTTTTGCGCTTTATGCTCTGCTAACTAAAAGAAATTAACAAAAATTGCTCCAGTAACTAGCAGTGGGGATTCCTTAAATGGTAAAAGCCACCAGCTTGTCACAACCTGAGCTTTTCTCATCTCCTGCAGTTTGCAGACTTGCTTGCTTTGTAATTGGTCACGAGGAGATAAATGTAAGCTTCATTTGCAAGCATGATTGGTCAGGCATAAGAATCACCCAGATTTTTCTCTGGAGCACAAAGGTGGTTTCTGCTTCAAATAACATACTATGTAACATATAGTTTGACCCCAATACTCTGAAGTCTGATTTTACTCCCATTTACCCCCCCCCTTCTTCTACTGTTTTGGATTTAGCGTAACAGCGTAAAACAGACTCGATCCTTAATAAATATTTTCTCCACACTTAGGATGGTCTTCTTTGAAACTGATTCCAAGATGACAGCTTCCATAGAAAATCCACAGAGATGGCCCAAATTGCTGGAGCATATTGTGTTCACGTCAGAGATGTGAAAGTTACTTTCGTTTTTCTTTCTTACTACAACTCTTAGAATAGCCATACTGGCTTGGGAATTATTGGACATAATCCAGAAAATCATAGCATAATTGAGTTGGAAGGAGCCTGTAAGGCCGTTGACTCCAACTCCCTGCTCAATGCAGGAATCCAGATCAAAGCAGATCTGAGAGATGGTTGTCCAATTTTTTTTTCCTTGAATGCCTCCAGTGTTGAAGGAAAATTGCTGTTCCTATCTTGGTTTCATAGACCCAAGAGCCTCATGTATGGGCACAGACCAGATCATGAAACGATAGCCAGAGTACAAACAGGATGTGACCTTCCACTGCACCCCTTTCAGCCTTTGTTGCACCCTCTTCAGTTGCATGAAAATAGCATTTATAATGCCCAATTTTCAGAACCTCTTTTACATTTTCCAGTGGTTTCCTTTTGTTCGTCAGAGTCCCGGCTGCACACTGGGCTGCGTTATTAGAACATTCTCTTCAGCCAAATGAAAAACATAAAGGCAAAATGATCTTATCTCTACAAACAACTTGGAATGGAGCACTTCTGTTTCCATTTCCCAGTTGCCCCTCAAAAGCATTGATTTCATAATCTACTTTACCCGTATACCAAACAAGGCTCCCTAGATCCCAAAAGCAGCCAGAGAAGGAAATAGAAGAATGGAGTGGGAGAAAATATTATGTGATTTCTAATTGATCCCCAAAGGAAAGTATTTGAAACCAGAGGAGAACACTATTGTGGTTATGAAGTATAAAATGTGGTGTATCTAGAGGGTTTTAAAAAAAGAGAATGTGGGGTGAGTTCTTTAAAACAAAGCTGTTCTCTCAATAGCAGCTGGATCCAACAGAGTCTAATATATTTTCTGCTTTTTGAAACGTTTTTTTAAAGCTTGAAACATTACTTTTTTAAAGGGGACTCATTAACTCATTGCACTACGTACTCAATATTTCGAGGCATCCAGGTTAAGACTATTGTTGCTCCGCTAGCAAAAATAATATCATGATGTTGTGTATTATTAACTAGTTATGCCCGCAGTTCAGGTAAATACTCTCCCATTCCCTCTAGTGGCCAGTCCTCATACTGCACTCTGAAAACATTTAAAACTACAGTACAGTGGTGCCTCGCTTAGCGATCGCTTCATTTTATGACGAAATCGCTTAGCGATGCATTTTTTGCGATCGCAAAAGCAATGGTCCCTATGGAGAAAATTTGCTTTGTGATGATCGCTTCCCTGCGATCATTGCAAAGCCCCCATTTTTGGCCAACTGATTGGCGGTTTCAAAATGGTCGCCCACTGTGTGTCCTCGCTTTAGAGGCACCGAAAATGGCCGCCCCTATGGAGGATCTTCGCTGAACGGTGAGTTTTAAGGGGTTTCAATGCGTTTCTTTGGGCTTTTTAATATCGCATAGCAATGTTTTCGTTCTGCAGCGATTTTTGTGGAACGAATTAACGTTGCTATGCGAGGCACCCTCACTTGTCATTCACGACTGGTCATTCACGACTGGTAAGAGAGATCAGCAGACTTGAAAATTTCCTATAAAATTACTTTTTGATAATACCTTTTAGATGCAAAAAGTAACATTGTAACTACTCATTGAGAGGCATGAGGAGTCCCGAACCAGATGCCACTCAGCTCCTGTCAGCTTTCCTCCAGGATTCAGTTTAAAAGCTGCTCTGCCACCTTTTTAATGTTCTGCACCAGTAGTCTGGTTCCGTGTTCATTCAAGTGAAGCCTGTCCTTCTTGTACAGGCCTGGCTTGTCCCAAAACGTTCCCTAGTGCCTAGAGTGGTCTGGTAGTCCAGATAAGTGGGATATAAATCAAATAAACAAACAAACAAACAAACAATACTGTAAATCTAAACCCCTCCCCTGACACCACCGTCTCATTCACCTGTTGAGGCCCCTGAGCTCCGCCTGCCTAGCTGGCCCTGCACGTGGAACTGGTAGCACTTCTGAGAACGCTGCCTTTGAGGTCCTGGCTTTCAGCTTCCTCCGTAACAACCTAAATTTGGCCTCCAGAACCTTGCAGCTACATTTCCACATGTTGTTGGTGCCGACATGCACCAGCACGGGTACCCCATCCCCAGCACTCTCTACCAGCCTATCCAGACGAGATGTGATGTCTGCAATCTTTGCACCAGGCAGGCAAGTCACTCTGTGGTCCTCACAGGCCTTTCGCACTATGTTCCTGATAATTGAATCACCCAGATGCCCCCTTACCTCCCTCCACAAGAAGTATCCTCAGTGCAACTTCACCTGTAGAAGGGGTCCCCTCTTATTTATTTATTGAATTTTTACCCCGCCCATTTAGTCAACTGACTACTCTGGGTGGCTAACAACATATAAAAGAAACCATTTAAAATATAAAACAACACGTCAATAGACAAGGACTCAAGATGAAAGGACAAAATAAATCAAGGGGTGGCTGGAGGGAAGGCTTGCCAAAATAGCCAGGTTTTCAGTTGGCCTTTGAAAATGCCCACCGAAGGGGCATTTTCTAGGGGATAGCTTCCCTCTTGTCCATACCGGCGTCCTCCAGCCCAGAGGCCTCCGATCCCCGCAGTTGAGGAGCTGCTTGTCTGTGGGTGGGATGGTGCCTGAAGGTCCCTGGAAGTCTCACCGTGGTCCCTCTCTCCCCGTCTCTGCTTCTCCTGGTCTGCAACCAAGACCTCAAGGGAGTGAACCCATTTCCTGAGTTCCTGGGGCTCCAATGAGGACACACCCAAGAGGCATCTAGTCATGCATGTGACGCTTGGTGCAAAACACGGGATAGTCCCCAATCCACTGCTGTCTGTCTGACTTCATGCTGATCTTTGTTTAGAGCTTGCCAAACTTTTTTCTCAAGAAAAATGACAGGTAGTATCTGGGCCCCCGGCTTCCTCGCCCTGCTGCTGAACATGCACAGCTGCTAAACTCGCCGTGTCTTCTTACCCTGCACTTTGTTGCACTGCAGTACTTCGTTGCAGGAGGTATTCACGCTTGAGCTGAGTTAGGCCCTTATGTGTCCCTTCAATCACACGGCCCAGTAATTTCCACTCTCTGTGTTGCAGGATTACCAGATATGAAGCTGGCAATGGCCATAGTTTGAGGAATATCTCTGTCGTGCAAGGAACAAACCATTTGTTTTCCACTTCCTGAATCATAAGAACATAAAAAAAAGAGTCTTGCTGTTCCCAGAGCAGCCAACTAGCTCACTGTGGCAAGTTCATGAGCAGGACATTAAGACAAATTGACCCTCCACTGCTCATTGCCAAGCAGCTGATACACAAAGGCATACCACCCTTGGAGGCCTCCCTCCATGAATATATCTAATTGTCTTTTGAAACTGTCCAAGTTGGCAGCCACCTCTAAAATCTTATAGCAGTGGTTTCCATGTTTAACCCTGGACTGAGTCCTTGAGTGCCTTAGGAAAGCTGAAGATAATCAATGTGAGTTTTGTGGCTGACGAAGAGTCGGACACGACTAAACGACTAAACACACACACAACACACAATATTTGAATGAAGGTTTCTTCAATTTTAGAGTTATCTAGGCTACAGAATTATTAATAGTGGAGCTCTCTTAAAGTGCAAAAGTTGGCAGTTATTCCCAGCACTAGCCTGCCCTACTCTGCACATTACAAATTAGTTGGGGTTTTTTTTATTGATCACCAGGAAGTAAACGTGGACTTCATTTGCAAATCTGACAGCTCAGACACAGGACTCTGAAGAAACCACATGACTGGAGGGAAAACGTCATAATAGCAGTTTGCTCACATTTCCCTTAACATGTGGTTCGACTCATAGGCTTTTAAGCCAACTTCACAGGTTAACTGTGTAGTTCCTTTTCAGGAGGTGCCTCCCCAAGTCCCTCCTCCATAAATTTCCCCCTGCAGAGCTTCTTTCTATTCTCCTGGCTCTTGCTGCCATGAATCCAGATGCTCGCCACTTATCTATTTCATTTATTTGCCCTATGAGCCAACTTGTTCATTTACGAGCAGTCGGGAGACATAAGGGTAGTGTAATTGAAATTAAGGATGTGAAAACTGCCATTACGTTTAATTAGGTCTGAGGACATTAATCGATTAATTGGTACGATGAACTGATTAATAGCTCAGTGGCGGATGAAAAATACGGGTGTGATTAATTTGGGCTGGCCATCTGGCCTCTTTCACTTAGCATCTCTATGACCTGAACAGCCTTGAGCAGTGCCCATTTCTGACTTATACGTTGTCTTTTGTTCCTTCTTTGCCTAATGTAGTGGCTGACATCTAACATGATCATCATCAATAGCAGCAATGACGACAACAGGATTACAGATCCAGACTTTGGCCCCAAGACTGAAGTTGCATTCTGCAGGTCTTGGGTTTTGGACCTGAGGGTTCAGGAAGTGGAGTGCTGTCAACCTGGAAACCTTCAGTTACCCCAAGTTCATTCTCATAGCTTCAAGACAAGCCATTTAGACATGCTCAGAAGTACCTGTGCATTTTGCATTACTCTGCATGCTCTAGAACTGTTGCTGCTATTGGAATTCACGGGTCTTTAAATTCATCTCAGAGTCTCTACATTTTGTGTCTCTCATACACCATTTTGTCAGTTATTGCTGGCAGGTCTATGCTCTGTGACATCACAAAGGTCTCCCCCTAGGTCTCAAGCTTTGGTTCTCAAATTTCAGAAAAGGTGATGCTGCTGACCTGGAAATTCTCACTACTGTTCACTAAGTGAAACCAATCAAGAGAAAATCAATGAAGCTGACTCCTTTTTTCATTAGTTAGCGACTTCTCATGTAAACACAAAGCAACTATTAGGGCTGTTTTTCAACAAATGTGAATGGTAGTGGGCACAAGAGGGTATCCTGTAGACCATCTTGACTGCTGCCATTATTGATTCATGGATAACACTTGCTGGAATCTTGAACAGCACTCTTTCCTTTGGTCAGGTTTTTACTACAGGCTTATATGTCTTACATTTTTGACCGCTTCCCCCAGGGATTGCTTCTATCTCAGCCAGCATGGCACAGCTATACTGGCTGAGGGATTCTAGGAGTTTCATGTTCTGCTCATTTTGCACTTGCCATTTTCTGATTCCATATGCATTAATTACAATAATTTTATATATATATATAATTTTATTTATATATATACACACACATAGTAATGCAAACTAGTTGTCTATGTATCATCTTCAGCCAAATCCAGAATCCCAGGATGAATCGGACAGATCTAAGCTGATTTGTGTAAGGCCTAGAATGGGTAGCTTGGGTTCCTCGGCACAGTGAAATCTATTCAGACCCATTCAGTGACTTGAACATCTAAAATAAGGGCAGAAACAGCTAGATTACAGAAAGAAACCTTTGAACAAGTGATCAAAAGGAAAGAAGGGAAGCTGAGTTTTCTTTAGTGAGAGCCATAACATGCCATCTGAAGCCAGAATTTCACTTCAGGCACAGTGCATGCAGGAAGCAAATGTTAAAGTGACCTAGTGTACAAACCTCTAAGATTAGCTGTCCAAAATGTGACATACTTACTACCCTTTTTTGGATTTATCATGTCTCTAAATTTCATGTAAGGTAAAGGTTCCCCTTGACATTTAGTCCAGTCGTGCCCGACTCTAGGGCATGGTGCTCATTCCCAAGCCATAGAGCCAGCGTTTGTCTAGAGATAGTTTCTGTGGTCGTGTGGCCAGTGCAACTAGACACGGAACACCGTTACCGTCCCACCGAGGTGGTACCTATTTATCTACTCGCATTTACATGCTTTTGAACTGCTAGGTTGACAGGAGCTGGAACTAGCAACGGGAGCTCACTCTGTCGTGTGGATTCGATCTTACAACTGCAGGGCTTCTGACCTTGCAGCACAGAGGCTTCTGCAGTTTAACCCACGTCCCCTAAATTTCATGTGCATCAGTGCAAAATGGAATAGGTTACCACCATTTTGGTTTTCCAAGGCAAGTCAATGGCATGGCTAGTGAGTTGAATGTCAAATCGATCTGGATCCAGAGCACAAGCTGAACTGGTTGGGATCCAGATCAATATAGATAAAGCTGGGACCTACAGTGCTGAATTAACCAGTGAACCAAATTGGGGAACCTGTACACAGGACTATTAGGAACATAATAAAACTCTTTTGTGCATTAGAAGAATACTGCTGAAGAGGGCAAAATATCTGTCTACTCCTACTGTATCCAGCAAAAAAAAAAAAAAAAAAAACATACATAAGCACGATGTGAGGATAGCAGAAATCTTCTCTATTATCCTCCAACAGTGGGTAATCAGTGGCATGCTGAGGAGAAAAAGAACTTCTTAATTTTTAAAAAAGATTGAAGAGTAGCTTCAGGGTATCATAACACCTGTGGAGGTTGTGTTACCCTTCCTTCCTTCTTAAGAACAAACAGGATTTTGTTGCTGTATGAAAAAAAAAGATAGAAACAGCAATGGGAAAACATGAGAGAGTTCTAGCTGGAAGATGGAGTGGACTCCAGTAAAAGTAAAAATGAATGTGCCATTTTGGATCGATCCCAAATGCTCACTTCGTAGCAACACAGTATTGCAGGTCTACAAGATGTCTCCCAAAAGTAGGATGTTAGTGTAATATCCCTCACCCACTGTTGTTTCCCAGTGATTAGTATTCCCAAACAAGCTGCATCTGATGCTGGAGATATCTTTCTTTCTGCTCTTGCATCCTGCGTGTCGACACCCTTGTTGCTGAATGCAGAACAACACATGGCTTTTTAACCGGTCAACTAAATCCTTTGGATATCCCCTATGTATTTTTAGAAGAGGTCTCCACATGTTAGTCGGTGCAAGCATATCAGGCAAAACCCAGAGAAAACTATAATAACTGAAAAATTAAAAAGACAAAAGCATTGTGCTATCTTAAAGACAAACTGTTCTATTTCAATATGAGCTTTTGTGGACAAGTCCACTTTTTCTTAGCTTGATGTTTTGGACTATGGCTGGATGGGGGTTTGCATCTCCCTGCTTTCCTTCCTCTGCAGTGAGTCTCTTGGGCCCAGCAATTCCTTAAACATACACTTCCCCAGCACAGGTGTCCAGTAGTCCTTCCAACTTGGAAAAGTTTGATGGCTCACTTGATAAAGTTCTCTGCTTCCTGGCTCTGTGATCACATGACTATAGACAGAGGACTTTCCAGATAAGTGGGCCTGAGTGAGATTCCTGATATGTCTACTCAGCAGCCTGGTGGCTAAATGGGCTACTCTTCACCATTCAAAGGCAAGCCCACTCAGTCTTGGCTGACTTTGAGAGATTTCCAGAACAGATGCACCTTGCGTCTATGTATATCTAGATTCCCAGAAGGCTGGGACTGCCAACTGCCGTGTTCAACAACTCAAACCAGAACCAGGTTAGTCATAACCTAAGCCAGTTCATTTTGGGTTCCTCAAGAAGTGCCTTGGAATGAAACAGCTGCCAGGGACCAGTTCAAGTAGGTTTGGCTGATGACTTCCTGGGTAAGTTGGACCTTCAGGTCAAGCCTGCCAGAGAACAGGGCAGTAGCCACAGATGATATCACCCTCCATAAATTCCATAAATCTAGATGGAGAACCTCCTATGTGACAAGAACACACAAAAACAAATCTAATTACCATTTACTACTAATTGCATAGTGGGTAAGGAGGAGGAGGTGAATAAAGGATGAACATTTTGAAAAGAAAAATACTTTCAGGTAGTGCTAAATGGAAGTTCATTTAAAAACATACCTAAATTGGTCACTGCCACTATTTCTTCTGGTAAGGTAAAGGTTCCCCTTGACAATTTTTCTCCAGTCGTGTTTGACTCTAGGGGGCGGTGCTTATCCCATTTCCAACCCATAGAGCCAGTGTTTTGTCCGTAGACAATCATCCGTGGTCACATGGCCAGTGCGACATAGACATGGAACGCTCTTACCCTCCCACCGAGGTGGTCCCTATTAATCTACTTGCATTTGCATGCTTTCGAACCGCTAGGTTGGCGGGAGCTGGTACAAGTGATGGGCACTCACTCTGTCACGTGGATTCGATCTTACGACTGCTTGGTCTTCTGACCCTGCAGCACAGGCTTCTGCGGTTTAGCCCACAGCGCCACCACGTCCCTTTGCATAGTAATTTCCATAGTTTAATTGCATGATGTGCCCTTCCTAAGAGTCCCCTGGACTGCAAGGAGAACAAACCTACCCATTCTAAAGGAAATCAATCCTGAGTGTTCACTGGAAGGACAGCTCCTGAAGTTGATGCTCCAATACTTTGGCCATCTCATGAGAAGAGAAGACTCCCTGGAAAAGATGCTGATGTTGGGAAAGTGTGAAGGCAGGAGGAGAAGGGAATGACAGAGGATGAGATGGTTGGACAGTGTCATCCAAGCTACCAACATTAATTTAACCCAACTCTGGGAGGCAGTGGAAGACAGGAGGGCCTGGCGTGCTCTGGTCCATGGGGTCATGAAGAGTCGGACACGACTAAACGACTAAATGACAACGTCCTTCCTAAAATCATAGAACTGTAGAGTTGGGAGAGATCCTAAGGTCATGAGCTCCAACCTCTTGTGGCTGCAGAGAATCCACAACTAGCTCTTCTCTGAAAACTGCCAATCCAGGGCAGCCTCTCACCTTCCAGGATCCTCTATCTGTTCCACTATTGAACCACTCTTATACTCAGGAAGCTTTTCCTAGTCAGAATCACCTTCCTTATACAGTAATTTGAATATGTCGAATCTAATTCCACCATCTGGGTTGCAGAGAACAAGCTTGTTCTATCTTCATTGCTCCAAGTAAAAAGGAACTGATTTGCACCTCTCCTGATTTTTCTACCATTGAGCTTCACTGAAGGATATCCCCCTCCGCCCTCCACCAGGTTTACAACATTACAACAGAGGAGGAAAATGTCTCCCCATCCATTTTGTCTTCACCATGCATAATTTTTTGTACCTCTATCTTTCCCTGCATCATTACTCACATTTTTCTCTAAGCTAAAAAGGCCAAACTTTGCAATTTTTCCTATAGCAGGGAGGAGGAAAGTGGCATTCTACTACGTTACAACATACTCCTGCACAGTCTTGTAGAACTAGCATTTCCAATTAGGTTAATCACCAGGGAGCAATTGAAAAAGGAATGAAGATTTTCCTCATTTCCATAATTTACATTACTTGTATCTAGATGAAGGAGAACCTCCTACATTAAAAGAACACACACAAAAACAAACCTAATTACCATTTGCTACTAATTGCAAAATGGGGAAGGAGGAGGAAGTGGATGAAAGATGAACAATTTGAAAAGAAAAAAAAATCCAGAAAGTGCTAGATGGAAGTTTGTTAATGAGAAGAATAATTTAGAAAAGATTAAAGTTATGATGTATGATATATGAGGCTGGAGCCCATAAAACCTCATCACTTGGCCTCAATTTTGTAGAAAACTCATAAAACCAATTTATTATCAAGAACTAGATGTATCTATGTTATTGATTCCGGTACTTAACTTATTAAATAAGAGACGCTGTCAACAGATGAAAAGGAAGCAATGCTTTCCATGGGCAATAGAATTGGTTCTTAGGGCTATATTTCTTACTGCTAACTAGGAGAGGAAATATATCTTCCAATCAATAGGTCTGCAGGCAGTCAGGTCCAGCAATTAGTTTTTGGTCGTACTTTGCACAGGAAGTTTCTATAAGCCAAAAAGCTTTTGTCGCTTTTGAGATCACTACATCTTCATCAGATTTTTCTCTTGCTTCCTTTGAAATGTGCATGACAAATTCATAAGAGTTAAATGCTTGCAGGTACGTGACCTACCAAAAGTGTCTGGGAGGGAATCCCCCACCAGGTCTTCAGTTAATTCATCCTAGCCAACAGATCTTGCTTTGCAGAAGTAAAAAAATCTCATGAGTCCCACCCTCATTCCATTGACCTCACACTTCTCCTTGAACCCTTCTCTTGCGTTGGTCTCCCTCATTCTCTTTATCTTTATCTTTATCTTTGTATGCATTCATCTTATCTAAAGGCTCATGTTCAATTAACATTTTGTCCATCACTTACTTGTGTGTGTTATGTGCTGTAAGGTAAAGGTAAAGGTTCCCCTTGACAATTTGTCTAGTCGTCTCTGACTCTAGGGGGCGGTGCTCATCTCTATTTCCAATCCATAGAGCTAGCATTCATCCAAAGACGATCTTCCGTAGCCATGTGGCCAGCGCAACTAGACACGGAACACTGTTACCACCTTCCTACCGTGGTGGTACCTATTTATCTACTTGCATTTTGCATGCTTTCGAACCGCTAGGTTGGTGGGAGCTGGTACAAGCAACAGGAGCTTACTCCGTTGTATGGATTCGATCTTACAACTGCTTGGTCTTCTGACCTTGCAGCACAGAGGCTTCTGCGGTTTAACCCACAGCGCCACCACGTCCCCTAGGTGCTGTAAAGTCGCATCCAATTTGCCCTAGTACGGTTTTCAAGGTATATGTGATACTTAAAGAATAGTTTTACCAATGCCAGCCTCCTGCTTCTCCTCCAGTGAATGGCTGAATAGATATTTGAACCCAGGCCTCCTGAGTCCTAGTCCATCACTTTACTCACACAGCTCTCCTCATAAAATTACGGCACAGTTCAAAACATGTAAATTTCTGGACTTAACTGGTTGAAATGTTTACCATGACGTGATATATGGCTCTAAGGTAACTGAAAATAATTGGGATGCCCCTTTCCATACCAGAGTGTGGAGTTTGAATCTCTGCTGTGTGTCCTAGGAGACGGATAACCAAAATCACCCATATAGACCAGGGGTGGTTGATGGGATGATGTGCTTCACCAAATGTGTGGCCTTGGGCGAGCTCACGGTTCCAAAGGACAACCAGAAAGAGAGACTGGTAAACTACTTCTGAGAACTTTATGCCTGGAAGACTCTTAAAAGGTTGCCACAAGATGGGAACTATTATAAAAATTGCAGTAATACATGCATTAACATTGGGTATTGGAAGGAGAGAGTTTCCAAGCTAAAGTGATTGTTATTTGCCACAAATCTGAATAGTAAAGATTTTCCCACCTCTGGCATTGGGGTCAGTTTACCTGATTCTTATTGTTTTGTTGATTGCCCTCTTCTTCCTCTTAGGTCCATAATAGAAGCAGACATATAGGGGATCCCACTTACTGGAGATTCCATTTTTACCCTTTTTTTCTTTCTGACTCTAATTACTGATGAAAACTGTGAACTTGAAGAGTGACTTTTTATATATATAACTAGAGTTGTACAAATAAGTACCACTTCGGTGGGAAGGTAACAGCGTTCCGTGTCTAAGTCACACTGGCCATGTGACCATGGAAGATTGTCTTCAGACAAAAACGCTGGCTCTACGGCTTGGAAACGGGGATGAGCACCGCCCCCTAGAGTCGAACACGACTGGACAAAAATTGTCAAGGGGAACCTTTACCTTTACCTTTACCTTTAGAGTTGTACATTGAAGGGCAGCTGGTGAGATTGGGCTAATTTTCTCACATTTCTGTGGGTTTTTCCCCCCAACTTGTGCTCTGCTAACAAAAGGTGTGATCCAATTCCTAATACATAAGCCTTTTACTAAAAATTCTCCATAGAAATGATTTAGCACGTGGTAATTGTTTTAAAAGGAACACATAAGGTAGGTGAGTATCATCTTAGAAGTGCTATTCCTTTCTCTCTCTCATGCAATAAGAATGGCCTCTTTCTAAGATGGCGCCCGATGTCAAATGAGCAAGCATCATTTAAGAATAAAAACATACTTCCCCACTCAGAGCTAGACCTACCAATAGGCAAAGAGAGTTGTCTATCCCAGGTGGCACATGCTGAGAGGTGGCTAGTGGCACTGAGAACCTGGAGGACAAAGCCATCTGTAACAGCTCCCCTTGTGTTATCTGGAGGTAATGGGGACACGTGTCTCTTTTCAGTGTGAAAGTAAGACATATGTGACGGCTATTTGGTGCCTAGTTTTCATGGTGGAACACTATTGTTTTGCTGCTGCCAAAGGGGTGATCCTACCAAAATTTATTTTGTTGTTATAGGTAGGCAAGGTCTTGGGTGCATGTACCTTGTTTTTCAAGGGGAGTCATTCTTTCTAGAAGCTTCCGGAAGCAGATGTCATTTTAGAAGCTGGATGCATAGCTGCATGTGCATCTAGTTTCCGTGGAAAAGAGGTGCAGATTTTGTTGCCCCTGCCATGAATTCAGCATTGAGGGGTGGTGAGGACTCAGAAGAGGACTGCTCAAAAGAACTGGGGAAGGTGGGGTATATGTTCTGAGGTTGTGTGTTCCACACCTTCTTTTAAAATTCTGGTTGTTCCTCTCCCTGGACAGGAGGTGCTAATCCTGGAATGGCTACTGCTGAATGAATGAACATTGTAGCCCTATTCAGACATTCAGAAAGGGGTTCATTTGAAAGTATGAGCATGGATTTACTGTTTTTTTTTTTCTGTGTATAAACTATACTTTTGTCTAAAATCTTTAAACAAAAAATTGAGGGTCATCTTATACACGGAAGTAAGCTGAGGAGAGAATAAAAACAAGTGGAGGGATCAAAGCGATCCTGCAGCACTTTGATCCCTTTCCCCCTACTTGCTAAGCCCCACATAGATTCCTTAATTATGAATTACAAAACTGAGGAGCGTCTTATACACGGGGGTGTCTTATACATGAAAAAATACGGTGGTTTTGTGTTTTGAACCATCTAATTTTACATTGTTTTAAAGATCCTATGCTTTTTAATTGTTCTGTACAGATCTATAAACCACCTTGGGATCCTGTGATATAGGCTGGGCTATAAGTATTTTAAATACTGTAAATGAAAATAAAATAAATAGGGTAGATATGCTTGTAGACCCACCCAAAGCTGTTTGTGAGATATAGTTATATGGCAGTTGAGAACTTTCTGGGTTAAAATTCCCAGCCATTGTAATAAAGCAGTGTGGTGGGATCATTAGGCTGTCATACTAGAATAGGGAACATCTGCTCTTGAGATAGGCAGTTTCTCTCACCCCAGGCCAGTTCGCAACATTACTGAGAGGACAGGTGCATAAACAGTAGAAAAACTACCCTGTTTGGAGCTTCTTGAAGGAATAACGAAATATAAATAAAATTATTACTCAGTCATCTTTTCATTTTGACTTTGTTTACTTATCAGAGGGGTTTCGTATTTCCATTACTGCTAGGTCATGCATAAGGTGAATTCTGGCTTGTGATTGATTAAATTTAAGGCTAATGGATTAGTTATGCAAATCATATTGCATCTTAATCCTCAGGAAAAAAATTAATTACACTATCTCTGTTGAATAATTATACATTTAATCACAGCATTGACCTTGGCTAAAGATAGCCCAGGGTGCATAAACTTAAAGATTGGCTTCACTCACCTTCTTCACTTGTCTCCTCTTTTTACCTATTACTGGACCTTGCATTCGTACCAAATGAATAAATGCCAAGAATTAATACAACTTAACACTAGAATATTTTAGTCCCATAGTAAGAAATATAGGTTGCTATAGCTGATCATTCAAGATGAAATCAATGGGGGAAGAAGTGCAGGGAGGAAAAGAATATATTTGCTAAAGAACCTTGGACATTAGTACTCTTGCATCCAAGGTCAAAATATGCATTTACTACATCTGTTTCCAAATCTGGGTCTTTGGAAGTTTCACCCAGTGCCACATTCCTAGAAACCATTCCTGTATAATAGACACATATCTAAAAATGGATTTTTATGTTTATGCCTGTAGAGATATCTGTAAAATTATGTGTGGAGCTGTCCGATATAAGCATGTTTAGCAAAGAAATAGCTCTCTGTGCTGTATGCTAGAGTGATCCTTAGTTTCTTCAAATCATTTTTATATTCACTGGAGGAAAGCATGTCTTTTGTTCATTGCAAATGAAATTGGCCCCATATAGTCAACTGCCTTGGTCACCTTTATTGCGTACTCACATGTGACTTTGTGAAACCTATTTGAGTCTGTTATATTCAGCAGTTTCAGGAACATCAACTGTACTTACAACAGGCTGGCTCCAGATTCAGTTGTGCACAGAGAAGACTCGCTGAAATTAATAGGGCTAAAATTTCTCATGAGCAACCTAAGTCCTACTGACTTCAATAAGTCTACGTCAAGCGCAACTAAATCTTGAGCCAGCATCCAAGGCAACTTGCCACTGAATTGAAGTTGTCGGAGTGTGGCATAGCAGACGAAATATTGGACAAGGAGTAAGAAGACATGAGTTCAAATCTCTCCTTAGCCATGAAATTCCTTGGATAACCCAGAGCCAACTGCAGTCACTCAGCCTGACTTACTTCACAGCAAGTTGTGAAAATAATGTGGAGAGAAAGGAGACTCAGAGACCAACTAGAGACTATTGGGGGAGAGGTGGGATGTAAATAGACTAAATGTGTAAATAAACAACTTCCGGAGAGAGGGTTTTTTCCTCCCAAAATCCTGCTTGTGAGGTTCGCAGTGGCACCTACAGCCCTACCAAATGTCCAATCATGTAGGCTTCTTCTTATGTTTCTAAAAATACCAACAAAGTGGAGAGGGGAAAGGATTAAAGGTAGTGAGAATGCAGAACACTCCAGTTGGAAGTGAGTATGATTGACTGCCATATAATATTATCCGCTGGTTTAAATGACATTAAAAGAAAGGAATTGCATATTCACAGAGGGTGTCTATCAGTGTGATTAACTAGGATACCTAAAAATACAACATGGTTACTCAAGGACATTGTTTCAAATGCTAATGGTATCCTGTGCAATGTAGGGGATAGAGTGATGGACTAGGATATCAGCTTACCCGGGTTGACCTGATTGACTATGGAAATTCATGGGTAGAGGCACTGGTAAAACTGCTCCTTAAATATCCCACTTGCCTTGAAAGCCCTATTGTTGTTAGCAACCAACATAAATTTGACCCAACTCCGGGAGGCAGTGGTAGACAGGAGGGCCTGGCATGCTCTGGTCACAAAGAGTCGGACACGACTAAACAACAACAGAGCCCTCCATGGCTACTCTTCAGGATGGCTATATTTCACCTTCAGTAACAGCATCTGTATGCCTCTGCATATCAGGCACTGGGGAATATGAGAAGGTGGCTGCTGGTGCACAGGTCCTATGCTATCTGGCTCACCAAAAGCAACTGGTTGGCCACTGTGTGAACAGATAGTCAAGCCTTTGGTCAAATCCAAAAGGCTATTGTAGCTCCCACTTGGAAACAGAAATGTTTAGTGGGTATTTTAGCGAAACTTTGCAAACTTAGATTTTTCTAGATCCTCTAGATGGCAGGCACGCTCCACTTTTTAAAAACAGGAGAAGCACCCAACTCACAAGAAATGTAAAGCTAAATTAGGTCACGTGCTTTTGAATTTTTCTGTATGCCAATTGCGGTGGAAAGAGAGAGCGAGAATATTGACTGCCCCGGTGATCTCTTCCTCCTCCAGCTTTAATTGCTTCTGCTGTCTCTGGATTTTTTTTTTCAACACCCACTCACACATGATGCCAAATTTGATTATTCTTATTTTTAAAATAAGAATTATTTTCACCGGGATTCTGCCACTGTCTTTTTTCCCCTTCAAAACTGTGAAATTGATTTCTTTAAACCACATTTGAAAAGGCTTGTTTTTTTTAAAACAGAATTAGCACACCATAGCTCACGAGCAACTGTACTGAAAAAGGAATAACCTGTTTTTTACTGAGCATTTGCACAACCTAGGGAAACATAATTGTCTCCTTTAGCCCTCTTTGCAAGCCTGGCAGAAGGTTTACCATCTGCCAATCCAGTCAGCCACACTATTGCATCATGGAGGAGGTGAAAAAGATGCTGAGGACCTGAGTCTACATAAATGTAGTTCCTGATTGATGTTGCTGAATTATTTGCAAATTGGAAAATACCACACTTTAGTTACATGGAGAAATCAGTTTCCAGGTTGCTTAGGAAGCTAACAATAGAACCCAGTTTTTGGATCTGACTGCATTTTAGGAGGATGGCCCAGCAGCTCACGTTGGGCCCTGGCAGAGCTGGAGAATGTTCCTTTTTGGGGGAGGGGGACTACAACTCCCAAAATCCTCCAGGCAGCATGGCCACTGGAACTCTTCTTCACTATTGACTTCAGGCAATGGTTCCCATCCTCAACTCCCAGAAATCATGGCCAGCACAGTTAGGGGTGAAGACCTCTGGGAGTTTCAGTCCAAGAACATCTGGGGACACGAGGATGGGAACCACAGGTTTAAGGCACATATGGACAAACAGCGAAAGTGGCATAAATATTGTGGAATGGTTCCCAAATTCCCAATACAAAGAGGAAGCCATGGTTTAAGACTGGGGTGTCTTTTCCTGAAGAGGTTGGGTGCCTCCCCAAACCCATACCAATACCTTTGTGATGCAACAATTTTCAGATATAGCACTCCCAAGGTACTGGGAGGATAAGGTACTGAAGATGTGTGGCTTTTAGATCAAATTTGTTTTATTTGCAAACATATGGATAGAGTAGCAGTCGAAGCAGGCATCATGCATGCCCATAGCAGATAACTGATTTGCCATCTCTGTACGCCCCCATAAAAAAAAAAAATCTACCACCCCTCACAGATTTCTCACATCTCTCTCTCCCGGTGAGTTTTTTTCCTCCTTGACTCAAAACTGTGCCTATCATTATTTCATCCAGAGAGTCAGTCATGTGTCCTTCCTCTCATTTGTGGTGTGTATAAGGGGGAGAGTCATCTTTTCAAAGTGATAATGAGTTTCCTCCCTGCTTCCCTATTCTGTAGTGATGAAATAGAGAAGGTGATGAAAAGGAACAGAGATGTCAGCTATAGCAGTTACTGATGGACTTTTCCTGCTCTGGAAACTGTACCAGATGATAACAGGGCTTTCAAGTCTCCCTACCCCATTATTGTGCCTTCATGACACAAATGTAAACATGTAGCAAATAAGGAAGATAATCCTTTTCTTTGATAACATTCCTACCTCACACTAGCCATTCAATTGGTCACAACTTTTTTTTTTGGAAGCTAAGGATTACATTTCAGCTGGCTGAAAAATCTTATTCTCGGTGGTCAAAATCCTACTGGGAAAAAATGTACAAGGCAATCATGTAGTGGTTTCCTCCTTCTGGTTTGCTGCTCATTGCTCAACTAGTCCTACACTTGCTTTGCTGAACTGAGGAAGCAGAGGAGCACAATGGCCTGCCAGCAGTACATATAGGCTTTCTTATATGCCTTACTTAGTTGCATATAGCTGCCTAGAGTGGTCTTAAGTGACTAGATAGGCGGGATATAAATAAAATAAATAAATGAATAAATATAGGTGACAGGATTCTGACCCATGTGTTTCCCAAGCTGAATGTATGCAACCAGGAGTAAAAGTAAGAACTACTCTGTATTCGTGAAGGCTTTCACGGCCAGGATCTAATGGTTGTTGTGGGCTTTTTGGGCTCTTTGGCCATGTTCTGAAGGTTGGTCTTCCTAACATTCCGCCAGTCTCTGTTGTGATAAGGATCAATCACAGTAACAGATAATCTCTCCTCCTTATCACAACAACACACCCACAACAAGACACACTAATCACCCATCTCCTGAAAAGGACAAAAGCCTATCTCACAGCCATAAATATTCAACTCCCAAACAAACTACAGCAGAGCACAGAGTGCTGTCCTCTGAAGATGCCGGCCACAGAGACTGGTGAAATGTTAGGAAGAACAACCTTCAGAATACAGACAAAGAGCCCGAAAAACCCACAACCATAAGAACTACTTTGTTTCAAAGACCTATCTCCCAGATAACCATGGGTAAGATTGCAATAATGTTGTGCAAACTTAATGGTGAGATTTAATTAGTGACCTGTTTTGACTGCTAGTGTTCTAGGATGTATGTTTTAGTGCCTTGAGTGAAACAAGGCTTTTTGTGTTCTGTTAGTTTCTCTACTAAACAGATGTTTTCATCATTATATTATCCAGAACAGACTTATTTGAAATGCTATTTGATGTTTTAACAATCATGCAGGCACACACATGCACACAACCCTTGGGGGTTGATTATAAAATCCATCCTAGGAGCGTGTTTATGGGCTCGATCATGGGTTGTCAGATCTCAGGGCACTGGCTGAAGACTTGGGATATCATAATGAGAATTATCTTCAGGCAGAGAGACACATCGAGTGGTTGGCACTAGAGGTGATAATTTGATTTTACTGTGTGCAATGGTTATAAAGTCTAAGCATCCGTCTCCTGCCCACTTTCCATGTCTCACTGCCTTATGGTATTTATTTATTTATTTATTTATTTATTTGTTTGTTTGTTTGTTTGTTTGTTTGTTTGTTTGTTTGTTGGACTTATATACCAGCCCATAGCGCTACAAGCACTCTCCAGGCGGTTTACAATTTTTAATTATACAGGCTACACATTGCCCCCCCAGCAAGCTGGGTACTCATTTTACCGACCTCAGAAGGATGGAAGGCTGAGTCAACCTTGAGCCGGCTACCTGGGATTTGAACCCCAGGTCGTGAGCACAGTTTTTAGCTGCAGTACAGCGTTTTAACCACTGCGCCACCAGGCTCCTATCTGAATGTGGCCTGCAGGCATTGTATTTGTTTAGGAGGTAATGCAGGAAATTCATATTCTTTGTCTTGCTGTCTGATGTATACCTACACACATTAGTTCTCAGTTATAACACAAGGAGCTGCTCCTATGATATAACACATATCTGCCCCTTGACACCATATGAGCCCCTGTCCTGGTCATGGCTCATATGGATTTGGCAGATTCTAGTAAATTCCTGCCTCCTCACATACACAACTGGATCTTTGTATATCTTCATTTGTTCCCACTGGCAAATATCTTAACCATCGTGTAACCTTACTGAGCCATCTTCTTGGCATAATTTGGTCATTGTAAAAATATGCTCCTGTAACATTCATTTAAATAACTGCAAAATACCCTGTTTCCCCGAAAGTAAGACCTAACCTGAAAATAAGCCCTAGTATGGTTTTTCAGGATGCTCGAAATATAAGCCCTACCCCCCAAATAAGCCCCAGTTGTGAAACCCTGCACTCCACCATTGTGCAGCAGCCAGAAGAAGATGGAATGACTCTATTTGAATAAATGTAGATGGTTGTACATGAAAAAAAATAAAACACCCCCTGAAAATAAGCCCTAATGTGTTTTGGGGAGCAAAAATTAATATAAGACCCTGTCTTATTTTCAGGGAAACACAGTATATGTAACATGTTGCATGCCTAAAAAAAATAAATTCATTGCATGCATAGAAAAAAATCAACAAAAATCAAAGCAACCTTTAAAAATAAAAGCATTTTTTTAAAAAAAAATCCATACTATAGACATTTCAGAGGATTATTCTGTATCCAAACTTTTTCATAATTTTTCTGTGCCTCTGTAACTGGGTTGTCCTCTTGCTACATTGCTGTGGAGTTGGCATTGATTGTCAAATGTTGGTATTGATTTAAAATCAGCAGGGAACAGCCTCAGCTGCCCTTAGGCATTGGTTTGATGCTTTCTGTAGTTTTGCAGTCTCCTTCTTACTTTGCTTTCTTGCAGAAGTTACAAGAGAATGCACAGAGAATCTAAAATACTGAAATATAAGGTTGTCATTCTTCATCCAATAAAATGATCCAAAATCTGTCCCAAATGTTGGAGATCTTGCTAAGGATCGGGAAAATGATGACAAGCATTTCAATACAGAACCCAGTAGGTTTATAAAAAACAAGGAAGCAGACTAGCCAAAACACCCAGGAGGATGTTGTGACACTCATAGCAGGACTCTGGAGTAGGCTGTGTTCTGCAACTATGAGTAAGAAGGGGCACAGATAGAATACTGCTACACATTATCATCTGAAGAGAGACAACTTTATCAGGCAAGAATGGCTTGGGCCACGTGATTCTTCACATGTCTTTGGACTACAACCCCCGTCATCCATCTGCATTAGCTATCCTGAGTAGGACTGATGGGAGCTGTGCTTCAACAATATCTGTATGGCTACACATTCTCATCTCTGTTAAATACTTGAAGAACAGGGAAGGGAAGAATCCACACACCCCATCAAGTGGGCAAGTATTTTATGCATGGAGGAAAACAGATCATACACTACATTCCACTCAATATTAGTAGGGTTCAAATTAATTATGAACATTCAAACGTAGTTGACCATCCAGGAAATAAGTCTGCTTCTCTCCACCCTGACATGGACGAAACACTGGAAAAGTGCTATCATCAAGTGATATCTATATTGAATACCTTTCCTTGACTTTATTCTGCACATATTTCTACATTATAGAGAGACAGAGCGATGGATTGATTCAATAAGAAAAGCCACAGCCTTGGGTTTAATAATCTCAGAACTGCAGAGCTGGAAGGGACCCTATGGATCATTGAGTCTGTTAAGGAGGAACAGCGGGGAATCAAACTCCCAACCTCTGGCTCTGCAGCCAGATAATGAAATCACTGAGCTCTCCAGCAGTTTGTGGGACCTCATTGGGGCTGCTAACAATAGAGCCTTCTGGCAGTCACTATACCAACAATTCGTAAGGTTACCATAACTCAAAAGTTTGAATTTCAGTTTGGAAATAAAAATCTTCATGTCTGCAATTGGCTGTCATTAGAAATTGACAAGCATATGCATACAATTTCTTTCTCCTTGATAAAACTGGACAAAGTTTGCAAGGATCCTAACTCCATAGAATGGCATTATATGAAGAATAATGCAAGGTTATAGATGCAATGTAATGCTACACATGTTTAAATGTTGCTTTTTAAAGAGGGAGAAACCTGCTGGTAACTGTTTACATTTCTTTACAGAACTGATGGAATTTTCCGGGATAGTTATCTCCCCTCTGAGGGAATTGAGATTAAAAGTTCAAGAAAAATAAGTGCTGAGAGTTTAGTATAAGAGGATCCTTTACAGTTTGGTGGGTTGCAAAAAAAGGCTGTGCTTAACACACACACACAACTCACTGTTTTGTCCAGGTCAGCGTTATAGAAACAACGTACAACACAAAAATGGTCCCCATTTAAGGAGCCTGCAAATTCTCAGAAGAAAATGTTCAGTAAGCCAAGCCATTTTGATTTCTGCTGTAGACTTGAACCCCACCACAAATAACACATTCAAGAATGTCTCCAGAGCTATGTTTCTCTCTCCTTATTGGTTTATCAATGGCAGTCCTTGTTGACAGCTACTGCGTTACTCCACTCACTCTGTGCCTCTTTCCACTGTATTGTGTAGCAATAATTTAGAGTAGGGAGATTTTAAAAGATGGTTGTTTTTTCCCCCTACCACTATCACCAAGGGTGGAGAGATATTGTGGGAGCATTGAAAAAAACATACAAGGACACCCAGTCTTTTCCTAATTGAGTGTCTCGCAGGCAACAAACATCGGCACTTTGTGAAGTGTAAATATAAAATTTAACCTGCCAAATACGTATGTAAGCTAAATGCTCTGTCTGAAAAACGACCTTCATTTTAAATAACTGTATGGGAGCTGACAAGGTATTCCTTCCAGAACAAGGACAAAATCCATGTCTTCATCATATTTTATTTCCTCCTTTCATAAATGGGGGCCCTGTGGAGTAATTTTTTTTCTCTGCCCTTCATTTGTGATTTATTAGATGAAAGATATGAACACAGATTTTATTCACATGGTCCTCTACTACCGCATGCAAACTGTCATTCTCCTTTGACCTTGCTGCTCCCTTGCCTTTGAGTCAATGTATACATCTTTAAAAAATATTTAGTATTCTTCCTAATACTCAACACAGACAGTGAATACTTCCGAGACTGGAGCCACAGCATGCATGACTGAGGTCTTTTGAAGAGGTCTAGCAAGGTTAGACAATAGGAATGAGGAACACCTACAGAAAATACACAGTCTTTAATTTGCTCGTCCTGACTAGGACTGTTAGTGATAGGACCATTTATATAATAATAATCTTTGAACTGCAGAGCTGGAAGGGACCTTATAGATCATCACGTCCAGCCTCTGTCAAGGAGGCACAGTGAGGAATTGAACTCTCAAACCTCTGGCTGCGCAGCCAGATGCCTAAACCACTGAGCTATCCAGCAGTTGAGGTCATTGATTCATAGTGGAGCTGTAAATTAGAAACAACTTGATGGCATGTAGCATCAAAGTAGGACTGCAGTTATGAACCAGCTTAAATGAACAAAAGGCGTTCTTGACCATTCTTGACCTCCATGCTTCCACACAACAATGAGAATCTCCATCCTGAAAACTCAGTTCTTCAGTAAGACTGACACTTCATTACTCAGTGAATGCACTTCTCTACTCTACAGCTGGCTTCCCTGCCCACAATACCCACAACTTACCGTATCTATGATTCTGGGAACTGTAGTCTAAAATGGTAAATTTCCCCATCTCTGGCTCCTATTCAGAACTACTATTTGTTACATACAGCACTGATGTTACCTGTCTGTCATGGGTTTGGAGGGAAAGTTCCATCCTATGGGGAGTGGAAGGCGGGACATCAGGAGGAGGGGCTGTACTGTATATATATGTGAAGCGTGTGTGGAGAAGTTAGGAGAGCTGGAGGAGGAGCTGGAAGAGCTGAGAGAAGAAGCTTGAGTGGGAGTCTGTGTGTCAGACAGGGTACTACTGTGTGTCAGTCAGTACCAACCTGATAGGTTCAGGTGTCTGTAGGGCTAGCCAGAACTGATAGGTTCAGGGTCTGTGCTTTATGTAGAGTGTTCTGTGTGAACCAAACTGTGTGTATGTATGATTGAGACTAAGCCACGTTACTGTATCTTATTCACTAGATCATTTTATTTTCCCTGTGTGTTATGTAAATAAACCTTGTTCTTTTATTTGTTTAAAAATCCATCCCTGGTCTGTGTGACTTCTTATAGGGAATGGTTGGTGGCAGCTTAGTGAAACTGTGGTATATCCCAGTAGGTCTGGGTTTGTCACATTGATTGGTGTGCAGCGGGTGGGATACGACTGATCCAGTTGTCCAGTGGTCCAGCAAAGCCTTGGCAAGTGTGCCCAGAGCAAGGGGGTCTAGTCAGGGACAATCTGAGAGCGCGTAGGTAATCTTCTAGGCTTACCTCACGGGGAGGTAAGCTAGTGGAAGAACGTGTGACCTCAGATTGGGGACCAGATTAGGGAGCTCTGAGGCAGCCTGTTTTGGCGGGAAAAAGCTGAGGCAAAGCTGAGTGAAGTAGCAGTGATTTAGCTTGTCTGCTGAGAGGCCTAGCAGAGGGGGGTGGACTCTGGCTGGCTACAGTTGCAAGTTAGTGCTGAAGAACAGCAGCAATCTATAGAGAAGGCTGGTTCTGAGGCAAAAGAAAAAAAAAGTGGTTGCTTTATTTTGAGGCTTGACTTTTGAAAGCAGCCTGTGCTGGGGGGGGGGGATTATGCCCTTGACTCGAAGCCAAATGGCAGAAATTGGTGAAGTGAAAGACCCCCAGGTAGACCAAGGTTCTGAGGATGAATTTGGCTCAGTGCAGGGTGACAGCACGGGAGAACAGAACCCAGAACTCAGAAAATTGCTCATAGCCCAACGGCATGAACTGAGGATGAGGCAATTTGAAGTGGAGGAAAGATTAGAGAGAGAAAGAAGGGAGGAAAGGGAAAGGCAATTTGAAATGGAGCAAAGGGAAAGGGAGAAACAGAGACAATTTGAATTGGAATTGCAGAGAGAGAAAATGGCGTTTGAATTAAGAAAATTTGAACTGATGAATCAGAACAATAATAACAATAGAGATTCTGAGGTGGGCCAATTGTCTAAAACTGACCTGAAGAAATTCCCTGTATACCATAAGGGAGATTGCCCTGAGGTGTTCTTTTCCCTAGTGGAAAGAGCGTTTGTGGACTTCTCAGTAAGGGAAACTGAGAAGATGACCATCATGCGATCTTTAATCAGTGGCAGCCTGGCAGAAGTCTATGCAGAGATGCCAGAGGAACTGATGAAAGATTTTGCAGAGTTTAAAAAACTGGTGTTTGCCAGACATGGGATAAATGCGGAACAGCTGAGGCAAAGATTCAGGTCACTCACCAAGAAACCAGAGCAGACTTTTACCCAAGTGGGGGCCCAACTGGTGAGGCTGCTAGAGAAATGGCTATCTCAGGAGGGAACAGAGACCTTCCAGCAGCTCAAAGACCTGATAGCGCTGGAACAGTTCTATTCAGTCCTGCATGGGGAACTGAAGTTCCAGGTGAGGGAAAGGAAACCGAAATCTGTGGCAGAGGCGGCCGAAATCGCCGATTTTATTTCCCAAATAAGAAAGCCCTTAGGTGCTGAGGGAAAATCGATGGGTAAACCTAAAGAGACCTACAGCAAGTACTCTCAGGGACCAGGAAGAAACCAGCAAGGGGGAGGAGCCCATGGTGAAGGGAAGCCCTCAGACATGAAACCAAGACCTCAGATTTTGGAGGGAAAACCAAAACAAGATGAGAAAGACTCAAAATACACCAGAAAATGTTATTTCTGTCAAGGAAAGGGCCATCTAATCTCAGAGTGTGAGAAATTAAAGCAGCTAAAAGGAATTGTGCCTCAGGATTTGAGTGGAACCAAGCCAAAAGCTGTGTTCTGTGTCCAGAAAGAGCAAAGCTCCTTGCCACAGAGGGAGCCTGTTGCCATGGCGACTCAATCTGGAACAGTTACATCTGCTGATCAGGCTGAGGAAAATGGTCCTCTTGTGGAGGTCAGGCGCTGCTTACTTGTGAGAACAGATTCACAGTTGTTTGAAACAGCAGGGGTGGACGTAGGAATACTTGACCATCAGTATCGGGGGTTAAGGGATACTTGTTCCCAGGTGACCCTATGCCATCCAGATATTATTCCTAGGGAGTATATCATCCCAAATGAGAGCATAAAGGTGGCAGGGATTGAGGGGCAGGTGATCTCACTGCCAGTAGCAGAGATACCTGTGAACTTTCAAGGCTGGAGGGGAGTTTGGCGGCTAGCGATTTCATCGACTCTGCCAGCAGCCGTGCTCGTGGGAAATGACCTGGCTGAACATGTGAAACGGGTGCTAGTGATTACACGTTCACAAGCCACCACGGGGACAGTTCAGGGGGGTACTGATGAGCCCGAGACGGAAGCAGAGGGGAGTTCCGAGGCTGTGGTGGAAACCTTAACCACAGACAGCAGATTTGGCCAAGAGCAAAAGGCAGACGCCACTCTCCAAAAGTGTTTTGAACAGGTGACAGACGCCCAGCTAACACCTGAAACCCCAGTGAGATTTCTAGAGAAAAAGGGAATTTTATATAGAGAGACCCTGAGGAATATCTCAAAAGGGGGAGATGGGATCAGAAGTCAGCTAGTGGTACCTGAAAAGTATCACCCCATGATCTTACAAAGGGGGCACTCTGACATGTTTGCTGCGCACTTAGGGGTGAACAAAACACAGCAGAGAATCACACAGAATTTTTACTGGCCTGAAATAGGGAAGCAGATCAAAGAATTCTGTAAACAATGTGATGTGTGTCAAAGGCAGGGGAATAACCGCGACAGGACCAAAGCAAAGTTGTGCCCTTTGCCTGTGATTGACACTCCGTTCAAATGCATAGGGGTGGATATTGTGGGACCTTTGCCCAAGGCCACAAAGAGGGGGAACAGGTTCATTCTCACCATTGTGGACCATGCCACGAGGTACCCTGAAGCCATACCCTTGACTAACATTGAAACTAACACAGTGGCAGATGCCTTGGTGGGGTATATGTCCAGGATGGGATTTGCCTCAGAAATAATCACAGATTTGGGCGCATCGTTCACATCGAAGCTCATGAAACGCTTATGGCAAATCTGTGGAATTAAGCACAAGGAAACCACTGCCTATCACCCTGAAAGTAATGGGTTAACTGAGAAGTTCAATGGGACTCTAATGCGCATGATTAGGGCTTACTTGGCAGAGAATCCAAACAATTGGGACCAGAAGCTGCAATCCCTTTTGTTTGCTTATCGATCAGTGCCACAAGCCAGTACCGGGTTCAGTCCGTTTGAACTTTTATTTGGGAGAAGGGTGAAAGGGCCCCTTGATTTGATCAAACAAAATTGGGAGCAGATCACCCAGGATGACCCACAAGACGTTGTGACATACATAGACACCTTGATGAATGACCTAAAGAGAAACCTAGAGCTAGCAGCAGAGACCCTGCAAGCTCAAAAGGTCAGAAAGAAAGCTTGGGATGACCAGAAAGCCAGGGAGAGGCACTTTGACCCAGGGGAGGAAGTGCTTTGGCCTAGGCTCTGCAAAGAGAACAAACTGCAGCTGGGTAGCCCAGAAATAAAATACTTGGGTCACATGGTAGGGGGAGGAGTGATAAAACCCCTAGAGGCCAAAATAGAAGCAGTTTGTGATTGGCCCAGACCCAACACCAAGAAAAAGGTCAAATCATTTCTTGGGTTGGTGGGCTACTACAGAAAGTTCATCCCGAGGTTTAGCGAGATTGCGGCTCCGCTGACCGATTTGACGAGGAAGAAGACTGATGACCGCATCCCGTGGACCAGCGACTGTGAGGAGGCGTTCCGGAGGTTGAAGGAGGCCCTCATCAACTATCCAGTGCTGCGTGCTCCAGACTTCGACCGGGAGTTCATCATCTACACCGATGCGTCTAACAGCGGGGTAGGAGCAGTTCTTTGCCAGGAGGATGAGAATGGTGACCAGCATCCAGTGTCCTACCTGAGTAGGAAACTCCAGAAAGGTGAGAGACATTTGGCAACCGTGGAAAAGGAGTGCCTGGCCATAGTCTACGCGATCCAGAAGGCCAAGCCTTACATCTGGGGAAGACATTTTATTCTGTGCACTGACCATTCACCACTGCAATGGTTAAAGACAATGAAAACCCACAATAGTAAACTTATGAGGTGGGCTTTAAACCTGCAAGACTATGACTTTGAAGTGAAGGTGGTCAGAGGGTCAGTGAACTGTGTTGCTGACGCCTTGTCAAGAAGACCTGAAGAATGAAGACGGCGAAAGAAACATGGACTATGTATATATTTTGGTGACCAAAGGTTAAATGTACCTGTTTTTTTTGAACTTGGTTTGTATGAATAAAGGTAACTTGATGTATTGAAAATGGTAAATGTTTAACTTAGAGTGTAAGTATAAGTAAGTATGATATTGTATGTATAACTGTTTTGTGTGTTTTATCCAGGTTGTTTTTTGGAGAAAAGCACCTTAGCTTTCCCCCTACAAAACAACTTATAAAGAGGGGAGGTGTTACATACAGCACTGATGTTACCTGTCTGTCATGGGTTTGGAGGGAAAGTTCCATCCTATGGGGAGTGGAAGGCGGGACATCAGGAGGAGGGGCTGTACTGTATATATATGTGAAGCGTGTGTGGAGAAGTTAGGAGAGCTGGAGGAGGAGCTGGAAGAGCTGAGAGAAGAAGCTTGAGTGGGAGTCTGTGTGTCAGACAGGGTACTACTGTGTGTCAGTCAGTACCAACCTGATAGGTTCAGGTGTCTGTAGGGTTAGCCAGAACTGATAGGTTCAGGGTCTGTGCTTTATGTAGAGTGTTCTGTGTGAACCAAACTGTGTGTATGTATGATTGAGACTAAGCCACGTTACTGTATCTTATTCACTTGATCATTTTATTTTCCCTGTGTGTTATGTAAATAAACCTTGTTCTTTTATTTGTTTAAAAATCCATCCCTGGTCTGTGTGACTTCTTATAGGGAATGGTTGGTGGCAGCTTAGTGAAACTGTGGTATATCCCAGTAGGTCTGGGTTTGTCACACTATTGCTTTACCAATAGTCAGTAAAGAACTGCACCGGGAAAGAATAGCTTTGATTGATTGAAGAGTTGTAATGACTGGTAAAGAACCAGCCAAACAGAGGAATGGACTGAGCAAGATAGTAAATTTCAAGACAGGCTCCTGAAACTTCATGCCATTATGAAGAGGAACAAAGAATCTGACAGCCAAAATGTGTCTGAATAATTTCCAGCCTTTTGTAAAGGAATCATATTTGACATTTCAGGACCACACACTTCTCAGGTGTCATCTTGTTAGATCCTAACTTGCTGAGGATGCAGAAAAAAGAAATGACAGATGCCGTCAGAATATATGGAAAGCATGTCTAGATTTAAGATTTATGGATGCTGTTTTGGATCGCTGTTTTTTTTTTTTTAAACCTTGTTCAAGACGGATTCCCCACTCCACATACTATTTCAGGAGGGTGGGCTAACTGATCTTTTATAGAGTTTTTATTTTGGCCTTCGCTGGCTATATGGAATACATACATTGGTTCATTCTACTTCACAACCACAATGTGAATTTCCTTCCTTCCTTCCTTCCTTCCTTCCTTCCTTCCTTCCTTCCTTCCTTCCTTCCTTCCTTCCTTCCTTCCTTCCTTCCTTCCTTCCTTCCTACCTACCTACCTACCTACCTACCTACCTACCTACCTACCTACCTACCTACCTACCTACCTACGCATAATACTAATTATAGGGAACCTCTTTTTTAATGAAGGCTGAATACTGGGCATTGCATACATCACACTCTAGTTCTGCAGGAATGTTTGTTTACTTAAGTATCTATTGATGAACCTTGCAAATACAATTTCACAAATTCTCATTCACAGTTGTATAACAGACAACACAAGCAATTATAATAACAATAAAATGCTACAATTTGTGTAACCAAGTCTGTGACAACAGCACCAATACGGAGGTTGCTTGTAGAATTCCAAAGTTCAAATATCATTCTGAATGTCAAATTCAGACAAAAATACAAGATACCTTCCTCAACTGGGTTAGGTATTCATGACATAGCTCATACAGAGTCTACAAAACCCTAGAATAAAATATCAATTTAATAGCATATACATGTATGCATTACACACCTCAATACAAACATACAGGATTGATAACTAGACACAGTTGGCAAGGGCATTAGTATTGTAAATGGCAACAGCAGCTTGGACCTCTTCAGGTCTCCCACTCTTTCCAATTCAAATCTCTTACTTACAGTCCTGCTCTTTCTTAGTCCCACCCCTTTGGGCTGAACCAATAATTCATAAGAGTTGCACATATCCTTCACTAGTGTGGCCAAAACCAGCAGCGACATCCTGCAATGTGGGCAAATCCAGAGACAAAAATGGATCGGACCTACCCATTACCTCTTTTGTGCTCTTCTTCTTCCCTTGGACCAGTAGCAGGCCATGAGATGGGCAGGTGGTTCTTGCCAGTAATCTGAAACGGTTGCTGATAAAAAGCTTTTGAAACTGGATCAACTGCATCAAATAAACAGCTTGGAAACCTGTTTTTTTAGATTTTTCTAGATTTTCTAGAATCCCTGAAGGTCCTAGATGTAGATATTGCCTGTTCCTTTTGCAAATCATGCTTTACAGAATGAGGAAAGCAAAACAAAATTGTGCCTTATTAACATTGTGTGTGTGGGTAAGAGAGAGAGAGAGAGAGGGAGGGAGGGAGGGAGGCATGAAAAACTAGGTTGATATCAGAAGGAAAGTCTGTACTTCAGGCTAAAAATATCTATTATTCCATCCATTCATCCCAGCAGACTTCTTTAGCTTGTTCATGGAGAACAGCTCATTACATGAACAGCCTTGTTGCATGGATTACATTTTCTGTGTTGTGAACCATACCATATTCTGCATTTTAGACACACAGTCAGAATGTGAAGCAAGCCACATGTGAATCTGTATATCTGCTGCTAATGCAGTCTCTGCCGTTCCTCTAGACTAATGGCTAATAATAACCATACATGCCACTCTCCCAGTTACACCTGTAATCTCCACTGAAAGCATATCAGGCCAAAAACGGGGGGGGGGGGGGGATAAGGATGACAAATACTTTGTGGCACCTAAAGACGAGTTGCTCTCGTATTTTAATGTGAGTTTTTGTGGTCAAGTCCACTTCCTCAGGTCTGGTACGTTCCAGATATGTTGTACTGTAACTCCCATCACACTGTGACAAGGTAGCAGTAACACCCTTTTCTAAGCACTGTTTAATTCTGAGCTTCTTCAGGCCTGGAGCAGATTCTGTGTAAGATTCTGAGTTCAAGACCCACTGAAGGTGAGAACTGTGGTATGGTTGTGGAACGTAGGTTGTGCAAGCAGAAGTTCCCAAGTTCAGTCCCTGACATGCCCACTTTAAAAGGACAGTGTAAAAGGAAGTGGTGAAATGCATTGTGGTGTACTGGAAAGTGTGACAGACTAGGACTCTGGAGACCTTGGTTCAAATCCCTGCTCAGCCATGGAAACTCAGTGGAGATGGGTTGGAACTGATACACTCACTCCTTAAATATCTCACTTACCTTGGAAGCCCTATTAGGGTTTCTATAAGTCAGTTCTGATTTGATGACACACAACACACAGCAAACAGTACAAAAGACTGAGGTCAGGCATACAGTGTTTGTGAACCAAATAAGTAACTACTTGAGATAGTCATGAATTAAAAAATGAATTGCAAAAATTGTTGAAAAATGCTAATTTGTAAATTTGTGCTCATCAGAAGCGATGCCCCAATGAATACAAATTGATGAATTTTAGCTATTTTTGATTTGTCGATCTGTCAGGCTATAAAATGCCCCCCCCAGCACCTAAAGATACCAAAATCAAAAAGATGTGTCCCCTGACTCTCCTCTACAACTGCAAGTTTGGTGAAGTTTGGGTTTTCGATATCCAGGTTATACATCCACAAAGAGCTCGCTCCCCAGGAAAATTGCCCCAAGCACCTAGAGACACCAAAATAATAAAGACGCTTGCCCTGACTCCGCTCTACAATTTCTCCAAGTTTGGTGAAGACTAGGTTAAAGGGCCCTTCCCTGGGGTGGGGACCCATTTTTTGTGGGTGTATAACTCAGATGTCTGAGTTATAAACCCACAAGACTTCACTAAACTTGAAAGGATTGTAGAGGAGAGTTGAGAGATTCTTCTTTGTGAATTTGGTGTTTCTAGATGCCTGGGGCCAACCTAGCAGTTTAAAAGCATGTAAAACATGTGTAGATGAATAGGTACCACCATGGTGGGAAGGTAACGGCATTCCGTGTCTAGTCATGCTGGCCACTTGACCACAGAAACTGTCTATGGACAATCGCTGGCTCTATGGCTTGGAAATGGGGATGAGCACCGCACCTGACAGTTGGACACAACTGGACTAAATGTCAAGGGGAACCTTTACCAGGTGCCTGGGGAGAACTTTCCACTGGGGTCTGTTTGTGGGTGTATAACTCAGATCCTGAAACCACAACTTCACCCAACATGCAGGGATTGTAAAGGAGAGTCAGGGGAAGCTACCTTCTCATGTCTCTAGGTGCATTGGGGCCCTTTTTATAGAGTTTTACAATCTCAACAAATTGCCAAAACAATGGGCATCAGAAAAAAAATCATAAATTTGAGAGTTGTTGACCTTGTGACAAATTGCCCTTTTTAAAAATTTATGCCCATCTCTAGCAGCCACCTATGTGCCTTTTTTAGGCTGAAATGGTGATAATCCAACAGGTAGCAAAATATGATTACTTCACCATATTTTGGTGGGGCAGTTGCCTCAGATGGCATGTGTAGGGACAGAGACAAGGAAAGCAACATTGGGAGAATTGAGCCACATATGCCATGCCTTTATGTGAACTGGTTTCCCAGAAGCGTAGGGAAGAACTTTACTCTTTACGAAGACTGAAGTAAGAGTTCCTGTCAACTTTTCCTATATGTGGAATATTAGAAGAGAATACCATCTTGACCTTCGCTTTAAGCAACAATATGTTCTGAGTTGGCTCCATCACGATGTTGTAGAATATGAGGCATTCTGAAAGCTCCCACATCCAAGGTGTGGCGTTCAACCTCGTGCCCCTTTCTTGACTGTCAAAACTCAGAGCACACAAAGGTAAACAACCCCCTGTTTTACACTGCTGCCACCAGGTGATCACTAAATCACCATTACTTCAAGAAGATAAAGATTCAGGTCCACACTTCAAGGTCTTTTAAATAGAACTTTTGATTACTGATTACAGAAATTGAAATTGATTCATGAATATCTTATTTAGGTAAATTTATTATTAACAACAACGTTCTATTTGATAATACACTCCTAACTTTAATCACACTCAGAATTCCCAAAACTCCACACTCTATCTCCTTTTCCCTTCCTCTCACTGTACTCTCACTCTTTCTCTCTCTCCTCTCTGACTCTCTGACTCCGCCTCTTATAGCATCTCTCTCGGCTCCGCCTCTCAGCAACATGAATATGCATGAGCAATTACATAACAAAACATGAACCATTGACCTAATAAAGGGGAACGCTACACAAGAGTTTGGTTTTCATGATGAGTGTAATGATGTTAGAGAAATAGGTTTAGGTTTACACTAAGTTGAAGAGCTAATGGAGAACAGTAGTTTCCCAATCATTTACCATTTTTATTTTTATTTATTTATTTATTTATTAGATTTCTACCCCGCCCCCTAGACTGTGTTTACTCGGTATTTTTGTAGCAGCATTTATATATCCCGGGTGGGGAAAGAGATATTTGAATGTGAAAGTTACCTAGAGACTTTTGGACTTTCTTACCTAGCTCCTTGTTACAGAACAGCATAAAACTGGGCCATTTCAACATCTCTTTGGGAAACATGCTCAGTTATTAAAAGAAACTGCAAATCTTTTCCCCAGGCAACCAGGCCTAAAAAAGGTTCCTTGGATTAGTTATATAAATAGGTTCATGAGGGGTGGGAAATGAGAGCAAGGAACCAGCAGGCTGTTCTTTCCAATGCCAACGTTTTGTCTATTTCTTTAACATTAATTTTTGTATCCTGCTTTTTCACCTCAAGGTATGTAAAGTGTCCTATGAGTAACACATTGTTAGCAGTTCATAAAACAAGTCTTCAAAATAGTACAGTACAAATCCATATGCCTAAGCAGCACCGTATCATTTTTTAAAGAGAAAACAATCAAAATTTCTTAGCCTACTACACCAGACGTCTCATAAACATCTTGCTTTTGATGCCTCCCAAGATGTATAACTGATTGACAAGAAGGAAAAAACACACCCAATCTTGCATCACAAGCTGGCTCTAAACAAGGAGGCAGGTGCAACAATGTGTTTTTAGTTGAGCTAATAGCTAATGTTTGGCTTACTAGGGCCAATTTGTATATGTTAGACTGGATGTCTCTTGCTGGTGACATGAGATTAGAGACATTAGAACTTCTGGATAGCTTACTGGCTAGATATCAGAGGTTGGGACTTTGATTCCACACTGTGTCTCCCTGAATTTGATGATGTATAGGGTCCCTTCCACCTAATGGCCTAATTTCAGTTTGTTTGTTCCATCTATAGTCAAACTCTGAATGGCCTATCAATATTTATGTATATCCTGTTGATTCAATTGGTCTCTTCCAGTAGGGGCTAATGACTACATTAAAGCCAATTCATAAACATTAGTTCATTAAAGAAGAATACATTTGGTAATGGTGAATATTTCAACTTCTTTGCAAATACGGTAGGCTTTTTACATTGCGTGGATAACCCATCCTTTCTAAGGAGGCCTCTGACCAAGAATGACTTCCTTCTCGCATTCAGAAGAGCCCCTGATTGTCCTAGTGCTGACTTTGTTTGTTCCATTTTTACACCACTTTATTAATGCAAAGCACTGCAAGCAAATAAAGTGAATACAAATTATACAGCAATAAAAGTAAATAAACAAAAAATGAAAAGATAAGAACAAACAAGTCAACAAAATAACATAAAAA
Organism: Pogona vitticeps; assembly: GCF_051106095.1. Lineage (NCBI taxonomy): Eukaryota > Metazoa > Chordata > Lepidosauria > Squamata > Agamidae > Pogona > Pogona vitticeps. The sequence continues at coordinate 223,510,211 of NC_135786.1, read as the reverse complement.
CAAGCATAAAAATATGCTTTCCCTATATGAATCCAAGTCCCTATGGCAGCTGACCAAATTTGATAAATAAACTTACCAAGTGAAGTAAATGACTGCACCACATGTTTGTTGGTTAGAAGCTGACATCTGGCCTCTTACAGATCCAGGAGAGAAATATACATACCGTATTGTTTTATTTTTACCTCACAACTTGTTAAAGGAAGAGCACAGGGCTTCATCTACTCTCTGTGGGGTAGTGGCATTTGAAACAGTCTGTGGGAAGAGAAGCGGTGAGGATATTTTAAATCGCCACAGGGTGAAAAAAAAATTCTTTCAAAGTGTCTTTAGTTCTAAGCAGAGAAAAGAAATTCACCATTCTCCTTCCAAGAAAAGAAAAGTAAAGAAAATGGTCTATCCCTCAGTTCTTTAAAAAATTACCAAATAGAATAAAATAAAGAGGCTTCTACAATAAACAGTATGTACATTGTTATCTACATCTGTTGCTGGTGCAGAAAACATTACATCACTGTTTAATATTCTGCCCAGAATTTTCTCTTAGAAAAGATTTACCGTATCTTGATTTTCAAACAACATTTAGCTACTGATGAACAACTACAACTACACCTACTACAGTGAATCTCCTCCAACTTCAAGCTTTCAGGTTTTGAGTGCTTTTTGATTTGTCTCCTCTTGTTTGCGTTAAGCTACTTGGAATTTTATAGGACAAAGCAACATAAACATAATACAATGCTGCTCATTTATTCTAGTACCACACAAACTAAACCTTTGGCACAGTGATTTTCAGATGCAAAGACTACTTTTCGTTCTCAGGCTGTCTAGATTTTATCTCTGGGAACTGCTTGTATGCTGCTTTGTTATTTATTTTTGCTCTCTACTTTTATGTTGTCATATTCATTGATTTCATATTTTTCTTTTTACCCTTTTTTTTGATGAAACAACAACTCTGATTTTAATATTCTGTAAGCTGCTGGGAACTTGTTGAAGGATATGGTGTAAATATTCACAATAAACAGATGGAAAGATAGATATATTCAGATTATTAGATACTGAATTTTAGGGTTTTTTTCTCCACAGGATAAGTGCTCTGTCATAATTTGTTTTAGCGTGACCTGTGTGGAGTAAATAAAGGGTCAATGTTACTCATATGATGATTTACTTCAGAGAAACTTCATTGAAACTTACTTCTAAATCAACTCATAATGTTGGTATTATTGCACTTTAAAAGGATAAATTTATAAATTTGCAGCAGTGGCTGTTGCCAGATTAACCATTGCCTTTTTACACCACATTTGTACATAAAATTCTAGCATAAAGAAAAGGAGAGAAATAATCGTTTCCATAGCATCATTTTATCTCTGTTTACCTACAGTAGACGAAGGATGATTGATTTGTATGATACAGTTAGAGAGTGCCCTATGATAAAAAAATGAGGTATTGATTCAAGGAGATTTTAATTTAGATTACTTGGTGTAAATTGAGTAATAAATTGAAAAGGCCTCTGTGTAGGTCATGTTTGGAATGCTTTATATCACAGTACCAAAGTACAAACTTGGCTAAGTAATGATTCAGGCTTCTGCCTTAACCTAGGTCCCTGTTTTAGAGGAGCAGACCTGTAGATTAGGAAATATACAAGAGTGATGATATATGTTCCAATAACAAGTTGGTGCAGCAACTTCAGGAAAAGTGGAAAGGGAAAAATGGATGGCCTTCAAGACAAGGCTAATTCTGGGGGCACATATTGTTAATAAAGGAGACTTTATTTACACTGGGCTTCTTTTGATCAAGCAACTAATACAGAATTTTTGAAGTGGTAGCCATGTTGCGCTGGGGCTGCAAAAAAAAACAAATAAAATAAAATAAACAATGGAGCAAGCCTCAAATGTGCTAGGGCTTAAAAAAACAACTAAAAATAAGCAATTGGAAAGGTGCTGGGGCTGCAAAACAACAACAACAAAAAACAACAACAACAGAGCAAGCCCTGAAGGCGCTGGGGCTTTAAAAATAAATAAATAATGGAGCAAGCCCCATCGGAAGGTGCTGGAGCTACCAAAAAAATAAACAACAGAGCAAACCACAAAGGCACTGGGTTTTTTTTTAAAAAAAAAAAACACCAAAAAACCCACAACAGAGCAAGCCCCATCAGAAGGCGCTGGAGCTGCAAAAAACCCAAAAAACAAAACAACACAGCATAGAAACATAACCCCCCAGCCCAAACCCACCCTGCAAAAGCCACCCAGAACAGTTTTTAAAAAGCAGAAAGCAGCACCTTACCTTACCAGGCAGTCCCAAGCCTCCTGCCATGCACTCGCTCTAATTGCTGGGGTGAAGGAGCTACAAAGAAGCAGCCTCTTCTCCTACCGACAGTTAGCTATTTGAATTTCCCACCTTTTACCCCTGCCTTTTTTGTGTTCGTAACTGGAACCTCCAGCCGCAAGTCGAAGCAAAAGTTTGCGGTCGGAGCTGGTCGTAACTCAAAATGGTGGTAAGTCGGGATGTTCGTACGTCAAGGCACCACTGTATATGAAGCAAATTCCAGGCTTTGAAGATAAGAATCCAAAGCTAGTGCTAAAATTGCACAAAGCTTTATACGGATTGAGACAAAGTGTACAAAACTGAAATATGTTATTGGACAAAAAGCTAAAACAGCTAGGTTTTGTTAACAGCATGATCCTTGCATCTACCGTAAAGGACAAGGAAACCAAGTAGTGTATATGCTAGGTTTTGTAGACAATTTGTGTCTAATTGTGCAGAACAAAAGCAAGGTAGAGTGATTTCAAGAAAATATGGACAAACACTTTAAAATGAAATATCTAGGAGAAATTAAAAATTACCTAGGGGTTCCTGTAAGCAAGGATGAACAATGGCATTTTGTTCTGAGTCAAAAAGTTAAAACTGAAAGTTTGCTTAAGCAATGTAACATGTCGGAAACAAAACAAAGTTTCTACTCCTGTGGTGACTTCCATTTAGATAGTGATACAGGAGATTTTGAAAACATTACCTTGTATCAATCAGTGATATGGTTTTCATTGTATTTATCAGTGTGGACAAGAGCTGATATTGCTGCTAGTGTTAACATCTTAAGTCAGAAGTGTGTGAAACCACATGTCAGCCATTGGAATGGAGTAAAAAGGTTATTAAGATATTTAAAGGGCACTGTGGATCACAAGCTAAAACTGAATGTTGCAAGCAGTCTTGAATTAAAAGCATAGGCAGATGATGACTGGGCAACTAACTGATCCTGCAGATAGAAAATCAATTTCTGTTTTAGCAGTCTATCTGCGGGATGCTTGTGTGATGTGGAAGTCTAGGAAACAAACAGGAATTTCCACCAGTTCCACAGAGGCAGAAATGTGCTCTTTACATGAATTAACTAAAGAGCTAGTGTGGATCAAACAGTTAGTTAATGATTTGAACATTAATGTAACTGAGCCTGTGCCTGTTTTTATGGATAATACTGCATGTATCAATTTATCTGAAAATACACGTGTAAAAGGCAGAAGCAAACACATATGTATAAAATACTATGATGTGAGGCAGTCTATTCAAGAGGGAAAAATAAAAGTTTGATTTTGCCCTGGTAAGGACAATATTACTGACCTATTGGCAAAGCCTCTTCCAGAAGAAAGACATGTAGTTTTGTCTAGTAGAACGGGAATGTTCAAAACTTAAATTTGAGATGAGTGTCAAGATATTTGTAATGGATCAGGTCACTATATTGTAAATTAAAGTCCTGAACGTATAAATGTACTCATGTAAATAAAATACATAAGAAATATTGTATGTAAAGTGCAAGGATACACCTGTTCCTGATTAACAGACAGAGTTTAAGGCTTGAGTTGCTTGTTAGCTCTCTCTCTCTCTGTCTCTCTCTGCACTTTAGCTAATTTAGAAATCTGGAAAGAAATCTGAAAAGTGGAAAATGTAGACTTTAATCAGATAGTAAACAGACACACACATTTATGCACAGATGTGGTCCCTGACCAAGGAGAAATGGGCTTACATGATAGAGAATGAAGTTGAATCCTTACTTAGCAACAACGAAACTCAGTGCATTACCTTTAAATCAGCCACATCCTCTCAGATTCACCCCCACCTGCAAAATTATTGTGTGGATAAAAAGTGGGGTGTACACCTGACAAGAAGGGCAGAATTATAAGTGCTCAATAAAAGATACTGGATTTTGACTTAATCGTTGAAAGAAATCTGTTGATTTTTGTTTTTAATTTGTCTCCTCAGTTCCAACTTTCCCAAGTGGTAAAGAGTTCCAAGCCAAACTTTTGCAGGAGTTTGATTCTATAGCAGAACTTTTCTTTTTGACCTCTGTTTCTTCAACCATTATCTTGATTACAGGGCCTAGACTTCTCACAGCCTTTTTATCTTGCCCTACCATTGCTGGATGCCATTTTACCTTCAACCTTCCATCCCTTATTCTAAGACTAAGTATTTTAGCAACAGAAACATAGAAGAATTGAGTTGGAAGGGGCCTAAAGTCTATCAAGCCAAAAACCCTGCTCAATGAAGGAATCTAAATCAAAGTATATAGGAGAGATGGTTATCTAACTTTCTCTTGAACGCCTCTAGTGTTGCGACACTGACCAGTTGAAGAGTTGTGTTTTGGTGTCCATCTAATCACAGAGAGTGACTTCATTAGGGGAAAAAAACCTCCTATTTGAATCAGGTTTAGCAGGTTTTGAAATGATATTAAAGAGGTGACTCCATAACACACATGGGAAAATGGCATTTTTTTAAACCTGGAAATTGTGTGTTTTTAATTGGAAGAGTTATTTTACTCTTACATCAGAGGGTTGTTTCTTTTAATTCATATGTCAAATTGATTTATTTTCAGTCATTTCGCCATATGTGCATGCCTCTGTCAGTGTAAACTGTTTCTGTTGCATTGCATTGGCTGCTTCTCACACCCATTAGCTGCTGCTGCTGTCGGTTTAATTTTTAATATTTTTTAAAAAATTGATTGTAACAAAACAACTTGTGTGCCCACTCCTCATCCTGCTAGCTCTATGCTAACTGTTGATGGGCAACTTCAAGGCCACCCTATTGTCCGTTAATCTTTGAATCATACTTCAGTAGGACAGCTCTTCAAATAGACAACTGTGCTCTGCAATGTAGGACACATGAATATCCTGCTCCATGCAAAATAGCTCTTACACAAACACGAACCTTAGTCCAAATCCTATTGGTTAGGCTCATCAATGTAATGGAATCAACGTAAATCTCTGTGGAGAATTGCTGGAACTTAATGTGCAACAACAAATGCCTGCACTGAATTCTTAACATGTGGCAGTTCACTGCTGATATTTATACTGACTGTGTTTTGCCAGCAGAAAAACCTAATAGGATTCTGGCTGTTTTCTCTTGCCTTGAGTGTATTGGTTCATTAGTTTTCCTACTTAGTCTTTGATTCATTTTCTGCATATCTGAAACTGGAGGGTGCACATTTTTAAAATGGATAATAGAAGAGAACACTTCTTCTTTTACTGTGGTAATGAATCATTGCTTAATCGCTTCCTTCAGATTCATTTATTTGTGTCCCCATGATAAAACACGGGCTCTTTGTGAAAGACATAGCTTGCTAAATATCCTGGGGATAATTTGCAGGATATTAGCTTAAAGCGTTGTCTTCTTTGCTCCCAAGTAGTGTTTATACAAGATAACTGCTTAAGCCTTCTGAATCATCATGTAAAGAAAATAAATGCCCATTGAACGTGGACACCTGGGACCAGCTTTTCATAGTAAGCTATGCATATGCTTGGCTTTTTTTACTGTAAGTACTGTAGAAAATGCCTAGTTTTCTTTGCACTTTCTTGTCATACAGCAAGTCAGTTACCAGTATTAATGAGAAGACAATATGACCGGAAGTCTTTTTACTGTTTGTTTTAATGAAATAGTCTAGATGTTCTACAGGATACCCTCTTGTATCATTACCATTCATAAATGTTGAAAATGAGCCCTAACAATTGCTTTGTGTTTGGATGAGGAGTAGTTAGCTGATGAAAAAAGGAGTCAGCTTCTGAGATTTTTCATTGTTTGGTGTCACTTTGTGAATGGTAGACTATTTCCTGGTGTTTTGCATTATCAATATAGAAACACAATATCCCACAATAATAAACTGATGGGTCTTTGGGGTTGTTTTGCTTTTTGTTTTTGGTGTGTGTGTGTGTGTGTGTGTGTGTATAAGAATATGGTATCCTGGGAGGTGTAGATTGGTGAAGTAGTTAGCATTCTGTGTTGTAATTCAAGAATGGGCAGTAAGGCTCTCTGGCAAAAAAATGTAAATAACTGAAAAACTACGAATTCCATGATTCTATAGAATGGAGCCATTGCCGCTAAGATGGACTTGAACATCTCTAATGGTGTGTGGTAGATATACCCGAAAAGTATTGACACATCCAGATGCCATTCATCAGGAACAGGGCTTGTACAGAACAACACATACTTGTCAAATGGCTCTCTTCCAACACATCGACACATCCAGACGCCATTCATCAGGAACAGGGCTTGTACAGAACAAAACATACTTGTAAAATATCTCTCCTCCAACCTCTCTATTTATCTTCACAGCAAAACTGTAAGGCGGAAAAGGTTGAGAGAAACTAGCCCAAGCTTACATTGTGAATTTTAGGGCTCAGTGGATAATTGAAATTGCAGTCCCAAACCCAGCTGAACACTGTAATTACAACCACACTATTTGAGGTTGGCCTTTAACCAGTAACCAAAGGGCCACTTAGTAGTGGCATATAGAAACATTAGAAAGACAATCGAAACATTTTCAAGGAAAATGACTAGTGTGACATGTATAATGGGGTCCAAAATGGACATGGTTTGTGTATAAAACTCAGCTGCATGCTTGGTTGCTGGGAAATTGCCAAGTGTGATGTTGCCTGCTCCCATTTACACACACACACACACACACACACACACACACACACACACACCGCAAGCTGCTCCCTCCTTTCTGTATCCAACTTGTTAACTGCAAAGATGGCAAAAATGTAAAATAAATATTTGTGGAACAGGTAGCTAAAGAGCCCGCTCATATTGCACTGACTGAGAGCTTGATCTTGTCTTTTGATGCTTTTAACATGGGAAATTAAAATTATGTTAGAGGGTACGTACTGTATGGTCCCCAAACTAACAGCAAAAAAGATACAAATCCTACTCAATAGTATCAAGAAGATGGAAGTGCTGCTGGTATGCTGTAACAGTAGAAACAGCACTAACAGTACTTTTCCAACTATTTATTAGAAGCTGGAAATGAAACAAGGGTCTCTCTGCAGCCATAATTTATCTACTAAGGATCATTTGTGTCTTTCTCTGCTGCTGGAAAATGTGTGTTCTTCTTAACAAACTACGCACTCCAAAGAAATAGAAACTTGCCCAAGATATATTTGTTGCCGACACAATTATAGACTGAATTCTTCAGCTGGCTTTTCAGGCGTATCATAAAACTGAAGACAAACAAGAAAAGAAAGCTTCTGCAGTCTCAAGGCAGAATAAAACGATCAAGATTTTTTTATTATTATTTAGAGAGGGAAATTGTCTGCTCTTAAAAAAAGCAAACACAGAACAGGTCTTTTTTAGTAGCCCTATTTCAAAAACTAGAAATAAGGTTGCTAAAATAAGATTACAGGGCACACCTTGTTTATGAGGGAAATTGTGCCCTCTAAGAGTGTGGTTCTCTTTTTTTTTTTAAAAAAGTGTTTTTTTAAAAAAAATTGAGGGCCTTTATCAACACAAAAAAACAACCAGCCTTGGGGCCCATAAGAAACCTGTGAGGTACACGATTCACATCTCTGTGCTAGAACCATCGTGCATGCTGTCCTGCTTCAGGGAGAGCCATGTGTTGGCTTTTGAGGGGGCTAACATTCAGTCTAACTTCCTGCTCACTTTGAGATCTGTTTCCTAGCAATTTGCTGCTTGTTTCCCCTGACTTTTGCTGGTTCAGCATGAGTGGGGTAAAGTCATCTTTCTGGGGCTGCAGTCCGTTATGTACTACTTTACAGAGAGCAGTCCTCTGCTTGAAGGATTGTTTGTTCCAAGTGTTGTTAAAAGACCAAGAATTGTACAAAGGAAACAGGGGACTGAAAGTTGTCTCCAAATAGCACCAGAGCAAAAATATAGATTATTTGGTCACAACCTTCTTCACTACAATAAGCTGTAAATTAGCAATTTATAGAGAGAGATGCAAATCTACAAATTATCTGCCATTCTGCCTTCTCCTTTGCCCTTTTCTGAGGTGGTGACATATCTCGTGTGTGTGTGTGTGTGTGTGAGAGAGAGAGAGAGAGAGAGAGAGAGAGAGAGAGAACTAGAACATCAAACATGACTTGCAGAAGGAAAATCCAAAATTGGTAGAAAAAAAGCTGTTAAACAGCTTTGTGCCCATTCAGTTTCAGGTCATAGAATCCAGGACTTGGTAGAACCGCAGAGAGGTGAACAGTAGATAATTGTTTCGAAGATTTGGGGGCTGGTGTCTAATCACCTGTTGCATGTGTGTGAGAGGGCCTGAGTGCCTGAGTCAGCCGATCTTGCACAAAGATTTTCACCTCCTGTTGCAAGAGAAAAGGCTCCATTGTGTTGAGCAGGGACGAACAGTAAACTAAGCCACGGAGACCGTATAGCAAATCATGTTAAATCCTGTGTCAGTTAAAGACGCCTTCTGCTGTTGCACTGGCATGACTGGATCGCTTGAGAAGAACCATGACAGATTTGACCTTGGAAACTTGGGCAGCAATTTCTCTTTAAGAAGAAGGTAAAGGTAAAGATTCCCCTTGACGTTTAGTCCAGCCGTGTCCGACTCTAGGGGGCGGTGCTTAAGAAGAAGAGCAAATGTAATTCTCCAAAAAAGTGGCTCTGATGTTATTGGAATAAACATGGCTATCATGGTGGAATCGAAGGGTCTTGAAAGGACTTGTCTTGTGAACGACAGAGGCACCAAGATGTACTCTTTCATGCTGAGCAGGTAATAATGCCTCCTATTTCATACTGTCACTTTACATGTGGCAGAACAATGGAATAAGCAAGTTCCGAAGCCTTTGGGATTACTGAAACATTCTTTGTTCTAGTCTGTCTCTTGGTTCCATCTTGGAATATTCTTGGAGCTGTAAACTGTAATGCTGACTACTTCCCAACACTCTCATTTATGGGGGATGAGTAAGGTACAGATTACATTCTAAATAAATTCTTTGTATTTTATTTTTTTTAAATAGAATACTTTGCTTATCCTATAGAAAATGGAAGTATAAATATTACATTCAATTATTTAAAAAGTCTATTTCTATGCACTTAACTTTGACTCTCAGTTTTTTGTTTTAGTTTTCCTTCTATACTTTAGTAACAATGCAGACCTGCTAGTATCTATTGAGAAGTAAGTCTTGTTAAGTCAAATGGCATTGATCTATGTATAGGAACACTGCCTTAAAATACAAGTCTGTATAGGTCTACTGAGGAATAAGTCCAAATGACATTAATAGAATTTTTTCTAAATTGGTTTAGTAATTTTTGCTTAGTTAGCTGTTCTGGGATTTAGGGCTAAATCCCATGGTTATTCCCCACTAACGGGCATTAGTCAATACTGATGTAAGTCCCATTTGTTCCAATGGTTTCCTCTGCCTAGAGCAAACAACTGGATTTAGCCCTTCTCTCCTTTTAACAAAAATGGAACTAATTTTTGAGCATAGTATAAGATAACAAGATAAATATGTGTAGGACTGGGATGTACTCAGTTTATTTGGAAGTAAGTCCTAATTGCGAGAGGTGTTTGACAGTGGAATGGACTCTTTTACAAAGTGGTGAACTTTCCTTCACTGAAGGTGTTTAAGCAGAAGCCAGATGGCCATATGTTACAGTCCTTTCATTGTGGATTTCCTAGATGGGTAGGGTGTTGGACTGGATTGTCGCTTGGGTACTTTCTGATTCTTCTGTGGCTTTCTGCATCCAGGAGGCACGCAATGGGTCTTAGTTCTCAACAACACTTGTCCATCCCTTCTGAGCAATGAGAAATTCTAGGGGTGCAGGACTTACCAAAGTTTCATTTTCTTTCAGAGTGGATTACTGAAGCTTCTTTGGCAATACTTTGTTAATGTACTATTTACAAACAAGCTGATGACTGAGATGGTGGGGGAGTCTTAAATGTCTGGAAATTGCTGCTGCCTGCTTCTGTCCTCAAAAGCTTTCTCAAGACCAAAGAGAACCTAAGAGAGCCTACATGCCTGGGGAGGGGTATAGGAAACTTTTAAGTACCAAAATAATGCCATGGCTGATGATGTTATCAGACTTAAGTGGCATAAGTCTACAATGCTGTATTTCAGCTATTGGAGCTTAGGTGGAAATACAGCCTAACCTTCTAACAAAGAGCCAAATCCATATGCCACTATAAGTAAGTGGAGAGAGACAGCTTACATTCTCTAATATTTACTTGCAGAGCATTCTTTCTAAGAGCATTACCTAAATTAGGACTAAATCACGTCATTCTGTATGGGATATATCCCTTACCCCTTTCCCTGGTCTTCCCCCACATTCAGAAAATTCTACAGTAGCCCTGCATAAAGGATCCAGATATTTGTTCCCAAGGAGGCACATTTCCTGAAACTTCCAGACTATTAATATTCGTATGACAAACTTGGGCCAGTTATTGTCTAAGCAAACCCATACTGACAGTTCTGTATTAAGAGATCTGGTAGCAAAGCCAGCAACAAAGTTAAAGACGGAAACAGTTGGGTATTTTCATGAATTGTTGTAACTGAGCAGAAATATTAGAAAACATTCTGAGAATTTTTTTGAGGTTTTTCTTTGCATACTGCTCATTATTTGAAGCTTCTTCCTACTAACAGCATATGAATGTGGCTTGTACAGAAAAATGTAGATGGACTATACTGTCCTGATGAATAAATAGTCACCAAGTTGGAAGGGATCAATGTCAAACCAGTCAGCCTTGTTTTTTGCTACAGTTGTCTCCACAGATAAAACTAAGAGGATAGGACAGAGTTTAGAAAATTTACTTTGTCTGGAGTACAATTCCCAGAATACTCTTAATTTGTATGGTAGCCATGATGGCTGTGGGAATGCAAGCGGGATCTGAAGGCCTTAGGAATGGACCTCAACAGATGGGAAACCCTGACATCTTAGCATTCAGCCTGGAGGCAGGCGTTGCATCACGGCCTCTCCCAATTTGAAGAGATCCTTGTCCAGCAGGCCGAGGCAAAGAGGAAGTCACATAAGCAGCAAAACCAGGGAGCTGGACAGGGGACAGATTGGATTTGTCTTCAGTGGGGAAGAGATTGTCACTCTCGAATTGGCCTCCTCAGCCACACTAGACACTGTTCCAAGTCCTCCATACAGAGCATGTTACCATAGTCTTTCGAGACTGAAGGATGCCTAACCTTAACCTAACCACCAAAAGTGAATTATCTAACCTCTGAAAGGGTATGCCCAGAACAGAGGGAAGAAGCACTGCAGGACAGGTGCATAAAAAGGATAGTTATAGATGATGCAAGAAAGATTTACTGAAAGAAGGGATGATAAGATTGCATGTTAGACTAATGGTAGGCTCTGCTGCTGTATGATTGTTAGAGGAAAGTAGGGGTCTAAGTCAACTGCACACCAGCCAGAATCCTGTCTCTCGCTGCAAAACTCTGTTTTCCCTTAGAGTATATAGATTTGGATCTGCCTTAGTGTAGCAGATCCAAATCTATATACAGGCGAATATACACATTTATCATCAAATTTATGACCGCAATCATCTTCATTGTTTATCACAATCAGATCAAAGAAATATTGATGCACACTCTGCACGTCTCCATTTAGATTGATGTAGGTTATGTACTTTCCTCTGAGTTGCATTATTGCAATATCAATGGTTCACTGACACAGGAAAAAGGTGCCTCCGGTTATACGCTTAGCAAAGTTATGGCAAGCCAGGAAACCAAATTAAATTGAAATAGACTTGGGAGAGCTTTATTGGCATGTAGTTAATTCAAGATCCCATGAAAGAGAAAATCATAAAGCTAGATAGGCCAGGAGGAATCTAACACAACAGAATGGAACAAATGGCCTGATCCTTAAGTCTTTCGACGTACGTATGCCATTGTTTTCAAATTGTTTCTAAAAGGCATTCCTTCTTTCCAAGAAAGTTCAGGGAGTGTTGTATGGAATTTTATTCAGGTTTCTTACATATACAACCTATAACTTTTTCACACAAATTACTCTAAACAAACAAACAAATAAACGAAATCAAGGAACTATAAGGGGAAACAAATCAAACACACCTTGTTTTGTCATTGCCCAGCCTAAAAACAAAACATTGTTTCTATCTTGCTGATAGGTTTCAGATTTCTTAACTAGGGCCTGTTCTATATTGTAATTAATTTTTATAAGAATTGTCCACCAAAGGAACAAGCAAAAAACCCTGGAAGGATAAGTGCATCCTCTCTCATCTTTTGGGAAGCCCCCATACCATAAAGAATGCAATTACAGAACATGCCCCGTATCTAATTTTCTGGAGTTCATCTTGATCCCTTCAGAAGGGTAAACCTTGCTGAGAATTTCACTCAGAATTGCCAAGAAATAAAATACTAAAGAGCAATACAGTGGTTAAACAACAACAACAAAAGTTGTTGAATATGTAATGGATTGATCAGTTGAATGCATGAAGGATTAGATTTTGACTGAATTTTGATTGCGATCTAAATCAAGTTGAGTGGCTTATTACCTGGTCATGCTCAAATTGGGCTGTTTCGCTATAATTCAAATCTGAGTTATGCTGATTATGGTCATATATTACTTGTTATACTCTATGGAAGAATGTGCACAAGAAGGAACACAGTTCAAACAAATAAAGATGTACAGCAATAACTACCATATGTTCAAATGTCCATCTATTAAATAAGACCGCAGAGTTGGGAGAGATCTTGGGGTTTGCTGAACCCCTCAGGCAATTACGGTGCCATATCAGATGGCCAGAAGCCTCTGCTGAAAATATATATCACTAAGGAGATCCTGACTCTTCTGCAGCTGAAGGGTCTGTTTTGTTCTGTTATCAAATGTTGTTGTTTAGTCGTTTAGTCGTGTCTGACTCTTCGTGACCCCATGGACTAGAGCACACCAGGTCCTCCTGTCTTCTACTGCCTCCCGGAGTTTGGTCAAATTCATGTTGGTAGCTTTGGTGACACTGTCCAATCATCTTGTCCTCTGTTGCCCCCTTCTCCTCTTGTCCTCACACTTTCCCAACATCAGGGTCTTTTCCAGGGAGTCTTCTCATGAGATGGCCAAAGTATTGGAGGTTGTTCTTTGGCCGTTGGGCTCTTTGGCCATGTTCTGAGGGTTGTTCTTCCTAACATTTCACCAGTCTCTGTGGCTGGCATCTTCAGAGGACAGCACTCTGTGCTCTGGTGTAGTTGGCTTGGGAGTTGGGAGTCCCAAGCCAACTACACCAGAGCACAGAGTGCTGTCCTCTGAAGATGCCGGCCACAGAGACTGGCGAAACGTTAGGAAGAACAACCTTCAGAACATGGCCAAAGAGTCTGAAAAACCATCAACAACCATTAGATCCCGGCTATAAAAGCCTTCGCAAATACAAAGTATTGGAGCCTCAGCTTCAGGATCCGTCCTTCCAGTGAGCACTCAGGGTCGATTTCCTTCAGAATGGATAGGTTTGTTCTTCTTGCAGTCCAGGGGACCATCAAGAGCCTCCTCCAGCACCACAAGTCAAAAGCATCAATTCTTTGGCAGTCAGCTTTCTTTATGGTCCAGCTCTCACTTCCATACATCACTACAGGAAAAACTATAGCTTTGACTATGCAGACTTTTGTCAGCAAGGTTATGTCTCTACTTTTTAAGATACTGTCTAGGTTTGCCATCGCTTTCCTCCCAAGAAGCAGGTGTCTTTTAATTTTGTGGCTGCTGTCACCATCTGCAGTGATCATGGAGCCCTAGAAAGTAAAATCTGTCACTGTCTCCATATCTTCCCCTTCTGTTTGCCAGGAAGTGATGGGACGAGTGGCCATGATCTTAGTTTTATTGCGCTCTCCTCTTTCACCCTCATTAAGAGGTTCTTTAATTCCTCCTCACTTTCTGCCATCAGAGTGATATCATCTGCATAATGGAGGTAGTTGATATTTCTTCTGGCAATCTTAATTCCAATTTAGGATTCCCCCAGTCCAGTTTTTTGCATGATGTATTCTGCATATAAGTTAAATAAGCAGGGAGACAATATACAGCCTTGTCGTACTCCTTTCCCAATTTTGAACCAATCCGTTGTTCCATATCCAGTTCTATGTTCCGTATCCAATTCTAATACCACATGCCATTAGGAACTTACTCTTGAAGCTTAGCCAAAATCTGCTTTCCTAGAGTTTTCACTCATTGGTTAAACTCCTACCCTCCAGGGAAACACCTCTAGAGGGCATGCAATTTCTGAAAGCTTGGGTCCATATTTGCTCTCCCTTAAACCCTGGAGGGCCACATGATCTGTCAGAAACCCTTGCATCTCTGAAAAAAAAACCTGAACCCTACAGAGACCTCTGGACGATTTGATTTACCACATACACACAATTCTCCCTTGGGACTATTTTAAGCCTTAAAAACATTTCCTTCCTTCCTTCCTTCCTTCCTTCCTTCCTTCCTTCCTTCCTTCCTTCCTTCCTTCCTTCCTTCCTACCTACCTACCTACCTACCTACCTACCTACCTACCTACCTACCTACCTACCTACCTACCTACCTACCTACCAGGCACTTCCATTTTTAAAAAAGAGGTATTTAAGGCTTCAAACATCCTAGGGGTAGGCTGGGGAAGATATTGTGTTTACATGGCAAATTGTGTCCTAAAGGGCTCTGGGAAGAGGAAAGGGGGGTATTGGGGTTCAGGGAGGTTGGGAGGGTGTGGGAACATTTGAGGGGGCAAACTGGGGACCCTGGTGCCTATACCTTCCCAACTCTGTGTTAGGATCAGCCTGTTCCATCTTGTGTGTGACAGCTTTTTGGGTTATTTCACAAGAACTGGATCCTTTCTTTTATTTTCTTCTAGAAGCTAAACAAATAATACAGTGTGATATTGCTTTTCACAGCCCACTTTCCTTTGACATACAACTGAGAAGGGGTATAAGAGTAGAAATGTACAGCTGCTCCTACTAATTCCCACCCAGTGTGGAGTTATGATTTTTGTTCCTCTCGCACGCATAGCACTGATCAGCAAACAGATCATTCAGACCAAGAGAACCGCTATGAAGAGCCAGCAGATCCTCCGGCTCATCCAATGCATCACTGCCACAATTATTCAAAGGCGGATGAGCACAGAAAGCAGGAACGACGTCAAGCCAAGCGGAGGCTCTATGTTGCCTCAGTAATCTCTTTTATCTTCATGATTGCTGAAATCACAGGTGAGCGTCCTCTGTCTTTCTCTCTCTCTCTCTCTCTCTCTCAGTATGTAAATTTATGTATCTATGGACAGACACCCCAGTGTGGTGTAATGGACAGAGTGACAGACTAGAACTCAAGAGGCCTGGGTTTGAATCCTTGCTGAGGCATGGAAACTCACTGGGCGTGTGGAACTAGTAAAACTATTCCTTAAATATCTCACTTACCTTGAAAGCCCTGTTAGGGTTGCTATACATCAGTTCCGACTTGAAAGCGGATAATATAACACACATAATATTGGCAGACAGATATACAGAGAGACTAACCAAGGACCCATTTCAACCAGCTATTTCCAAGTACCTCACTTAGAAATAATGGAATAAAGGGTCATTACCCTGCAAAAAATCCCAGTGTAATGAGCCTTTATTATGCTCCCACGTTCAGAGGTTGAATATGAAGGCATGGAGGGCTGATCAAGATAAAGACCTCCAGGTGAATGCATATGGATAAAAGCATTTGCAGGCCATGTGCTTTACATTGCCCATATTTACACGTTTGAAGAGTGTAATTTAACATGTTCTTGGACATGTCTTTATCTGTTTGTTCCTGTATGTTTGCTCCTAAATGCCATTTTTCCTGTTTAGACTGTTGTTGTTGTTGTTGTTGTTTTAAAAATACATTGGAATGAAGTGAATGCAATGAAATTAACTCGATGGCAGAACTTCAGAATTCTACCTTTGCTGATTTTAGATACATCTCCATACTGGTAAGAGATTCTGGGATATGTCATCTGAAAGATACTTTCTCAACTCAGTTTCCAATGAAAAATGCATAAGGTTTCAGCTAAAACGATGCCCGGTTCATGTGTTCCAGCCCTCCTACAATTAAAATAATAAGTGGGGAAAAACTGGGAGGCATCCCACCCACCCATTCCACTCCATTCATAGAACACCTGTTGGCAAGCCTATAGCTCTTCTGGCATCCGGGTGGCAGTCTGCTCTGAAAAGCCCACAACACATCCTTAAGCTCCAGGTGTATTGTATTGTAAAAAGGTAACTGCATTGACCCCGGCAGGAACCTGTTTTGGGAGGGAAAGATGAAATACCACAACCTGACACAGAAATATGGATTTTATAATACAGTGGTGCCTTGCTAGACAGTTACCCTGCATGACAGTTTTTTCGCTAGACATTGACTTTTTGCGATCGCTATAGTGATTCGCAAAACAGTGATTCCTATGGGGGAATTTCGCTGGACAATGTTTGGTCCCTGCTTCACAAACCGATTTTTGCTAGATGACGATTTTGACAGATCCTGCAGAAACAGAGAAGGCAGGAACCTTGATTAGTTCAAATCCTGCCATCTCAATAGCAGGAAAAGGCCACGTGACCTTTACAGGTCATGAGCCATAACAAGATCTTGAAACGGAAACACCAAGTTCCATTGCCAAAGAAAGTCTGGGGTAGTTTGACCCACACTCATACCCTAGGCTAACCTTGCATATTAACATGTGATAGTCAGAGGCACATTTGTATACGAAACATTTGGGTAATTGAGGCACCTTTTCACAGCCTTGTAAATAAGCTTACCGCTTTAAGTTTTGAAGTGAACCGAAACAAGAAGACCTTATTGAAAAAATATGGGAAATAGCAGAAATGGACATTTTACCAGAAGTCATGAAGGACTACCCCCTACAAAAGGCAACAGAAAGATGGGACCTATTCAACAAATGGACCAAATTAACAGGCAATGTGTAAATAGCATATATTGAAATGAGAACTTAATCTAAAAGGCAGAAAAGAGAAAACAGAACAATTTAAAACTATGATATGGCAATAAACTCAGAATGGTTGTTAGCATGTTATGGTCTCTCCTTTTCCCCATAAATTCCTAAGTCCCCTTTTCCTTTTTGTCACCCCTTATGTTAAAAAATAAAAATTAAAAAAAAAAGTTTTGAAGCGAACTTCCCCCCTTTGGCTCCTCATCTGCTCCCTTCCCAGACAAAGCAGAGGCAGATTCATTTTCCAGCCTTCCCCTTTTGTAAGAGAGCAGTTACTGTGCCTGCTGCGGCAGGTGGGCAAAATTCCTTTGGTCAGCTATTTTCTCTTGAATGAGGCCTTGTTACACTTGACCTTCGAGTACAGAAGCTTAAGAATTAGAGTATAGCGAGATATACTGTATGTATTTAATGAAGAGAAGAAGAGGGGGAATATTATTTTTTTCCTACAAACTGGGATTTTGCAGGATCAGGGATCTAAACCACCTAGACAACCTGCCCACAGAGCAATAAGCTCTCTGGTGCAGACTTCAACCCTATCCAACGGGTGGAAGGTGGCAATAAGAATAGCACAGAGGGGTTAGTGGCGTTAACAAGCTTGTCCCAGCTTATGTGCTTCTAAATAAGTGCAAGTGAGCACTGGAACCACCACTTTCCCAAGTTCGAGGAATGAGGTTTTAAGTTTGTAGTGCAGACAAATATTTCATTCAGTTTGGTTAGAAGAATTGTACCTCCTAAATATTGCCACATGCTGCTTAACTCTTGTAATCATTTGTCAAAGCTGTGCAAGATTAAGAAACCTGTATAAACAACCCACCTTAAGGCTAGTGAATTCATCAGCTCTAGAAAATATTTGAACTGACAGATTATTTGTTAGCACCATAAGGCCTCCCTCCACCCCCTTCTCTTCATTATAAAAGTATCTCAGTTTTCACAGCCACAGCTTACGTAGCAAATGACAGAGGACTGTTATTGCTGCAGACCTTTAAGCTCCGATAAGCCAATCGTTAACTGTTGATAGAGACAGCAGTCTCTGGGAAATATTGCAATTAATGAACCATATTACATTTTTTTTAATGAGTCTAGACAGCGTTTGTTGGATGATCGACCACTGAGCGAGGGACAGCTCTCGTTGCTGTGTTGATGTACAAAGCAATAAACAGTCACCATCAGTAAGGCTCAACTGCAAAAGCCATTTGCTGGGGCATCATTACAAAGCAATGAAAAGAGCTGCTATTTTGCATGAATCATTTGTCTCTCAAGTAATGAGCAGAAACATAATCCTTTTATCCTGTTCTTAAGGGCAAATGCAACTGGAGCAGTAGTAGTAGAGCCTAAAGCGTCCCTGTTAACAGAAATAGGTGGGAATTTCCTTTCCTTTCATTCTTGGCCAGTCAACTATGATTCACCAAAATGTACTAAAATGCAAATTTGAGATAAAGAGAAACCGTACTTATTATATTACCTTATAAACATGGAAGAGTGCCACCATATAAACCCCACCCACAGAGTTCCTCACAGTTTCTTCTGTTATGCATCTGGTGCAGGAAGTTATCTTGCAGTATTGTTCATCCTGCCACGTTCAGTGTAGTACAAGAAGGGGGCTTTATGAATATGAAATGCAGTGGTGCCCAGCATTACGACGACCCCACTTGATGACGAAATCGCTTGATGATGCCTTTTTTTGCGATCGCTATAGCGATCGCAAAATGATGGTTCCAATGGGGTTTTTTCGCTTTACGTCATTACAGTCCCTGCTTCGGGAACCATTTTTTCGCATTACAACGATTAAAAACAGCTGATTGGCGGTTCACAAAATGGCTCCCCGCTGTTTTGCTCACCTATTTTCGCAAGACAGGGATTGCAAAATGGCTGCCCTATGGAGGATCTTCACTGCACAAGCAGGTATTTCCCCCATTGGAACACACTGACCGGTTTTCAATGCATTCCAATGTGTTTTTTTTTTTGCTTGACGACGATTTCACTGTACAGCGATTTTGCTGGAGCGGATTATTGTCGTCAAGCGGGGCACCACTGTAGGCAGAGCTGAGGGCTCTGGAGGAAGGGTTTATGGGAGCTGCACTCCAAAAAAAGGGAATATTTATAATTATCCTGTTATCATTTTATTACTTATTATACTTATTATAGAACTGAATCATTTCATGGTTGAAACGTCAAAGACCATTCTCTTTCCTGTTATGGTCTGGAAAGTGGTCTTTGCTGGGGCATTAATGGCCACATGCATTTCACTCTTAGTTTCTCTGAGAGACAATGCCAAGAGGGCAAAGGAATGAGCAGTGGTAAGTCCCACTTAGGCAAAGGGAACCCAAACCTAGAAGCACTTCCTTCTCTTATTTGAGTCCCCAGCCCATCTCACACCTGACCAAAAATGTTTAAAAAAATGAATAAGCAATATGCTATAGTAAATAAAAGTTCATTTTTGGCATAATATATATGCATTACTTTAATTTATTTGTATGATCAACAGATCAGATGTGAATAACACAGAATAACTGCATAAGAATAAACAGAATCAACACAACTACAATATACATTATGTGTCGAACAAAGCTGTTTATTGGCTCCCACTTTGTTTAACATCTGTATTAACTCCTTGGCTAAGAATTTATCTGGAACCAACTTTCATCCCCCTAAACTAGCAGATAAACCCCTATCTACTCTTTTATATGCAGATGGTGTTATACTTCTCTCATTAACCTGTGTTGGCTTACGGCGGTTATTAAGAGCCCTGGACAACTATTGTAAAACTGAGGATTTAGTAATTAATTCTGATCAATTAAAAGTCTTAGTGTTTACTAGGAAAGGGATCACACATGAATGGCAAATAAATGACCACCCAATTGAACAAGTAAAATCTTAAAAATATCTGGGTGTGATCTTCCAGTCCTCAGGATCTTGGGAGGCTCAATTATCCAACACAATTGCAAATGCTCAGAGAATTATTAAATCACTCATACGTTTTTTTCTTTGCAAAAGGAGGTCAGCATACGCATTACTGTGTGCTTGTGCTACTCTGTAGTAATGTTCTCAGATGCTGGAGAAGATACAGTATGTCTGTAGATGAGCATACCTAGAATCCCTCAGTGATACAGACAGTCTAGCGGATAGATTCTGGATCTACCACACCATCATATCCTCTTCATATCTATGTGTTTGTGAGAAATATTAATCAGCACTGTTTCCTTGGATTCAATAATGGTCATGGTTGCTTTGACCCAGGTGGCCACATTGCGGGAAGCCTCGCCGTGATGACAGACGCCGCTCACGTCTTGGTTGACTTGATGAGTTTCCTCATCAGCATTTTTTCTCTGTGGTTATCATCAAAACCGCCCAGTAAGAGATTAACATATGGATGGCAAAGAGCAGGTACCAAAATATTATGCAGTACGAGCGTCCAAAAACAGGAAAATTTTCCTCCATTTGTCCAACCCTGTCAAGTGGATATCTGCATGAAGTTTTTCATGACAGGTCACATCACAAGAAGGAAAAAAAATGTCTGAAGAATTACCAGCTACAAATATCTGATTGACATTGCACAGATACTGATTTCCTCCCCTCCCCTCAGAGACTCTAAGATGTTGATTCTAGTACAGCCTTTGGCAGAATATGTTTGATTAAAATATGGTAATATGATACCCAGTGTGGTGTAGTGGAAAAAGTGATATACTAGGATTCTGGAGGCCAGAGTGGAACTGATAAAACCACTCTTGCCACATAACTAACATCTTATTATATCCCTAATATAGCAGTAGGCTGGTTGGAAAACTCAATGGTTTAGGTATTTGGCTGTGGAGCCAGATGTTGGGTGTTCAGTTCCCCACTTACAACTCAGAACAGCCAACCTGTGTGGCCTTGGGCAAGCTGCACAGTCCTAGGATGCCCCCAGAAGAAGGGAATGGTAAACCATTTATGATTACTCTAACTAGGAAACCTAGAAAGGGTTGCCATAAGTCAGAATTGGCAGCAGATGATGAACATGATGTTTGCATTAATGATACATCATAGCAGTTTTGCATTTAGAAGCTGATAGGACATTCTTCCAGTGATGGTATTTCTCCACAGCCATGTGCCTGAGCAATAAGACCTCCAAATAAAGTCCATGTTTACCTTCTGATGACCAATCACAAAAGAAAGCATGCTGTTTTGCAAGATACAGGAGGGTAGAATGTACCATGTTTCCCCGAAAATAAGACAGGGCCTTATATTAATGTTTGCTCCAAAAACACATTAGATCTTTTATTTATTTATTTATTTATTTATTTATTTATTTATTTATTTATTTATTTATTTATTCCTTCATTCCTTCATTCCTTCATTCCTTCATTCCTTCATTCCTTCATTCCTTCGATTTATATCTTGCCCATCTGGTATATTCTACCACTCTTTTTCAGGGAATGTTTTATTTTTTCATGTATAACCATCTACATTTATTCAAATACAGTCATGTCATCTTCTTCAGGTTGCTGCACGATGGTGAAGGGCGGGGTTTCACTTAACTGGGGCATATTTTTGGGGTAGGGCTTATATTATGAGCATCCTGAAAAATCATAATAGGGCTTACTTTCAGGTTAGGTCTTATTTTTGCGGGAAACAAGGTACTATCACAAACAGCCATTTTTAAAACCACAGGGAGCTCCCTTTCTACACTCAAAGCTGCTTATCTCATGTAGTCATGATTTCCAAAAGCACTCCTGCAAATTAGGAATCTCAAGAAAAGAGTGAGAATTGACATTCTGACTTATTTCAGAAAACTATACTTGCTAGAGTTTCTTGGAATAATAAAACTGCTGTAGACATGCCCTCTATATATACTATATATATATTCTCACTCTTTACATCAGTGATCCCCAACCTTGGGCCTCCAGGTGCTCTTGAACTTCAACTCCTAGAAATCCTGGCCAGCCGAGGTGGTGGTGTAGGTTTCTGGGAGTTGTAGTTCAAGAACATCTGGAGGCCCAAGGTTGGAGAACACTGATTTACATGTCTTCCTGGCTGTGCGGCTCCAGGCAATCTGCACAGTCCCAAAAGCACCACCCAAAGGAGAGACTGGTAAATCACTTCAGAGTATTTCATACCCAGAGCACCTTGCAACAGTTCCCCCTAATGAATATCAGCTTGACAGCATGTAATTCATTGATTAAATGAATAACTGTCTTTCATTAACATGGATAGATATTTTAGGAATGTTACTCTTAAATATTTATTTCAACCACTAGAAATTCTTGGAGCTTTCCTCTCGGTGATCTTCATTTGGCTGGTGACTGCTGTGTTGACATATTTATCCATCCTGAGGCTGCTGCACCCAGATTATAAAATCGAAGGCACAGTCATGCTCATTACATCTGGCTGTGCTGTGATAGCCAACATAATGTAAGTTGTACCTTGTTTATGTTTTCCTCAGAGATCCCTGTCTGAGTGTAATGTTGATTATATGATGAACCAATGTTTTATAATGATTTGTCTGAAGCTAGGGAAAGGGTGTGTGTGTGTGTGTGTGTGTGTGTGTGTGTGTGTGTGTGTGTGTGTGTGTGTGTGTGTGTGTGTGTGTGTGTGTGTGTGTGTGTGTGTGTGTGTGTGTGTGTGTGTGTGTGTGTGTGTGTGTGTGTTTTGGACTGCAACTCTCAGAGCCGTCCACTCAGTATGGAGAGTGTGACACTGGGAGTTACTTCCAAAAAAGAAATCCAAGATCTGAGTTTTTTCCATTGAGGTTGTGTATTTATATGTCAGCACTGAAGGACAAACCCCAAATGAATTGATCTCTCTAAATGGAATATTATGACATGTCCGGAAGCTATGAATCAGAGGGCTATATGCTTTGTTAACTTAGATAATTAATCACAGACGATTCACATGATCCAGGGCCAGCAAATGAAACATGAATGTGACTTGGCTTTTGGCATAACAGCCACAGGAACTCTGTCTTTTGTAGCCTATCAAAAGTGTGTGGAAAAAGTCAATAGAGAATGCTCTGGAAACAATCTGGACAAGAGATGGGACACTCAAACGACAGCTAGGGCACATAACAACCCAGGTATAACATGTATCATAATCATGAACCATGAGACCCAGCGATACAAGCATGCTTAGAGGTAGCAAAACACACTGGGGAATACAGCACGGAAAATTCACAGAGAAGGTCTGCTTAGAGGTTGTCAGATTTGCACATAATAATAGTCAATGGCCAAAATTCCGTTGCTATTTACACTTGCATAAGAGAAATTATGCAAGTCTTGATGGTAAATTTACTACTCATCAATGAGGTGATGCTGTATTCCTGGGCATGCACTTAATTTACATTATTTCCCTTATGAATTTGCAGCAGAATGTTGGCCATTCTCGAAATATTATTAAAATCATTGCATATAGTGGCTATTTGTGTATGTATGTATCATCAGCATACATGATCTTTTAAAACATCAGTGAGAGAGAGAAAGTTGTGTTATTATTATGCATAAGAAATAAGAGAAAGAATTATATGGATAAGGGTACTGTTTTAAATTAATCCTGATATAGTGTACCAAAATTACATGTTCTGGACTTATTTTAACAGTTTCTTTTTACTGTGTGTGTGCAGTAACTGAGTGCTGTCATTTTCATAGGGTCTGCTCTAAGTATTTACATAAAAAAACTGAAGTCAAAGTACAGTTTCTTTCTGGTGATTTTGATTAAGCTATAGACTATATCCAAAGCAGTGTGCAAAAATCAAAGCCAGCATTAAAACAGTCCAATGGAAATCAAAACTGTTCTGAGTTCCAAAAAGGAAAAAGCAAGGATTAAATCAAACATGATTGTAACATCTCTATAATGATTTGCTGGGAGAACAAATGGGCAAAAGATGACTGAAATTACTGATGTGAATCTTGCAGATTAAGTCTGACCCTACACCAGACAGGACATGTAAATCTTCGTAAAGCCCATCACAGCAAAACTCAGACATGCTACTCTGAAGAAACATCGGCTTCAGCCAATGCGAGTGTAAGAGCTGCTTTTATCCATGCTGTTGGAGATCTGCTTCAGAGCATTAGTGTGCTAATTAGTGCACTAATAATCTTCTTTAAGGTCAGTTTTTCTGAGTTTACTCACCTTCATAGCAATTAAGGATGCAGCTATTTTCTTTATACTGTAACCAGTAGAGGCCATGTATATGGCATTTCTGCCTTGAGGATGCATGTCGCTACAGTATTTACGTGATGACAACTCTCCCTATTTCTAGGAATAAAAGTCCCCAGGGAGAGGAAGACTGATCATTTCTTTATGCATTAACTTGTAAGAAAAATTGTGTGCCTGTCTTTAGTCTTGCTTTCATTTCCTCATTTTCTCTTACTCTGTTTTTCTCTTTAATGCAACTGAAACAATAATGAACAGTTCAGAAATATTTCACAAGCTATGCTGTGAAATTCCTGTTTCTCTAATAACAAAGGAGCTGAATTCATTTTGGGAGAGGGTCACATCAGAAATTGGACAATATAAATGACACTTGTTTCTATTTCCTAGCTTTGAGGTTCGTGTACAAAAAATCAAAATGGCTGCCACAATAAAAGTGGTGGCTTCTTCGTACCTGGGAGGGACCAGCAGAACAAATGACATATTTACCTGCTAAAACTTGGCCTGAAAAAAAAAACAGTAGTGAAGTGGCAATTATCCTACATGACTATGATCCTATAGTTAATCCCGAGAGTTTTTTCTCCTATGCATACACGCATGTTTAAATTGCACTGTCTTCAAGATCTTAGATTGACAAACAGCTACTTGTTTGCAAGACACACAACGAACAAACACTGGGACTGTAAAGTGAATTAAGGATACATGATATCTGAAATTACTTCTCCACGCTTAGCATGTGAGCTTGAAATATTTTTGCTCCTTGGTGAGTTTCAGCAGTAAATCTGAAAAACTGAGCCCACAAAGGGAAAGCTGAACTTAGTTATAAAATACTTAACGGAATGGAGGTCTTTGTATATATACACAAGATTAAGATAAAGCTCCAGTGGGTTGCTTAGCAATATTTCCTAACCTTGTGACCTCATTTGCACCCAAACACATTTCTCACCTAAAGGAGTTAATTAGGTATGTACCATCAATATCCCTTGCAGTTGTCCGAATTAAGTACTGTATTTGCTAGCGTATAAGACTACTTTTTTGCCCTGAAAAACATGCCACCAAGTGGGGGGGGTCGTCTTATATGCCAGGTGCACTTCAGTTGGGATAGACATAGCTGCCCATAGTGGCCTTCCGATGCTCGTCTGTTGCCCATAGTAGCCTCCCAATACCTGCCCACCTCATTCTACATACTGACCAGTATTCGTGGTATCCAGCACGGCCGCAGCTAGCATCAGCAGTGAGACAGGGGTGCCAGCCTTTTCGACGTGACCGGCCCGTTCTGCTCGGTGGGAAGCAGCGGCGCTCCAGCCTGCTCCTTGTCCACGCAGAGCTCACACATGCACACTTGCGCACTAGTGCTGGTCACAGGGAGATGCAGGGACGGGCCGGAGGTGCTGCGGTCGCGCTGCGGGCATACAATGGTGACAATAGCACCTTTTATTTGGTGTGTGGAAGGTGTGCGGAAGAGGGGGAACTCTATATTTTGAGTGGAAATTTGGGGGTCGTCTTATATGCCAGCAAATACGGTACTTAAATACCCCATAAAACATCTTTCCCCTGGGTTACCCTTCTTTCTTTGGTTGTGATCCCACCTCACCACCGTTCTGACAATTAGGATATGCTGAGACATGTGATGAATAAGCAAAGCTTAGAGGAGGAGAACTTCCAGCCTTGGGTCTGAATCCAGCCCTCCAGAGGTTCTGGAGTGGCAGATGGGTTTCTCCAGATGAATATGCCCCCTTTTCCACATGAAAGCATTGCTTGGATTTTTGTGATTTTATTCTTACTCAGAAATACCTCTCCTCTAAAGCTCAGTTAACTGCTCAATAAGTCCTTTAAGCTACAGTAAAATATACTGGCATTTCGAATATTATGATTTTCCCCTTTGGCTCCACCTGTCAGTGGACTGTGATCCCCAAGAACATATCCAAAACGGAACTTGATGGACTGGAAAAGTTCCCCCACCCATCACTCACAGCAAGAGTGGACGTAATGTAAACCTCCAGATATTGTTGCACTTTGGCTTCCACCATTTCTTGCCATTGTTCTGTGCAGATAAAGGTTATGAGAGGTATAGCCCAGCAAACTCTGGAGGGCTATTCTTGGCTCATCCTTTGCTTAAAGCTCTGAAGCAATCTCAGGTCCTCTCCGCCATTAAAACTTCTTGCTCAGCTGTGTTTTCCTGGCTTGCCCTTTGGACTTGATTCTCCTAATTCCTCCTATACAAGGATGACACTACATTTCAGTTCTAATATTCCATTCCTGACTCTTTTGTACCCCTCCTTTTCCCCAAGTTGCTCAAAGACCGATTGATTGATTGATATTGATTGATTGTTTGATTGATTGATTGATTGATTGAGTGAGTGAGTGAATGAGTGAGTAAGTGAGTGAGTGAGTGAGTGATACCTCACTTTTCTCCCTTTTAAGACTCATGGCAGCTTACAATAGCCAAAGTTCTGTTCTGTAGCTTACAGTTGTATAAGAGTGATGATGTCAGCAGAAGAGGGAGATTTTTGGTGATTAGAGTTACTATTTCCGCCCACTGCTTGTCCAACTTACGTGTAATCAGTCTTATTGCATTTGAGTTATGAGAGCCCCAGGAGGAACCCCTTAACTGCCAAAACATTCCCTCCGCAATGGTGTCATCACCTCTACATAGACATACAGTACTTGGAGAACACAATTTCGGTCAGTATGATCTGCAAAACAGAGACAGCTAAAACAAACACTATAAATCATAGTATTAAAAAGCTCTTAAAGAGATTATCACATTAAAACATATGCTAAATAAATGCATTTTAAAAAATTTTTAAAAATAGTAACAGTGGACATCAGCTCTTTTTCCCTGGTTTTTATCCAGAAAACAGTTCAGTGTATAGGTTAGGTGAAGAACCTAAGGGGGGGGGAACTATATTAAAAAACAAGGGAAATATTGTACTAAAAGCAATGTGTACACACATACGACACTAGCAAACATTCACAGCAAACAAAGCTGCTCTCCCATGACACTTTTTTACAGCTTCTCCTTTGTGGGCTGAACTCCTGTTTGGTTTTTACACCTTAATGGAGTTTTTCTGGTTGGTGACATTTTTTTTCCTAAGATAAGATGAGGAAATGAGTAATTGAGGAAGGAAAAGCTTTCTTAAGGCTGTTCCTTTGAACTGCACCACCTACAGGTATTTCCATAGAGCTGCCATAGAGTTGAAATATGAAGGCACTCACTTAAATCAAATAGACCCAAACCACCTGGTGCAACTTCACAACAAGTGAATTAGAGTGAATTCACCTTTTCCTTACTATTTTGTTGTACCCTAAGATCACCAAATGAGCTACATCCATGCATAAGGTTTTTCCAGTACTGGGCCATAACATTAGCTCATATACCCTGCCTTGACCCTACTACTAAGGGGAAAGAGGCAGAAAATAGGTCCCAGACTCTGGGTACCAAGATGATTAATTCTCACAGGCTATTGCTCAATCCATTTGCAAACCTGTAATGACAACAAGGCTTTGGGCAAGTGGTTTAGGTATCTGGCTACAGAACAAAACGTTGGGAGTTTGATTCCTCACTTTTCCTCTCTGCCAGGGGCTGGACTTCATGATTTATAGGGTCCCTTTCAGCTTTGCAGTTCTAAGATTATTACTTAAATAAACAAAAATAGCAATGGAAAGTTGTTTATTCATCAAATTGTGTCTTCTTTCTAGCCAGAACTTAAAATAGCTGACCCAATCTGCACTTTTGTATTTTCCATATTCGTTCTGGCAACCACCCTGCCTATTTTACGAGACCTTTTACACGTGTTGATGGAAGGTAACGTGTTGTTGTTGTTGTTGTTGTTGTTGTTGTTGTTGTTGTCGTCGTCGTCGTCGTCGTCGTCATTTATTGTATGTTATGTTCTTTCTCCCTTTCTTACTTTCTTTCTCTCTCTTTCTTTCAACTGCAACACCCCACAACCATCAAATTCTTTTCAGAATAAAATTTTGTTTGTGTTTATAATTGTAATTGTTATTTTCTACATGATGGGTTATCTATGAGAGTTGCTGTCCCATTCATGCTCCATTTTTCCTAGCTATATGGAGTATCCAAGAAAGTATATAGAATATCAGTGAACATAGATGGGCATATGGTTGCACCATGTTCAGCAATGATAAAATGTAAAATATGAGTGGCATTCTCCACAATTCTAAAATATCAACTGCCGAATAAGATGTTATTCAGGTTCTTCACTGCCTGTATGCAAAATTCCCTTATAATGGCACCATGGCCAGTATAATTCAGGATTACCTAGACCACTGGTTCTTAACCTTGGGTTATTCAGGTGTTTTTAGACTGCAACTCCCAGAAGCCTTCACCAGCAGCTGTGCTGGCTAGGGTTTCTGGGAGGTGCAGTTCAAAAACACCGGAGTAACCCAAGGTTAAGAACCACTGACCTAGACTAGGGGTAGCAGCTTTGGTGGATCTGAGCACCAATTCAGCCTTGACCTACTATTATTTTTATTTATTTATTTTTATTTTATTATTATATTTATATCCCGCCCATCTAGACATAAATGGTCCACTTCTATAACAGGTCAAGGCTGAAGATGCTTCCAACCCCCCAACCCCCCAATTTTCTCTTAAATTGTAACCAACAATGTACTTCAGTAGAAAATCATCTTAGAGGATCACACTTATTGGAGCTATCCAGAACTGCTGTCCTTTCCCTTTTGTGCTGCTGGGGGTCTGGGCAGGCTTGTAAAAATGGAAAGGGCCTAGTGTGTGCATGTGCCTAGGGATGGGAATTTTGGATTTTCTGGACCACAAACACCATCGCTGTCCATTCTGGAAGTTCTACCTGCCTTGCAGAGATCTGACAAACACCTAGGGGGCAATGCCTCAATTAGAAGGCTTTGAGCCTTAGGGATTGAATACGAGTCTTTTATAGGCAAAGCACATGTTCTGTTATAGAGGTACAGACCTTTACTCTTTAGAAGATGATAGTTGTCTTTTATTGTCCAGGGATGCCAAGAGGACTTAGCTATGATGAAGTGAAAGGAAGAATTCTAATAATGGATAAAGTAGAGTCTGTCCACAGCCTTCATGTTTGGTCTCTGACAATGAGCCAAATGGTCCTTTCAGCTCATATTGTCACAGGTCAGTCCATTCCAATATTCCCATGATTTCTTGTGAAAACAGTGTATGATGGCATAGATACTTTTATTTCTCTATGCACTTTATTTCTTCTAAAGGCTACCCAAGAAAATAAGAGAAAGGGTGAAAAACATCTTACTGGGATAGATCCGGAGGTTGCAACCCAAAGAGTATTTTCTAGAAGTGCATCTCATTAAAATCAAAGGTCATTACTTTCTCAGAGTGAATGTAATCTAATGGTGAATGTGTGTTGTGAGTACAAATTTTAATACCAAGGTGATTTCGTGAAGGGACCTAATCGGAGGTCCTGTGCTCTGAGCCTCAGTTCTCCCATGCTGTGCTGAGGGTAATAGTAATAACACAGACGTGGAAATGGACAGAAAATCATTCACTGGCTTAAATCCTGTTGCATGTGGCTCAGATGTGGCAACAGATAATGTTTACGGAGATTTCTTTTTGTACAGCACTTCACTTCAAAAGACTTACACCCTTTGAGTAATTGTAGAAGAAGATTTTGGCCCTTCAGTCTTCTTCAGATGTTGCTAGACTCCCAACTTCTATCATCCCTACCTAGTGGTTATGTAGGCTGGGGGCCACAGAGTTCTAGTCCGACACTATGAGTTCAAGGTCAAAGGATACTGCATTAAATTAATGGATCTCATTAAATTTCAGTGTCAGCCTATCTTGCTCTCAGCATTCCTAGGAACTGCTCCCAGTAAAACTTTAAACTATTCTATCACTTCCAGTTTCTAAAAACCTGTTGTTGGTTAAACAGCCATCCAGATGGAAGATATGTTGCACATTCTGAGCCTTTTGGGCAAGAGTGTTGCTTGCTTTTTCTTTTCATAACATGGAAATCCTGTGTTATAACCACATCTCAATACCTGCAGATTTGCTCCTCC
Source organism: Pogona vitticeps (assembly GCF_051106095.1). Lineage (NCBI taxonomy): Eukaryota > Metazoa > Chordata > Lepidosauria > Squamata > Agamidae > Pogona > Pogona vitticeps. The sequence goes on along the minus strand of NC_135786.1, from coordinate 223,479,910 downwards.
TTTCTTAAGACAAACACCAATCCTGTGGCCTTTAGCATAAGCTCAGTTTGCTGCCACCCATAGCTTTTAGCTCTCAATATGTTTATGCTGTTTTAATTGGCTTAATCATGGCACTATCCAAAGCTCTGGAATTTTTCTAATGACGAGTGAGGTACAGTTGACTTTTTCAATCTATTACTACACTTGGAAGTCACAGAAAATATTTTTTTTCCATATTTCAAGACACTTCAGTTGCATAGGAAGACAGCTAATCTCAGAACTGCAAAATATGCACTGCCACCATTAATTCTTTGTGTTCATCTCTTAACAGTGGCGAATGCAGACAAGCAGAACACTTTGAATGAAATTACTGAACTTCTATTTGACACATACAGTTTTCACACAGTTACTCTTCAGATTGAATCCAAAGCAGACCAGAAACCAGACTGCATCTTCTGTCAAGACCCAAGAGATTAAGTTTATCAGGATCTGTTAAGCAACAGTTATTTAATGAGCTGATTGTCACCAGACATGGTGAAGAAATAACGATTTCTTGAACATCCAACCAAAGTGAACTGGAAACAAGGAAGATTTATAAATACTGCATTATGTTCCTTTTCATGTGTCCTGGTGACAGTTATAATTTTTACCCATGTCTATATTCCATTCCAGTTTTGTATTTCGCTCTGATTTGTTTTTACAAGATGAAACAATCACTATGAAAGTTTGCATTTGAACACATATTAAAACTATGAATTTGTTCTAAAAGGTCCACTTCTAAAGGTATTTTTTTCTCAATATATGCATTTTAAATATATTCTGTCATTTTCAGACAATTTAGGATATTGCAGGTTTCAGTCCACACATTGGCAGCTCCAGGTTTGGTTCCAAAGATGAAATTTATTAAGGATTCCTTAGTTCATCATGTCCCATTCAACAAGTAAATAACATGGCATTCCATCTTAACCACCTCAAAGGAGACACATGCACCCCAAATCTGGAGCAGCTGGGGGTAGAACCAAGAAATGCCCAAAACTGAAGTCCTATAACAATCTAGGGTGTAACTGGCTCAGTTCTAAACAGTAACTGTAGGAATCCTTCAGTCTCAAGAAACTATGGTAACGTGCTCTGAATAGAGGTCTTGGAAAAGTGTCTAGTGTGGCTGAGAAGGCCAATTCGAGAGTGACAGTCCCTCCCACACTGAAGACAAATGCAATCTGTACCCTGTCCAGCTCCCTGATTTTGCTGGTTTCAGGACTGCCTCTTTGCCTTGGCCTGCTGGACAAGGGTCTCTTCAAATTGGGAGAAGCCATGATGCACCGCTTGCCTCCAGGCTGAACGCTCAGATGTCAAGGTTTCTCATCTGTTGAGGTCCATTACTAAGGCCTTCAGATCTCGCTTACAGATACCCTTATATCGCAGCTGCGGTCTCCCACATAGGAGATCTTTTGAAATCTGACCGTCAGCCATTCTCACAACATGCCCAAACCAATGTAGATATTGCTGTTTCAGTAATGTATACTGCTAAAAATTCTAACTCATTATAGGACTACTCTATTTGGAACTTTGTCCTGCCAGGTGAAGCCAAAAATTCATCAGAGACAATACATATGGAATGTGTTCAGCTTCCTGTCCTGCCATGCACAAAGGGTCCAGGACTCACTTCAGTACAGGAGTATGTTCAGGACACAGGCTCTATAGACCTGGATCTTGGTATATGCCATCAGCTTCTTGTTAAGCCATACTCTTTGTGAGTCTAGAGAACATGGTACCTGCTTTGCTAGTGTGTTTATCCAGCTCGACATCTGGGTGTCAGAGATCGTTGAGCCAAGGTACACAAAATCATGAACAACCTCCAATTCTTATGTGGATATGGTAATAGAGGGAGGTGAGTCCATGCCCTGGCTGATGACTTGTTTTTTCTTCAGGCTGATTATTAGTCCAAAATCTTGGCAGGCCTTATTAAAACAATTCATGAGTTGTTGGATGTCTTCACCAGAGTGGGCAACAATGGCTGCATCATCAGCAAAGAGGAAGTCCCGCATGCATTTCAGCTGGACTTTGGTCTTCACTCTCAATCTAGAGAGATTTAAGAGCTTTCCATCTGATCTAGTTCGGAGATAGACACCTTCTGTTGCATTTCCAAAAGCGTGCTTCAGCATGACAGCAAAAGAAGATCCCAAGCAGGGTCAGCACAAGAATACAGCCCTGTTTCATTCCGCTTCTGATGTCAAAGGAATCTGATGTTGAGCCATCAAAAAGTACAGTGACTTTCATATCCTCATGAAATCTGATGATGTTGAGGAGTCGAGGTGGACATCCAATCTTAGGAAGTATTTTAAAAAGGTCATCCCTGCTAACCAAATCAAAGGCCTTTATAAGATCTATGACGGTCACAAAAAATGGCTGTCTTTGTTCCCTACATTTCTCCTGCAACTGACTGAGGGAAAATACCATGTCAATGGTGGATCTATTAGCTGGAAATCCACACTGATTCTGGATAGACTCTGTCTGCAAGCACCTGGAGCCTCTTCAGCACAACATGGGCTTCCCTACAACGCTGAGAAGAGAGATGCCACGGTAGTTATTGCAGTTGCCTCTGCCTCCTTTGTTCTTGTACAATGTGATGATGTTTGCATCCTTCATGTCCTGTGGTACTCCACCTTCCTCCAGCAAAGACGAAAGATTTCATACAGCTGATGATCTCTTTACAGGACTTCAGCACTTCAACAGGGATGTTATCCTTTCCAGGTGCCTTGCCGGAGGCAAGGGAATCTAAGGCCACCTTTATTTCTGCTAAAGTTGGTTCGCTGTCCAACTCTTCCAAGACAGGCAGGCATTCAATGTTATTTAATACCTCTTCAGTTACTACATTCTCTCTATAATATAGCTCAGAGTAGTGCTGCACCCAGCGTTATGGATTATCATGCTTGTGGCAGTCTTCAAAGGAGCAGATTTCTTCTGTATTGGACCTAAAGCCCGCTTTATATGTATCTGTATCTGAGAGCAGACCTGAACCCAATAATCGTTGGAACATCTCTTGGCAGCCTGTTGGACTTTGCTATGAGCAAGTCGAAAAAACTGCAAGTTGTACTCCCTAGGACAGGCTTTGTATGCTGCTAGAGCTCTCCTCTTTTCCTTGAGGGTTGGACTCCAACTCCTCTGAATGGGCTTCAAACCAGTCTGCCATTGTTTTGGTCTTCTTGCCAAATGTGGACAAGGAAATGTTAGCAATCGGAGAAAATTGAACAGGAGAACTCTGGAGTCATGCTCTTGGTGCATTTAATACGCAACTATTCTCTAGTTTAGGCCAAGAGAAATTTGGCCAGGAGCTTTGCAGACAATCAAATGCAGCAGTTTAGAAAGTAGAATTTCTTACTGCATAGAGCAATGATTCCCAACCTTGGGCCTGTTCTTGTACTAAAACTCCCAGAGTCATTCATCACTAACTGTGCCTAGCCAGGATTTCTGCGAGTTGTAGTCCAGGAACATCTGGGGAACCCAAGGTTGGAAACCACTGGCTTAGAGAATGGTGTGTATATGTGGGATGTTAAGCATTAAAAACAACTTTATCGGGGCAGATCCAAGACAAGGCAAAGAACCAAGTTGCATACATACACAGGTGCCTTCATTTTGGCTGTTGAATCTTATGTGAACACTGGCAACGGGTTATTGTCTAACACAGGCCAGTTAATTTATTTATTTATTTATTTATTGGACTTATATACCGCCCCATAGCGCTACAAGCACTCTCCGGGCGGTTTACAATTTTAATTATACAGGCTACACATTGCCCCCCCAGCAAGCTGGGTACTCATTTTACCGACCTCGGAAGGATGGAAGGCTGAGTCAACCTTGAGCCGGCTACCTGGGATTCGAACCCCAGTTCATGAGCACAGTTTTAGCTGCAGTACAGCGTTTTAACCACTGCGCCACGAGGCAGGATTGGACAGATGGTGGTATCCATATTTCTGCTTCTCAAAAAAGGGAAATGTGAAGGAGATTTGGGAGGAATAGTTGGTGTGCTGCCAAGCATCTGTGCCTCAGGCTGTTGCCTCAGTCTGTTTAATGAAAGGGCTGGCCCTAAGCTTTCCCTGTACCAGTGTTCTTCTTTTTGCCTTAATCCTGCATCTTAAGTATAAGGCCAATGCAGATATAATGAGGGTGTATGTATATGTTTAGAGATCCTCTGTTGCCATAGGTTACGCCTCTCTTTGGTCGATACGCCACAGGAATGGAGAAAATCTCCTAAACTCCAGGAATGGTTCTACTGTATACATAAAGCTGTCTTCTTAAAAGTATTTGAAGCCAAACTGAACACAGAGACTTTTTTTTTCCTTCACCGCAACAACTCAATTTCATTAAGTAATAAGATATTGAAGAAAACGTTTGAAAAGACGTCGGTGGACTCATTAACTACTGCAAATGAGCAAAACAACATGATTTCCTTTAATTGCCTTTCTCCTCCAGCATACACGCACAATTTATGTAATTGGATACTATTGTGAGACAAGACGATAATCAATGCCAAGGGGCTCTTCCAGTGAGCTATACAGCAATTTGATGGCACATTCAGATGAAGGAGACCAGAAAAGCCAATGCAGCCTTAAATTAGAATTCCAGGGTTCACCCATGACCACCTCACCAAAAATAGTCACCGGAGGAACACAAAACAGGAAAGGGCTGAGTTAGTGAAAGCAGTATAAAAATTCCGACATTCACATAAAGAAACATTATGGGATGGCTACATTCATGCTCAGATTGTGGGCTATAAATATCAAGCTTGGCTCTACAAGTGGAGGTTGTTGTCGGCGGCCATGTTGTTAGAATGCTGAATTTGTTCTGGTTTGTGATCTGAACTTTAAAGGAGCTAACCCAGGAGCTGAAACAATTTGAGAAGTTTGGGCAGCTCCTATAATGTTCAGATTAAAATCCCCAGTGGACTCATTACCCCACTGACATGGAAACCACTACCTTTCATGGGCCTCTACTATTAGGCAGAGACAAGCAACCACTTCAAGAGGTAGATGTAGCCAGGAGTGGCAACTAGAATCCCACCAACTATTTCTCTTGACCATCTCTCTGTAATGGTCCCATCTTCCTGCACTGCAGGAGATGCTGTCCTGTCCTTTCAGCGTTACCTGGGGGCCGTACTGCAATGGATGCAGGAAAATGGGCTGAGGCTGAACCCAGACAAGATGGAGGTTCTGAGGGTGGGTGCCCCCACTGTCGGTGGCTTGGGTGACTCTCTCTCATTTTGGGGGGGGGGGTCACCCTTGCCGCAAAGAGTGGGGTCCACAGCCTGGGGATTGATCTGGACCCAGAACTCACCATGGAAACTCAGGTGGCGCCGGTGGTCCGTTCCGCCTTTTTCCATCTTTGGCGGATAGCCCAGCTGCGACCCTATCTCGATATGGGGGTGCTCACTACCTTGGTTCATGCGCTCCCTTCTCTTATTGTCTGCCTTCCATCTTGTTGAATTTGTGTATTATGTAATAATTCTTTTGTATTTATCTGATTATTATATGTTGTAAGCCACCTAGAGTGGTTGTAATTGACCAGATAGGCAGGATAGATAGATAGATAGATAAATAAATAAATAAATAAATAAATAAATACATACATACATACATACATACATACATACATACATACATACATACATACATACATACATACATACATACATAGACAGACAGACAGACAGACAGACAGACAGACAGATAGATAGATAGATAGATAGATAGATAGATAGATAGATAGATAGATAGATAGATAGATAGATAGATAGATAGATAGATAGATAGATAGATAGATAGATAGATAGATAGATAGATAGATAGATAGATAGAGTATACCATAGTGGCAGCAATGTGTGCTTGTTACTGACTGCCTGCCTATCTGTCTGTTTCATCTAGTCACCCAAGGTAAAATGATTCTATAACTATAGGACATCAGATCAACAGTGTTGAAACACAGGATGCAGATTTGAACAAAGTGTGCCCATTGCACATTGGGGTGGGTGGGTTAAAGATACTATAATTGAAATAAAAATCCTATGCATCTCATCATATGTCATAGTCTAACTGTAGCAGGGCAGGACTTTGACCAGGGAGCTTGTATGTCTGCTTTTGAACCTCCTGTCCAGCCACTAACTATGGGAGTTGTAATCTGAAAAACTAATTCTTCCAAGGTCTGCCTAGGAGATTTGTTCCATTGAGCAGAGTGAGGGGTCTCATCTTAGGCAGTTAATTGAAAGCCCTATGAGGATCACTAAAATTCAGATGGAAGTTGATGTGCCTGATACACAGAAGACTTGCATTTTAGCTCAAGCAGCATTCAAGGTCAAACAACCTGAGATAATGGCTATGCCATTAGAAGCTGACAACACATTTTTCCTCTGATTATGTCATTCCTTCCATCAGACTTCCAAACAAAGCCCATGTTTATCTCCTGACAACAATCATTAAAAAAATTAAAAGGAACTAATTTGCAGCATGCAAAAGTGAAGAAAGCGCATTTTAGGAAAAACAGGCATCTTTAACCTCCTAAGAGAGCTTTGCTTCTAAATATATGTTCAGTGTATTGTCTAGTTTTATCACTAACAGAGTTCCCTTTAAGAGGCAAGTATACTTTCTATTGTTCATCCATCTTTTGCCATTTTCTGCTTGGGGATTTAGAATTCACCCACTGATGCGAGCAACATTTTGCCTCAGGAGGCATATTTTGAGAATACAGATTCTCAAAATATGAACATTATTAGTTTCATTCTTAAGAATTTCACCAACATTCTCATCTCATCCCATTTCTAATTGCATTGTGAGTCTTTCCCCCTCCCCTCATCCTATATGAAAATGTGGGCATATTTTACATCTCTTTTTAAACTGTGCATTTTAATGTGTTTTCATGAATGTAAATGTTTTACTCTTCATTTCCCAATAACACTATTGTTGTATGCCTTCAAGTCACTTCCAACATGGAGACCTTATATGTTACTGACTTCCCACTTTTAGTTGTGCTGATTTTTGTTTCAAAAGTATGCTTTATTGAGGCACATTTTATCTTTGTTAAATGTTGTACAACCTGAGAAGTACATAGATTTCCAAGACCAAGATGGGTTTCATTCCATTGTCAGTCTGTGAAGGTACGGCATTGATATTGTCATAGTAATATGCAAACCTAACAAATTCCATTCTTATTTGAGAAGCACTAAGAAACAAAAAATATAAGCAGCCAGTTGTTTAATTATGATATAAAGAAAATGGGTGCCTTTAAAATATTCTACATTAGGAACCAAAATGTCCTATTGGAAACTACCTACTGAAGAAGATGTAGTCTTCCAAATACATTCTTCAATAAAAGTTCAATCTGAAAAGAGACCAACATCTGTCTGGACTGTACTTACATGCTGTCAAGTCAGAACTAACGTAACTCTAACAGGACTTTCATGAAAGTGAGATATTTAAGGAGTGACTTTACCAGTTCCATACCCAGTGAGTTTCTCTGGCTGAATGGGGATTCAAACCCAGGCCTCCTGAGTTCTAGTCTGCAACTCTGTCCATTACACCACACTAGGAACTGGATAAACCTAGTTTAATTCCAAATAGGTCCAGTCTGAATGTGTCCAATCTATATTACACACTTCTATCAGTTTCATGCTAATTTAAGTACCACGGTTCCATTCTATTGAATTTTGGGATCTGCAGTCTAGCCAGCTGGAAAAAATAACGGAGAAAAACAAAGTTGGGGTAGGGAGGACAAAATGACATAGCACTTCAAAGGCTAAGACGTTCATTTCAGTGTGAGCCTTCATGGCTTAACATTCACTTCTTTAGATGCAGACATTCATTCATTAGGCATCCTTCAGTCTCGAAAGACTATGGTAACATGCTCTGTATGGAGGACTTGGAACAGCGTCTAGTGTGGCTGAGGAGGCCAATTCACGAGTGACAATTCCTTCCACACTGAAGACAAATCCAATCTGTACCCTGTCCAGCTCCCTGGTTTTGCTGCTTTCGTAACTGCCTCTTTGCCTCGGCCTGCTGGACAAGGGTCTCTTCAAATTGGGAGAGGCCATGATGCACCGCCTGACTCCAGGCTGAATGCTCAGATGTCAGGGTTTCCCTGAGATCCATTCCTAAGGCCTTCAGATCCCGCTTGCAGATGTCCTTGTATCACAGCTGTGGTCTCCCTCTGGGGCGCTTTCCCTGCACTAATTCTCCATACAGGAGATCTTTTGGAATCCGACCATCAGCCATTCTCATGACATGCCCAAGCCAACATAGACAGCGCTGTTTCACTAATGTATATATGCTAAAAATTGCAGCTCGTTTGCACATCCCACAGTTATTGCATTGCAGTGAGATACATGTCCAGATGAGGATACAGATAATAGACAAAGTGACAATGGTTGGCTGTGAATATCATGGAGATAAGCTAGGTAGACCTGGCTATCCCAGAAATGCTAAGACTTATTTATGGGATGAAGATCAGACTCTGCCAAGGGACAAAACTATTTTTTGCTGTTGTTGTTCATAAGATATTACAGAAAATTGGGTTTCATATATCTTCCTCTCAAGGTTCCCTTGCTTATTCTTTTTCTGTACAATTATTTGGAACTTCAGAGCTCGGAGGGACCCTATGGATCATTGAGTCAAGCCCCTATCAAGGAGGCACAGTAGTGACTGAACTCTTAAACCCTGCTGTCGTAGCCAGGTGCCTAAGCCACTGAGCTATAGCTACATTTCTACAAAGGGAGACTCAAAAGGGGTACAGAAACTGACTACATTTGACAAATTCATCAGAGCAACTATGAAGTCTCATGGTGTAAAATAGTTGTAAATTGTATCAGGGGAGGTTTTGCCCAAGCTGATGAAAATACAGATTTGTAATTGGGGTAGACAATGGTCACACTAGGTCTTTCCTCAGATAAATAAAAGCAGTTGACTGTGGGTATTCAATTATTATAGAATACTGTTGTTTCTGCATCATAAACCCTTACATGAATATGGGGCATTTTCATTCCCCTGCAATATATCAACATTCCCATGGTATCAGAAAATACCCTAGATGTCATTTAATGCAACTTCTTGTTTTTGTTTTCAATCTGCCTGGATGAAGTAGACCTTAAGGTCCAAACAAAGAACATGTATTGTCTAAGATGTGACTTGACAGCTGTTTTCCATACAACATATATAACATTTAAACGGCCTTCCTTTATATTTGCCTTCCTTTTCTGCATATCTCAGTATTTTTTACATAGTTTACACACCCAGCATCTGGAAATTAGATAGTGCACTCAACAACAACTCCCTTGTGATTATGGCTTTGTAATGTAAATTTATATGGCAGGGGTTTTTTTAATTTTAAAAAAAACCAATCCTAAATCCTTTAAATGTCACTAATTTAAACGGAGCCTCTGAATGCTGATTTCATTAGATGAGATTTCCAGATTGCTCCCAAGTCAGCCGTATCGTTTCATAATAATTTATTCTAACATGATCATGATGATTATAGTTGGGTCCCTAAGCACTCAGATCATATCACGGAGAGAACAGAATTGATAAAATCTGCAGCTAGCTAAAAGCTTTCTGTTTCTGAAACTAAAAGGAAAGACAAGTTATTTCAAACATATGCAAGATCATTTCTAGTCTTTCATCCGTGCTGTCACGTGACTAGGGCAAAGTGGGTTGGCTCAATCACTTTGCAAAATGAAACCTGGGCTTAGAATATTAATAGTTTTTTTAAAAAAAGAAGCAGTCAATGGCTGAAATTCTGTTGGCATACATTTATACTCTGGTATGCAGATTACCAGTCGAGACGATACCACTCTGGTGGCAGAAAGTGAGGGGGAATTAAAGAACCTCGTAATGAGGGTGAAAGAGGAGAGGTCTGAAGCTCAACATCAAAAGAACCAAGATCATAGCCTCTGGTCCCATCACCTCCTGGCAAACAGAAGGGGAAGATATGGAGGCAATGACAGATTTTACTTTCTTGGGCTCCATGATCACTGCAGATGTCACAGCAGTCATGAAAGTAAAAGAAACCTGCTTCTTGGGAGGAAAGCAATGACAAACCTAGACAGCATCTTAAAAAGCAGAGACATCACCTTGCCAACAAAGGTCCGCATAGTCAAAGCTATGTTTTTTCCAGTACCGTAGTGATGTATGGAAGTGAGAGCTGGACCATAAAGAAGGCTGACCATCGAAGAATTGATGCTTTTGAATTGTGGTGCTGGAGGAGACTCTTGAGAGTCCCCTGGACTGCAAGGAGAACAAACCTATCTGTTCTGAAGGAAATCAACCCTGAGCGGTCACTGGAAGGACAGATCGAGGCTTCAGTACTTTGGCCATCTCATGAGAGAAGAGAAATCTCAAACTGTCAAAGGCTTCCCAAGGGTGAAATTAATGCCTTGGGAGCCTCAGAACTCAAAGTAAGGGGATAGGAAATTTGTAATTAATTACATCAATGCTGTCCATCATCTATAAAGCTATCCATCTATGAAGCTATGACATCATCTATCTTGAGAAACATAAATTTACATCAACAGGATTGTAGCCATTGTGTTGCTCATTATTTTGTTTATGAAGACCATTATTATTATTTATAATGATGATTAAAATTCATGTGCACTTTACTTTGCATTTCACCTAATATGCAGCTTTGACCAATATACACATTTTGCAAGCATTTTTAACTGTGATGCGTTTTTCAATGTTGTATTCATATTTTTTTTCTGGCATACCCTTGCCCCTAAAATATGAAATTGTGTGTACATTATTGGGGAATACTCTTGCAGAATTTGGAGAAATCCATATTTCATAAGATAATTCAAGTCTGGTTTGAAAGGTAATTAGGCACCTCCACATTAAAATGCAAAGCCCATTTCCCATTTAACACTAATCTTAGTTAAAGTTTCCTACACTCAAATGGCAGGCACTGTTCCTTGTGCCAGATGTGGCTACTAAACCTGCATAAATGCATTTTGAATGTGTGCTTTCCATTTCTTTCATCCCAAATATAAAACTTGATCTATTAATCCCAAAAACATGGCCAAGGATTCTGCAGCATGTCTCCGCAAGATATTGTAAGGAATAATGTTGATCCTCTGACAACAAAACAAGCCTATTCTGATTTTGGGTGGGATACACAATTAAAGCAGCTGCCATACTTTAAAACTGGCACGTACGGAATAAGAAAATGGATTGTATAGCTATTTTTCCTATTGCCAGCTCTGATGCAGTTTTTATGCTGCAACTTATAAACTTTCAAGTGCAGTGGAAGATCATTTATCTAATCTCTATGATACAGCGAGGCCTGCTTCTTGGGAGGAAAGTGATGACAAACCTAGATAGCATCTTAAAAAGCAGAGACATCACCTTGCCAACAAAGGTCCGCATTGTCAAAGCTATGGTTTTTCCAGTAACAATGTATGGAAGTGAGAGCTGGACCATAAAGAAGGCTCACCACCAAAGAATTGATGCTTTTGAATAGTGGTGCTGGAGGAGACTCTTGAGAGTCCCCTGGACTGCAAAGAGAACAAACCTATCCATTTTGAAGGAAATCAATCCTGAGTGCTCACTGGAAGGACAGATCCTGAAGCTGAGGCTTTAGTATTTTGGCCATCTCATGAGAAGAGAAGACTCTCTGGGAAAGACCTGAATGCTGGGAAAGTGTGAGGGCAAGAGGAGACGGGGACGACAGAGGCCGAGATGGTTGGACAGTGTCATCGAAGCTACCAACATGAATTTGACCAAACTCTGGGAGGCAGTGAAAGACAGGAGGGCCTGGCGTGCTCTGGTCCATGGGGTCACGAAGAGTCAGACACGACTTAATGACTAAACAACAACAACAATGACACAGTTAGAATGTTACCCTGTAAAAATATGAGCTATTGCTCTCAGGAGATTCTAATTTAAATTAGCTTCTACCAGGGTGGGTAGGGGGGTTGGAAAGACTAATAAATGGAAATAACTTTCCAGATATCTCATTCTGAATTACTTAAAAATAGCCTTGGTCAACACTATTTTTCAGTCTAATAGTTGTTTCTGTACCATGATCTCACTAAGGATATGTTACAGAGTATTTTACCTTATAAATGTTATTCGATAGATATCCTGCCTTTTTTCAATTTCCTGGGCATTGAAGTAGGAAGTAGGATTGATAGATGGATGGATGGGTGGATTCTAGGAATTTTTTTAATCTTTCCTTTCCCCTCTTTCTGTGCTGCAGAGCCATGGCATAGTTAGAAAAGAATGCAGATGGTTTTGGTGTCAATTTGAGACATTTACACATCATTCATGGTCAGTTGGGTGGCATCAAGGGTATTTTGGTTTTTTTTGTTTTTTACAAATCAAGATGGTGATGGGTGTGTCCTTTCATTCTTGGGACGTGATTGTGTGATCAGATTTCTTCTTCAGCATTTGCATTTATATTTCCAGTGGTTGCTGTAACTCAGAGGAAACCAATGGGTGGGGTGTGGAATGCCATTTAGCCTGCAGAGAAAAATGCAGGAAGATACAGCACCAATGTGATAAGAAGGAAAAGACGTACATATAGCGAAATACAGCAGACTAGAACAGGATACAGGGCCTTGCCTAGATTCCTCCAAGAATTATAATGAAGCCAAAGTACACCCTAGTTATTGGGATTGTTTGCAAATTGTTCTTTGTAATAAGTTATCCCCAAATTCTGCAAGTCTCACGCATAGGAAAAAAAAATACCTCACAGTCATTCCTAATGGTGCTGCTTAAAGAACTGCAGCTCACAAAGATTCTTATCAAAGATCTAGTAGTAGTAGGCATCCTTCAGTCTCGAGAGACTATGGTAACATGCTCTGTATGGAGGTCTTGGAACAGTGTCTTGTGTGGCTGAGAAGGCCAATTCGAGAGTGACAATCTCTTCCACATTGAAGACAAATACAATCTGTCCCCTGTCCAGCTCCCTGGTTTTGCTCGTTTCGGGACTGCCTCTTTGCCTCGGCCTGCTGTACAAGTGTCTTTTCAAATTGGGAGAGGCCATGATGCACCGCCTGCCTCCAGGCTGAACACTCAGATGTCAGAGTTTCCCATCTGTTGAGGTCCATTCCTAGGCCTTCAGATCCCGCTTGCAGATGTCAAAGATCTACATCACATCTAATTTTTAAAAGGGGTTAAAACAGCCATGGACAGCACTATTTTTCAGCCCTTTTTGATGCTGCTTTATCTCATTCCTTGCTCTTTAAAAAAAAAACTTTATTCCTTTTTTATTAGTATTATTACTGCAGCAAGGTGAAATGAAGGGTGCTTCTATGTGAAAGTTTTGGGGTTGTGAGATAGCTGGAGGTACATTGAATCAATACTTCACAACCTGTCATCCGCCTCACAATTAAATTAAGATTTGACTAGGTATCGTCCACAATCTGTGATGGTCCAGAGAATTTCTGACTATTGTATTTTTCCATGACTAATGCTCCACTTCTAGACATTTGTTGTTTAACAAATTCATTTATTCAGGTATAGACAAACTTAAGAGCTGACCCAGTGTTATCAAATTAGTTGTCACTAGTTTAGTCTGTGAATCTTAATGAATATCCTTTAAGTACGATTAAATCAAGGTCCAACATGATAAATGAACACAATACAATTCAAAATGAAGAACTAGAATGGATTCAATTGTAATTAAATCTATTATCCATGTTCTTGTAATTATTTTTTTTCCAGGGGATTATCTTAAAGGAGGACATTTATTGAGAAAGAACATATAGCAAATGCTCATGCTTTATGCACATAGCCAGCTCTTCAGACATGTAACCTAGATAAAGGGTTGAATTTAGACTAAGGTTCTTGTGCTTGTCTCTTATTGAAATCAATGAGACTCAAACAAAATCATGACTAATTTGTCCCTTTGATATAAATGGAGCTGAATATGAATCAACTGGCCCACCATGACCCACTTCAACACAGTGTATGCTTTTGGACTGCCATACCTTAAAACACCTACAGCTACTCCCATCTACATGTGCTCCATTTATGAATCAAAACTTTTATGATTAATGTACTGGTAGCAAGCCAGTAGAACCTATTTCTGAATAAATTGCCATTAAAGGTTTCTTTCATTAGATGATGAGGCCTAATTGTAGCGAGACTACCCAAGAACACATAATGAACTGAGCACTTAATGAATTGAAATAATTGGGAGAGTAATAGCTGTGATAGTAATTGGGGAAGCTCTACTGAAAAGAAACATAGGATGCTGTAAAACTCTAGCTTCTTTTTCATTGTTGATGTAGCAGTGGGATTGACAAAGAGGGGTTGAATTGTTGAGTGGTACAGTATTCCCATTAGAAGATCCACTTTGGAACTGGGTGCAAACACATTATCAGACCTATTTGAACATAATTAAAATGGAACTTTAAAGTGGACACTTGCTCTTCTGCTGACTGCATTCGCCACTCACTGCACTTTTTCAGTTTGTTTCTCGCCTGATCATTTATGGAACAGTTTGTACGCCCATGAAGATAAAATTGCTAAAGGAGGCACAGAAAAAAAAAACACAAAAAGTTTTATCCTGGAATGAACTGGAATTAGTTACTTCTAATCAAAGACAATCCTGTACCCCTATTTCATTTCCTTGGAAGGAATTAAAATATGTTCTAGTCAATGAAATCATGAGACCTATACTGATATTTTATCATCTGTGCCTCCATTTGCAGGCCCCATTAGTTCTTTTGTCTATGGATTTCCAATTTTTTCATACAGTCTTGATGCTTCCTGATGACAGTGTACTGCAATGTTTATTTAAATTCCACTGTCTTGTTAAATAACAAAGAAAGAAAAAATAAAAACAGTCCTATTGCTATTTATTCCTTGACACTCAATGCGAGCATTCAGTTGTGTGTTTTTTTAGTGTCTACGCAAACTTGCTCTTTCAATCATTCTGCATTTATTCATAGGTTGCTGCTGCCACCCTTCCGCACTATATTCTATCATCCTTTTCCCTCCATGCATGGACATCCTCCGTCACACTCCTAGCAAACACCCACACACTCTGTGCCCATCAGCTTCCAGCCCCTTCTCAGTATTGATGGGCCTTTTCCCCTTTCCTCCTGTCATCCTTTGGCAGCATGACAGTGCCAAACGGAAAGTGCAAGTCAGCCAAGTATGTGTTCAACTTCCTTTGCACACAAGACACTAGTGAAGAGATGCATTATTTAGATCACTGGTTCTTAACCTTGGGTTACTCAGGAGTTTTGGACTGCAACTCCCAGAAGCCTTCACCACCAGCTGTCCTAACTGGGGTTTCTGGGAGTTGCAGTTCAAAAGCATCCGAGTAACAAAGGTTAAGAACCACTGATTTAGATAATGGCAACATTCATACCCTGACAATCCTGCCTTCTGGCTCAAGGAAAATTTACCTAACTGTTTTTCTCTACCCTTTATCCTCATAACAGTCCTATGAGGTAGGCCAGGTTGGGAGAGCCCAAGGCCACACAGTGCATTTCACAGTGCTGGGGAGACTTGAACTCAGATGTTCCAGGTCTTGAGCAAAGCACTCTGAATCTTCACACTACCCTGATTTAGCTTTATGGCGACAGCTGTGAGAAAATGTTTTCTTTGTGTTGGCTTACCAGCTCCCCAACTTTGTTCTCCAAAATCCTCTGAGAAATATAACACCGCTGGCAAAAACTGAGTGTGATTAACAAGTACTATCATTAATTGGCAAGGATGTAGTATTCCTATCAAAATACTCCACATGGCCCCAAATGATCAAAGCTACTTTCCATGTCAAATGCATTATAGAACAAAAGAAAACCTGTCTGACACTGCCTTAAGAAGATTGTCTCTGGTATCGCCCTTCATTGTGATAAAATAATAATGCTGTATCAGTTGCCCTCACATGACAGAACTGGTACTGTAAATGCATCTCTACTGTTATTGCAGCTTTTTCCCTTCAGCTAGGCAATTCCTTCAAAACTCTGCGCCTGGGCAATCAGACTTTTAAATGAAGTATGCAACGGCCAATCATGAAACAAAAGCAAGTTAATCTACACCATGTACAAGGAAGCAAACCTATGCTAGTATAAATTAGATGTCTTTTTGCTGATTAAGAGATCTCTGCTTCTACCAATTGGCTATATTTATTATCTGTTTTGACACTGTGTCAGCCATATTTGGTTAGAGCTGTTTGGTCATTCTCTTGCTTTAACTCTGGCCTACTTCCTTGATGGTAAAGGTAAAGGTAAAGGTTCCCCTTGACATTTAGTCCAGTTGCTTCCGACTGGGGTGTGGTGCTCATCCCCGTCTCCAAGCCGTAGAGCCAGCGTTTGTCCGAAGACAGTATCTGTGGTCACGTGGCCAGCGCAACTAGACACAGAACGTCGTTACCTTCCCACCGAGGTGATACCTATTTATCTACTCGCATTTACATGCTTTTAAACTGCTAGGTTGGCAGGAGCTGGGACAAGCAACGGGAGCTCACTCCGTCATGTGGATTCGATCTTACAACTGCAGGTCTTCTGACCTTGCAGCACAGAGGTTTCTGCAGTTTAACCTGCAGCACCACCACGTCCCTTCCTTGATGGTACCAGTAGATTAAATATGATAGCAAGCTAAAGGCATTTTGCTGCTGGATTGTCCTTGTTGATCCAGGTGACAACCGATCTGGTATGGACTTCTGTTTATTCCTTCATATCATAATTGATGGTTGGTGGACACAGCTGGTCTGGCTTCTCAGCTGAGACCTGTCTAACTTGGGAGA
Source organism: Pogona vitticeps (assembly GCF_051106095.1). NCBI lineage: Eukaryota > Metazoa > Chordata > Lepidosauria > Squamata > Agamidae > Pogona > Pogona vitticeps. The sequence goes on along the minus strand of NC_135786.1, from coordinate 223,463,194 downwards.
CCCTTCAGGTAGCAACATTAGTGCCAGCGTAACCTCACCGAAGCATGCAAGCCTCTCCACTTCAACAAGGCCTGTGCCCATGGAGGGGATGGTGATGGTGATCAAAAAACACCAGACACAGTCAATCAAAATTATAAAAACATTGACTGGCATTATATAACACAACGATCTCCAACCTATTCCTAAAAGTAGCTCTGAAGTCTGTTCCTGTAATAAAACAGCTTCATGAAAATATCTGTCCCCACGCAAAGGTCCATTAACGTTTCTCTGTAAAGATGAGGACCAATATCAGAATGGAATTTCTCCAGATCTTATGCTCCATAAGATACAGGATGAATTCCTTAAGTAGACCCATTTATTGTATTGTCTTTTATCTCACCAACATAATATAATATCGTTCTGTTTCATTATCACTGAATCAAGTGAGCATTGTACTGGAGGGACCCCAGTGCATGCAAAGATGTAATAACAGTTTAACAGCCACTTACTGCCTAATTACTACTCTCTAAATTGTCCCTGTCTCTCTAGTTAGAAAAAAATTAAGAGGTGCTAACCTCTCTGTTGTAATGTACGAGGGAAATTTTGTAACAGGAAGTCTCTCATAGATTGGGTGGGCTGCCTCGCTGTCAATAGATAAGCGGGGGTAGGTAGAAGAGAATCTTGCTACCATTGGCTGAATTGCTGTGAACAAGCTGGGCATGGATTTTTGTTTTCTTAGCAAGGGCCTCTGAGCCAAAAGGTCCAGAAGCAGGTTCACTATTTCTCCCCAACCCTTTCCTCAGCAAGCTAGAGTTGCTAGGATGCCGTAGGACAAAATCAAGTGAAATCAGACTTTTTAAGCTTATCATTGTATGAGCAAAAATCAGGCTTGGCCATCAGTCTAGCTATATTCTGTCTTGTGGAATGTGAGGACACCATCTTATTCTTCCCCACAGCCAGCAAAGTATCTTTGTCAGGCCCTTCAGGAAGGGTGGCCCTACCATTAGGCACAGTAAGGCACACACCTCAGGTGGAAGATGTTGGACGGAAACCATTCCCCACTCCCCAGCCGGGCCCTCCAACTGTTGCCCTGTTCTGGAGGACAGAGTTGGGCCTGCCACCTAGCTCATTCTCATTCCCTAAATTGACCTCCCGCCATCAGCTGTTGATGGAACATGATATCTCACCACCAGTGCTAAACTAAGACTCAGAAGGCAGTCCACTCAACTTCTATATACAAAATGAGAGAGGAAAGACATTTTTGCCTCAAGAGGCAAAATACATTGGGTTGGCCCCATATCTGAGCTATATGGATTCAGAGCATATAAATATTTCTGGTTTTTCAAATTTATTAATTAATTTTTCTCTTTATAGAGGTAGGGTGGGGCAAAGGATAACTGGGATAAGGATACATTTAGAGGGGGTGGATTTGAACGGTCACATTACAAATTGGTATTTTTCCCCATAATAATTCTAAATAATCCCTTCTAAGAATAATTCCGATTATCATACAAAAATATATACATTATACAGAAAAATTCAGACAGGTATTTTGTACTTCCCATTATTAATTATGTAACTGGCCTTTTTTGCAACCATGTATATAATGGCAGACAAGTTTCCTGATTGTCCTTTTTCTTTTTTAGATTCAACCGTTCTGTTAGCATATCCATTTCTGCAGTTTCCAGTATTTTCCCTATCAGTTTGTCTATTCCAGACTCCTTCCAGTGTTTCGTGAATACTATTCTTGTCGCTGTTATCATACGGATGGCCAAGAATGCTTTTTCAGAATCTAATGTATTAGGCAAAATATTTAGTAGAAAAAATTCTGGTATCATCCATATTGGAGTTTCTAATATCTCTTACAGTATCTGATTGACTTTGGTCCAATATTTTTGGGCTTCTTTACACATCCACCACATGTGGATAATACACATCCACCACATGCAGAATATTTTCATTTTGGATACAACTAGCAGCATAGCTACCAGCCAGGCCTGGTGGGGGACATTGGAAGTTGTAGTCCATAACCTTAAGTTTTCCAAGCTCTGGTATCAATAGTGAAATCCAATAGTAAGTTTCAACAAATATAGGCCTATTGAATCAGTGGAGATTTGGTAACTCAACTTGTCTATGACTTCTATTGATTCAGTGAGCCTACTCTGAAACTTACTACTGGATTTCAACCAGTATAAAGGCAGTTTTATGTACTGCTAATACACAAAAAAGTTAAACAATCTTTCTTAGGCCACATGATAAATCAATAGGAGCGCAATGTATCAAATCAAAGAGCCCATATTCCTCTAGTTATGTTTTTAATCATTAGCTTCGACTGTGTCTCTCTGTTGTGGTGGTTGATTGTTATGTTTTCCTCGATGCAAATATGAATCACTGCAATTATTTATTCATCATGGCCTGAGCTTAGGATAATGAAAATCCAATTGAAAAATGACAAAGGGCAGATGAGAGCCGGATTAGTCAGTAAGACAATGTGTTTGTTTCTCAGACTCAAAGGAAATAAAAGAAGAGTCTCTGGCTGACAACAAACAAACAGCTTATCTCCATTCCAAATAACACCATCTTTTAAGAGTTTCTCAGATATTGATCACAGAGTGAACCAGTTTTTCCCTTGTGCCTTGTTTAATGTATCTAATACTTCATTCCAACTGTAAAATTGCAATCAGTTCATTGATCCCCATTGAAGCTCAAAAACATGGACCAATATGGGACTTTTCAACAAACATTTCTCCAGCAATGTTTCCAGAATATGGGCATTTGGCCCTACTCAAGAGGACTTCATTTGGTGTTAATGTAGTTTCCAGAAGGGGATGATCAGTATACTATTATAGTTAGAGTGCTGTGCTAGGACTTGGAAGACCCAGCTTCATACAGTGGTGCCCCGCTTGACGATTACCCCGCTCCACGACAAATGTGCTTTACAATGGGGTTTTTGCGATCACAAAACAATGTTTCAAAGGGCGATTTTCGCTTCATGACTATCAGTTCCCTGCTTCGGGAACAGATTCTTTGCGTTACGACAATCTAAAAACAGCTGATCATCAGGTTTCAAAATGGCCACCCACTGTGAAAAATGGCTCCCCGCTGTGTTTAGGATGGATTCCTCGCTTAACAGGTATGAGAAAATGGCCGCCCTATGGAGGATCTTCGCTGGACGATGAGGTATTTAGCTCATTAGAACGCATTAATCGTTTTTTAATGCATTCTAATGGGTTTTTTTACTTTCGCTTGCCAACAATTTCATTGCACAGCGATTTTGCTGGAACGGATTATCATCATCAAGCGAGGCACCACTGTATCTCCACTGACTCATAAAACTTCCTGGGTAATCTTGGCCACAATTTCTCAGCCCGACCCAATCTCTAATGGTTATTATGAGGAAGGAGGTGGGCCATGTATGCCATCTGCATGAAAAGCAAGGAAGATGGAAGAGGAGGAAGAGGAGGAAGAGATATTGACATTGTCTCTTCCACATTGCTGATTGGGTGACTACAATACACTTGAAGATATATTTCAAAATGAGGGAATCATATATGTTTTTGTGTCTTATTAGTGGTATTGGTAGTAGTAGTTGCAGGTGTGATCTGATAACGATCTGAATTTCTGAAACCTCTTCATACATACAGTCTTAAGAAACTGACCATGTATTCTGCATGACTTCAACATCAAGTCAATATTTGTGCAGTAGTGGTGGATCTGGATGCACTGAAAACATACAATTAGGCATGTGCATTGTCTTTAGACAAATGTGTAAATAGGGACTTTGGGGGCAACTACAAGGTGTAGCAAAGAAGTTGGGGGCAATCCTCAGGCAGAATGGCAATCACCCCGGATCCTTTGTGTTAAATCTGACATTTCTGGGATTAAAAATGTTAAGATAAAACAGGTGATTAAAAGTGGGGAAAGGGACATTGGAAGTTTCAGTACCTTATCAAGAAGAAGCTGAGCCAATGCCAAAAGAGAAGATGGAAAGTGTTCACCCTTTTTGCACACTACAGAGGGTCCCTGAGTAAGTGGCAGCTGCTGCTCTATGCATGCTATTGTGCAAAGCGAGGAACTTTTATTGGCATTACATATTGCCTGGGCTTTGCATCTACACATTTTCTTTCTATCCCTCTCTCCTTTTAAGAAGCTTAATTAGTTGCCTAACTAGGACTTAGAGTGTGTGCATGTTTATGGCTGCACATGCATGCACATGTCCAAAGGAAAGCCCGCATTCCTGTATGGATTTTGAGTGTTCATTTTAGGATACATGATCTATCTTTCTTCCTGCCCACTTCGGTTTGGCTTTTCAATACAGTGGTATCACTGCCAAAGTTCATGACAGCTGCCTTCTGCTTCTCCTTTTTTTTGGGCTGGAAGTAGACAAACCCGCAGATACTTATCATGGAGTATCTACGAAAATTCACAGAGTCAGGCCTCAACCTGTGGGTTCTTAGTGGGGTACAAATTAGGCCAGTGGTTCCCAAAATTGGATCCCCAGATGTTCTTGGGCTACAACTCCCAGAAATCCTGGCCAGAACAGCTAGTGATGAAGGCTTCTTTGGAGTTTTAGTCAAAGAACATCTGGGGACCCAAGGTTGGGAACCACTGGATTAGGTCATGAGGCCATTGCCCATCTCTCCTTGTGACCTTTGAGTTCGACTAATACATGTATTGCCTAATACGGATTTGTCCCTCTCCCCACATCGCTAGCTTTGTCACTTGCATATATTTGGCCATGTGTCTGATGATGTGTTCCAATCACCACTTCTCTTTTCTGAAAGGTTTCTCATCTTTTAATAACAGTATGACAGGCAAGTGCAACATGGGCTCTTCCATGCTTGGAACAGCTGTAGCTACTGCATTTCATTGGTACGGATGAGTGAGAAGGTTATTTGGACTTAAAAGAAAAAATAAGACTGGTACCCTACTGCTAGTCCCAACTAGAGGAGATCCACTGATGTAATTGGATTTATGTAAGTGTTGGCTTACTATTCAGCATTTCATTCAAGGATTCTTTTATCTAGCTGAGACTACCAATAAGACATTGGCCTAAGAACTTACCACTGTTTACTTATTCTTTCATAAATGGGGCAGAAATAAAGGGAGAATTCCAGGGGGGACCCAGTCTGAGTGCGTGAGGAAGTATAATGGAAGATATTTGTTTTCTAATTTCTTTGTATTATCCATCAGCTTGATTTGTGATATACCCTATTGGCGTAGAACCATAAAAGCCAGCGGGGAGAAAATCAACTTTTAAAAAGTAACACAAGATGGCAGCATCTGCTTAAGTTTCATAGATAAAAACACCACAACAAAGTGTTTGTCAGTACCGCACTTTATCACAATTAATAGATAGACAAAGAACATAAAGGTCACCCTTTTGTCTTCCCTAATAACCTATTTGGGATGGAAAAACGTTCAATATGTCCTTTGCTACAGTAGAATATATGAGAATAACCTTCTCGTGGGCACAGACCATTTGAGTCAACTGAAAATGAATTTTGTAAATGTTCAGAGACACTTTCTGCATTTTTATTCCACTTGCTATTAATATTATTTATGATTTCCTTCTTATTATTTTGCAATTTGCATGTTCCAGAGTGAGACCTGAAAGTGAAGTAGGTTTCATTGCTCAGTCCTGTTGGATTGAACCATGATTAACAAGGCAAAAAGCTAAATATGAGGCACATGTAGCCTTCTAGATATTGTCAAATAGGAACGCCCAGTAGCTTTGCTGCCTAGGGCTGAAGGAAACAATGGTTCAATAATAACTAGAGGAGAAAAACCATCCCTCCAATGGCCCTTGTCTTTTCTCAAACTTCCTCTTGGTATTTCTCTACAACACACCTGAGTCAGCACCACTGTAATGCGCTCTACGTGGGGCTACCTTTGAGGTTGCTGCAGAAACTACAGGTGGTGCAGAATGCGGTGGCCAGATTACTTAGTGGAGTGAAAAAATTACCAACATATTTCGCCCACTCTGGCCGCATTGCATTGGCTGCCCATCCGATTCCACATCGACTTCAAAGTGCTGATGCTTACGTACAAAGCCCTAAACGGTTTAGGGCCTCGATACTTGGCGGAACGCCTACTCCCACCAAGATCTATGCGTGTCACTCGCATGAGCCAGGAGGTGAGGCTGAGGAGCCTAACGCCGAGAGAGGCCCGGAAGGAAAAGACAAGAAATCGGGCCTTCTCAGCGGTGGCTCCTCGCCTTTGGAATAACCTACCTCCTGAGATTCGCGTGGCTCCCTCGCTGGGTATTTTTAAGAATCAATTAAAAACTTGGATGTTTCGGCAGGCCTTCCCATCAGATAATTCCTGACGTCCTTCTCTTCCCCCTCCTATTATTTCCTCTTTCTTGGTTAATGTTTTAGTTATGTAAAAATTGTTTTATATGTATTTATTGTATTATTCTATGTTGTTAGCCGCCTAGACTGGTCCTGACCCGACCAGATAGGCGGGATATAAATAAAATAAAAATAAATAAATAAATAAATTATGATCATCCTCTATTTTTTCCCCAGTTTTCCTTTCAGTGCTTCCTTCCTCCTTCACCTTTTCCTGCCTTTCCTCTGACCAAATTGAACATTTTAAGCAGCCACAAAAAAGGCTGCTTCCCAGTCCCAAGCAATGTACTGAAAACAGCTCAGAAGGTTGCTGTTTCAGAAGGACGGACTTATTCACCAATCTCCCCTTTCCCAACCCCCCACCACCACCATTTCTGTTATTTCATATGTCTTTTCCTGTCTCTTTGACATCACCGTTTTCTCAACTTGAACAATCCACCTTGGTGCATGCACCCCACTCTATGTGGGGCTGCCTTTGAGGCTGATGCAGAAACTACAGGTGGTGCAGAACATGGTGGCCAGATTCCTTAGTGGAGTGAGAAAATACCAACATATTTCTCCTATTCTGGCCGCATTGCATTGGCTGCCCATCCGTTTCCGCATTGACTTCAAAGTTTTAATGCTTACTTATAAGGCCCTAAATGGTTTAGGACCTCGATATTTGGCGGAACGCCTACTCCCACCAAGCTCTACCCGGATCACCCATGCAAGTCAGGAGGTGAGGTTGAGGGGCCTGACGCCCAGAGAGGCCCGGAAGGAAAAAAACAGGAAATCAGGACTTCTCCGCAGTGGCTCCTCGCCTATGGAACAAACTTCCTCTGGAGATTCACGTGGCCCCCACGCTGGGTATCTTTAAAAGCCAAGTAAAAACATGGATGTTTATTCAGGCCTTCCCTCCAGTCAATACTTGATTCTGTCTTCTCATTTCTCCTTTATTTATTTTTACTCTATTTTCTTGGTTTCCACATTTTCATTTGTAGATTTATGTAACCATGTGTTTTTATTAATTGTTTGTATTATATTGGAAGCCGCTCAGAGTGGTTGCATAGACCAGATGGGCGGGATACAAATCAAATCAAATCAAATCAAATCAATCAATCAATCAATTTGAGCATACAAAACTAAACCCTACTCCCAAGCAGCCAAGGATCACCTAACAGACACGACCATTCCATGGGGCCGGAGAGGCAGTCAGATTTGATTTCGGGGTGTTTCACTGAGGGCAAATAAATGAAAGGTCCTTTCCCTGCCCTCACTCTGCAAGGCAGTGGAGGAGAAGGAACACATCTTACGGATGACAGGAATGAGCTGATATTCTAAGTCAACTTGCCTTGTGTTGGCAAGTTGTTTTCCCCGGACCTGACTCATTCCTTTCCAGCTCTAATATAGTTAGCTGTTGTAGAATAAGGATGCACATCCAAAATGAGCATCGCATAAGAAGAAAGTAATGTGAAACATGCGAACAGTATTTGAGATCAGTTGCACGTGCATATTGTTGGAGTTTTATTGGCAACCATGGTCTCTGTAACTTGTGTGACTGGGAAGGACTTTTCTAGACTGGGGTGATTATCTATGCTGCACTACGTGATCATATCTTCCAGCCTTTGAATTCAAAGAGAGCCTCACTTCTTTGCTGAGAGTTCTTTCCCCCCTCTTTCATCAGTTGTTTGTTTCTCTTGATCTGTTAAGTTGGTTGCTAAGTATGGCGCAGTAAAGAAAGCAACATACGCAAGTCTATAATTTCAAGCAACTGTAAATAAAGATGTTTTTATTCTTTCTCCTATAAACATCTCAGAGTCATGGTTGTTGTGGGTTTTTTGGGCTCTTTGGCCGTGTTCTGAAGGTTGTTCTTCCTAACGTTTTGCCAGTCTCTGTGGCCGGCATCTTCAGAGGACCGCACTCTGTGCTCTGGTGTAGTTTGCTTGGGAGTGGAGTATTTATGGCTGTGAGATAGGCTTTTGTCCTTTTCAGGAGATGGGTGATTAGTCTGTCTTGTTGTAGGTATATTGTTGTGATAAGGAGGAGAGATTATCTGTCACTGTGATTAATGGGTGTCATTAGCTGGTCTTTTGTGTGTAGTGGTTCCCGGTCCTTGTGGCTGGCTAGAGTTCATTGACCTTTTTGCACGCTGTATTTTGCTAGTTGATGAGAAAGGGGTGGACTCTGGGAAGCTTGTGGCTATTCTCCTCTGTAAGTTTCTGTACTTCTACTGCATAGCAAAAAGACTTTTTACCAGAAATTCAAAACTCTGCAACACATATAAATATATAGATGAAAATATCGCCCATATGCACTGAATTATTTTCAGTGTATCATGCATCCTCTGTGATAGCCAGTGAAGTGTGGTGGACAGAGTGTCAGTCTAGAACTCCGGAGACATGGATAAGAATCTTGCTTGACCATGGTGATTCAATGGAGGTTGTCAATAGTAAAGTCTCCTTGAACATATCACATAATGTGAAAAGCCTGTAAGACTCACCATGAGTTGTAAGCAACCTGATGGCACAGACTAACAACAATGTGTGCTGTGCCTAAATATAGACAACTATGCTAAAGTAAATCTGGAACATAAGAAGTTGCCTCTTTCCAATCACATAACTGATCCATTGAATATGGTACAGTGACAACAATGTTTGGCATCTCCTCTCCATGGCTTCAGAAAGAAATTTTTCCAGTCTTACCAAGAAACACCATCAGGCACTGAACCTGGGACCTTCTGCATTGAATCTTACTGCTAGGCCAGTGGTGGTGAATCTCTTTGGGCTTGCGTGCCCAAACTGGGGGGGGGGGGGGTAGGGAAGCAACAACCCCAGTAGCCAGCATGTGGTGGCAGAATCCTGGGCACAAAAGCCAGCTGCACCAGATCCATCTGTTGAAGTGCCAGCACTGAGGCTGCAGCTACCTTCTCAGGTTTGGCTGGGAGGGGGGGGAGTAGCGATATGGCGACTTATGGCTCACATGCCTACAGAAAGGGCTCTGTGTGCCAGCTGTGGCACGTGTGCCATAGGTTCGCCATCACTGTGCGAGGCTATGAGCCTTCCCTGAAGGATGTGGGTGAAGGATCATTTATCCCTTATATCTTACACACACTTTGGAATGCCTCTGCAACTCATTTTTATTGTTGTTGTTTAGTGGTTAAGTCATGTCCAACTCTTCGTGACCCCATGGACCAGAGCACACCACTGCCTCCTGGTGTTTGGTCACATTCATGTTGGTCGCTTCAATGACACTATCCAGCCATCTCGTCCTCTGTTGTCCCCTTCTCCTCTTTTCTTCACACTTTCCTAACATCAGCATCTTTTCCAGGGAGTCTTCTCTTCTCACGAGATGGCCAAAGTATTGGAGCCTCAGCTTCAGGATCTGTCCTTCCAGTGAGCACTCAGGGTTGATTTCTTTCAAAATGGATAGGTTTGTTCTCTTTGCAGTCCAGGGGACTCTCAAGAGTCTCCTCCAGCACCATGCAGATGGCAACATGCATTATTTAACTTCAAAATGTAGTGTACCACTGCTGGAGTATTTGAGGCCTGTTCCCGCTTATTCTGCAAGTGGAGACCTGGATGCTTGCCCTGGCAGTCCTATCATATAATGAAGAGCTCCATGGTATTTGAAAAGCTAACACATTTATGGTGGCAAATTTATCAATTCCTGGGCCAGCGCTCAATTGGTCAGGCTTATCTGTCAGGAGGGTAGCATATCAGCAATGACAGCTTTAATCCGAAGCATATGTACCAGGGAGTAAATCTCATTGACCAGACTGAGCATAACTACCGAGTAAGGGTTCTGAGGATCAGGTTCCCAAAACTCCAAGGTAGCAAGTCATGCCTACTCAGTTAATAAGAAGAACCAGAAGACAGGGTGAGTGATAGAGTTCAGATATTTATTGGCATTAGTACATTTGCTTTTATTGTCGGGTCCAAGGTTACATAATTCATCATAAAGACAGTATAATTGTCTCTGAATGTTATAAAAGGTGAAATTCATTCTTCTGGAAATTAAAGGGAGCATTGCAAAGCCTCTCTTTAAAAGGAAAGTGGAGGGAGTACAGCTGATAGAGGTGATATAAAGCAGGGGCTTTAAATTTCTGCCTATAAACCTGGAAATAAAGCTACTGAGAATTAGCCAGCAATGAAGACTCTAATAACCTGAAATTAGTTTAGGTATCCTTCCAGTCTCATTTTTCATGTTGTAGGACTATTCATCATGAAATGTGTTTTCCTTCACTGGCAATGTTTCAGCAGCCTGCTCTCTGAACAAAAGCAACAAAGAGACAATGAAGGCACTAAATGAAATACAGTATACGTTATATCTTCCCAAGGAAGCAGTCCAGCAAAGGGCAGAAATCCCATTGTGGAGACGTCACTTCCGCTCGGGGGGATGACCAGCTAGGAGCGAACCCTCCGTATCGCCTAGCAAGGTAAAAAGCTATTAAAATGCATTTCTTTCTTTAGAAGAATGTTTTTTTTATCATAAATCCTTGGAGAGAAGGATAAGGAAGGCATATCGCTGATTAAAAGCCTTAAGGACTATGTTTTTTTAAAGTTATGAACTACTTTCACTTTCATGGCCGATTAGCTACTGGTGTTTTCCAGCTGCCCTGCTCCTAACGAAAAGTCTGAAACAACAATAATTATTTTTAATTAGAACTCTCTATGTCAAGGAGGAGGGATAAAACTGCCAAAACCCCCTCAGATCGCAGTTTGGAAAGATTGACGACACAACCAACTGAAGACGATAGGATGGACGAGGTTACAAGGCTTATAAAAGATCTGTCTTGTAAAATGTCTGAAGGCTTTGACAAAACAGAGCAAAGATCTAAGTCCATCGAAAGAAGCATTACTAAGCTTCAAGACCAAATTTCAGGGGTGTCACAGGAGTTAAAGGACATGAAGAGCAAAATTAGGGACCTTGGTGATACAGTTCAAGGAAATAAAGAAGAAATTGTCTCCATGGCTCAGCAAATTTCTGAAACCAATAAAAAGCTCATATTTATGGATGATAACCTCAGAAGGTCTAATATTAAAATAATGAACTTCCAAGTGCAACAGGGCCGAGATCTCAGAAAGGAGATAATGGCTTGGATAAACTCTATAATGGGCACGCAGCATCTGATTGAAACAGATATAGAAAAGGCATATTTCCTGGGAAATCCAAGTAGTCTCGGTATTAGACCAGTGGTTGTGAAGTTTTTGAATCATACAAAGAAAGATCAATTTTTAAAAGCAATCAAACAAAAACAAGACCAGCTGGTTTATAGGGACAGAAAAATTCAGATTTTCCAGGATTTTTGTAAAGAGACTGTGAAATGGCGAGGATCTATGCAGCCAGTTACAGCAATTCTGAGGAAAAATAACATCAGATATCAATGGGGCTACCCAATTTTTTTGAAAATCTGGAAAGACAAGATTTTGTTTAAAATCCACTCCTGCGAGCAAGGTTTACAACTGCTGAAAGATTGGAACATTTATGAAGGAGAAAGTCAGGAGTTAATTCCAACCACAAGCAAAGAACTAGAAGGCTGAACCAGAAGGAAGAAGATGGACCAGTTTTTTCTTATATTTTTTTATTATTTTATTTTATTCTATATATCTTTTATTTTTTTTCCTTTATCTTTCTCCTAACAAAATCTTTCTTATATATATGTATGTGTGTGCATATATATATACATATATATGTTTCTCTCCTCCCCTCTTTCCCCTCTTCTAATTTTTGAGGTTCTTTTTTGTTGTTGTTTTTTAAATTAGCTTTATAGAATAATACCATTTATTTTACTCTTGTTCTAATCATACTAAACACACTAAATTTAGATAGTAAAAGGGGTAACAAAATTAAAATTACTAAAAACTAAATATAAACTCTTTAAAGGATTCCAGTAAGGGGAAGGGGGGAAGGAGAAGGGTATTCTTATTCTTATTCTTATTTTGTTACTATTGTAGTATTAAACATTAAGTAGAAATGCAAAAGTAAAATGAAAAGATCAGAGGCAAGGCTCCGGTCATGGTTCCGCCGGACGATGGTGGCGTCTCCCCCCCACCTTTTGCTCATGCCAGTGGTCATGGCATGGGACCATGGTGGAGAGGATACAAATGTATATGTTCACAAAATTGGTGAAGATCAATTATGGGGTGTTGTTTTGTCTGTTTTATGTTTTAGTTTATGTTTGGTAGGTTGGTGGGAGGTAAGGTTACACACGGGACCTATTGGAAAGAAAACTTTTGAACACATATGGGTAGAAAAATAAGACTTGCAACTTTAAACGTTAAAGGCCTCGGATCAACAGTGAAAAGAAGAAGAATAGAAGCATTGTTGAGGAAAAACAAGCTGGATATTGTCTTTCTACAAGAGACGCATCAATCAGAAAAAGGAGTCAATGAGTTAAAGATGAACAATATCGACATTTATGAAAAAAACTTTGGAACTTCTAAATCTAGGGGTGTAGCAATTATAATTTTCAAAAACTGCGAATTTAAAGTAGAAAAGGTAGTAAAAGATTGTAATGGTAGATTTATAATAATGCAAGGTAAAATGGGGTTGGAAGAATATACTTTGGTAAATATGTACACACCTAATAATAAACAAGGTGAATTTTATGATTTGGTTTTTAAAGAAATGGAAAAGGTAAAGAAAGGTTATGTTATTATGGCAGGAGATTTCAATATGGTTATGGATAAGATAAAAGACAAAACTGCATACAGTCGGAATGATATTTATCATAGAAACACAATATTAAGTAAAAAGATAAAAAATAACCATTTGAAGGATATTTGGAGAGAAATGAAAGGTGATGAAAAAAGATATACTTATTTTTCAGTTGTGCACAATACTTACTCTAGAATAGATTATATATTTACATCTCAGGATTTAATTTCTAACATTGTTGATACTGAAATAAACCCTATTAAAATAACAGATCATGCATTGATGTCAATAGAGATTGAAATAAAGAAAGATTATAAAGACTCCAAAAGATGGAGAATTGATAATAATATTCTGCAGCATCCAGAAATAATAGAAAAGATAAAGAAGGAATGGCTAGAATTATGGACAATAAATGAAACAGGAGGTGCTAACCCAGGCCTGTTGTGGGACACAATGAAAGCAATCACAAGAGGAATAACGATAAGAGAATCGTGTAAATTAAAAAAAATTAAGGAGGGACATGTGAAAAAACTAGAAGAAGATTTGAAAAACTTAGAAAATAGATTTTTTACAGAAAGAGATAGAAGAATATTAATAGAAACTCAGGCTAAGAGAAAGGAATTAGATAATATAGAAATAGAGAAAGTTCAAAGAGATCTGATGTATTTAAAGAGACATTTTTTTGAATTTAATAACAAAAACTCAAAATTGTTAGCTAAAATGTGTAAAAATAAAAGAGCAAAAAATTCAATAGGGATAATTAAAGATCAAACAGGTAAAAATTGTAATATAATGAAAGAAAAATTGAAGATTTTTCATGAATTTTTTCAGAAACTATACAAAGGAAATAACATAAAGAAAGAATGTATAGAAAAATATATAAACGATAATTTAAAAACTAAATTATCGGAAAATGATAAAAGAATATTAGAAGAAGAGATCAATGAACAAGAGATTGCTGAAGTTATAAATAAATTAAAAAATGGTAAAACACCAGGTCCTGACGGATTGGGTCCAGAATATTATAAACACTTTAGCACCATTTTGATACCTAAGCTAAAAATGATTTATAATAAGATAATGGAAGGAGAGACAATACCAGCTTCATGGAAACATTCATTAACGATTCTCATTCTAAAACCCAATAAGGATCAAACAGATCCAGGATCCTATAGACCTATATCTTTAATAAACCAAGATGCTAAGATTTTTACCGCTATATTGGCAAATAGATTAAATAGATTTATAGCAAATTATATTAAAGAAGACCAATGTGGTTTCATTAAGGGTAGACAAATGGACAATTTAACTAGACGAGTATTAAATATTATACATGAAATAGAAAAAGAAAAAATAAAAGCAATGATTTTATCATTGGATATATTTAAAGCCTTTGATTGTGTTGAATGGTCAACACTAAAACTTCTTATAAGAGGATGGGGATTTGGTAAAAAGTTTAGAGGTGTTATAGATCAATTATACTTAGATAATACTTCAGAAATAATAGTTAACGATGGTATAACGGAAAAGATCTTTCTAGGCCGAGGTACTAGACAAGGCTGCCCACTTTCACCAATATTGTTTTGCATGATTATAGAATTATTAGCTAACGCAATAAGAAATGATAAATTAATTAAAGGAACAGGTAAAAATGAAATGATTAAAATTAATTTGTTTGCTGATGATTCCTTACTGACTATTAAAAATCCATTAGAGAGTATGGAAAACATTAAAAACCATTTAGAAAAATTTGGGGAAATAACAGGTTTAAGGATTAATTGGCAAAAATCACAAATGATGATGTTTAACTATAATATACAGGAGCAAGACATGTTTGTGAATAAATATAGCGTTAAAATGTGTAATCTTATCAAATATTTAGGTATAAACATAATTAGAACAACTCAAAAATTAAAAGAGAAAAATTTTAATAAATTAAAAAATGAAATTAAAGATAAATTGCAAGAGTACGCCAAATTGAAACTATCATGGTTTGGGAGAATCGCTTTAATTAAGATGAAAATATTACCGAAGATCACTTTTTTATTTAGGATGCTCCCAATACGATTAGAAGAAGAGGATTTTAAATATTGGCAGGGATTAATTAATGGATTTTGTAATCAAGGCAAAAAATCTAGAATAAATAAAAGATATTGGTATAAGGCTCAAAAAAAAGGAGGTTTAGGTATGCCCAATGTTAAAAATTATTATATAGCAAATCAATTAAGAGTTATTGGAGATATTATATTCAATAAAGAAAAATTAATTTGGTGGGAGATGGAATCTTCAGAAATAAATGGAAATGCTGAAGGATACTTGTTTAATATACTAAAGAGAAGTTCAATAAATCAGATTAAAAACCCCTTTTTAAGAAACCTGTTAAATATTTGGAATAAATATAAAGAGAAGTTTTGTCCCTTAACTTCACCATTAAAACTAGTGACTGAGACAGAAAACTTTCCTATAAATTTAAAGGATTTAGTAGAATTATTTAAGAATAAAAGGGTTGCAAGATTGAAGGACTGGATGGGTAACATGAGATCGAAGGAGTTGATTATGTCTAAACTGCAATCTAATAAACTATCATGGTATAATCTTATTCAGTTAGACACCTGGACAAAGGATTGGTTGAAAACTAATGGTAAATGTAGAGAACTTACTAAGTACGAACAATTTCTGTCATCACATGAAGATATGCAAGATACAATTTTGAAAGGAATAGTAAGTAAAATATATAATATAATTTTGGAACAAGAGGAAAAAGAATGGGGAATAGAAGGTTTAAAATTAATTTGGGAAAACGATTTAAAAACAGATATTAAAATAGAGGATTGGACAAAAATGTGGAGGATGAGAGTGTTAAGATTAATGTCAACAAGAATAAAGGAAAATTTTTTTAAAATCTGTCTAAGGTGGTATTTGACTCCTGTAAAATTGAATATATTAAATCCAACATACTCCAAAGCATGTTGGAAATGTGATGAGGAAATTGGTACGTATTATCATATGTGGTGGGAATGTAAAGTGGTTAAGAAATTTGCACTGAATTATTTTCCCAAGGAAGCAGTCCAGCAAAGGGCAGAAATCCCATTGTGTTCACAGCAACTTTGCATCCAGTTCTGCAGAGTTCTTAACAGCTAAGCTGAACATTCTGGAAAGTTCTGCATCAGAGAGCCCTCTTGGACTGTACATCTTCCCGGGTGAACTGAAGGGACCTTATATTTCAGCTTTTTTTTTTAAAGAAAGGTCACATCAGGTAGAAAACTATCATGTCAGGAAGAAAGGCTGCAGTGTAGCCACTTGTCTAATAAACTGGTTTTCCACTAGCAGGAATGAGGGGGGGGATTTAGGGTGGAATGGGAATGTGCATTTAAAAACGTAATCCTCCACTTGCAATCTAAAATGCTGCAGTTCCCAGAAAAACTCTCCAATGCTATATATAGACAACTTCTATTCCTCCCTTTGAAAACTATTCCCCATTCTGCCTATGTTCAAGATGGTGGATACTTAAATTGCAGCCCCATGGAAGATGCTTTGTGCACAGAACTGCTATTTTCCCCCTGAAGGCTGAAAAGTGGTGTTTAATATACAAGATGTAGCCAATTATCTTATACAATACCGTATTTTTCCAACACATTTTCCTAAAATAATCAGAGGAAAATTTGAGGGTCATTTTATTCATGGTAGTAAGGAGGGGTAAGGAATCAAAGTGCTTTGATCATTGCTTACCCCCTCCACTTTTTGTCAGGGGGAAAGCAGCTTTTTGCAAAGAAAGTGGAGGGAAAAGCAGGAATCAAAGCGCTTTGATCCTTGCCTTCCCCCTCCACTTTCTTGCAAAGAAAGAAATTTTGGGTTAGAAAAGTGGAGGTGTTTTATACATGGAGGCATCTTATACACAGAAAATACGGTATTCTTTGTCGCCCTAAAAGTCCAAGTTAACACAGAAACAAACAAACAAACAAAACATGTGTCTTAATGGGTAGGAATACTGTATTGCTGCATGAACTATATAATAAGGAAAAACTGAGTACTGTCTGTGCCTGAAAGATGCCCCTCTTTGTCAATTTTTTCAGGTTTTTATACTGACCTCATGGCTTTTCACTCTTTGCTACTTTGCTTCTGAATTTAAATGGCATTTTTACTGCTACATTCTTCCTGTTGCATTCTGAGTTCCTTGGGCATCAGGAAAATGTTAAGAAAGGAAAGAAGCAGCAAGGCCGTGAATAATGGCATGCTTTCCTGTTGGTCATTCCAGTTTTGTGCCTCTTACAAATGGAGGAAGTTTCTTTCTCTTTCTTTTTGAATGAATTATGATGACTACTAATATCCCATAGTTTTAAGTTGCTTCTGACACAACTGAAAGTGTTCTGTTGTGGACCGTCATGTCTAACTGGCAGGGTAGCCTCACCTACCCACTCAAAAACATTCTTCGTTTCTCACCTTTAACAAAGCAACTGATGGGAAACCAGACAAAGCTGTTCAAATAACAGAATCTATCATTTTTAGGCAGAACTGCTATTTTTTTCCTATAATGTTTAGAATACAAGAGGGAGGTTTCTCTCTGAGATTTCATTTATTCTTTCATTTCTGTACATTTCTATTGATCTCCACATGAATGCACATTACGTCCACATTACTCACAAGCAGCTCGCAGTCCAAGAACAATGACTGGGTTTCAGGGTGTGATAAGATGGGCGTTTAGCCTGCTGTTTGGTCTGCTGTAGAGATGGGCTGGGTTCCTGTCAGGGGGCTTCTACTTTTTTTGGTACTGATAGGATTGCTATGTTTTGGTTCATTTCCAGTGCATGAAATCACTGCATATGAACCAAAGTGGCCTTGTGGCTATTAATTTACCTTCTGCTGTCAGTTTCCCAATATCATGAAATGGCTTATAAAGAAAGCATTAGCCACCTCACAATATTGGTAAATTAACCACTTCCTCTGCTCCATGGAAGGGCAGAGGAAGTAAATGTTGGGATTTATTAATTGTACTGTACTATGGTAGCAAATTGAAAGCTTCCTCCCGGAAGTGAGAGGAGAGAGGCTGGGGCAAAGAGGGTAATTTGTTGTTGTTTTCAATAGGCAGTTGGACCAAATAGGGTCACCTGAGGTGAATATGCCATTTGGATGTAAGGGTTATACCAAATAGCATACTGGACCTCTATCCAAGCCGAAGTGATCTGATTTAGCCCACATCAGCCTGCTCCAAAGGGACCAGGCTAAGACATTTTACTGCCTCATGCAAAGCAGTAGCTAATTTCCAATCTGTACAAATGCAGACAAGGCTGCTATCCGAATTTTACTGAGAGGAGGTTTTTGGGAGGACTGGGTAGATGATTGACACTCAGTATCTACTGCCCATGGCAGCTGCCTCATTCTGATTATGGGTGTGGCCAGCCCAAGAGATGTGCTCTTGATACAAGTGAATACATATACGTTCTATCATGCAGGATGAGGGAGTGAGTAGGGAGGTTCCTTTTCTTTTCTGTTTTTTAACCCTAGCAGAAGAACCAAATGTCAATCAATGGCTTGATTCTGGCAGTGACTGCTGGGGGGGGGGGATGGCACAAAATAACCATGGCAGGAGAATGCAATCTTTGTAATGATTTGGACTTAAAGGTGCTTTAGATTTCTAAAATCAATTCTGTTTATCCATCCCAAGGGGCTGTTAGCATGCAGAGAATTGATGGAAAATCCAACATTTTGATTGATCTGCAAGCAACACAATCTCTCTGAGTGTGAATGCCCTGTGTTTGGAGTTTATACATAAAAATAAGATTTTTCTTAAGGCATTTTTCAAAGAAATCAAGCCACTGGGAAGCCACTTCAGAACCTTGACTCATTTTTTTTAACCAGCCAAAGTGAAGCATAGCAAAGCAGACAGAGAAGATAAATGCTGTTATTACATTGAATCTCTAAGCAGAACACCTAAAAATGCTGACAAGTCACTAATCTCAATAAAATATATATAAGTTAATTATAAGTGAGGCATAGACGAGTCATCCAGCAGATTGCGATCAGCAAGATTCAATGAATGAACACTTTGTTCTTGGCTGTTACAGAAATAGGTCTTCCTTTCTTTCTCACTTAATTATGGGCATACAGGCCAGAATACAGTACAGCCTAGGAAGAAATGAGCCATTTTTCAAAACTGCAGGTGTTGATAGAGTGTACTTCACACACTTAGTTATAGCTTAAATTCATTACATTTGTCATAGCTAGGGTAGGTTAATCAACAAAGGTTTTGCAAACCCATTTTAACCCCAGCTAGAAACATGTGGTTTTGCACTTAGAGAGCAAAAAACCCAAAACATCCTCATAGAACTATGAGAAGTTACTTTTTTCAACTACATTTCCAGTGTCCCTTAACTACTGTGGCTGCTGGCTGGGGGATGCTAGAAGTTGTAGTAATATATATGTCTGCTCCACATACTAGAGGAAGGAAAAGACACAGAGGATGTTCTAATCATAGTTTGTGGGCTTCCCATAGGCTGACAGTTCTCAACGTTTGGTATATTAACATCACACCAACCACTGTATCAAAGAAGCTGGCTTCCAAATTGATGGAAGCAAAAATCCATTCCACCCCCCTTGAGAATGGTATTTATATGTTTATAGGTATTCTGTTGCTACGTTTATCATTAACAGTAAGTTGATGAGTTGGGAAACAAGACAAAAAACACTTATCCACCTGCCACATTTTGATACGCTAGGAGTAACTTTCGATGCTACTGGAATGCCAAAAAGTCAGCAGGCAGGTTACTAAAAGATGGTATATCATATATGCAGATGGGCATAGGGATTTATTTATTTATTTATTTGATTTATACCCCGCCCATCTGGCCTAAAAGGCCACTCTAGGCGGCTTCCAGTGAATACAAACAGTAAAATAATACAAAGAGTTACATAAATCATAATTATAAAATACACAATACAAAAATAGAACTAAAATAAATAAAGGAGAACAAGAGAAAATCAAGTGTTAGCTGGAGGGAAGACCTGAATATATAGCCATGTTTTTAGTTGCCTTTTAAAGGTGCCCAAAGTGGGGGCTGCGCGGATCTCAGGAGGAAGATTATTCCAGAGGCAAGGAGCCACCACCGAGAAGGCCCAGTTTCGTGTCTTTTCCTTCCGGGCCTCTCTCAGCGTCAGGCTCCTCAGCCTCACCTCCTGGCTCGCACGGGTGATCCGGGTAGATCTTGGTGGGAGCAGGCGTTCCGCCAAATATTGAGGTCCTAAACCATTTAGGGCCTTATAAGTGAGCATTAAAACTTTAAAGTCGATGTGGAAACGAATCGGCAGCCAGCGTGGGAGAAATGTGCTGGTATTTTCTCACTCCACTGAGGAGTCTGGCTGCTACATTCTGCACCACTTGAAGTTTCCGCATCAGCCTCAAAGGCAGCCCCACGTAAAGCGCGTTACAGTGGTCTAACCTTGAGATTACAAGCGCGTGGACCAAGGTAGTGAGCGCCCCCGTGTCGAGATAGGGCCGCAGCCGGGCGATCCGCCAAAGGTGGAAGAAGACGGTACGGACTACTGACGCCACCTGTGTTTCCATGGTGAGCGTCGGGTCCAGATGTACCTCCAGGCTGCAGACCACACTCTTCAAGATCAAGAGGATCAAGAGGAATGAATTCTTTGCAACTGTTATGAAGACTTCACATCCCACACAGACTTCTTTTTAAACGGTGTACGATTTAGTTCCCTGCTGAGCTTGGAAAACTTACTTTCAGAGAATCCTGCAGCCAGCATGATCCATGCTGGCTAGAAGATTCTGGGACTTAAGAGTGTTGGGAGGGGTACCAGGCAGGAAGATTTCCCACAGTCATTAGCGTGTGCGCGCACACACACACACACAAGCTTACGCACACCAGAAAAGCCTGGGGAACATGGCTGAGTGATTTGTTAGGGCCTCTCTGTCACAGCCATAATCTTGGCAGCATGTGTCTTACTTTAGTGAAGCTGATGGCATGGCCCTCTGGATCCATTTTTGGGTCTGATCCCATTTTTGTAGCAATGACTGCTACCAAATGACCCTCGAGGGGAAATCCCAGTGGAACTGGTCTTTTAGCAGAGCCGAGGGAAAAGCCGTGGCGCTCCATCTTCCTCTTGGCTATTAAGAAGCAAATTTTCTTAACACAATGAGCAATGTGGAGAATCAGAATTATTTTTTCAGTTTGCTGCTTAGAAAAATGTTATGCCCGTTTGCCTTAAATGAGAGAAAAACCATCCGTAAGCAATGTGGTTTCATTTCAAAACTATTCATCTACATTTTAATATATGTATGCGAAGTAAGCCTTTGAGAGTTCAGTTTGTTTTTCTGCCTTTTATGCTCTGTTTCCATGAAAAAGCAACTATATTATAGAAAAAGAATGTAAAGAGAAAGAGAGAAAAGCACCTCATTCCAGCTGACTGGCTGCCTTGATTCTGAATTCCCTGGAATGCTATTTATGCTGAACTTTACCGGCACTGCAGTTCACTGATGCAAATAATTTCAGTGAGTCCTTTACCCAAATAAATCTCCGGTGAGGAATGGTTTTCAGTTAATAACCTGTACAACAACAACAGACAAATATTTCAGTAGTGCCGTGAATCTAGGCTTTGTTTTCAACAGTTCTGTTGAAGCATAGAGATCGTTATAGCTTTGTGGTCCCTTCCTTGCCAACATGGACCTGCCAATCAAATGGATGGACACCAGGCCAAGCTCTGATGTTGCAGAACACCAGAGACAGCTCTCAGCAAGGGCATAAATGTACCAGGGTTTGATGGCCAGCAATGAGGAGTTGCACTAAGGAATTGTGCAATTGGTCGCACGTCCCTGGCATGACCGATTGCACAATGCACTTGTGGAAGTGCTTTGGAGCAGTGGTCCCCAACCTTGGGCCTCCAGATGTTCTTGGACTTCAACTCCCAGAAATCCTGGCCAGCAGAGGTAGTGGTGAAGGCTTCTGGGAGTTGTAGTCCAAGAACATCTGGAGGCCCATGGTTGTGGACCACTGCTTTGGGGATAGCACTTCTGCCTCAACTGGTACAACCTTGAATTGCATGTGCTTAGCTGCACAACAGGATTTACTGTTAAGGGGGGGGGGGTTCATCACCAGACCCTATCCATACTAGTGCCAGCTACTCTGAGCAGTGGATGCCACCAGGAAGTGCTGCATTTTGGTTATTCAGGCTCAGGGCAACAATTGGTAGGAGATGAGTGGTCCATCGGCTATAAAGATCCAAAACGCCTGCAAATGTCTGGACAGTTGCCGAGAGTTGTGTACATGGGAAATCCTTAAAGATTTTAGGAAGAGAAGGACGGTTTGCACACAAACACACACCAGTTTTCTGGGAAATTCCCGTGAAAATGGCAAACTTTATCATGGTCTTCTTGCAAGAACCAAGAAGCTTCCCAGACAGAAGGTGATAAATTGTTATCATTCTTTTTGCCTACTCCTCCACCCAGTCCCGTATCCCTAAGAAATACAACCTCCTGTGTAGGGGCTGCAGGAGGAGATATTGGCAAGGGCGGCATGAGTCCTTCTCGAGCCAAGGAGGGCCAGGAGACATTAACAGAAAGACCAGTCACTGCCATTTTGTCTTGTGAGCTACTAATCCCCCTCCTCCACCACAACCACTAACTCCGTCCACTTCCTTATCTACCTCCTGCTCATTTAGTTGTTGGCAAGGATGGCAGGAGTCCTACTTGAGTCCAGGAGGAGGGCAAAGTGATGGCAACAATCATGTTAGCAAGTGGAAAGACTGAAGGAAGACAGGGGGCTGAGCATGTCCATGTTTGTGTCTGTGTGTGTGTTTGTGTTTGTGTGTCAGTCCTCCTCCCTCTCCCCCCCCCACTCCAGCCTAAAAGGAGTGGAAAAGAGAGGAGCTTGGGAATTCAGTTCCCCACTGTGCCTCTTTGAGGGGGGCTGGCCTTGATGATCCATAGGGTCCCTTCCAGCTCTGCAGTTCAAAGGTTGTTGTTGTTGTTGCTGCTGCTGCTGCTGTTGTTGCTGTTTTTAGTAGTGTTAGTGTTAGTGTTAGTGTTAGTGTTAGTGTTAGTGTTAGTATTAGTATTAGTGTTAGTAGTGTTAGTAGTGTTGTTGTTGCTGTTATTATTATTATTATTATTATTATTATTATTATTATTATTATTATTATTATTATTATTATTAGTAGTAGTAGTAGTAGTAGTAGTAGTAGTAGTAGTAGTAGTAGTAGTAAGGAACTCTTCAATATGGGTGCGGTGTCTTTGCTCCTTGTGTTTTATAATATTTAAAATTTGAATGTTTAAAATGTTTTTATACTTTTACAAGTGGCATAGCACTAGATCGAGGCAGAACACAGAGGGTTGTTTGTTTTTTAAATAAGGGAAGAGTTTGCGTTCCAGGGCATTCTGCAATCTATAACCATTTGTCCTTGGCACCCATTTTGGCAAATCCTACAGACCCCCACAAACACTATTTACTCCAACACAGGCGTTCACACATGCCAGAACAATTCAACATAAACCGTGTACATAATCAAGTAAAAATAAACAACTCCCTTGTGGCTGATTAAAACAACACACTTTCCAGGAAAAAAAATGCACACATAGCTGTGTGTTGGATAGGTGGATATTTTTAAATCAATTTCAAGCATGCTAAACTCAATGCAAAACCTGGAATATTATGACATGCAACTGAGCTTTTACTGTAACTAGGAGGGAAAAAAAGCAATTTCTTTTAAATTTATTTGGCTGGTGAAAAGAAAGCAACTAGCATGCTTAACTCTGTGGTGCTACACATTCTTCATGAGAAACAGGTGTGATATAGGTACATTTCCTTTTTAAAAAAAAAGTCATATCTATTTCTTTTTATACGGAAGGTGAAAAATTAATACCCCAAAGGCTATTTGACTGAAGATTTCCAGCTTCTGTTGTCATACATATTAATAGGCAATAGATGAGGGCTGCGAAACAGTATTATACATGAATTATACAGGCATAATTTTTTTTGTTGCTTGCTATAAGTATCACGAGGCTCAACAATACTTTGAATTTTGGAATGCAAAGTAATCTCTTTAGTGAACATGGCACGTTGTACCAAATCTGGATGTAATGGGCTGGCTGGCAAAGTTTATTTCTGGATTGTGCTCTGTTTTGTTAAAAGGAATGTTATTCCAGGCTCCCAGCATGGATAAGTATATGGGTAACTGCAAGTCCTGCCACCTTCATAATCATTTTTGAGCTCAGTGATGGCATGTTAAAAAAAACAACACACCACACACAACAACCCACAAGTATCATTTACATATAATCTCTCTGCAGTGAATGTAGACTCATTTTTGCTCAAATTTAACACTCTTTTGTAATCTGGAACACTTAGGGCCTGAACAGCTTGTTGTAGCAAATGCTGTCATTTGTCACCCTTTCCTGCTCCCACCAGCTGTAGGGCAAGAGCATGGCTTTAATTAAAAAGTTTATCAGCTGACATATCTCACCACTTATGCGTGACAAACGGCATCATTCGCCCTGTGGGTTTCTTGGTGCTGCTGTCTCCGAACATTGTCTTTGGAGGCTGGGACATTTTTATGCAAAGAGCACATGCACTGAACATCTAGCAGAGATTTATTTTATGCACACTCTCACTTTTGGGGTGGGTATAGAAAGAAATGTCCAGATTTTATGCCTGCCTTGTGAGGTGGGTGTCTTTGCCTGTTGAATAATGGCTTTGCCTGCATTGGGGAAGGCAGAATGATGAGAGCAGCCTGCACAGTATAATGATTTCAGTATAGGAGCAGAAAATCCAGGTTGCAGCGTTTTCCAGCGTTTCACCTTCGCCATTCTCACATGTGACTTTCTGAAACATCATGTTCATTCTGTGCAACCCTTTCAGTGGCACCAACTGTGTCCATAATTCAGCTATACTTTAAATAAACGCAACTGAAACTAATGGGACATTAATTGGTCATGGGGAGCAACCTATGTCGCAACAGTTTCAGTGGGTTCACATTAAGCACAAGTAAATCCCCAGATAGTATCTGAGGCAATGGCCAAAATCCTGTGGCTTAGTGTACTAAACTACATTAGAGTATGCCCATTTGAATCAAGGGAATTTACAGATGAGTTGACTCATCAAAAGGGATGTGTTGGCGCTGTGGGTTAAACTACAGAAGCTTCTGTACTGCAAGGTCAGAAGACCAAGCAGTCGTAAGATCGAATCCACGTGACGGAGTGAGCTCCCATCACTTGTCCCAGCTCCTGCCAACCTAGCAGTTCGAAAACATGTAAAAATGCGAGTAGATAAATAGGGACCACCTTGGTGGGAAGGTAATGGCATTCCATGTCTAGTCACGCTGGCCACGTGACCGTGGAAACTGTCTTCGGACAAACACTGGCTCTATGGTTTGGAGACAGGGATGAGCAGTGTGCCCTAGATTCGGACATGACTGGATTAAATATCAAGGGGAACCTTTACCTTTGCCTGAATCATCAAATCCCATTGATTCAATGGGTCTACCCTAGTACAATTCACTACACTAAGCAACAGGATTTTGGCCATAAGGTCGCCGGATATTAGCTGGTGAGAGATTCAGTATGGTATAGTAGTTGGAACATTGGACCTGGGACACCTTAGTTCATATCCCCACTTAGTCACAAAACTCAGTGCGTGACCCTGGGACTTTCAGCCCAGCCAACCTCAGATGCCTGTCTTGAGAAAGCAGAGAACCATATACGCCACCTTAACTTTACCATAGAAAACGGAAGACATGAGTACAATTAATTGAACAAGTAAATAATTAAGCTCCTAATGCAGATCTGTAGTGAAGTGCTGCTAGAGGAAACATAGTGCAAGCAACAGATGCAGCTAATGAAATAACTGTTTGGCTTTGGGCTGCATCAGAGATGGGTAAAGGTCATTTTTGGACAATAGCTCCCAGGATCCACTAGCATGAGGACCCTAAAGGGAAAATGGGATCCCATCCATTGCAGATGTAATTCCCTCATCCAGATGATGTTATCTTGAGCAGCCACAAATGATCCAGATCACTGTCACATGATGCAAATTAGCTACAATGACTTCTGTCATGCTTGGACTAAACCCAAATTTGATCACTCTTCTCCAGCCCATAATGTCTTGAATATATCTTCAGAAATCCAGTACTCTCTAGCAATGCAGATAACAATTCCTATCACCCCCAGCCAGCATGATAGGGGAACTGCAGTCCAACACATCTGAAGGGCACCATGCTTGGGAAAGTCAACTTACAGGGATTGATTTGAAACTACAAAAAGAGTTGGATGTCCTTGGCACGCTCATGATCCTTTATTCCAGGTGCCTAGACAATCAGTGAAAGTTCAGTATTTTAGGTGTGCATACAGTCCAATAGAAAAGCATGCCCTTTTTTAAATGAATACATCCTCAACATGCTTAGATTTAATTTATCAGGTCCTTCATTTATTTATTTATTAACTTTATACAGAAGGCTAAGGGATTATATGAAACTTTGAAAAAAGATTACAATGAGAAAAAAGGAATCCAGTGCATTGGTATCATTTGTTATAGTGCAACATGAAACATTTAAAGAAATGAACACTTGAAATGACAGGTGAATTAATAAAAAGTGTCAAGATTCCGTATAGTCAACCAACGAAACATGCAAGTGAAATGGTGGGAAACCTGTTACAGTAGGACCCCCCCCCCCCCAATTGGCTGGATCAGTATCTATGGATTCACTTAATCGGCTGTCTGAAAATATTAAATTAAGAAATACAGAAATAACTGTAAGGTGTTTTAATGTATTCCCATGGCGTATTTACCAGCAACTGACTACTCCTGTTCTTTAAATGAAGATGTGGAGTACCTTCTTTTCCTGCACACTAAGCATAGGCTTCAGGAGTTAACCTAGAGGAAAAATCCAGAGCTGGAGTCCCGAAGGCAGTTTGTGTTGTTCTGCCAACTCCTGCGACGTTGCTGGAACCAGTTGTATTGGCTCTTGCCTTTCCATTGGACCATTTCAGCAACGTGGAGAGGGGGGATTTGCAGCTTGGGTAACAGCCTATCCTCCATACTACTTTACCCAGGCTTGAGAGGACACTCCTCAATACAGAGCACGTTACCTCTCGAGACTGAAAGATGCCTATGAAGATTTGCCAGCACTAGCCAGTAGAGGAGCTAGAGAAACTTATGCTATATATTGCATTCACTACTTCTGCATTTTTCAGCCTCTGCGGGGGGTGTGCGCCTTTAACTAATCCCCCATAGCTACCACGGTCCTACTGTACTGTATCTCGCACTAGCATTTCAGTGTGCAATGGTGGCTCCCCATAACCGAAATCATGGCCACATGGAAAAGAATAGTTTGACTTCCCGACCTGTAAAAGTACTAGTGCGTTGGTTCTATAGCTGCATTTGGATTTGTCCTTTTACAAATCACAGGCCATCCGATCATAGGTGTATCTGCTTGCACAAGTGGTATCCACTCTGGAATTAATACCTCAGTATCAGTGGAGGATAATCGGAAACACAATCATTTAATGGCAAAGACAATACTGCCTCCTCCTTCTCCTCTCTTGTTCAAGATCAGAGTTGTGAACCTTGTTCTGATTCAATAGATTAAACATAGAGACACTCCCTTCCTTGCAGGCACTCTTATTGTTTTCTCTGCCTCTGATGACTGAGACTCAGATTTCAATACCTAAACATCTCCTTCCCACCCTGTTGATTTAACTGCAGTTCTTTCATCTAAGCCATGTTCTGTTACTAGGCGGAAACTAACTGTGCAGCAACATAATCTTCAGATTTTGTCAGAAGCCTTAATAGGCTGAATGTCGCGTTTTCATGCTTCATTCCTTGATTCTCCTTTTTTTCATTCTGAGATTGTAGCCATGTTTAGTGTCTCTGATTCTACAGCTGCCGAGAGGTCATTCTCATTCCTCAGCCTCTGAATTTCTGTGCTTATATCCAGCAGTGTTCTGGCAAGCTTCTGGTTCTGGGACTTCATCTCCAGCTATGAAAAAACACAGAAGATTATAATTGTTTATAGTGAACAATCATCATCCAGAAAGACTTAATTAGTACCACTGATTAGCCCTGGCACTTTTTCAATGTCACTGCTCAGTCCTGAAATTCATGTAGTAGGAACAAGAGGGAAGAACCCTACCGCAACACAAACGTAGACATAAAGAATGCTTTTCCATCATCAATGAGTCATAGAATCCCTATGCAGATGTTCAGAATTGGTAATATTTCTGATGCACTCCTATAAACAGTAAGTGGTGGAGACACTGCTTCCATGGAAAGTTCCCTGCCTTACCATTCAAATTAATGCCACACTTAAAATCTGCCAGAGCTTTTAAAATGAGAAGAATAGTTCCAAGGCTCCAAACGAAGCAGGCAATTATTATAGCTTAAATGTTTTGAAATAAACTCTTTAGCCAGGATCCTATTGGGATGTGTGTAAGGTTTGGGTAACTTGCTGTGACTAATTACTGTATGGCTAATTAAGGGGATACCAGGACATGGATCAGCTACTTGCCTGATAATATGTGTGAAACCAAGATGTTTCCAAGCACCTCTCAGTTAGCTGCAATTAGCCACAGCAAGTTATACAAACAGAATTGTAGCCTTTACTTTCCAATTTCCCAAAGTATTTAAAGCAGTTGCTCCTATTTTTTTTCCAATCTGAAAGCAGCAGCTTGAGGCTCACCATTAGCCAGTACTTGAACCATGTAATATTCCACTTCCATTATTTAGTAACCCTGTTACAATAACTGTGAAACTAATTTCAAATGCTACAGCTAAGCTGAATAAGGAAAGACTTTATCCCTCCCAGAATCCTGTTGTGGTTTTTGCACCAATACAAACATGTAAATTGCAGCAGCAAATTGCTGCTAATTAACAAGTCACTGCTTATGTCTGGCACACAAAGAAGACTATGAGTGGCAACTTCTTAATTATTGGCAATTTGCCACTGCAATTTGCACAGTTACATTTCCACCAGAATAAATCCATAGCATTAAGTTAAACTTGTAAAGTAACCTAGTTATAACTTTGCTACTGGAACAATTAATTGCAAATATCTTCTCATTAACATTACGTTATTTCTTATTTGCAATGAGGGCATAACATGGAGGGAGACAAAGCATTAATGGAAAAGGAATAAGCATGTTTAAATGGAAGGAGTGGTTATATCTAAATAAGACCGACTAAACAATAAATACATTTTGAAATCATCTCTAGAAATCCATCAACTCACAAGTTTTCTAGGTGATCAAAATGCCCTGTGTATGTTATTATTATACAGTTTTGAGGCACCTTAAAGATCAACAAATGTTGATTGCCACGCTGTACACCTCTGCCTGGGAATTCAATGGAACTTATTACTTCTAAGTAATAGGGCTACCCTGCTAATATACTGGGGACTGGAATGAGATTTAATGTTCTGGTAAAGCATTCTCTGAACTATGGTCCATGAAAACCTTAAGCTATAATTAGTTAGGTAACACTTGTTCTTGCTGAAAACAGCTCCTCCCTTGGAAACTGCATTCCAATGACCATCACACAAGTTCTGTGCAGAGAGGGAGTAAAATATTTTGCTGATTGAATCAGAGCATCATATTTTGGCCTTCACCCATCCAAACCAAGACATGTTGTACCCAAAGCTAGCCAAATTATTCTGGCATATGAGGCACAAAAACTTACAACCTCTTTTGCCCATCACTGGGAGTAAAAATTAAAACAAATTAACTAACTAGCAATCTGATGTCCTTCAATGACGTCCCAACTCTGCTACCTGAGGTGACCTCACTGTGTCTCATGGTACGGCCTGCTCTACTGCAGTTGGCCATGTATCTCGTTTCACCAATACACTACTTTTATTGATTGTATTCTGTTTGAACATATATCACATGTTGAGTACTTAAAGTACTTTACATAAATACATAGATCAGTACCAGTTGCAAGAGCCCTGGAAAAAAAAGAGGCCAGAATTATTATTTTGTAAATATGTGCAAAAGTATAACGCATTTTTAAAAAACCTATTGGCTTTGCTTTAAGTTACTTAGATTGCAAATCCATGTATGGTTGGGTAAGTAGGACAGGCCAGAGAGTCAGATTTTCTGCCCCAAGACCTTTTGGGAGCCAGATGAATCCCTAAAAATGCAAACGAAGCAATCAAACAAAACTTCAAAGAAAGAAAGAAAGAAAGAAAGAAAGAAAGAAAGAAAGAAAGAAAGAAAGAAAGAAAGAAAGAAAGAAAGAAAGAAAGAAAGAAAGAAAGAAAGAAAGAAGTTATTTTCCTCAATACAGTAGTTCTATTCCAGCAGTTTGTAACTGGGATGATTGTAGAACTATTAAGGATCCACATGTCACCCTGCAGGCAAGGTCTGTCTTATTTTTTTACTGATCCTGCTTTCCAAGTCTTACAAAAGGGTGCAAAGACATACACCAAATGACACAGTGGACAGCCCTGTCACTGGTCTCCCATTTCACACCCACACCCCAAAGGCTGGTTGGCCACTGGCCCTGTTTTACAGAGGACAATCCTCTCACCCTTATCCCCAGAGGATACTTTACTATTTGAAGCTGCTTGATGGCCAGACTTTCCAAAATGTTAAAAAACACGCCACCTTCTAGTGATCAACTTCTCACCCGCACTTAGCACCTGGACAGCAACCCCAGGAAGTGACCAAGCACGTCCATCGACTGAGCCTAACAAATTTTTTAATTTTGCAGCGGCAGGCAACGGGCGGGGGCTCCACTTTTGGAGGCTTGAACTGTTATTTGGGGAGTTTCACTTCACAACCAGCAACGAGATCTGGGTAACCAACTGTTCCCGTCTCCAAATGTTTTAAAAACATGGACACAAATCGCTTCTGGGGGCCCCTCCGGGATTAAGAATCATCGTGGATCCGCCCCACGGCGGCAGGTATCAATTCGCCTCCCAGATATGATGGAAATACGTGTCTCTTGGCGGCGGCGGCGGCGGCGGGGGGGGGAGTTGAGGTCTAAGCGGCGCCTGTGCGCCCAGGTCCCTTTCTCGACCCCCCCCCTCCCCAGGCCTCCTTCCCCCCCCCCACGGCACTCACCAGCTCCACCCGGAGCCAGGCCATGGCCCCCTCGAGGTGCGCCCGGCGCAGCTCCTCCTGGGCGGCTCGGCCCCCGCTCTTCCCTTCAGCATCTCTCCGGGACAGCTGCCGGACGGCCGGGCAAGGGGGTCCCGGCCTCTCGCCCCGGAAAGCCTGGAGCAGCCTCTGCTTCAGCTCCTCCAGCAGCAAGCTGGAGAAAGTTTCTTCGCCGGGGCTCGTCTCCGCGCTCATCTTTGCCTCCTCGGGTGAGGCGAGGCGGGGTGGGGTGTGTGTGGGGGAATGGAGGGACCCGGAGAAGCCGCCAACATCCCCACCCCCGGGGGGAAGGGAGGAGAAGAGACCTCTGCCAGCCTGGCGTGCCCGCCAAGCTCGTCCTCGCCATGCTGCCTTTTGTTTGCTAGCCCCGGGCCCACTGGGGTTGCCCTAAACTCTCCCGCCCTCTCCTCTCTCTCCCCTCAGTCTATAACATTCCAAAGAAAGTGGGTAGTAGGGCAGGGAGGGGGAAAAATTTCCCCCTGTGGGGAAAACAACACAACCCTGCACAGTCAGCTTCTGAGAAGACAGAGCCCTGTTTGTTATTTCTCTCTCTTTACTGTCCTGGCATTTATTTATCTTTGCTTTTTTGCAAGGACTTTACCACAATGTGTTTGGTAACAGCAATACTTAATCTGGAAATCCAAATTGATCCAAACAAGGGGATTCCAGAATCTCTCTCTCTCTCTCTCTCTCTCTCTCTCTCTCTCTCTCTCTCTCTCTCTCTTTTTGGAAGGTCAACAGCCTGGCCTTTGGAGGTGTAACGAAACCAGATGTGCAACTCCTGTCCTCCGAAGATGCCAGCCACAGAGACTGGCAAAACGTTAGGAAGAACAACCGAGGAACTAGTTGGGATTTATTGTTTTTGAGTTACAGGGCTGTGCTGCCACTAGTTGGCTAAGGCGCAATTTAACTTGGGTAGCAAAGGTGAAGGATTTCCTTGCATTGAAGAGTGCTCATTAAACTGGGGTGATTAACTTTTAAAAGAAGAGACACAGGCCAGGGTTAAACCCAGCTTCTGTGTCATGGCATCTCTGCTAGAAGACGCTTTAATACCACATGTCTTGTGTCTACGTTTACATGTTCATGGCATGGGCTCAAGAGTAATAGTCTTAGAACGGCAGAGGTAGAAGGAACTCCATGTATTATCGAGTCCAGCCCCTATCAAGGAGGCACAGTGGGGATTTGAACTCACAGCTTCTGGCTCCTCTTAGGCTTTCTGGACTACAGTTCACAGTGTAGCCCTGCCAGCATAGCATTTATGCTATTCAGTGGGCTCTCGGGTATATTCCAGAAGGTGTCAAAAAACCTAACATTCCCTATCTCTACTTTAGCATGGTTTGGAGTTTTCCCTTTAACGGGGAGAACTGATCTCAAACTATGGAAGAAAATGCTGAAGAGCAGTTGTTTTCTCTTGCAGGAAAATCTGGGTACACAGTGTTTCACCTTCAGTGAAAACTGAGTTTACAGAAGAACAATATTGAGCAAAAATGCACTTGCAATCTAGAGATGGAAAAGCCACAAAAGAAAATATAATAACTGGTCATGCATTTCTGTTTTATTATTTTTCATGAGGCACCCCAGATAGGTAAAGGCTCCCCTTGACATTTAGTCCAGTCATGTACGACTCTAGTAGACAGTTTCCGTGGTCACGTGGCCAGCGTGACTAGACACGGAACACCATTACCTTCCCACCGAGGTGGTACCTATTTATCTACTCGCATTTACATGCTTTCGAACTGCTAGGCTGGCAGGAGCTGGGACAAGCGACGGGGGAGGGCTCACTCCGTCACGTGGATTCGATCTTAGGATGGCTGGTCTTCCGACCTTGCAGCACAGAGGCTTCTGCAGTTTAACCTGCAGCACCACCATACACCCCAGATAGTCTAGAGCTAATTAAAAAAAAGGTCTGACAACTACACAAATGCAATTATGATGCAAAACACTAAGGGCAGCCAAATCTATTAAGGGAAGAATTTAGCTCTTTTTCTTGTTGTTGTGCAAATGAAGTGGTGATAAGGTTCCCAGACTATAAACTGAAAGAAAGGAACAATACACACTGTAGGAACCAAGTTCTCCAACTCTTTATCACTGTCAGCAGTTTTCCCCTCTCTTTTTTTGCAGCAGGGTTGCTATGTTTTGTGTGTGGGATAGTATGTGTGTGTAAGTAAAGATGTGGAAATGTTGTTTATGAATAACGTTTTCCTGGGGCTTGGCCTTAGAAACAGTGAAAGGATTCGAAGGCAAAACCTGAATTTAATCACCTACAATAACTTTTAACTCCATGTTACTGAGGATTTTGTGTATGTGTTTATGTGCTTTAAGATATAGCCCTTGACATTTCAAAAATAAGTTCTTGTTTTTATTAGACATTTTAAGGGGCTTTAAGAAATATATAAAAAAATAAGAGCTGTGTGTGCAAAATCATTTGTATATGTGTATATTATTAGTCCACGGCACTCAGTTTTCTTCCAAACACGTCAAAGCAAAATATATGATTTTTCTCCTTCTGCTTTGTCCTCAATTTGATATAGGCCATGCTGAGGAAGCATAACTGGCCCACAGTCACCCTATAATTTTCATGGCTGTATAAGGGACTTGAATTTGGCTCTCCTGAGTCATGGTCCAACACTCTCACCACTGTGCCACATTGGCTTTGATTACATCAAAAACCCATCCAGTTCCAGGAGATCCTAAAAACAGTTTGGCCACCAGGAATGACAGTTTTGCCTTAAAGTAACATGCAGCCATCCACGCATCTTCTTTTGCACACACACCTCCAAAGTGTTATAAAAGTGCTCCATATTTTATTTTATTTTGGGTGAGTTGAGATGACCCCCAATAGTTCCAGGGGGTTGAATGTTGTCTCCTGGATTTTGCCAACCCTGTTATATATCTTTAAAACATAGCCATTTCAGTTGCAATATATGGGGCAAAAAACCTGGACGTATATCCCATCATGTCCAGGCCATGTATTTCATTGGTGTTGTTTTTACATTTTTAAAAAACAGGAAGATCTGGAATAATGGGCCACAATCCAATAAAGTAGTAATGACTAGAGGTAATCCAATTGAAACAATGGGATGTATAGAAATACTGACTTGCCATTCAGCAGTTGATTCATTGGGTGAATTTGGGATTAGCAATGGCTTTTAGACCATGGATGCTAACTCCATGTTTCTCTCTCTGTCATTGTGAAATCTATGCCACACAGGCTGTTGTCAAATTGGAATGAGAAATCAGAAACCAGGAAGTAAGACAGGGTTTCATAACTGGGATGTTCCAGAGCCAGGAAAACCATTGCTGTCCAAGCAAAGACTAAGCCTTAAGAGAAAAACTAACATAACTCATCCTCTCAAAAAGAACCATCAACCAGATCTGTAGGACCCATCCAGATATACTCATGGAGATAGTCCAAAGTACAACAGTGGTTACCCGCCACCAGGTACAGACATGCATAGACTGAAGGGTGCCTGTTTCTGTCAGTTCCTAAAAACTAGGGGTGGGTGATCTCAGCTGGACTGGGGGTTGAATTCCAATTAGGCTGGAAATCCTAGAGCCGCTCTCCACTGCTAAGTCCCCCCCCCCCAAACAAAAGACATGCATATATGGAAAGCACAGAAAGAAGCAATGGTGTAATCCATTGCCCCCTCCTCCAAAAAAAAAAACTAGTGTCATGGCTCCCAGTTACTTTCCCGTCCTATCTAAAATTATTTTAAAAGTATATTACCTTGTTTAAACTTAATGAATGGCTGACTATTATTTATAGCATTTCCTTTCATGGAGAAGTGTGGGGAGAGCCTTTTTTTTAAAAAAAAAATACTTTTAAAATAAATAAATATACTTCACTGGCACCGATTCGGGAAGTCTTCAGTAAGATTAAGTACTTCCTGGTTTCTGACCACCAGTTAACCAAGAAGGAAGCCAGGAAGTACTTAATCCCAGTAAAAGCTTCCTGAATCAGCGCCATTAAATTAAAAGGGAAAATAAAAACCTCTCTCAATTTTATGTGAATGGGAAAACAGTGAATAAAAGCTAATTTGCCACATGTGGAGTGAAGCAAATGAAAGCAACCAAATGTGTAAAATATTGGGTGGGGCATATTGTCAAGATAATCTGATGTCTTTTATCATTTCAGGGCACTCTGCTTCGAAGGATGTGCTAGCTGTATTGACTAGTCCATACCCCAGTTTATAGCGCCAAACATCCATTCAGCTCTTCGTGGCCTTTTTCAAATTAGCAAAATGAATGTTATTCAACCCAAGGAATTTATTATCTATTTATTACTTTAATTTATATACTATTTTGGGTGGTTTATAATCTGGGCATAGAGATTCAAGCAAAGAGAAGAATGGTGCTGCATAATTAGTAGACAGAAAAAAAAGGAGGAGCTTTCCAGGAAGAAGTTATAATGGAGATTTAGTTCTGCATGGAAGGCATCCTTCTAAATGGATTGCCTAATACAGTATACACAGTGGCGGAGATGGGGAGAAAGAACTACATAACTACTGGAGGGGTGTCTCTGTGTTTGTATGAGTAGAAGACTCCTCGAGATCTCAGATTTAGAACTGAGGAATTGCTGCTAAGAGGGAGTGGGCATTTACTTTACTGTACCACCCTGCCCACTGGAATACAGGCATTTCATTGGACATAGTGAATTCCACCTTTTTTTAAAAGGGGCAGAAATGTGCAAAATTAGTGTAAGTGGAAAGAAAAGAAGGCTAATTTTCAGATCTAGGAGAACATTTCCCTGCACTGTATTTTTTGCCAAGATAAAATAAATCACACCGGCAGCAAATCTGAGAACAGATTCTTCAACTTCTTCAACTTCAGCAAAGCTTCTTTTGATGTAGGATCTGGCCTTTGCAATAATCTATGCAAAGTCGTGAAGGCTTAGCAGGCATATCATTTGTTAAACTGTGAGAAGACGCC
The DNA here is from genome assembly GCF_051106095.1 of Pogona vitticeps. Taxonomy (NCBI): domain Eukaryota; kingdom Metazoa; phylum Chordata; class Lepidosauria; order Squamata; family Agamidae; genus Pogona; species Pogona vitticeps. Next base: position 223,427,209 of record NC_135786.1, on the reverse strand, counting down.
TGACCTTGCTTCCAGGAGGAGAGATAATAGATTAATATACATGGAAGAATGCCAGCCACTGTAAAAGCAAATAGGATTTCTAGACAAAATACCATAATATCAGTCAAAGCAATGGGACAGCCTGGTCATTAACACTGAAAGGAAAATATTGGGGGAAATTATTCAGATTGAGTAATGGTACTGCATTGTTCCATTTGGTAGTAAAGGTGGAGCAAGGTATAGACATGGCTAAATTATTTCAGTTCCTGGTCCTCAAACAGAAAGAGGAATGGCCTGGCAGAGATGCAGGGATCCATACTGTCCAGCCACTAGGACTGGCGACAAACATATGCTAACCAAATAAATGGCAAAGTCTGGATCTGTCTGGATCTGTAGTGGTCATGAAGCAGGAAGTGCCAAAGTGGTACTTTCTACAGGAAGTAAACATACAGTAGTTCTGAGCACCTTGATTTCCTGGCATTTGGACAAAGCAGACATTAGAAATGCTTTATCCACAGTATGTGCAGTAACTGCAGCTGGGGAAAGTTATCTTTAAAAACTACAACTCTGACAATCCCATAGCCATGACTGAAAGTTGTAATCCAAGATCCAGCTATAATCTCAGACAGGATAGAGCAAACTAAGCCACAACCGGATGGACTTGTTTAGGGGACAAAGTGTGATAGGTGTTGGTTTAGCTTCCTAAAATCTCGGAAAAGACTGTGCCAGAATACCAGCGGCAATAGGATTCCCTCTGTTCCGACACAATGCTAAAGGTTAAGGGGATCTGTCTTTTGTTCTGATTATTACTGTAACTAGTGCCTATAAGATAATAGTGTTTTGCCACTCCTGAAATAACTGAAAAAACTCCTTGATCCTTGGTCCAGTGAATTTCTGAGTCAACTCCTCCATACGTTGCAGCTTACTGCTGGATTTCAGCCAGTGAGTTCCTTTTAAATTATCAGAGCTCCACAACTGATTTATTGGCCCAATTCATTTTTTTTAAAGTAACTTTTAGAACCCTGCACAATTTGATGCATGACTCTCTAACAAACTTCCTGTCTTGTTGTGAACCTACCTAGACACTAAGATATCCAGGAGAGGATCTTTTGAGAATACCAACACTTTTAGAGATAAAGAGGGCTTTCTTCAGTGTTACTTCCAAACTGTGGAAGATGCAGTGAATTCCCATTGTCAAGAAATATGTGAAAACACAATTTGGCCTTTTAAACAGTTTCAGTGTTTTGCTGATAATTGTGGTGGTTTTAATCAATGATGCTTTTTATTATGTTATTGTCTAACTTGTTTTCAACTTGCTCCAAATCACGTTGGCCGCATTGAATGTTTTTTTTTTAGTACAAGGGCAGGATGAAAATGTTCAATGGTTATGGTTATGTTTAGTAACACAGATAGATGGCCATTTTACACAGGTGCTAAAGGAGCAAACATCTCTTTGTTTTTCTGAACAAAGGAAAGGCCTCTGCAGAATAAATGAATATGCATGCAGAGGAGATAATGCAGAGCCTCCAGCAATGTGCACTCAGAAATGTATATGGGGAGCTTGTATTCTTGGGGGGAAAATGATGGTACATTCCAAGTACAGGACTATGTAACTCAGTGGTGGCACATCTTCTTTGCATCCAGAAGACTGCAGGTTCTGTTCCTGACATCTCTGAGTAGGGGTGCATCTTGTCCAATCCCCTGCTGACATAGGAAGTCTTTGAGCTAACGTCTCAAGACATTACGGCAGCTCCTGAGCTCCAGGTTTTCCAAACTCCCTCAACATCTTCTCCTTGGATTTAGACAAGAGGGCCATCATATAGCTCTGCCAGTTTAAGATCATGAATGTCATATGTGCTTTGGTGTATTCCCAGAACTGGACCCAGATTAGAACCCTAAGGGGCAATTGTTATGTGGGATCAAGTTGCTTCGGACTTATGGTGACTCTGTAAATCAGTTCTTCACTTTCCCGCCACAACAGTAACATAAGCAAATGAGGCTGCTGTGCTTTATTGACAGTCACATACCCAACTGTGGTAAATGAAACCTTATCTCATCAGGAAGGAATGCAAACTAAAGAAAGGTAAAATCTGATCAATGTTTTCTATGCCTTTCCATATCTTTGAGAAAATCTCCCATATCTTTGAGAATTTGACAATTCTCTGAAATATCACTTTTTCTGAACTCAAGGACTATATTTGGAAAAACTGCACTTTCTTTCTTAGAGCAGTTTTTACATTCATGTCCTCATTAGACACTGAAAGTTCAGAACTAATTGTTTTAGTATGATTTAACTTCTAAGTAAGCATGTTAACCCGTTCACGGATTGCTGCCTTGTCGTGGCGTAGGGGCTTGAGTAATTCAGAGAAGCTATGGGCTATGGCGTGCAGGGACACCCAAGATGGACAGTCATAGTGAAGAGTTCTGACTAAACGCGATCCACCTGGAGGAGGAACTGGAAAGCCACTCCAGTATCTTTGCCAAGAAAACTCCATGGACAAAAACAAAAGGCTAAAAGATATGACACTGGAAGATGAGCCCCTCAGGTCGGAAGACGTTCAGCATGCTACTGAGGAAAGGGGAGGACAAGTGCAAGTAGCTCTAGAGCTAATGAAGTGGTTGGGCCGAAGCTGAAAGGACGCTCAGCTGCGGATGTGCATGGAAGTTAAGGAAAGTCTGATGGTGCAAAGAAAAATATTGCATAGGAACCTGGAATGTAATATCTATTGTGGGCAAAAATCCCATACAAATTATGGAATAGCCCTCATAGTTAACAAAAGAGTGGGAAAAGCTGTACTGGGATACAATCTCATAAATGATAGAATGAGTTCAATACAGCCAACCCTTGACTTATGAACGGCCCTCTTTACGAACATTTTGACTTACGAACTCCTCTGATAGGGAAATATTCCCTCTACTTGTGAACTTGGATTCGAGTTACGACCTTCCGCCGCCGCCCCCCCCCCCGCTGCCAGCGCTGCTTTCAGAGGTCCCCGACCAGTCCTCCCAGCACCATAGGAAGAAAAAAGTCATTTACTTGTGGCCTCGGAACAGCCGGAAAAAGAGTAGAGAGGTGGTGGCCGTTTTGGAGGTGGCGGCCATTTTGAGAGGTGACCACATGGCTGTCTTTCTCTCAAGATGGCTGCTGTCTCTCTGGGATAGCTGCAGCCTGCCTGCTGGTTGCTGACTCAGCTGTTGGGTGCTCTTTTTCCAGCTGTTCCACGGCTGCGGGGGTGCTGTGAGGAGCCAGGCTCGGTCTGCAGTACCTGGTACGTGACATTGTTTTAATTTTTTGTTGTTGTTGTTTACGACCTTTTTCACATAGGAACACATTAAGTAAGTTTCAGTTCATTCCTATGGGAAATCTGGATTCGACTTACAAACTTTTCAACTTACGACTGTCCTTCTGGAACGGATTAAGTTAGTAAGTTGAGGGTTGACTGTACGAATCCAAGGCAGACCTTTCAGCATAACAGTCATCCAAGTTTATGCACGAACCATCAATGCTGAATATGCTGAAATTGACCAATTCTATGAAGACTTACAACACTTTCCAGAACTGACACCAAAAAAGGATGTTCTTCTCATTCTAGGGGACTGGAATGCTAAAATAGGGAGTCAAGAGATAAAAGGAACAACAGGAAAGTTTGGCCTTGGAGTTTAAAATGAAGCTGGGCAAAGGCTAATAGAGTTTTGTCAAGAGAACAAGCTGGTCATCACACACTTTTCCAACAACACAAGAGGCGACTCTACACATGGACATCACCAGATGGGCAATACCAAAATCAGATTGATTATATTCTCTGCAGCCAAAGATGGAGAAGCTCTATACAGTCAGCAAAAACAAGACCTGGAGCTGATTGTGGCTCTGATCATTAGCTTCTTATAGCAAAATTCAAGCTTAAACTGAAGAAAGCAGGAAAAACCACTGGGTTAGTCAGATATAATCTAAACCAAATCCCTTATGAATACACGGTGGAAGTGAAGAACAGATTTAAGGAACTAGGTTTGGTGGACAGTGTGCCTGAAGAACTATGGATGGAGGCTTGTAACATTGTCCAGGAAGCAGCAACAAAAACCATCACAAAGAAAAAGAAATGCAAGAAAGCAAAGTGGCTGTCCAACAAGCCCTTACAAATAGCAGAGAAGAGAAGGGAAAGAAAAAGCAAGGGAGATAGGGAAAGTTACAGAAAATGGAATGCTGACTTCCAAAGAATAGCAAGGAGAGACAAGAGGGCCTTCTTAAATGAACAGTGCAAAGATACAGAGGAAAATAATAGAAAGGGAAAAACCAGGGATCTGTTCAAGAAAATTGGGGATATTAACGGAACGTTTTGTGCAAAGACATAATAAAGGACATGATAAAGGACAAAAATGGTAGGGACCTAACAGAAGCAGAAGAGATCAAGAAGAGGTGGCAAGAACACACAGAGGACTTATACCAGAAAGAGCTGGATGTCCCAGACAACCCAGATAGTATGATTGCTGACCTTGTGTCAGACATCCTGGAATTAAGATTGTCGGAAGAAATAACAACCTCCGATATGCAGATGATACCACTCTGATGGCAGAAAGTGAGGGGGAATTAAAGAACTTCTTAATGAGGGTGAAAGAGGAGAGCACAAAAAATGGTCTGAAGCTCAACATCAAAAAAACTAAGATCATGGCCACTGATCCCATCACCTCCTGGCAAATAGAAGGGGAAAATATGGAGGCAGTGACAGATCTTACTTTCTTGGGCTCCATGATCACTGCAGATGGTGACAGCAGCCCCGAAATTAAAAGACTCCTGCTTCTTGGGAGAAAAGCGATGACAAGCCTCAAGAGCATCTTAAAAAGCAGAGACATCATCTTGCCGACAAAGGTCCGCATAGTCAAAGCTATGGTTTTTCAAGTAGCAATGTATGGAAGTGAGAAATGGACCATAAAGAAAGCTGACTGCCGAAGAATTGCTGCTTTTGAATTGTGATGCTGGAAGAGACTCTCGAGAGTCCCCTGGACTGTAAGGAGAAGAAACCTATCCATTCTAAAGGAAATCAACCCTGAGTGCTCACTGGAAGGACAGATCCTGAAGCTGATGCTTCAGCACTTCGGCCATCTCATGAGAAGAGAAGACTCCCTGGAAAAGACCCTGATGTTGGGAAAGTGTGAAGGCAAGAGGAGAAGGGCACAACAGAGGACAAGATGGATGAACAGTGTAATTGAAACTACCAACATGAATTTGACCAAACTCTGGGAGACAGTGGAAGACAGGAGGGTCTGGCGTGCTCTGGTCCATGAGGTCACAAAGAGTCGGACACGACTTAACGACTAAACAACAACAAGCATGTTAAGGGTTGCATTCTTGAAGGAATAAGAACATTCTTATGTTGAGGCAGTATATGACAATTTATTTAAAAAGGTAGGAACCATGAACAATGGAAAAAGAGCATGTAATAGGAACATTGTCCTTGTAACTCGTGCATCAGTAGCACCCAAAAAGCTTTCCTTTCCTTTCCTTTATTTTGCTGTTTTTCACTAACATAATCATTGTTACCCTTAGAAAAGATTATATGGCATAAAACACTTCTGCTGTGCCGGTTGCAAAGAATCAGAGGTGCAAAACAATGTATTATATAACAGAGGAACACTGTTAACACCAGAAAATGAATAACACATAATTATCATGCTTTTAGAATCTGCTCAAATAGAAAGAAGCCTTGCTAGACCCATATTTTTTTTATATTCTAATCTCTATAGGGATATCATCACTCATTTTATTTATGTTTGCTGTATTTTTTTTTCCTTTTAGCACTATACATAAACAATAAACACTAGCATTTTGTAAATAGTAAGCATGTTAGTTCGTTTCAGGAGCATCTCAAAGCCGAAGAAATTTACTATAACATGAGCTTTCAAAAGCCAAGTTTTTTGCTGCCATTATTAATTAGAAACAGATACCATGGAGAGATCAGTCATTTACCTGACTTGATAAGAAGCTCTGAAGGAGCCGAAGATTTGCAGTTTGTGCAAATGTGTGACGTTATCAATATCAGCATTAACATGGATTTTACTTCTGGCCAACATAGCTACCTTTGGTTGATGATGATGATGATGATCAGATCAAGGCCACAGAGAGTTTGAGCCTCTTTGGGATTGGTTTTGTTGAAACTTATCATTTTGTATTAATTTAATCTTAAAGTAAGTTTCATCAATTGAATGGATTTCTAAAACTAGCTTGATTTTGACACCAAAGCTGCTGTGCTGTCACATGGTTTACAGACTGGATTATCAGTAAAAAATTAAGCTTAATTGTTTCTATTAATTTAATGGTGTAGAAAACAGAAACAAATTATTTTGTGATACTCCTAAAACTGCTATTTTTTCATTGTTTGGCAGTCTTAAGGATATCACAAAACATTTTTGATTGATTACAACCAACATCCTCAAAGGCACAGTGTTTATGCCACACCTTTTTTATACACAAGGTAAACATTTGTGACAGTTGCATTTGTGAATCTGCACTCATGATCCAGTGGTCTTAATATTGTACGCCATGTGTCTGAGGAAGTGCACTCTAATCTATAATCTATTAAGATTTTGGTTTTTCATTTATTTTATTTTATTTGGCTTAGTTATTCATGCTGAAACAGCTGAAATGCTGCTCTCTCTTTGAAGTTAGTTAATTAATACTACAATTTTGTTCTGGAAGCCCTGTTGGCTGGAATGGCAATAAACAAATCCTTTCCATTAAGTTTTATACACATATAGCAAGGAGCAGACGTCTGTGGGTTTCTGAATAGACATGGATAGTACTGCTTTGTTAAGTTCCTAGGTATCCATGCCGTTAAGACTGAAGAACTCTATGTAACCCAAACACTTGTAGCCCCCCCCCCTTACGCTTGCACACACCAATTTAAAACAGTATAGTAGTCACTGCGCGTGCGCCAGAAATAATACACCTCTCTTCCGAAGTCACTCATGCGGACATTTTACGATGGCCCACCCCCTTATCGCTCTTCATCGCACGTCCCTCAGCCAATGCTCGCCGAGAACCCATTCTGGCTGTTTCTCATTGGTGGACAGCAATATCAGCGAGCGGCGCGTGCGCGCTCTGCCCTGCGCGCCTCATTCCATAGTTGCCGCGAGCTCGGCGGTGCATGCGCATTACGCCTGCTCTGGCGCACACACTGTATGCCTCTTTTTTTTTTAACGGTAAACATCCTGCCGATTTTTGAACGGCTAGTTTGGGCGGCAGGAAGGGGAGCGGCCGCCATCTTGTTTGTTTGAGTGGCTCCGAAAGGGGGTGGGGGGGAAACGTCGGGAAAGGGGAGCGGCGGCGGCGGCCCGAGCGCTTACCCCCAACCCCCCGGCCTTTGGCAGCTGCTCAGGATTGGAGGTAGGGCCGGAGCTGGCGGAGGTCTAGGGGCCTTTATGGGTGGGGAAACTAAGCGGAGGTGGGCGCCCGGGGGAGGCCTAGGCCTTCGTGTCTGGGCTGGGGAGTTTCGGCGGGTCGGGTCTCTCACCGGCAGGCTGGAGGGGAGGCCTTGGCTTTCCCTCACCCGTCAGGGTATCCCCGTCTCGGGATCTCTGCCCGAGGCCGAGGCCCCTCTGTGGGAGGTACTCCAGAGGCTGAGCCGTGGCCGGGCAAGCGAGGAAGGACTGCCCTCTCTCTGCACGTTCTTTTCTTTCCTACCTGAGTTCTGCATACTTCGTTTTTTCTGCTTTCTAGAAGGCAGGCGCGGGTGGCTGGAAGCCGACCTCGGTTTCGTGCACATTTCCTGCCCCCCCCCAGTTGTTCTCGCCCCCTCCGGCCTTGGCGAGTATCTCGAAAGCATTGCATTGAGATTCTCGTCAGCCTTGTCTAGTGTGGGGCAGTTTCCTTCCCTTGCAATTGGCAACCCATTAAAAACAAAAAGCAGAAGTCTGGAATTGCAAGCCCTATTGGAGGGCGAACTTATTTCTAAGTAAAATGGCACAGATCCTGTTGGAAGCCTTGTATTGCAGAAGGCTGTAGGGTTGAATTGACTTGGGCGTTTGTTGTTGCAAGATGAGATGTTCTTCATTGTAAAAAAAAGTTACATTATTAGGTCGGCTTCCATATAAAGGGTGATTTAAAATAGTCTCCAAAACATCTGCTGGGGCTTAGTATTTCAATATATATATATATGCCCTGTTAACCCTTTGTAAAAAAGAATGACTTGATAGCACCTGAAAATTTTGTAGCTTAATTTCCAGGAACGTTTGGTTTGTGTAGGGGAGATTAGGGAATCATGAATGTTTCCATAGTTTGGTGACCCCATTTGAATCATCTCTCTTAGGCTGCATCATATGGCACATATATTGGATGTACACTCTCTTATATTTCATTCAGAGTCAGTTAATGTGCAGAGGTCAGTCAGGGTTAAATGTATTGGTCTTGCCTCTGAAATGTGTTCATTGTAAGGTGTTTTGCTCTAAGCCTTGGCATGTTTCTCCAGACAAGAAATCCCTATATATAGCCAAACAAGGCGTTTGCTTTCCCTATGCTTGCTCCCATTGTTTTTTTGGTCAGCTATTAGAATGTGGGCACCTGGGGAAATGAGGTGTAGTTCTGTGTTTGGTACTGATAAGAAGCTTTAACTGAAGTAAGCCAGAGTTCATGTGGACCATGACTTCAGATTGTAGTTTAGAGCAAGTTAACAAACCATAGTTTGTGGAGGTGGATTTTTCTGGTCTGAGCCTACTAGTTACCTTACCTGGCCATTACATTCTCAGAAGTTAAAATGCAATGATGGAAAACCATCCAACTTTTGAAAATGTGTTTGTTCAATATTCTCTCTGCACCCTCCTCAATGTTACTGAAGGAGACTGAATCCTGGTATTGATTGATACTGTTGTGGTTTGTAACAGTGTTGGGAGATTTTCTCTACTACAGAGCTAAAGTGAAGAGATGTGGTAGTAAGCAAGTGAAGTAATTTGCTCTTTATTGGGCCCAGCTGATAATGTGAAGTTTTTGCTGTGTGACTTTTGCATTGTTTTTAAGGCCAGTCTTTAAAGACAGCAGGTGGGCTCTTCGTTCTCATGGATTTAGTTGTAGTATAATTAAGTTGAGGGCCAGCACATTGTTTTACTGCAGACATTTTAAATGAGAAAAAAACTAGATATATGCATATTGCAACTTGGAAGTAAATCTTCCCTATCCCCCTGATGTTAGAAAAAGAGCACTGGATGCTGTAGATGTTCATCATTATTGCTGTCATACCATACATCTCACTGCTTTTTTACTACTGGAAATAAAGTGCAGTAGTACAATACCCAAAAGTTGTATAACTACTTATTCACTTTACAGTTGAGTGTTTTAGCTGGTTTTGTATTTTATTGTAGTGTCTCAAAGCTAATTTGCAGTCAAGTCTGTGATATGATGAAACAAGCTATAGGAATAGCTATTTTATGTAACTTGTTACTTGACATTTTAACATCTGTGACTGCTCCAGACTCTTGTCAGAGTGGATAAAAATCAAATTGATTTAGATCACAATTAAATTTTGAAAATAGATGTTATTCTATGTTATCAAACAAAATCGAATTTGTAAAATTATGTCATAATTTAAATCAAATCCAGCCTGGTGCTTCTTATGGATCATTGTTTCCAAGAGCAAGTTTAAGTGTTTTTCATGCAGTTTGTTGCTAGGTGTTGTGTCTGAAACTTAGAATTGTGCAAAATAACTTTTCGTAGCCTTGTTTTAATATGCTTATAATTCTTGCAGATTCTTGCATAGACAGGTGGCACAATGTTCTATGCTCACTTTGTCCTGAGCAAGCGAGGGCCGCTGGCCAAAATATGGCTGGCGGCCCATTGGGATAAGAAGCTAACCAAAGCCCATGTGTTTGAATGCAATTTGGAAAGCAGCGTGGAGAGCATCATCTCACCTAAGGTATTGCTTCCATAATTATACAGTATCTTATTTAAAGTTAATAGCGTTCAAGATTTTTCTTGTGATATCAGAGGTAATGATTTAAAGCAGATGTTTGTTCAACAGCTGCATCACTGAACACAGAATAGGGACTACATTGTTGGGTCAAACCAAGGTATTTCCAGTTACAGCCATTCATATGCTTCTAAGCATTCAGAAAAAGATATGAATGAGATGGCATTATTTCCCTCCCCCCCACCGCCATTTAAGCTTAACGAGCGCACCGTTTAACGACGAATCCGCATAGCAACGCATTTTTTGCGATCACTAATGCGATCGCATTACGATGTTTAGATAGGCTAAACTTCGCATTGCGATGATTGCGATATTTAGAAAACAGTTGATTGGCGGTTCCAAAATGGCCGCCGGGTGCAGAAAATGGCCGCCTGCAGCGTTTTCGCACCCTGCCCTCGCTTACCGGGCAGCGAAAATGGCGGCCGGATGGGGGAATCTTCGCTTACCAGTGAGTTTTTCCCCAATAGGAACGCATTAAACAGATAATCAATAATTATCTATACTTGTATTTCTGAACTTTATTGATGAAGTTTATTCCCAAATATTCAGCTCCATTATTTTACAGCAGTATTTTTGAAAACAGCTAGTTATGGTAACACTGCCCAAAAACATGATCTAGAACATTGGATAACCCAGGTGTTCTTGGACTGCAACTCTCAGAAACCCTAGCCAGAGCAGCTGGTGGTGAAAGCTGCTGGGAATTGCAGTACAAGAATACCTGATTTATCCAAGGTTGAGAACCACTGATATAAAACAAGGGTGGATGACCTTTGAGCTGCACACAGCAATCAGACAATTTCGATAACCTCCAACTGAAGAATGTTGCTCAGAAGTCCCTTTGTAGCTTCTAAAGGGAGTGGGAAACAGGTTTTACGAGTGGGTGCTGATAATATTGAGCCTGTCCCAGAAAAAATTGAGCTAGGAAGCTGTAACTGCCACACTGTTCTACATATTCCCCCAGGAAGTCAGTGCACTTGCAACATCTGTCCTGCAGCTTCTTAAGTCCCTGCAAATAAAATTCTTTCGACTGCTGGTGTAACCACTCATTTGCAGCATTAGTTGCCTCCAGAACACTCCCAAATCGTTGTCTCTAGGTGTTTTTTGAGGTTGGGGAACAGATAATAGTCAGAAGGATCCGGGTCGGGACAATAGGGTGGATGGGGCATCACTTGAAAGCCCAAGAACGTCAGTTTTGCCATTGTTTCATCTGCAATGTGTGACAAAGTGTTGTCATGCAATAGGATGACACCTTTGGAGAGCTTTCCTTGACGTTTTTCCTTGATGTTTTGCCTCTACTTCGTCAATAAAGCACAGTAATATTTTGCATTGATGGTTGAACCCTGTTGGAGGTAGTCCACCAGCAGAACTTCCTTCTTGTCCCAAAAACTGTTGCCATTTGCTTCTGCACTGACCTTTGCACTCGGAACTTCTTTGGCCTGGGGGAACCACTGTGCCCCCATTCCTTAGACTGTTCCTTTGTCTCAGGATCATAACAGTAGATCCATGTCTCATCACCAGTTACGAGTTTGCCCAGGAAATGTGACTGGCAACATTCTTGCAAAATGTTCCAAAACAGCCACCGATGACTCCGTACATTTCGTCTTTTGTTCGGTTGTCAAAAGTTTGGGGATCCACTTTGCTGCCAGCTTTCTCATTTCCAAGTCATTGTGAATAAGGGCGCCAACTCTTGTGATATTCTCAGATATGTAGCAATACCTTTGGCTGATATTCAGCAGTCCTCTATGATCATGTCATGGATGGCTTTCACATTTGCAGGCACAGAGACAGAAACAGGTCTTCCACTGGGTTTCTCACTTTCAACACCGAAATGGCCAGTTTTAAAATTGACAACCCAGTGTTTAACTATTGCATATGAAGGGCCAGTGTCACCCATAATTTGTGACATTTCATCATGGATCTGCTTTGCACCTTTCCCTTGGAGAAACAGGAACTTGATTATGGTCCTATGCTCTTCCACATTGAACTTTTCTGAAGGTGTCGCCATGTTCACTTTGGACCTGAACATGAAATATAAGTTAAAATCATAGGTAGTTGATTTTTGCACCATTGAATACAGACAAATTGGCCAATGCATCCTGCAATGTATAGCTTCCTAGCTCATTTTTTTCTGGGAAAGGCTCAATACTTATCAGCATCCCCTTGTAGTCCTCCCATATTTTGAGGTCCCTGCAGTACCCCTGGGCTCCCCTGTGTACCTTAAATTCTTTTGCCACTCAAGGGCAAAACTTCAAAAGTTAAACTGATATTTCTGTTAAAAAAACCCATTGTGACAAACTGCAGTTCATAGCCACTGCATCAAAACACTTTTTAAACATAATAGAAAATGCCTGTTTTAAGAACTAACTGTACTGAGTCTCTACTGGAGACTTCTGTAATGTTTTAGACAAATTTTCTAAACTATAATTTCGTAAGTTGCTACAAGTAATAATAATCAATAATGACTATTACTTGTAGCAATTTGTGAAATTATAAAATAAGTCAGCATATTCATTAGTCTATCTGTTTGGATAAACTAGTGTGAGTGAGTCCCCATATCCTTCTAATGTAATTGAGGGGTAGGTAGGATTCTATAGAAATGCTTTTACCTGTTTGTCTTAAAATAATTTTTCATTGCCACAGATATCTGGCTGTTTTCATTTACAAGCCCATAGTCAATATTGATATGTGTTGAGTATTAGACAAACTGCCACAGTTCACTGAACTTTTAAGAATTGATACACCATGTGAATAGAAGCGTACATAGACGCTCATCATTCTGATAAATCAAACTTAAGAGCAACAGTTTACTTTTGATTTATTTTCCTTCTATATAACTCTTTCCTGGTCTGATATGAATGTTGTATTAAAACACATTTTTCAGGTGAAGATGGCCCTTCGAACTTCAGGACACCTTTTATTGGGAGTTGTTAGAATCTATCATAGGAAAGCTAAGTACCTCCTTGCAGACTGTAATGAAGCTTTCATTAAGATCAAAATGGCTTTCCGTCCAGGTACTTACTGTATACTTTCTTTTCACAAAATTACTGTGATTGCATAAATAGCAAATTTCTCTAGAATTTGCCTATGCAGCAACTGCTCATTAGTTCTATATTATATCCTCCCCATACTAAAAATCCTTTTCCTTATGCATTTATTTTTTCAGAGCTTTCTAAAGACTTAGGAGTAATATCTGTTGAATATTGTGGAAATATGTTATTTATAAATTTAGAAGTTAATCAGTAATTTCCTAAGGAATCAATATCTTTTTTTGAGCCACAGTAGACACTAGAATTCTAATAGAATATTTATGTGCTCTCCTTTTATTCACCTTCCTGCTGTCACTATAGTAGAACCAGTGTGGTCATGAGTTACAGGAGGTGTTGCATGATGTCTTATTGGGTTAATAAAGTTTGTGGGCACAAGAGAATGTAGCATGATGAAACATTGATGGACTAGTGTGTTAATTACAAAAATTCGGGCCATAATAAGTGCAGTAGTCTTTATGGTTTTAAATCTGCTTTTGCTTACATCTTTATATATACATATATGTAATTCCTTTTTTAGGTGTGGTTGATTTGCCTGAAGAAAATAGAGAAGCTGCGTATAATGCTATCACCCTACCTGAAGAATTTCATGATTTTGACCAACCTTTGCCAGATTTAGAGTAAGCTTCTTTGTATTCAAATTGCTTGCTGAAATTGGTATCTTCAAGAAAGCATGTTTGTATTTATTCTTATTTCTCTAGTTGTTTGTTGGGAGATGAGATGGGAGTGAGCCCTGTGAAAGAAAGGTCCTGAAAAGTTGGAAAGCACTTGAATTCTATGAAGTGCAATTTTTCTTATTTTGAGGCATAACATATAACTGAAGCATTGCTCTGCTGAGCATATTTTGCAGTAGTTGATTACAATGGTCATATTGGGAAATATAGATAAAGCACGTATTTCATTTCACTTTGAATGTCATAGTTCAGTAGCTGTATCTTTTGTAAAATATATGCTGTTACGATGTGAAGAAATTCTGCTTGTTATACTCTATCTTTTTGCCAAGCTGTATACTTGAAGCATTTTGCTATATTTAAATAGATGCATTTGAAAAAAAAGGAACTATTTTCTGCAAACACATATTGACCAGAAACAGAGATGTTTTAATATTCATAAATTTAATAGACTGTCTTTCTCTAACCATACATAAATATATGTTGCTTGCCTTTTTTGAATGGTTTCAAATTCTTTTTCAAATTGTGTGTGTTTTCCCTCTCAAAGTGATATTGATGTGGCTCAGCAATTCAGTTTGAACCAAAGCAGAGTAGAAGAAATTACAATGCGAGAGGAAGTAGGCAACATCAGCATCCTTCAGGAAAATGATTTTGGTAAAACACAGCTATTTTTGTCTAATGTATTTGCAGTTATTGTGCTGTTATAGTTAATCATAATTGTGTGCTGTCAAATCCATTCTGATTTATGGCAACTGTTTTCAGGGTTTTTCAGGTAGAGAGTATTCAGAAGTGGTTTACCTTTCTCTTATGGGGGCATCCTGAGACTGCAGCTTGCCCAAGGTGACATAAGCCGTCTCTTCTGAGATATACAGCAGGAAATTGAAACAATAGCTAAAACATAAAAATTACCACACAATTGACATGCCTGCATGGCTTGTTACATACATAATCACACATTGCTATTTTTCAAGAAACCATAAAACACAAGAACAAGTATGTCTCAAAAAAAAAGTCTTTTTTTTACTGGCCCTTTGAAAATACCTGGACATAATTCTGAACAGACTTTTTTCTTTTGGTTCTAAAAATCAGATAATATAGCATGTGATAATTACCACAGTGCTTTTCTAATGTATTAAATAAACTGTTTCTGTGAGTGTGGTTTTATTAAGTGAAGTCTTTCCAGTTTAAGTTTTTTCTGATGCAGTTTCGTTACCTTAAATTGATATGTTCTGTGTAGACATGGGGACGAGTATAAAAATGAATCAGGATATTTATTAAATGTCCCTGATAAATCAGATATTTGTTGCTTTGTATTCTTGGGGTCCAGAGACCCCAACAAATATGAAGCAACAAATATAATCCTTTTACATTTGTTCATTCATTCCCTATCTGCTTATGCCGCTGTGGAGGAGCTGTTCCTCGGAGGCATAAGTAGAGGGGAGGTTTCCTTTCAGGCATCTTGCTAAAGTTTTCCCAAAGGGAATCTCACCCCCGTGGCTGGGGGATGGCGTGGTTCCCCTTTCCTTTTCCTATGCCCGCGCAACATAGGAGGAGGGAAGGGATCCCCCAGCTGCTGTGGAATCTCTTTGGTCCCTTTTTCCCCTCTTCCTGTGATCCGCGGGGCTTAGCAAGAGGAGGGGAAAAGGGCTTGAAGCCGTGCAGGGCATAAAAAGAGAAGGGAAAGCAAACAAAAACACCCCACAACCCAATGAATGATGATTTATTGTTTGTCGAGTCACTGGGGGACAATTCATGGGTCGTGGGTCGTCCATCTATAGTCATGTGTTATGAAAATAAAGGACACTAGGCAAGGAACTTTTTGTTTGTCTGATAATCCATCATTTATCAAATGGGCTCAGTCTTTAGTCATTTCCAAAAGCCCCAAGTGCATGGCCATGTACAGATGTTCTCAATTTCTCTCTTTCTGAATACCATCTCAATGGAGCTAGTTGTTGATAGACTGTGGTTTGGGAAGTGTTCACACTGCAGTCCTGAAGATGTGCTAGATTGGTGGATTTGGAGTGGGTACAACTGCCCTTGTCCTGGGTCTGCCTATACAACTTGTACAAATCAAGCTCAATTTTTAGCGATGGTATAATGGCCCAAATGTTGGAAATACATTTCAGTACAGAATCTGAGTTGTTCATGTGCCCCAAAGAAAATACTTTGTGAACCAGATCATTTGAATATATGCCCAAGAAGCAAGTAAGAGTAACATTGCTTAAACTTTTTGAATCTGTTGCAATACAGAAAGAAACTTTCTGCAATTCAATTTCAGTTCACCTTCAAAAGTGCAGTGTTGTATCACTATAGGCCTGAATTTTGTTGGAGTTTAAGTTTGCCTAAGTTGCTGCAGCTAACTGAGAAGACGGCAGGGCATATTTCCATCACGTATCTCATCCTCATTCACCTGATTGTGCAAATGAGGTGCATCCCAGCAGCTTGTCAGTTGAGCTGTGGCAGCTTGTGTAAACGTCACATGAATGCCAGAATGTAAAGTTAGAACCATAGAAATAATCTTACTTGTAATGGTGCTACAGGATTATTGCTGAATGTATTTATTTATTAATTATGACTGATCTTAAACAGGTGACTTTGGAATGGATGACCGCGAAATGATGAGAGAAGACAGTGCATTCCCAGATGACATGCTGGATAGTACTAGTGCTTCCAACCTTTTGCTGGAGCCTGAGCAGAGCACAAGTCATCTTAATGAGAAATCCAACCATTTGGAATATGATGAACAGTACAAAGATGACAATTTTGGAGAGGGAAATGATGGTGGAATCCTGGGTATGTATGCAATATGTATTTAGCCCCAAATAATTTAAGGCATCCACCCATATGTAGATATTGTTTTAAAGTGTTTATGGTATCTAAAGCTTACAACCTACTTGAATAATATTTCTGTATCATTTGAGCCTGAGAAAGTTAAAATGCTGGCTTGTTATTGTTCATTGTGGCTTATGGGATAGGATCCTACTGAGTTAAACACTAAACTAAATACTATATAAACTGGTTTGCTTAGTGATGTTGGATATTGTGGCATCAGCAGCCCATAGAATGTGTATTCTGAGGTTGTTGAGGATCAGCTCTCTGAATATATCTTAAGTTGTATTTTTCCCGTTTTGAAGTTTGAGTATACCCTCCGTTCACATGCATACAGTCCTCCTTTAGCTGAAGTTTTAAAACACATCGGTTTAGTAAATGTGTTTGACTTTTAAATATAATGATCAAAGATTCGTGTTTTGTGTGTCATCTCCGATGGAACACCTTTCTCGGTTCTCAAGTGGTATCTTAAATGTTGCATGGTACAAGTGTCCTAGGTTAACTCCTGGGCATCTTCAGTTAGGGGCATCAGGTAGGAGTTAGTGGAAGACAGATCGGCTTGAAACCCTAGAGGGCTGCTGCCTAGCAGAGTAGAAATATTTAGCTCAATGGACAACATGACCTAGAGGGCACTTGCTGCATTTTATGGAGTCTTCAAAGAACATGCTGTCTTGATCAAAGCATATAAGAAGTGCTTTTATCTGAATTGGTCTGGTAAAGTATTTTGCTTTTATTTTGTTTCATCTGTATTGATTAGAAGATGTGAATCTTTCATTCCCTACTTTCTTTGGGGATGCTTTAACGTGATACAGCCATTAGCCCTTTGCCTTCCAAGTATTATTTCATCATGGTTGCAAAGCACATGGATTACTTGGTTTCTGATGCTTGATGATACACAATTATTATGTAAAAACAACAACAACCTTCTGATTGCTAGGAACATGCTATGCTTAGATGCTTTGTATATCACTTCAATCCTAACTTTCCTGAGTTACCATTCCAGATGACAAACTTCTCAGCAACAATGAAGGAGGCATATTTGATGACCCACCTCCCATTTCAGAAGGGGGTGTAATGATGCCTGAACAACCTCCCCATGATGATATAGATGATGATGATAACGTTTCAAGTGAGTGTTCAATCATTTCTCCTGAAATCTAAAAGACAGGTGTGTTGAATGATCATCAGCACTGTGTAGCTTTTTTCTTGAACTTGTCAAAGTGTATTAGAAATCAAGAAGCCAAAGGTAACTGGTTTGGGTATTGATGAGTTCACCCTTCTGACAAATGGAAAAGAATCCCTTAAACCAGGTCAGTTGGCAGAGATTACGTTCGGAGGCTGCTGCCTCTTGAAGGATAAGAAAATTAGAAGGATGGAAAACTGAATTAAAATTGGGTGGAGCCCTGCAAGAAAAATGTTCCCTGCCACAAAATTTTGTTGGCGGATTTTGCTTATATTTAATGTTTTTACCATAACAGTATACTAGCAAACTAATTTTTAACTCTTTGATTTACAGTGGGTGGACCTGAGAGCCCAGACTCAGTAGATCCAGTTGAACCACTGCAAACGACTGATCAGACAACACTGGTTCCAAATGAAGAGGAAGCTTTTGCTTTAGAGCCTATTGACATAACTGGTAAATAAGCAATTCTGGTATACCTCTCCCCACCCCCACCCCCTATATTGAGTATGAAAAAGAGCAGTTAAGTAAACTTTAATTATTTAAAATGTTTCTATGCTGCCTTTCTCCCCAAAAGGATCCAAGGCAGCTTACATTACAAAAACAATATTTAAAAGCTAAAACTAAGTATACAAATATTTTAAAAGAATTAAACAAGAACTATATTAAAATGGTAACTAAGAGCAACATTAAAACACATTTAAAACAACAGAGCACAACAATCGATTTAAAATCCTTCTCAGACCACCAGTCATTAATGAAAAGCCTGCATGGAGAGAAAAGTGTTTGCCTTCCTATGGAAGGACAGCAAAGATGAGGCCAGTCTGGCTTCCCGTGGGAGGGAGTTCCAGAGTCTGGGAGTAGCAACAGAGAAGGCCCTCTCCCATGTCCCCACCAGGCGCACCTGTGAGAGTGGTGGTATGGAGAGAAAAGCCTCCCCTGATTATCTTAATGCCTGGGCAGGCTCATAGATGGAGATGCAGTCTTTTAAATAGCTTGGACCCAAGCCATTTAAGGCTTTATAGGTTAGAACCAGCACTTTGAATTGTGCCTGGAAATGAATTTGCAGTCAGTGGAGCTGTTGTAATAGGGATGTTATATGTTCCCTGTAACCAGCCCTAGTTAACAATCTAGCTGCGGAATTTGGAGTTTCTAAACACTTTCAGAGGCAGCCCCACGTAGAATGCGTTACAGTAATCTAACTGAAATGTGTCACGGTGGCCAGATCAGACCTCGAGAAACAGGCTCAGCTGGTGCACTAGTTTTAACTGCAAAAGGCACTTCTAGCAGCTGCTGAAACCTGGGCATCCAGCTCAGATGAATCCAGGAGCTGTTAATTGACAAAGCGTATACGGTAAAGTTGGTAATATCATAAGACCTATAGCATAATCCTAATACATAAGCTATCTTTGGAGTATATAAACAGTTATACTTGCATAGTATGTTATGTGATATTGCATGGTTAATGGCAGTATTGTTCAAATTTGGATTTACTTTTTTTGTATTTTTAATCTGTTGTTATAGAGACACTTGTTAATCAGGTCTTTGTTTGGTCCTTGCATGGTGTGCAATGTTTTGGGGCAGTAGTGATGCATTCATCATTTTATTATCTGGACCTCTTAAATGTGCTGTCACACAGACTGATCAGCTGTTGCTTTGTGCATTATGTGCTGCTTGCAGTCCTAGAATCATAGAATAATGAAGTTGGAAGGGTACTATAAGGCCATCATGTCCAACCCCCTGCTTCAATGTAAGAATACAGATCAAAGAATATCTGCCAGGTAGTTGTCTAAATGTCCTTGCAGGTATGTATCGTAGGTACAAATGTTAAGTACAGAAATTTGAGCAAATTAACCTTCTTCCCCAAAAAATATTTTAAAAATGGTAGAGGGTAACAGACCTTATGTTTTGTATGCTTGTGTTAAATGATTAATTGATGGAAGGAAGGGGTGCTCAAAAGATATTGTAGGTGTTATTACCACATGCTGTTTTAAAGTAGGTAGGGGGTAGTCAGAACTGGTATGGCAGAGAACACTGCTCCACATGAGTCATTTGGTCCCATACTTGGAAGCCTAGCATCCATTTTTGTCTTTGTCCTCACCGACACACATGGCCTTAAGTGTAAGCCTTGCAATGTTTAACTTGTTGCTAGTATTTCCATGATTCTTGTATAACCAGTACAATTTTAATAAGCCTCTGCTCATGACCTGTGTTCGATCATGGGTTCAAGTAGCTGGCTCAAGGTTGACTTGGCTGTTCATTTTTCTGAGGCATATAAATTGAGTATCTAGCTGGCTTGGGGAGGGGGCAATGTGTAGCCTGCATAATTAAATTATAATCCACCCAGAGAGAACTTTAAGCACTATGGAGCAGTATATAAGCTCTGTTAAAGGTCGTTGGATTTACTGACTTTTTAAAGAAGTAATGTTTTTAAAAGAATAACATTCTTAAAAAATAACTGAAGATGTCGCTGTCAAAGTGTTCTCCCACCTTTGTAGCAAGACTTATATAAGGTGCAAGGCAGCCTTAGAGCTATTGTAACATAAATTTCAAAGTGTCTAATTGAATGCCTGGCCTTGTGTAGAAACGCTGCATCGAATCATTTCAACTTGTTGCCTAACCTTGGTATTTATTTCTCTGCTTGAAAATATTTTTGTATCACCTGTCATTGACTGTATAACCAGGTGTCCTTTATCAGTCAGCGCTGAGGTAAGGTAAAGGAAGGTACTTAGCCGAATAGCAGATAATGAGCAGTCAGGTCAATATAGTTCTTTCAGCAGTCCTGTTATATAGGAGTGGCTATATGCATTCCACACTGTTCTAAAGACCACTAAAGTCTGGGCAACTTGCAGCTTCCTTGCTATACACAAAAGGATTGCATGAGTTGTGATACAAGATTATCTATTGATGGGATGGGTTACTGTGATCAAACTTTTTCTCTCTGGTGAATGGCTGTAGCTGACACACAAGCCAGAATTGGTTCTTATGTGCAGTAACAGAGATGGTTCAGTGGACACTGCCAGAAAATGAATTAGAGTGTAGCTGGTCCAATTCATAAAAATTCCTAACCATGGGATCTTTGTTAACAGAACTTGGTCTCAAAACATTAGCCCTCACCCAGTCCATTACTACATTGATATATTGATTAAGGCTTGTTTAGGAGCCTCTAGTGTATGTTCTACTTGGGTCCACTATGGGAGAAAGGTAGCATATAAATATGTACATACATACATACTTTACATTTGTGCTCGCCGTTGAAATGTATTGAAACATAGCCCTCACTGAATATGGTATGAACCATGAGTAATAATTGTACAAAGCAAATGTTGAAAGTTTGGGTTTTACTGGAGCACCAGAAAATATTTTTAAAAATGAAGATGTGAGTTGATTCTAAATCTGACTATATTTATCATATCTAGTGGCTTTAACGTGTTTCTTCTCTAACTAGTTAAGGAAACCAAGGCAAAGAGGAAGAGAAAGCTCATTGTAGACAGTGTGAAGGAACTGGACAGCAAGACTATCAGAGCCCAACTAAGTGACTACTCTGATATTGTCACTACACTGGATTTGGCACCTCCTACCAAGAAGTTAATGATGTGGAAGGAGACTGGGGGTGTTGAAAAACTTTTCTCTCTTCCTGCTCAACCTTTGTGGAATAACAGACTTTTAAAGGTGAACCAAATTTGGAAATTCTACTTTACTTTAATTATTTAATTTATTTATTGCATAAATAGCAGGTACCCTAAATGGTATCTTATATATCTTACCTGTATATACAATAGCATAATTATTTGCTGCAAGTGACATGTTTGTTGTAAATTAAGGGTTTATATTGTTGATGAGGATGGTATTAAGTGTGTAGTAGCCAGTTCAGTTATTTAAGATCACTTTAGATGCTGCATTTCTTGCTTAATTACAGATTTCTCAAGATAGCTAAGATGATTATTTGAAGGGGTGCTTTTAGACTGTATGTGTAATTTGGTTTGCTCTACTTGTAGCTTTTCACTCGGTGTCTTACACCCCTTGTACCAGAAGACCTAAGAAAGAGGAGGAAAGGTGGGGAAGCAGATAACCTGGATGAGTTCCTTCAAGACATTGAGAATCCAGAAGTGCCCAGAGAGGAACAGCAGCGCAATGTTATTGGTTTGTGATTATTTAATGGGTCCACAAACTTGAATTTATGCTTCTTTTGTTTGGTAGAGACTTCAGGATCTACACGGGTTAATGTTCAAACTTTGCTCCTTTGTGCATTTTGGTATCTTCAGTACCAAAATGTTAGTAATTAAGAGATATGTGTATATTTCAATCATTTGAAAGCCAGTAGGAAGAGAGTGAAACTCGGGACTTTTAAATAAAGTAGTAACTCATTGAAATTTCTGTGGAATAGATGAGCCCATCTTGGAGGAGCCGAGTCGCCTTCAGGAATCTGTAATGGAAGGAAGTAGGACCAACTTGGATGAATCTGTTATGCCACCGCCTCCACCCCAGACAGGGGTAAAGCGAAAGGCTGCACAAGTTGAACCAGAACCTGTGCTACCCGTAAGTGAGAGAATGTGTTCCTTAATATGCATTAGACATATACATGGTGGAGCTACACCTGGCACATCAGGCCTTTATGCTGGCTTGTCTTAGCTTGTCTTTTTGTAAATTTTGCTTGATTGTTGCTTTTCATTGTTTTTATATGTACACTGTCCAGAATAGTGCTGTGAACTAAAGTAAATATGTCAGAATTATAATGTAATCATATACCATATTTGTCATTTTTATCTTGGGGCTGTAATAAAACATAAGCTAGGAAGTGGCATACATGACATGCAATCGGTGATCAAAAGCAGCCAGTATAGAATTAAATCTGGGAACTTCAGTGTGTTGGTTCTGCATATACTTGAACACTGACACAAACAGAAACCCCTTTTAGCTCTGTCACAAATAATGGATTGACTCCTGTTCGGTAAAATGTTAATATGGCTCCATTTTCCATCAGAAAACATGGCCTGTAACTGAGGAAAGATGTCTAATAGTAGGTTCAGATACTCATTATCTTCATTGGGTGATGTCCATTTAGCCACATCTTGTAGTAGCATCCTGTAAGTAACATCTTGGAATAGATTTTGGCAGATGGCAGTTCTTTGCAATACAGGAAGACTGTACAAGACACTTGAAAAACAGATTTTAATTAAGATATTATTAAGTCTAGCATCTTTAATTCCTATTTGCCTTGAGTCTTTTTGATAAAACCTGAATATCTGTCTTCAGTCTCAACCACTGCAACAAATTGAAATGCCACCAGTGGAATTGCCTCCAGAAGAACCTCAGAATATCTGCCAGCTAATTCCAGAGCTGGAACTTCTGCCTGAAAAGGAGAAGGAGAAGGAAAAGGAGGAAGAGGAAGAAGAAGAGGTAGGCACTAAGACATACTGATGATGAAACACAGGAGCACTGGGTAAATTCCTGTGGGTCTTTTGGTGCTTGTTATTCAGTCAGCCCCTAGAGTGAATTCTGTGCTTGGATCTGTCATGTTGCTTTCTGCTGTGGCTACTGGAAAATCAGGTTCTCATTGGAGCTGCAGCTGAGTATTCATATGTCCAAATGAGGATGTATGAAAAGCCTTGCTGGAGTGGGCCAAAGATTTCCCATATGTAGTATTCTGCTTCCCAGATGATTAGGCCACCCAAATGACAAGTGAAGTGAACAGCAGCACAGTATATTTGTATAGCCACATTATTTATTTTATTTATTTATTGCATTTATATGCCGCCCATCTAGACATAGTCTACTCTGGGCGGCTCACAACATACAAGATAAAAACAATTTAAAATGTACACAGTTTTACATAGATAAAAACAGAACGATATAAAATATAAAATCATAGAATTACAATTTTAACAATTAATTTGTTAATTAACAATTAATTACACTGCTGATGGATGGTGTTATTACAATTTCTTTCTTAATAATTGCTAACATAAATCTCAGCTTTTTCACAACTTCTGAAAATGTCTCAGGTGTATTTAGAGAGTCATTAAACTAAATAGGGAAAAATAAACTATTACAAGACAACTGTGGGGAGGAAAAATTAAGAATGTACTCTGGTTTCTCTTTTATCCTTTTGTTTCTCCTGAATCTCTTGCCAGTAATTGGGTATTGCTAATTGTGCTATTAAGTGAATTCATAAAAGTAATCATAATTTTGTGATTCCTCATGAGTGTTGTCAGTTCTTTTTCCTTTTGAGTACTTACGTTGAATCAGTCTGACTTTGTTCTGCGTTTAATGGTGTACTAAGCCTTTTCTGTTTGGTTGCAGGAAGAAGATGGTACAGGAGGCGATCAGGATCAAGAGGAAAGACGATGGAACAAGAGAACTCAACAGATGCTTCATGGTCTTCAGGTATGAAATGGATTTTAGTAATGTATTAAAAATATTTCGGAAAATACCTTGCATACAGAAATCAAGTCCATAGTAGAATCTTCCTATATGGACTAGCTAGCCCGATGCTTTTCAGAAGTGCACAAATGGGACATAGAAATATTGCCTTCACTGTGCAGTGGCTTTTGGGAAGAATTTAGTCCTGTAATTTAGTCAGGAGTCAACTAATTTTTGTGGTTTCAGCTTTTATCATCTAGCAATTCAAACTAGCAGCTGGCCATCCATTCCCTGATTTACGGCTCAGAAAAGCACTCAAATAAACAGACTTTCTTTCTCAGTTCTTCATGTACAACTGTGACCTGCCATGGTTAAATATACTAATCTTAAGAGGTGTGTAGGGAGGTAGTACTAATTACACACACACCTTTACTCACTCACTATTTGTTCTCCTTTTGCAAGGTGTTCTATCATCAATTCAATGTTCAGCTTATATTTTCTTATAATCCCTTGTGTTTTGACTTTGGTGCCAATTTGAAATCCACAAATGTTTAGAATGAGCTTTGACATGCTGATAACTAACCATTTTCTCTGTTTCCAGAGAGCTCTTGCCAAGACTGGAGCAGAATCCATCAGCTTACTTGAGTTGTGTAGAAATACAAACCGCAAGCAAGCAGCAGCAAAATTCTATAGTTTCTTGGTACTTAAAAAGCAGCAAGCTATAGAGCTGACGCAGGAAGAACCGTACAGTGACATCATTGCAACTCCTGGTCCTCGATTCCATATTATTTGAATGTTCATCTTACTTGTATAAGTAGCATCGTTAGTGCTTACACACTGGCCCATGTGTAGAGCCAACGAAAGAATAAACCTAGGTTTTCATTGTCTGTACAGTCATTGAATTTTGTGTTTTATTTTTTTTTTCTATTATATTTTATCACTTTTGCATTTCTAGTATCTTCTGCACTGGGTGACTGCAGTTCCAGTTGCAGTGATGAGAGAAGTGATTCAAGGATCTTATAAAGAGTGGTTTTTAAAAGAAACAATTCAAGAGACAGATGTGTGCAATATTGGTGCATGTAACTATGACTAATAAATTGTTTTATAGTTATCAGTTTAGTAAACTAGAATGCTATTTTAATCAACCCCAGAAGACCCAAAATGGCCAACCCCTTGTTTTATTTTGCCAAATTTGTCTAAAATGTACTCTGTTCCTCAAGGTAGTGAATTTTTTTGGACCCCAAATACTGTCGGTGTTCATCACTCTCCTACTTCTGATGGTGCTCTTGGAGCTGCCAATATGAATGTTAGTGCCTGGCAGGAGTCCTTGCTGTGCCATGGTATCTCTAGAATAGGGTTTAAGCAGCTCTGAGATAAAATGTAAATGGATGACTTTTGAAAAAAAAATTGTTTTTATCGAACATATTTAAAAGTACAAGAGAGAAAACATTCTGGTAGTAGATATTACATTCCTTCATCATGCAGTGCACATCTGATAACAGATGGATGGTAGGGTAGTTCTGCTGTTAGGCACCAATTATAGCTTAAGCATTTCTTCCTTGCTGGATGGAAACCTCTGAAGCATTTTTTTTGTTTTTTTATGACTTTGTAGAAATGCCATATTTTCAGATTATAAGCAATTTGATTTAAGCAAGTAAGTAGCTAGATTAGCCTCAGAGTTTGAGCAAGTTACATTTCTAAAAGTGAATACAAAAAGAAATCTAGGAAACCACTGGCCCTGAAAGGACAGCAAATCACAGATGTTTATTTTAGAGGCAGGTAAATTTGCATTTCTCAACTAATATGTAATAATGATATCCAGCAACCTTTACAACTTTTGTATCAGTGTATTTTCCAATAATGCACACTTAATGGGACACTGAATAGTTTGCAAATGGCCTCCAATTTGCTTTTACTATTTTTTAAAAAATAAAGGCTTTATCATTAATGACCAGGCCATACCACAAATCATGGGAAAGTGTTGATGAAGAATATAGCAACATTTCATAAGGGTAAAATGATTAAAGATTCTAATTTTAAATGTTGGCACTTTTGTGAAATGATTCTCTTCTGGGACTGAGATTTCAGTGTATACCCAAGTGTAAAATTATGTGAATGTTTTAAAGTTTCAACGTTTTAAAAATCCCTGAAAGTTAATTGTATAAAATAGTTACTGCAGCTTTATTTTTGACATGATCTGCCTGTATAACCATGATTCCCTTTGTACAAAGAGACATTGTAGATAAGTTGAATGTTTAATAGAGAAGATCATTAGTTTCTTGTTCAAGTTTGTTAGTCTGGTTTTGTTGCTTCTCAAGGTTAATATTCTTGAAAATAGTTACTGTTATGTATAACTTTTCTAATAAAAGTCGTGTTACAAGCCATTATATATTTATGTCATTACCTTTTTTTCTTTTCTGTTGGGCAGGTGGCCAACTATTCTGGGAAAAGGGTAATGGAGGCAAGTGTGTGTGTGTAAGCATCATCACCATAATGTCCTGTCTCTGGATGGGAAGTAGCTTCTCTGGAACTCTTATTAATAGTGGCTAGTACTGGCAAAGATTCAGGAGGGAAGAGAGCCTTAAAATTGCCACATCCCTGCAGTGTCACCTTCCTGCCTCCCCATTCTGCAAAGGTTAAGAACATAAGTCACGGCAAGAAGAGCCACCAGGCATTGCCAAAAAAGGCAGCCACTTCATCTGTGAAAGAAGTGTCCCAGAGAAGACCAGTGACAGCACCAAGTGGCTCCCAGTCCCATCTTCAGTAAAACAGTCAGTGTAGGGTGGGGGAGTAGACAAAGGGTGAGGTAGCTGACCATCCCAATGGTGGGCCCAAAAGGTCCCATCCTTCCAACCTGTCTTTATCCAGCTCTCAGGAAGATGGTGAGATTACTCAGCAGAATTTGAAACAGTCACAGGTTGCAGATTTTTGTCAGGGGAGGACCAATCTTCAAGGAGTAATTTCAGAGAGCATCCCCAGCAAGGAGAAACAAGTCTCTCACTGTGTTACGTTTCCAGGGGTTTAACAGGCAAAAGTCCAATAAACCAGTCCAGTATCAGAAGTCCACTAGATGCAAAGCGGATACCAAAATGCCAGAGCCCAAACACAAACCATAGTCAGAAGTCAGAGTCCAAAGCCAAGGGTCCAGAAAACAAGGTCCAAGATGAGCAGGAGCGTGGGTGCAAACCAGGGTTTTGACTCCTTGCTTCCACAAGCTTGCAAACCTCTGGATGCAGATTTTATAGAAACAGTCATCTAAACAACTCATCCTGCTAAAACTCAGGGCTGGTTG
Organism: Pogona vitticeps; assembly: GCF_051106095.1. Lineage (NCBI taxonomy): Eukaryota > Metazoa > Chordata > Lepidosauria > Squamata > Agamidae > Pogona > Pogona vitticeps. Next base: position 223,399,901 of record NC_135786.1, on the reverse strand, counting down.
ACCTGATGTTCCTATGGGAAGCATTCATGCGGGCTTCAGATCTTTGTGTCATAGTCCTTGCCGAAACTTCTCTCTCACTCTGGCTACTGGGGGAGAAGAATCTGGTGGTGATTCAGCTGCCTGCGATTCTGATTGCCCATCATTCTCCTCAGCTGTAATTAACCCCTCAGATTCCAGATCTTCAGCTGAACTCACGACACACTGTCTTTAAAGGGGGTGTAGTAGGAGTAAATATGACAGAGATAAGCCAAACCATTGCATTAGATTCACTTTGGCACTCAGCTAATGTGAGTTCTGGTCAGATGCTTGTGTATAAAAGCAAGGCCAAATCTATGTGCTTGTATTTTAAACCCATCTGGTCAAATTTTTTTATTTTGCAGAAGAGACTTTAGTCTAAAACAGGCTGGCTGGGGCTACATACAAATGGCAAACTGTTCCCTCTAGAGATGGTGGTAGAGCTCCCTGGTTTTGGGATGTGGGTGTGTCAGAATGCCATACTCAGTCTGTGGGTCAGATTGTGTAATTTATTTATTTATTTATTTATTTATTTATTTATTTATTTATTTATTTATTTATTTATTTATTTATTCAATTTTTACCCCGCCCCTCTAGACAACGTCTACTCGGGGCGGCTTACAAAAATTAAAACACATTAAAACAATGTGTAACCTTGTAGGCAGCCCATTTCAACATCTTGTATCAGCAAAGTGCAAACTGTATTCATTGTATGACAATTCTTTGTCCTAAAGTGCTTGTCAGTATTGCTGGGCAGGTCCAATGCTGTGGTGCTATGAATGAAGGGGAAAAACCTCTTTCTGTTTTCTGCATGCCGTGCACAATGGTTAGTACAATACAAGCAAAGATGCAGGAGGAAAGAGAAAAGAGCCTGAGCACTATGGTTTAAGCCAGTGATGGTAAACCTTTTGGGGCCCGAGTGCCCAAATTGGAAAAAAAACAGCGGGCGGCAGCGGAAGGGAGAATCCCGGGCACGGAGGTGCCTCGAGACCCCACTCCAGTTCTGCCACCAGCACCAGCTGCTCCGGATCCTGGCCTTTCCCCTGTCGAGGCGCCAGCACTGTGGCTGCAGCCTCCTCCTCAGGTTTGGCTGCCGGGGTGGGGGTGGGGGAGTAGCGATCCAACGACTTATGGCTCGCATGCTCGCAGAGAGGGTTCTGCATCCCAGCTGTCTGGTCTAAGCCTTTGGCAACAGATTAGGAAATGTGTGACCATCCAGATGTTAGGCAGCAACTTCCATAATCTCTCCACACTTAAGCTGGTTACAGCTGATGGGAGATGGGAGTCCAACATCACCTTGTCAGCTACACTTTCCCCCAGCCTGTCTTTATAATGTCTTCTCTAGCTGCATTGGCCTGTTTTAAAACTAAAAATCCAAAACAGCTCTTTCTGGCTGGGGGAGGGGGAGGATCTTCAATCATTAAAGAACCTTCAATTAATCCTCGAGAAAAATCCAATTTATTAAAGCCACTTTAGCTACTAAATGCTTCCTATTAACACCATAGAATATTGAAGCTGCTGCTTGCTCTTATTAGATTAGGCATCTTTCAGTCTCAAGAGACTATGGTATCGTGCTCTGTATGGAGGACTTGAAACAGCGTCTAGTGTGGCTGAGAAAGCCAATTCAAGAGTGACCATCCCTTCCACACTGAAGACAAATACAATTTGTACCCCGTCTAGCTCCCTGATTTTGCTGCTTTTGGCCTGCTGGGCAAGGGTCTCTTTAAATTGGGAGAGGCCGTGATGCACCGCTTGCCTCCAGCCTGAATACTCAAATGTCAGGGTTTGCCATCTGTGGAGGTCCATTCCTAAGGCCTTCAGATCCCGCTTGCAGATATCCTTGTATCGTAGCTGTGGTCTCCCTCTGGGGCAATTTCCCTTCACTAATTATCCATACAGGAGATCTTTTGGAATTCGACTGTCAGCCATACTTACAACATGCCCAAGCCAATGTAGACGTCACTGTTTCAGTAATGTATACATGTTAAAAATTCCAGGTCGTTCTAGGACTACTCTATTTGGAACTGTGTCCTGCCAGTTGATAACCAAAAATGCGTCGGAGACAACACATATGGAACGTGTTCAATTTCCTCTCCTGCCATGCACAAAGGGTCCAGGACTCACTGCAGTACAGGAGTGTGCTCAGAATACAGGCTCTATAGACCTGGATCTTGGTACAGGTATATGCTGTCAGCTTCTTATAAAGTCATTCTCTCTTTGTGAGTCTAGAGAACATGGTAGCTGCTTTGCCAATGCGTTTATCCACCTCAACATCTAGGGAGAGAGTGTCAGAGATTTTTGAACCAAGGTACACAAAGTCATGAACAACCTCCAATTCTTGTGTGGAGAATTAGTGACTAAGAACATATATAAAAAGATCCTACTGGATGAGATCAAACTTCTTTCCTGCTTTTTCTCATAGTGGCCAGCTAGATACAGTAGCTGGGAAAAGCTCATAAGGAGACCGGTTTAGTTTTCAAATCCTTGCTGAAACACAAGCAGGGGTTGTATTTAAAAGTGAGACTGTTCTGAATCTTGTGCTAGGGGGGAAAGAAAACCTACAGTAAAATTAAAAGCTGCTTATGGTGGCAGGCCATGTTGTCTCGATGGCTTACTCAACTTGAAATCATGCGACCTCTAAGCGTGAACTGTACAGAATCCATCTGGTGTAATATCTGCCAGCAAAAAGGCAGTGTGCTCAATCTCAGGTGGAGTAGATCATGGTAGGGGTAGGGATGCCTCTGTGTGATCACAAAGTCTGAGTGGGCTGCTCTTTGTTCTAGAAGAAAATGTTGACACTGGAGACGTGGTTTCAAGTGACTTTAGAGGGACTCAAGGCCAATCTACAGCATAAAGCTGTACTATTGCAGCGAGAATAAATAATTTAAATCAGCCCTTCTCCTGGCACATTTCAAAAGGACCACTGATTGGAAATAATTCTCCACACACCACTTTACAAGGCTTGTTACGCAACTTACACAATCCTGATTTGGCCTGTATCTCTTTCATATTGTTTTTATGGCTGTGGACAAAGAAAGGTTGAGAATGGCTGATCTAAATAAAAGCTCAGATACAGGATTTGACATAGTAATTGTAGCAGCCTTAACAGCATTTTTTTCTGGTTTGAAATAGTGGTTCCCTCCCACCTAATACTTTATCCACTTGTGTTGTAAAGTTTCGAGCCTACAGATGTGTTATTTGCAAAACAGTCTATTTGTGCTCTGTTGTGCAAATCATACTTTGGTGTCAAGCTGCAACAAAGCAAAGCAGGCAGGAAAAAAAATATGCTTGAAAAAGATCTTATTTCTCCCCTTGTTCCTCAAAGGAAGGGAAATCTGTGGCACCTGCTTCAGTTAATGGATGCAACAGCAGTGGCAGCTACGTAGAAGGAGACCTCCAAGTGACAGGACAAGGGGAAAGTTTCAAATGAAACAAGATCATGCCAAGGTGGTGCAGGAGGCGTTGCTCCTTTATTCCACACGCACATCCAAAGACACACCTAAGGAAATATTGAAAGTAACAATAACAAGCAGATCCCATTCTTTAATGCCTCTGGAATCCGGTAAACCATCATGCTGACCCCTCTTTTTAAACTGTTGGACCCAATTTGCCTAAACCTTTGGCAATGACCCAATTTAGGCTCCTATTTCTCCAAAACAGATGTTTGAGTCAGCACGAGGGACATCAAAAGAATACAAAAATGAGTATACTTTCAAGGTATTCTGCTGCTGATCCAAAGGAATGGCACATGGATTCAACCACAGATTTTTTTTTTTTTTAAAAAAAGATGTGGTAGAGACAGCATCTCTAGTTGGAAGCTATAGTTTTATCAGGGTGAAATTATAGGGCAGGCTAACATTCCTCCTCCACAACTGAAATGAAGCACTTTGGGATGAGAACTTAGTTATCAATGTGCCCCTTACATGTTAAGTGGAGCTGACTCAGAGCAACCCCAAGAGGTCTTTCAAGTAGAGATATTTAAGGGGGGATTTTACCAGTGCCATCTCTCCCTGTGAGTTTTCATGGCTGAGCAAGGATTTGAACTCCCATCTCTTGAGTCCTGGTCCAGCATTATAATTTTTAAATGACTAGATAGGTGGGGTATAAATACAATAAATAAATAATTTTTTTTACACAAACACTGACCAGAATCCTGTTCCCAGCCTTGGGTAACCCAGGTGTTCTCTGAATGGAACTCCCAGAAAGCCCTAGCAGCATGGAGCTGCAGCCCAAGAACACCTGAGTTATTCAAGGTTGGGACCCATAGATCTAAACTAATTTGTAAGACTGCCTGTTTCTTCCTCTTTTAGGCAAGCTTGCCCAATGCTAGAGTGATGTTGAAATTGACCATGTGATAAGTTCTGTGCCCAAATAGATGTGGGAAGAGACAGCAAAGGTAAAAAATCATGGTGCTATTGCCTTTTTTTTTTTTTTTGTCAACTGGATTTTGGCAGCTGAAAATCCAGTTCTGTATATTGTCCCCCCCAATTGTCTCTACAGAATGCTTCCTTCTGTGGCCATATATTTTCCAAGATTGCAACTGGCTGCTATCATGTGTCATGGAAAGCTGCCTAGAGTGGTCACATAGACCAGATGGGTGGGATACAAATCAAATCAAATAAATAAAACAAAGTAAAATGTGGACTGCAGCTGGTAAAAGGGTCATTTTCATAGAATAATTGAGTTAAAAAGGGTCTACAGTGGTGCCTCACTTAACGAGCGCACCGTTTAACGACGAATCCGCATAGCGACAATTTTTTTGCGATTGCTAATGCGATCGCATTGCGATGTTTTAATAGACAAAACATCGCATTGCGATGATTGGTAAGCGTTTCGCTTACCGATCTTCGCATTGCGATGTTTTGGGAACAGCTGATCGGCGGTTCCAAAATGGCCACCAGGTCAACAAAATGGCCACCCGCAGCGTTTTCGCGCCCTGCTCTCGCTTACCGGGTGGCGAAAAGGGCGGCCGGATGGAGGATTCCCCACATAGCGGTGAGTTTTTCCCCAATAGGAACGCATTAAACGGAGTTTAATGGGGTTCCCCCACCGCATAGCGACGAATCCAGATAGCGACATTAATCCTGGAACGGATTAACGTCGCTATGCAGGGCACCACTTAAGGCCATTGAGTACAAACCCCTATTTGATGAAGGGATCCGTCAAAAGAGATCTGACAGATGATTCTCCAATTTTCTCTTCAATGCCTCCAGCCTTGGAGCGCTCACCACCTCCCTAGGTAATTGGCTCCATAGTTGTACTGATCTAACAGTTAAGAGGTTTTTCCTGCTATTCAACCTAAAAGAGAAGACTCCCCGGAAAAGACCTTGAAGCTGGGAAAGTGTGAAGGCAAGAGGAGAAGGGGATGACAGAGGACGAGATGGTTGGACATCATCACTGAAGCGACCAACATGAATTTGACCAAGCTCCGGGAGGCAGTGGAAGACAGGAGGGCCTGGCGTGCTCTGGTCCTTGGGGTCACAAAGAGTCAAGACACGGCTTAACGACTAAACAACAACAAAAACTTGGGCCCATTATTATGTGTCCTGCACTCTGGGATGATCGAGTACAGATCCTTTACCCACAGTGCAGCCTTATAGACAATAAATGCTGTGTTCCAAAAGGGCAACAAGATCGCAGTCAGGTCACAACAACACATCCGAGCAGCTCAGAAGAGGATCATGCTATGAAAAAAAATTATAACCATCTGTCACATACAGCACTGATGGTACCTGTCTGTCATGGGTTTGGAGGGAAAGTTCCATCCTATGGGGAGTGGAAGGCGGGACATCAGGGGGGAGGAGCTGTACTGTATATATATTTGGAGCTGGTGTGGAGAAGTAGAGTTGGAGTCTGTGTGTCAGACTGGGTACAACTGTTAGTCAGATAGTACATACCTGATAGGTTCAGGTTTCTATCTAGGTAGCCAGAACTGATAGGTTCAGGGTCTGTGCGTTGCCTTAAAGTGTTCTGTGGGAACTAATCTGTTGTATGTGTTTGATTGGGACTATACCAAGTTCCAGTTTCCTATTTACCTGATTCTTTTATTTACCCTGTTTGTTGTTTCAATAAACCTTGTTCTTTTGTTTATTAAAATCCATTCCTGGTCTGTGTGACTCCTTGTAGGGAATGGTTGGTGGCAGCATAACTATAGGGTGGGATACTCCAGTAGGTCTGGGGTTGCCACACCATCCAACAGTGATGGGAACTTTGCTTGGTGCAGGAGTGAAATTAAAATACAATCTCCTATTTACAGAAGAGGCATCGTGTTTTGAGCCAATCTGTAGGCTCCTTTCCCCCTCACAGTGACACAAAATTCACGAGTAAGTCCAGAGGCTGGTTCACTTGACTCCAAATTAGGAGCATGTATGAGTGCATGAGCTATTTCAGTTCCAGGGTTTGTTTTCATTTTGTGACAATACCTCAAACCATGTTTTACAAAATAAATTTACATAGCTGGAAGCATTCAAGCATATACCAAACAGGGGTAATTAAATAGGTAGATAGGCATATGAGTCAACGGTGACAGAACCATGGATTTCATTTCTGCAAATGAGCCCAACTGTTCTAATCCTTACATATGTAAAGATCTAAAGATGGAATAAGATTTCTACATGCTTAAGGCAGAACTTCAATAGATATTTGCATTTCCAATGAGCAGCAAAACCAGACTTAGCATTTCCCTGATATTTTCTTCTGCACAGAACTATCTAGATTGTCAGATTAATTTGTCTTTAAAAAAAACTGGTAACTGTCTCCACTAACGATACTGACTATAACCTCAACACAAACAAAAGTGACAGTTCTATGACTTTTCAACTAGCAGCAAGCCTAATTTAATATGACCAAACTCCTTTGGAACAGACAGTATTGAACTGTAGAGGATAGACTTCCAGTTTTAACATTGTCTCAATCCACCTAGACCTCTGCCAATATTTATTCTACTCTTAAAATTGTTTTGGAATTGATCTCATCTATATGAGACCGCTTGGTGGGGTCATCAGGGGGTGTGGAGCCTCGTGTCATCAGTATGCTGATGACACCCAGCTCTACATCTCCTTTTCACCAACTGCAGGTGATGCCGTCCTGTCCCTCCAGCCCTGCCTGGGGGCCGTACTGCAGTGGATGCAGGAAAATGGGCTGAGGCTGAACCCGGACAAGGCGGAAGTTCTGAGGGTGGACGCCCTTGGAGTTGGTGGCCTGGGTGACTCTCTCACATTTGGGGGGGTGACCCTGGCTGCTAAGAGTGGGGTTCGCAGCCTGGGGGTACACCTGGACCAGACACTCACCATGGAAACCCAGGTGGCTTCGGTAGTTCGCACTGCCTTTTTCCACTTTTGGCGGACTGCCCGGCTGTGACCCTACCTTGACATGGGGGCGCTCACTACCTTGGTACATGCGCTCGTAATCTCAAGATTAGACCACTCTAACGTGCTCTACGTGGGGCTGCCTTTGAGGCTGATGCGGAAACTTCAAGTGGTGCAGAATGCAGCAGCCAGACTTCTTAATGGAGAGAGAAAACACCAACATATTTCTCCTGTTCTGGCCATGCCGCACTGGCTCCCCATCTGTTTCCGCATTGAATTCAAAGTTCTAATGCTTACCTATAAGGCCCTAAATGGTTTAGGACCTCGATACTTGGTGGAGCGCCTGCTCCCACCAAGATCTACTCGGATCACCCGCACGGGTCAGGAGGTGAGGCTGAGGAGCCTGACGCCGAAGGAGGCCTGGAGGGAAAAGACACGAAGCTGGACATTCTCGGCGGTGGCTCCTCGCCTTTGGAACAACCTTCATCCGGAGATTCGCGAAGCCCCTACGCTGGGTACTTTCAAATGCCAGCTGAAAACATGGATGTACATCCAGGCCTTCCCTCCTGTCAACTACTGATTTCTTTTGCTTTGCTATTTATTATTTATTTATTCCTGCACTATTTGTTGTTGTTGTTGTATGCTAATGTTTTTATATTTTAAGTTGTTTTGATATTCTGTAAGCTGCCCAGAGTGGTAGAATATACCAGATGGGCGGGATATAAATTGAACAAACAAACAAACAAACAAATAATAAATAAATATATTTCCTAGATTTCTAACATTATTGACCCCATAGTTCACGCCTTGACTGCGCAGAACACATCTTCATCTTCTTCACCATCACCACCACCGCCAAAATGTTATGAACAGAGGTTTCCATAGATTATCTCACAAGAACTAGGATTTGTCATTGAGCATTAAACATGCTTTTTCTTGGAATTATTTAGTCCTCATTATATTAAAACCCAGCAGAACCAAAGTCCAATAAAAAAGGAAGAAAGGTGCCCTAGTGAACAGTGTTCATCTGTTTCAGATCCTGTAATTAAATCAACTGGACATGGGCATAAACTGGAACTGCAAATAATTCATGAGGATTACATTTGATAATGCACTGAAAACTAAATGTCAGTGGCAGAAGAATACTTCACAAAACCTCATGAGAATAGTTACAGTATGTATGTTCCATGAGTTAAGCATCTATTTAGCTCGCTTGCAATCTAAATAAACAGATATCATAAATGTTTAAATGTGCTATAAATCACCATGAATCAATCACATTAAACAATTTTGAAGCCCTGTTTATTTAGAAGTGGGAGACAGATAAGTACAGGCTTGAGTACTTTCCCATTAAAAATGAGACTTTGGGTCGATTATGCTCATGTTTAAGAAAACTATCAATAACAGACCAACCCAGCAATGACAACATGTCATATTTACCAGCAAATAACCACAATCAATTTTCATGCATCAGAGCTTTGTGTGTGTGTGTGTGCGTGGTTAAAGCTTATAGGAAAGTATGTGTCATTTGAAAGCAATTTTGATTTGTGGTATAATTTCTTGGGCAAAAAGCACATGGCTTCTGCTGTCTTGGTCTCTCTAAAAAGAGATTACTGATGTGTTTACCCCTGTGTTGTATCAACTTTTTCATCCAAACATATGGTACCTCCCTTGAACAACACTTAAGAGTAGCACATTTTGAAAGACGAGTACCGTATTTTTCGCTCCATAAGACACAGCTCTCCATAAGATGCACCAAATTTTTAGGCGAAGAAAACAGGAAAAAATAATCTGGGAATTTCGCTCCATAAGACGCATACACTTTTTCCCCAATGTTTTTTTGGGAAAAAAGTGTGTCTTATGGTGCGAAAAATATGGCAGTTTATCTCCCTCTCCAAATTCCACACAGAGAAAAACAGCTGGCTTTTTTTTTAAATAAAAGAAAATTTCTCTTGACACGGCATTGCTTTTAACCAAAATTCATGGGATAGCAAAATCCGTCCCATTTTCATAAATGATTTTATGCTTCCACATTCTGGGATCCCAGCTGCACAGCCCCTCCTGGTATCCTTTTCCTACGCTTCCGACTCGTTTTTTTCTTTGTTGCTGAAACTTGAGATGTCTCTTGGCCCTTTCTCTTTTTCTTCAAGCAGCTGAGAGGATTAGGGCCACCGGCCTTTTTTCGTTTGCGTATTTTGTGCACTGCTGTCTTCACCAGCCCCTGTTCCTCTTTGAGGCGCGCAATGCTCTCTTTCTGATGCTCTGGAATGAGTTGATTTGTCTGCATTGCCTGCACAGAGGCTAAGGATTTGGCAGAAGGCTTGTCCAGAACCATAGTATTCTGAATTATGAACAGGAGAGGCACGCCAGGCCTTTTTTTAATTTTTGTTGCCAGATCCTGATCCTATTGAGGATGTAAAGAAATAAAAATGAAAGTTAGGGCAGTCTTCTCTTGTGAATATTCTGTCCTTTACTATACCTAGCACAAAGTTAAAACTTTATTTATATGTCAGTGGAAAAACTAGGACATCAAGTCTCTAACAAAGTCACTGCTGACAGGGACACGTTTCAACCCATGTGGCTCTTATTAGATCCAGAGATCAAAGGACTTGATCACTAAAGCTGTTAGGACACAAAACGTACAACTATCTATTCCAAGAAAACAACTTTTTCGATTGAAATAGCAACAGTAGAGTTGGAGGTTAAAGTTAAAATCAAAACAAAGCAAAAAAAAAAAAACCCAACCTTCCTCAACTGTTGATTGCTTTCAGAGGTAAACTGCTATTGGCTGTTGGTTTATGTAACACTTTCTCCTCCTGTGACAAACAGAGGCTTTGGGGTGCCAGGGGGAATCTTGGTCAGCATTGTGACAAGGTTTAATCCATCACCCCACAGCCTACATCCTAATCTGACCACTGATTATATGTGATCCTACATTAAATGAATACACAATTTGGCCACCAAAAACAGACATAATGTATTTCAGATCACAGAGATAAATTCCAGGTGACCTTGCAACATATAGGTAGTCACTTTCATCCCCTCTTCTGCTATGGTGATCGGTTTTGTATGCTAGAATACATGAATAACCAATTTTCCTAATTCCATAATGCCCGAAATTCCAGCATTTCCAGTTTTCAGGCCTAATTCAGTCTACAATCGAGGTGACTGAACTGCAAACCAGGAACTTTCTAAATATTCCTCCTGATATGAAATCTCGAACAATCACATGAGGATAATAATTAGAGATGGGGGCATTCCTCCTGCTATGAAATCTCGAACGATCATGTGAGGATAATAATTAGAGATGGAGTTTTTTGTATACGAATACCCCCACACAGGTGGCGATATCGAGGATCCAGCCCCATGGGGCCGGACAGTCCACTCACAATTCCGCCCCGCTGCGACCTCCACGGAGCATTCCAATGGCTCCAGAGAGTGCGATCTGTGAGCCACTCTTTGACCTGGCAGAGAGGCTTGTTGCCCCGCCTCCTCCAAGGAGTGGCGAGCTGATCGTGATCTCCGGAGCCATTGGAAGGTTCTGCGGAGCTCGCAACAGTGGAGGAATTGTGAGTGGACCGTCTGGCCCCATGGGGCTGAACCGTCATTATCGCCACCTGTGCAGGGGTATTCCTATTCATATACAAATACCTCCATCTCTAATAACACTAACCTACTTTTCAGAATTGAAAAGTTTCCAAATATAACATATCCCCACTAATACTCTCACTTAGTAATTCTAATCCTGTTGAGATATTTGATGCACAGAGGGCTACAATCCTAAGCATAGCCATGATGGCAAAATTTAAGCTTTCCAGAATTCAGCACATTCCACTTCTAAAAAAGCCAGGATATAAGTAGAGTTTCAGGTACTGTTCTGCAGTTGCATGGGCCAAGGCCAAGTCTGCAGAAAATTTCCCACATATTTTCACTTTCCTTCCTGAGAACTCATTATCAGCCACATAAAGGAGAATCATGCACTAAGATGAAGTTTACAAGAAAGACAATTACCTGTGTACCAATGAAATAATGATGTGGATTGCCTTCCTCAATCATGGACAATAGGCAGGCTGAGCCACTCACTGGATTTTTGAAATGAGAACAATTGCGAACCTGAAATCTCTGTGCAATTAATTTTGCACCATATAACTCTTTCCCCAAGGATTCAAGTTCTTTTATGACGCATCTGATGGAAAATGAGATAAGAGTATTGAAAGAGCAAAGATTCTTATTTAGATAAAGAAGGCATTTCAAGTTATCAACAAGAGGTCTATTTCTAAGTAAAAAAACAAAATTTGGAAGATCAGGGCCCCAAAAGCTTTACATCTACTTGAAAATAAGCCCTATTGCATTAGATGGTACTGAATTTCAGATATGAAAGCACAGATGCATTATAGGTCTATAAAACTGCCTTTGTGGTTCATTTCTATGGCTTTTCCAGAAGTTGAGTCAACTGGCCTACTTTCTTGTTAGGTTGAAATGTTTCACATCCAAGTAGCTTCTTGAATGAATAACAAAGCGTTTCAACTTGACAAGAAAAAAGTCCAGTTGCCATGACTCAACTTCCAGATAAGGTCATCTGGATGACTGAGAATCTATTTCCATGGCTTCTCATTTCCTGTGAAAATGTAGCAGGGTTAGTACTCAGGGGGATATGTACGTGTATGTGTTGTAAAAGCTAAAGAAGTTAGCAGCAACCGATATGAACATTAGAATGACACTGTGTTATCTATCACCCCAATGCGTACATATGTACTTTATAAAACAAGCAGGGTGATACAAAGAACAGAAGCCATTTCTTCATATTTCCTGCTGTCACATATGTTAGACAAAGGTCTGTTTTTAATTCTTGTTTGCTGTACACGCAGAACATATAATATGAAAAGCCTGATGAGATTTATTGGGATGAGTGGAATTGGTGGGATTTATTGGGATGAGTGGAATTGGTGGAAGACACGTCAGTTATTTAAGGTATGTAGATGACATTTTTTTAGTACCATATTACAGGAAGAAAAAGGCAATTTCTTAAAATGACTATTGAGGAAAGTTAAGAAAATGAAAAAGTAGGGTTACAATTGAATGTTATAAATTGAGCAGAGAAGAATTACATAACTTTAACACAGACAATGAAATGTTAGAACATTTTCTATACCTTGATTTAGTTATCATTTCAAACACAGACTACAGACAAGAAATCCGAAGAAGTCTGAAACTCAGAAAGGCTGTCATGAAAGAGCTAGGAAACACCCTTAAGTCCAAGGATATTTTACTGGAGACCACGATCACAATTCTGCACACTTTGATATTCCCCATTATTATGTACAAATGTGAAGGATGGACCACAAAATAAGCATACATTAAAAACAAACTGTTTAACTTGAAATATGGTGTTGAAGAACAGCTTTGCGGGTTACAAAAAAAGACAATGGGTTCTAGATCAAACCAAATCTGAATTCACTATAGAAGCAAAAACAAACATAACTGAGAATATTGTGATTTAAATGACTGGAAAAAGGAATCAAGCTAGAAAAGGGAAGAAGGCAGAAAAATTAACATGAGTTGGACTGTCTCAATTAAAAAAAAACCCCACAGCCTTGAATTTGCAAGACCTAAACAGGGCTGTCAATGGAGGTCAACTCATGACAAAGAGGTAAAACTACTGGTGTCTTAGGTTTATAGCATAGAACAGGGGCTCCCAACCTGGGGGGGGGGGGGTCCCCAGTTGTTATTGCACTACATCTCCCAGAAGCCTTCACCGCTAACGGTGCTGGCCGGGATTTCTGGGAGTTGTAGTCCAAGGCCACCTGGTGACCCAATGTTGGGAACCCCGGAAGGGAGACACGTGATGGTTTCGGCAACTCACCGGGTGGTGCAGAACTGGGTCGCCCCGCCGAGGTAGCCGGGCAATTGCTCGCGGATCTGGATCTTGTTGCGCAGCGCCGCCTGGCAGAAGGTGCCGTCCAGCAGGACCTGGAAAGGCTCCCGGAAGCCGAAGTTGTACTTGTAGAAGCCCATGTTTTTCTTGGCGTGTTTCTGGCGGGTGATCTTCATTGCAGGGACCCAGGGATCACCATAGAGAAGAAAGAGCAAGAGGGACACACGGCTCAAATACCGCTGAGCACCGGAAGGAGAAGGAGGGCGCCGGAAGTCACGATGGCCCGCGCACGCGCAGTGGACCTGCAGGGAGAAGGGCTTTAAAACAGCTCTACTAGGAAAAGGCTTTTAATAAAAGATTTTCACACCATCTGGAGACATGCCTGTTTATTCCTGCTGTTTATTGCCGTCGTCGGTGCTGTTAGTATTAACCGAAAGCACAGGCATGGAAATATTTCTGGTGAAATCCAAAGAAACAAAACAAAACAACAACAACAAAACCCAGAAAAGACAAAAACACGTGGCACTTTAAAGACTATTATATTTTAATATAAGCTTTCGTGGACAAGTCCACTTCGTCCGCCTTGTCCACGAAAACTCACCTTAAAATATAGTAAGGTAGTTTTGAGGTGCCACATGTTTTTGTTTGTTTCTTGGGGTTTTTTTGTCTGATATGCTTGCACACACTAACACGGCTTCTTCTAAAAGGTGCAATGTTTCAGGCGTACTGGCTAAGCGGTCATATCCTGTTCCACGCGAAACAGCTTATTACAAAGGCGGGAAAAAGCTGCGTGGCCTTTGTACACAATCCAAAGGCAAGGGCGGGCGATACCTTTATCAGACCACTCAAAAAAGTCACAGACCAAGGCCAATGGTCTAAAGCAGCAACCACCTATCCTTGCCTCTGATCAGAGCTTCTTGTGTTGCTTTGAAAGTGAGCAAGTGCCCATTGGCGTCAGCCTTCCTCTTCAACAACTATCGTTGTTGTTTCTGAGGCAAAAGATTTAAGGTGACGTCCTTAGAAACTGTTTAGTACTGCTTTCGTTCACCTTTTCCAAGAGTGGTATTTGTTCGATCCTTTTTTTAAGAGTTCGCACACTCACAGTTTTTAACTTTAAATATTGTCCTTTAATGATATAAGCCGCCTTGGGTCCTTTTCAAGGGCAAAGGCGGAGCAAAAATATTTCAAATGAATGAATAAAATATAGTTAAAGTAGCCAGGATCGAGCATTTCCACAAAGGGTCAAGATCCAAACTTTTGAGAGGCTGGCTAATTGGGCCTTGCGCTTCAACAGGGAAGTTGACCTAAAAGTGCAGGCCGTGCCTTTCTCATGCTTATTCGGAAGCAAATCTTGCCCCGCTGCGGATCCCATTGAGATCCCAAAGCGTGCCTGGGGGTGGCAGGCGGCCAAACCTATCTCGAGATTGGCGCAAAACGGCAAGAAATGTCGGAGGGAAGGGGAAGAAGTAGTAGAAGAAAACCAGCGCCCATGCCCTTTCATTTCACGCTCCTGCTCCCCGAGGCCAAGGGGGACTTTTTGTGTGTGTGTCTTTCGCAGCCTCGCACTTCATCTCGCCGGAAGCATCCGCTATCGGCCCGTTACTCTCCCGGAACCTTGTTTCTCGGACCGCGTTTCCCGGCCCACCACAAACGCGCGGCTCCGCCCGGAAGTGGCGAGACCTACTTCCGGCTCCGCTTCCCTTCCCGGCCCGTGTGCTCTCTTTCTCTCTCTCTTTCCAGACATGGCGTCCCGCAAGGAGGGAAGCGGCAGTTCTTCCGCGGCGACCAGTAAGGCCAAAGGCAAATCGGCCCCGGGAGACTCCGCCGTGAAGCAAGTGCAGATCGATGGGCTGGTGAGCTCCGGGCTGGGGGCGGTTACATGGGCTTTGGGGGCTGCCCCACGGAAAGGATGGGGGGAAGCTGGCTCTCACGGTTGCTCCTTTCAGGACCTGTTTAGGGCAGCAGTTCCCAAAGGCTTCCTGCGAGTAGACATGGTCTAGAGGGGCGGGGTATAAATGTAATAAATAAATAAATAAATAAATATAAATAAAATAAATGCATGCAGTGGGGTGTGTGACGGCGAGTGTTCGTTCTCAGAGCTTGGGAAGATAACTTTTTCAGCCCCAGAAGTGGATGATCCAAACTTGACCCCAGACTTGAGAACTGTGTAAAGAATATTAATAATAACCATCTGAGACTTGCAGGGCTGGATCATCCAGTCCAGCCCCTGTCAAGGAGGCCCAGTGGGGGAATCGAACTTTCCAGCCTTTGTCTCAGCCACTGAGCTATCCTGAGAAGATCCCCCATTAGGTCAGACAGGAGAGGTCTCAGTTTCATGCTGGTTCCAGTAATGCTTCAAAGAAGGCCACCATCAGGGCTTAAAGACAAGGCCTGGTACCCGAGGAATGTAATGTGACAACGGCAGAGCCGATGTGCCTGATAGAGCCAAGTAGTTCAGGAATCTGCTTTAGATACTGAGCAGCCATATGTCTCTAGCAAAGAGCTCTGAAGCAGTAACACTTTGTTTTCTAACAACTGTCTTTCGTACCTAGATGCTATATATATGCATTTTGGGTTATAACGTTGATAGGCCAGTTAAAGAGCTGTCCGGATTTATAATTGCTGTAGCTGCATAGTCAATGAATGAATGATAGATTGTGTAAAGAATTAGGATTTTAGTTTGGCTCTTCTGAATTAGGTATCCATCTTTCCATTCTCCCTTGCTCCTATTTGACTCCTTTGGCAGCAGACTAGGATGTCTTGTTTTGAATCTGGATGAGTACAACTAGGTGTGATTGAAATAAAGAGATGGCCAGTGATTAGCATGAGGGAAACAAGAAAGCATGCCTGTCTGGAAGGCCTTTCTTTTGATCCAGCTGCAAGAATTGATTGCTGACGTGGTAACGAGTAAAGGAACTTTATATTCACAATGAAGAGCTTGGATCTGATCAGGGTAGATATGAATTAAATCACAATTTAAGTAAACAGTTGGTTTTTTTAAATGATTAAAATTAAAATTGAATTTTAAAAATTTAAATCATGATTATTTTAAATCAAATTGATTTAAATAATAAAATTGTGATGCAAATTACGATTTAAATCAATTTGATTTAAATTAATCATTGATTTTTATCCACCCCAGATCTGATAATGACAAATGTTTTTTTTAAATAATATTCTATTTAAATTCAACTAAAACATCAACATACAAAAACAAAATCAGAGAAAAGAAGAAGAATAAAATCCTTCTACTAAAGTACGCCCTCCACCCTTTGGAGTCAGAGACTCCAGCCTCGTTTTGAGGCTGAAACTTTGCTGCGATCCACAATTAAAAAATAAGTGTTGAAGACAGAATTAAAAACAAAGCTGAGAGATACCAGGCTTCGTATATATAGAATGTAACATATTTATAAGCTTTACGTTCTTTAAACTTAAATAAGTTACTGCATTTTTCTATGTATAAATCGACACTTTTCATTAGAGGAGAAAATGAGGGTTGCTTTATACACGGAAGGAAACGGAGGCGAAGGAGCAGCTGTGCTTGGCCGCCTCTCGCAGTCGCCCGTTGTAGCGGGCTTCTCTGACGTCACTGCCACCTCAGGCCTCTCAGAGTGCCCACTATAATTCTTCACTTTGCTGCCACCAAATAGAATAACCACTTAAGGAGGACAAAGGTTTCTTTCAAACAAAAACAGGTTTATTGGGTAACAAAATAAAATATGTAAATCACTGGTTGATAATCAAGATGGTAAATCACTTTCTTCTTTAATCATTTACACAGGCTTTCCCTCACTGACAACTCAGGCTCACAGGCCTTTAAACCAGCTATCTCAAGCTCATCCTTATCCAGTCCTTATCTTCCCCTTTTTTACTTCACACACATCCTTGTATAATTCAGCTCCTCCCCCTTCAGCACCATTCTCCATCTCCTCATTGGCGGATGATCCACTGCCCAGCAGTGAAGGACAGGTGAGGTCAGGGCTGCCTGTTACACCCATTGACTGCTGTCGCTGCTGCCAGATTGCCTCCTCTAGCACCACTTGCGGGTTTCATTCGGGCAGGGGACAAGGCGGCGATGTGACCTGGAGGTGAGCCCCAGCAGTGGTGCTGGAGGAGGCGATTGGGCAGTGGTGGCAGTCAATGGGCAGCCACGAGGGGTGGCCCAGCGAAGCTGCTCCTCCATCTGCTGCTGCCGCTGCCCAATTGCTTCCTCCAGCTCACGTCACCACCTTGTCCCGTGCCCGAAGGGAGTCCACAAGTTGCGCTGGAGGGGATTGGGTGGCGGCAGCAGCAGTCAGTGGGCAGCCGTGAGAGCCGGAGGCAAAGGAGCAGCTGCTCTTGACTGCCTCTTGCGGCTGCCCATTGACTGCTGCCGCCGCTGCCACCAGATTATCTTCTCCAGTGCCACTCGCAGGCTCCCTTTGGGCAGGGGACAAGGCAGTGACGTGAGCTGGAAGTGAGCCCTGGCACTGGGTCACCTCCAGGAGAGGAGGTGGAGGAGCAGCATGCAAATGCAAGTAGATAAATAGGTACCACCACAGTGGGAAGGTAATGGTGTTCCGTGTCTAGTCGTGCTGGCCATGTGACCATGGAAACTGTCTATGGACAAACGCTGGCTCTACGGCTTGGAAACAGGGATGAGCACCGCACCCTAGAGTCAGACACGACTGGACAATTGTCAAGGGGAGCCTTTATACATAGAAAAATAAGGTAAATTTTGGTTATAAAAGAACTGTGATAATAATGGTAATTATGCAATGTGGTTGAAAATCTGGGATACCTAATGTGTTGTAGTGGATAGAATGATGGACTAAGACCATCAAATCCACACTTGACCATGGAAATTCTCTAGAAGGGAGTGAAACTGATAAATTAATATCTCTCTTACCTTAAAATTCCTATTTGAGTCAGTATAAGTTAGTTCTGACTTGATGACAGTCCACAGCATACTGGTCAAAATATATTGCCTCAAATGGATCAGAAGCCCATCAGAAGTAATTTTTTTATATCTAGACAGAAGATGGTCAATCGTCCTGCTCAGACAAGTCTCACATTTGCCATGTGACATATCAGTGGACATTTTAGTTATGTTTTATTCATTTTGATGGAAAAGAGATCAGAAAGAAATTCAATTAATATACAGTATTAGTGTAGAAACCAGCTCTGATTCATTAAATTCACTATTATATACTATAATGGTAGCAGATTTGGGGGTTTTAGACAGGAGTCCTTCTAAACTCTACCAGGAAATGAGATGAGTGGAAACTCATGTATGATTCCTGTCATGGAACCAAAATGCTTTAAAAGTCGATAGTGTACAAATGAGATTGTCAGGAAGTATGGTTGTCAGTATTTGATTTAAATAGGTTTTTTGATAGCCATAAAAAACAAAGCTATTCATATGATGCCCATTTCTGATTTATTTGTGTAGAGAAAGTTGTAGAGGAAAAAAAATCCCTCTCCAATTTCTTCACAAGTCTCATTGAAGATAACAATTCACCTTCTCTGGTTGCCTTTCAAGGACAAGTGTGGAGTAGAATCTGCCTACTGTCAATGACAGGTCTGTCTAGTTCTTTGTTTTGTTTTGATGCCACCTTTCTCCTGGTGAAGGGACCCAAGGCGACTCCATTTAAGTATTTGTTTATTTCATTGTAGGGCCCACTGAACTTACTTATGAGTAGACACCTTTAGGATTGAACCATTGATAGAAGCACAATTTCCATTGCATTGTGCTCTCTGTAAGAAGATAAAAGCAAGTGAGTGGTTTTTTCCAAGTCCTCCTCTATACAGTACATCAGGACCAGTTTAGGATAGGCAGTGGTATCATATATAATCCAAAGTGTAAGATAGTGTTATTTGGGGATGCACATGGGCTGATGCTGTCAGAGAGTGCTGTTAATTGCCACTACATTTTGTTACTTGCTGACCATTGCAGTAAGAGTAATTATGCAAGCTCTGTAGCCTTCTACTTGCTTGACCTTAGTGGTACTCCTGAGAAAGAATATGACAAATAATGGTCTGCAGGAGTTGCTTGTTTACTGAGGATCTTCAGGTATTTATTAATTCAATCATAGTGTGCTCTGTATTTTGGGCTGGAGATAGTGTACAACAGTGTTTCCCCAAACAGTATCATAAAGATACAGTGGTGCCTCACTTTACAATTGCCCCACATTACGACGAAACTGCATTACGACAATCTTTTTGCGATCGCAATTGCGATTGCAAAATGATGGTCTGAATGGGGTTCTTTCACTTTGTGATGATCAGTTCCCTGCTTCGGGAACCGATTCTTCGCAAAACAAAGATTTTCCTCCAGCTGATCGGCGGTTTCAAAATGGCCGCCGGGTAAATGAAATGGCTCCCCGCTGTTCCTTCACAAGACAGCCACAGAAAATGGCCGCCCTATGGAGGATCTTCGCTGGACAGTGAGTTTCCAGCCCATTGGAACACATTGAAGGGGTTTCAGTGCGTTTCAATGGGCTTTTTATTTTCACATTACGACGTTTTCGTTCTGCATCAATTGCGCTGGAACGAATTAACGCCGTAATGCGAGGCACCACTGTATTAAAAAGAATGGATAGATTTCTCTCTTTCATTTTCCAGAGTCTGAGATGATAGTGAGTGCAGCCATTCCAGATGTTCATTTGTTTTGTTTTTACAGTGGGGTCTTGACTTAAGAACGGCTTGAGTTAAGAACATTTTGACTTAAGAACCACTCTCATAGGAAAATATTGACTTGACTTACATACTTAGATTTGAGTTAAGAACTGAAAAAAACCACGTGGGAGGCAGGGAAAGTGCAAAATTTGAACTTTCAGTTAACTGTTGGCCAGTGAAAAGGGTGCCTGTCTGCTTCCTCACTCCTCCCAGCGTTTAGAGAGTGGATTGGGAGTCTTCAGACTGCCTGGTACTGCCTGGACTGTATTTTCCCTGCCTTCCCTGAACTTTTCTTGACCTAAGAAAAAAAAGAAACAAAATATCTCCCTCTAGTGGTCGCAGGCAGAATAGCAGCTTCCCATTAGTTTCTATGGATGGAAAAGAGCAGATACGGATCAAATAGTTTTCAATGCATTCCTATGGGAAATGCAGATTTGACCTGAGAACATTTTGACTTGAGAACTGCCTTCCAATACGGATTAAGTTCTCAAGTCAAGACCCCACTGTAATAACAAGAAAGAGAGGTAGAGAAGCAAGAGAGTCTTTAAAATCAAGGAGATCCAGGTTAAAATTCCTATAGCCATGAAATCTATAAGGAACCCTGGGTTAGTTCCTGTATAGACTAACGTGTCTTGCAGTCTTGTTAAAGGGATAAAATGGGACTTAGTCTTGTGAAGGAAGCTTGTAATAAAGGTAAAGGTAAACGTTCCCCTTGACAATTTTTGTCCAGTCGTGTTCGACTCTAGGGGGCGGTGCTCATCCCCGTTTCCAAGCCATAGAGCCAGCGTTTTGTCCGAAGACAATCTTCCGTGGTCACATGGCCAGTGCGACTTAGACACGGAACGCTGTTACCTTCCCACCGAGGTGGTCCCTATTTATCTACTTGCATTTGCATGCTTTCGAACTGCTAGGTTGGCGGGAGCTGGGACAAGCAACGGGTGCTCACTCCGTCACGTGGATTCGATCTTACGACTGCTTGGTCTTCTGACCCTGCAGCACAGGCTTCTGCGGTTTAGCCCACAGCGCCACCACGTCCCCCAAGCTTGTAATAAAAATGTAATAACATTCAGGAGTGACCAAAATAGTGCCGTTTCAGCACTTAATATTACCATTGCCAACATCTCTCACCTCCTGTAACAATTTTATGCAACCTGTGTGAGAACATTTGCTCTCAACACCCCCAGCCCCACAAGATCTCTTCTTGGCTGAAGAATTTGCTTTGTTTCCCATCCCTCTTATTGAATCCCATTCCGTCTCCTGAGCAGAACACAGAACTTGCAGTCCTAACCATTTTTATTTGATGGAGGGTTGTGATGCTTCAAAACTTGCTTTGTTTTCAAGTTCCATCCACAAAATAGTTTGCCAAAAATATAACTTTGTTCATATTTTACAGATGAAATTTGTAGCTTTATGCTTTTGTTGCCTCACAACTTTTTATTGATTTTTTTTAAAGGTGAGAAATGTGAATAAAACATAACAGTAAATATCCTGAGTATGTTAGAAATTATGGTCTGTAAAGAGCTTTATTTTTGTCAGATAACTTAATAAATGTCAGATAGTGAAATATCTATAAACCTTCCTTCTCAGATTATATTGAAAATTTTTAAACATTAAATTATCATAGCCACACTGAAGTGCTTCTAGTTCTTGATAAATGAGCACGGAAGAATACTTATTAGGTTTGTGATAGATTGGAAAGGAGGTGGAAATATGGATGTTGTTGCACCCGAATTCTCATCAACCTTAGCGAGTATAAGCAACAGGGAATGATAATATCTAAAGAGCCACATATTCTCCTGTTTTGGGATAGGCTACAGTATATTCTTGAATATTATGAAGAATGGACCAGTTTAGGTTGGTCTATATACACTCTTTGATCTGAAGTACAAACCTTTCCATCACTGAATTTCTGCATCCTTACAGCTGTATGCCAGCATCATTGCAAAATGTATATCACTGGCAAACATGGATCAGCAAAATATTATGAAAGAGTAACATCTGGTACCATTTGGCAATGTTCAACCAGAATATTCTTGAAGAGTCTATGAGGTCTATGTGTTATACTTCCAGGATTGAGGATGAAATTCTTCTTGACAATAGTTCTTCCTGTTCAGAGGGAGAAAATTGGCCAACTGTCTGCTTGTCTGTGCCACTGAGGTTTAGCAATTGGGCTTTTTATTCCTCTTTCCCCATCAGACAGTCTCTTGCATTGTGATTATATGTATATATAGCTTAGAAGGCTAATGAAATTTAGTCTCCTGGTGCCACTTTGTCGGCTGTTCCTTACAGACTTAATGAACAATGTGTGTTTCCACTTAAACTAACAAAGCGGAGTGATGTTGACTAGCAATGTAGTTCTCTTAAAAAGACTCTTTGTAATCCAGCTAATCCTTTCAACATCACCACCACCACCACCAGATATGCTTTTTTCTCCAGGAGAGAGAAAGCATTTCTACATTTAAACAAACTTCTGTAATGATTTTTAAACAGTTCTCAGTTAATGGAGATCTAAATGCTAGCATCTTCTCACTCATCAGAAATTATTTAATGATAACTATCTTGACACTGTATCTGTTATATTTCTATTCTGCTTTTGTTCCAATAGGCTCAAGGAAGTGTACGTGGTTTTTCTCCCTAGGCGATTCTTACAGCAGGATAAGGGAGTGATGGGCCCAAGGTTTCTGGCCAGTGATGTTCATGTGTAGATTTGAACCAAGGTCTCCTGAATCTAGTCCAGCATTCTTCCCACTACATCAGAGTGGCATGCAGTAATTAAAAAGATGAAAGAATTGTCATTGGTTCCCAACCTTCAGTTCCCAAATGTTCTTGGACTACATCTGCCAGAAATTCTGACCAGCACAGCTAGTAGTTAAGTTTTAGTCCAAGAACATTGGGCGACTCAACATTGGGAACCACCATCATAAATAGAAAAGGAAGCCGTGGAGCCCCTCCAGACAGGACTTGGGGGTGGGGTGGGATCAGGGTTGCCTCACGCTCTTTTCCTGTTGACTGTAGCAACTCAAAACATGTGATGGAAAGGAGACATTCAAGAAAACAAAATGTCCTGGCACTGAGTCGTGAAGTATTATTTCTGTGACTGTAGACTATTGTAGACAGAACAAACCAGTTTCCTCTCCTTTCCCCATCATTCCCTTAAGGAGGGATTTAGCTGTGTCCGCTTAGCTCAGGTAATGTTTTGGTCTTCTTTTGGTAACTACTTATACTTGCCTTTTAGCTATCACTAATCTTGAGAGCCTACAATTCCAGATGCATGGCATTGCCTATTTTAATGAAGGATGAGATAGGCAATACATCTGCTAAAAAGGCTGGTGGTACAATATTTTATTGCAGATCTTTGGCAATAATGCCAAAATACAGATCACTGTACAGAACCAGGAATATCTTGCTTATGTTGACCTTGCACCAGATCTCCTTGGTAAGCAGTGTAGCATACTTAAATTCATCTGCCTTGTATTTTAGTGCAGGTTAGAATAGTTGCTATGTGAGTATGATATGAGGTACAGGTACTTGTGAACGATTCGAGTTACGAATGGCTCGTTCGCAGAATGTTGCTTCGACTTGCAAACGGAGCCTCAACTTACGAACCAAAAAAAGAAAAAAAAAACTGTCCTGCTCTTTTTTTTGACCTATGTTCACCTTAGGTAAAAAGAAGAAAAAATAAAAAAAATTCTCCCCCTAGTGGTAGAGTACGGATCAACCGGGGTTGCATTAGTTCCTATGGGAACTAATGCCTCTACCTACGAACAGCACCTCCACATACGAACAGAAAACAGCAGATGCGGATTAAATGGTTTCCAATGCATTCCAATGGGAAAATTTGACTCGACTTACAAACTTTTCAACCTACAAACTTAATTCCAATACCACTGTACTCTGGTAACGTATGCACCAGGCTTCTGCTTGCTAGCGCATATTTGAATGCTATTCCATACAACCTCCAACATTACTGAAACACTCTACATATTTTAACACTCTAATATATTTGTTGCTTGTGTCATCTACCATATAAGTATTGAGAATAAACTTTCAGATGGGGAAAAAAAGAGTGCTAAATCCTAGTGCCAGAATTTTAGCCAGCTTAGAGCTGGCCTTTGATTTGTCAAGGAATGCCGTTTCAATCAAGGAGTGTTGAATGTCAGGTGTATACATTAGTTAGCATCAGTTTATTAACAATGAAGAGCAGAGGGAACTCCAAGGGGAGAAAAACACGAACCCCTGAGAAAATTATAGAGCTGAGTTCCTCGCTGGATGTGTGTTGTACCACAAGGAGCCTAACTCCCCAACAGCTGTTAATTGGGCTATGCAGAAGCTTTAAATCATAAGAATGTGGTTTAATTTCAATGGGCAAGGGCTGAAGCCACCCTGGAGGGAATGAAGGGTCAGCAAGTACTGTATTTTTTGCACCATAAGACTCACTTTTTCCCCACAAAACAGGGGTGTGGAAAGTCTGTGCGTCTTATGGAGCGAAGAAAACAGATTATATTTTCCTGTTTTCTTCTCCTAAAAAATTGGTGCGTCTTATGGAAAGGTGCGTCTTATGGAGCGAAAAATACGGTACTTGCGTCTAACAAAAAGAATGGCAGGTCTGCTTGAGTAGCAAGAGCTTTCAGCTCCTCTTATTACCAAGAGAAATGTTGACTTCTCAGTACATTTAATACAAGTCAGTCTTCTAATGTCACTGCTTTCTCTCAGCAGTGCAGTACAAGTAAAGTATCCATAGTTAAGAGGAGAATTTTGCACTGTGATTTCTAATTGCATTGACTATGGGGAGTTCCTTTGCTATGTATGCGCAAATGGCAATTGAATCCATGGCTCCACTCTTTTCCTGCTCTGTGCTGTATAATAAATTGCAGTAATAAATGGGTGAACATGTATAGAGCTTTCAGTTGATTGCATATTATATCAGACATGTGAATAACCTCTCCTTACTGACATCCACTCCTTTCATTAAATCTCAGCCTCTCTGGGATGGTATG
The DNA here is from genome assembly GCF_051106095.1 of Pogona vitticeps. Lineage (NCBI taxonomy): Eukaryota > Metazoa > Chordata > Lepidosauria > Squamata > Agamidae > Pogona > Pogona vitticeps. Next base: position 223,375,050 of record NC_135786.1, on the reverse strand, counting down.
CTGTGGACAGCGTTTCACTCAGGGCTGGGCAGAGGAAACTATTGGGCTGAATACACAGTAGCCCATTTTACACATTAGTTGGTTGGAGCTAGAATGCAGGAGACGTTGTTACAGCATTTTCACTAACAGTATGAACAATAGTTTTTTTGTTTAGTAAATTCAGTATAAAAACCAGATGCTGAAAATGTACATTTGCTCTGAACTTAAAATGTCTCCCTTTTTTGGTTTTTTTTTCCCAGTGTCCCTTGGGGAAAAATGTTCTTTGTGTTTGGTGTCTCATAAGAGAAAACGTTTAAGTAAAGCTTATTAAAACCCTTTTAGTTGTACACAGGAATTTGGGAGGCTAAAAACAGTGTGATGTTGTGAGTGGGTGTAGATACGCTTTCTTTTCTGTTTTTCTTCCACATTCTGTCATTGCCAGAGGTGTCATGGTAGGCATGGAAGTGCATGGCAGTACCCATAACTAGCCCCATGCCAAAGAGGGTCCAAAGACACAGGCAGCTGGAGCAATCCATAGCAATAGATGAGTTCCAGCAGTTTTGGTTTCCACCCAGAACACATCTGTTTGAAAGCTTATGTATGGGTCTTCATTACTGTTTCTGGAAGAACCCACCTCTCTCCCAGTTGCTCTGTGGACGGAAGCTAAGTTCAGAGAGAATAAAGAAGTTAGTGGTGGGCAGCAGACGATGCCACAGTTCCTGCTAATAAGAAAGTCACAGGACAGCGGTCCCGTGAGCCCTGGCTCCTCTGCAGCAACAGCTTCTTTTATTAAATGGACCAGAGTTTTACCCAAGCTGTCTGTTTTGTTTATTATGTTTGCATTTATGTGACATTTTAGGTTGGTACATGAGTAGCAGAAAACCTGAATGCGTTTTTTGCTTGAGATATTTTGTGTTAACCAGTTCCTTTTCCAGACACTGCTGTTCATCAGTACAGACGAACTGGAAAATACTGTGTTTCTCCCCCACTACTTGTTCATTCCTGTTTTGGAGGGCTGTGCAAAAGTCAAGATGACCTATTTAAACTCAGGGCAGATGGAAAAGGGTAGTAGTGAAGGGGTGGGTGAACACCAGCCTTGGAAGGCCTACGTGGGTAGGCTGGTAAGAAAAAAACAGTCTAGCAGTAATGAGAGATAGGGCTCTTTGGGCTGTTGCCTGCAGAACTGTGGTCTAGTTGAAATACATGACACTCAAAGAACAAACAAGTGTTCAAGTTGGCTCTGAAGACTTTTATGTTTAAAGCACCCTTCTTTTGAATGATGATTTTTTTGGGGGTGTTCTGTATGTGATGCTGCTATATGTTATAATAGTTTATTTGGTTGTACTATTTATACTGGAATGAATGCTGCTTGTGAATTTCATTGTTGGGTCATACTTTTTAAATTCAGTGGTATTTTTATGATGTTTTCTTTTTAAGATTTTGAGTTCTGAACCAGATTTAGGATGGTTTGACGGGAACATATAAATACAGTGGGGTCTCGACTTACAAACTTAATCCGTATTGGAAGGAAGTTTGTAAGTCGAAAAGTTTGTAAGTCGAATCAGCATTTCCCATAGGAATGCACTGAAAACCAATTAATCTGTTCCGGCTGTTTTTGGCTCTTAGGTTGAGGGGCATTTCCCATAGGAACTAATGTAAAGCTGGTTAATCCGTTCCTACCACTAGGGGCAGAATTTTTTCTTTTTGTCCTTTTAACTTAAGATGACTTACCGGTAGGTTTAAAAAAAAGGAAAGAAAAGAGGGAGAGAAGGAGGGAACAGACACCTTTTCAACAGAACATCCTGAAAAGCACATTTTCAGCCAAGACAAGCACCTTCTGGGAAAAACCAAGCACCTTTCAGACAACAGATCACCTTGAAAAGCACCTTTTCAGTCAAGACAAGTCAATGCAAGCACCTTTTGGGGAAAAGGGGGGCGGCAAAGGAGGGAGGGAACACCTTTTAAAAATCCAAAAATTAAAAAAGCACCAAAAAATAAAAATACAGTCCGTATCGCACTGTACCAGGCAATACCAGCAATACCAGGCAGTACCAGGCAGTCTGAAGACTGTCTCCAAATCCACTCTCAAAATGCTGGGAAGAGAAGGAAGCAGATAAGCACCCTCTTCACTGGCCAACAGTTAACTGAAAGTTCAAATTTCATGCTTTCCCCACCTCAAACACGTTTTTTTTTGTTTGTAACTTGAATCTAAGTGTGCAAGTCGAGTCAATATTTTTCTGTCAGAGTGGTTTGTAAGTTGAAATGTTTGTAACTCGAGCCGTTTGTAAGTCGAGGGTTGACTGTATTTGGGCACTGCAGTCCATTACACACTTAACTGGAAGTATATCCCTTTGAAGTTGGTGAGGATTGCTTTGCAGTAAACACGTATAAAGAGGGAATCAGAATTGGGAAGGTTGCTGGAGTTATTTTGTTCTTGTGCTACAACTTGAAGAGCCACCAACTGCAGTCTGCTGAAAGGACATATGTTTAGAACTAAAGAATGCTCAGTTCCTAAATATATTTTAGTGTCAAATCTGAATGGAATCCACAATCCTTCCATTTTAGAGGAAAAAAACTTGTCAAAATCTTTAATATTAGCAGCATAATCTAGATATGAGATGGCCATTCTGTTTCTAAACCGCAACCAAATTCATGAGTCCTGTCATACAAAAATGTATGTATTTTATTTTATTTTATTTTATTTATACCCTGCCTATCTGGTCATTGTGACCACTCTAGGTGGTATCCCTTGACTTTATCCTAATCATTTTTTTCCCTGTAACCTGATCTAGGGATTTTTAAGCCATTATTATTGTTAAAAAGTTGGTATTCTGAATTACTCTCTGGTCTATTGATTGGCAATCACCTAGAGCTGATCTGTTAGCAGATTCAGACCTACCTTTTGGCCACCCACTGAAGAAATATCCAAAGAAACACATTTTAAAAAGTTTATATCACATCAAACAATGGTAACTGAACTGGATAGGATTCAAAACTTCAGGTGTTAATAGCCTTTGTGTTCATCAGTGTGCTTAGAGAGGAGTAGCTAGTCCTCACTTTGCTCATGTGAGCAACATAGAGTTAGAGAAGGTTCCTGTTGACATGTAGGCTCTATGTATACCCAAGAGTTCTAGAAAAACTAAGGGTTTGTTCCTATAGTATGTGGCCTATATTGAGAGCAAGACTGCTCTTGAGTTAGCAAAGTAATGATGAAGGAGACATGACAATGTGCTCCCTTTCTAAGTATTTTGATGAACCCCATTCTAATGCCTGAAAAGGCCTTTAGATTGCCTGTCATGAATGGAACATAGATGTAAACAAACATGCATGTCATGAATGGAACATAGATGTAAACAAACATGCATATCTTGATGATGCTTAATAAGGATTAAATGGTATTTCAGTCTTCTGTAAACTCTGCTATGCAGAGAAGTATGCAGATTTCTTAATATGCCTGCTAGATCACAGTGTTCTCCAGTAGCAAAATTTCCAACATTCTTTTAAACTCTGTGTGAAGAAGAGGACACGGATTTTCGGGTCCCTGCCGATGGGCCATTTTGCTTCCAATGGCCAGAGAAGATTCCCCTACATCCAGCTCTCTTGCAAATACAGGAGGAACTTTGCCAAATATAGAACAGAGAGAAGGGACAGAAAAAGAGGGGAAAGAGACAGAGGGTAAGGAGGCAGGATCCCTAGGGGAGGAAAAGAGGAGAAAAAGGTGGAGAAAAAGGAGGAAGGTAGATTCTAGAGAGGAGGGAGACAGAAGCTAGGGAGGAAGATGAGTTCTGGAGGGATGCTAAGGAAAAATAGAGGGTGATTTAAATAAAAACTGATATTTAAAATTTAAGTGGTAAAATGCTTTTTAAATTTTAAATTGTGATTTAAATCAAATCCACCCTGGAAGTTGAGGCTTGTCAAGCTGAAATGCAGTCCCCCAAAATTAAAGATATTCAAGAGGACTGGGAATACATGGAATGCAGAGACCTCTGGACTTTTGGACTGGTCACATTGGAGAACCCCGCAAGATGGAGGCAGAGAAACTATGGCAGTTAAGGTCATCCTATAAGCCTTTTTTGGAGGTGAGAGAGAGGTGAGAAAAAGAGAAGAAAGTTCAACCCTTCTGTCTGACCCGGTCACCTGGAGAAAGCCTGCTAAAACCTGCCATTCCATGAGAAGGAGAGGAAGATGGGGTGGCTCTCAGTTCCGGACAGTCAAACCTACATCTAAACCATCCCTGCTGTGACACTTTGCTTAGCTTATCTCATGTGGGCCTTGAACAAGGGAAGGGTCCACAAGGACAGTTGGAGGAAAAGTGATTAAGGAGGTCAGACTAAGTTTAATTGACGTTTAGAAGAAAGGGTTCCTTTGCCTGTTTTGAATGTTCTTGTTCTGCGTACAAGCTCAAGTTATTGTTGATAAATATACTCCATCTTAGTGGTGGATTTGAACGTGAAAGGTAATGACATGGGAGGCTTGGGGACATCGGCGGCATTTACACTCTATTGAACCAATACAGGAAAGTGGGATCATTGCAAAACCCAGGAGAACGCAGTCACTGATCCTATCATAATGTTTTGCTGCTGTTTTTAGAATTTAGACTGAAATGATATTTGAGGGAAAGCGCCCTAGCCAATTGCCAAGGCATATGTTCATCTGGGATTTTTAAAATCTCTGTATCAAGCAATAGGGTAGGCTAAGGCATGTCTAAATTTAGTATAACTAAAATAGATTACTTCAAACATAGTCACATCACTTGCTTTAATCTTCCTCTCAGTCCATTCAGTTCTGAAGAGTAGATACAAGCAGGAAGTTGCCACCACTATCCCCCCTGCAGGCCCTTCCCTCTACATTCAGAATGACAGAAATGCAGCTGAAATCCATATGAAAAATGCCTTGCTGAATGATGATGTTAACTGCTGCGGCACTTGGATGTCAACAACAGCAGCAGCAGCAGCAGCAGCAGCAACAGCAGCAGCAGCAGCAGCAGCAGCAGCAACAACAACAACAACAACAACAACAACAATAATAATAATAATAATAATAATAATAATAATAAATCCCACATGTAACTGCTGGGAGCTGAAAACCAAAGAGTACTGCTTTCGTGCACAGATAGCCGTAGTAGGCAGCTCATCAGTGCAGCAAAAAATTGGATGCTGACATTTCAGTAATGTAGGGGTCCACTTCTTGATGTACAGCTGATAGGGAACTCCTGGGTCTTAGTTACCTAACAGAGAAAGTAAAGATTGAATCACAACTTTGGATTTTGTAAAAGCCTGTGCCGTCACCTGTATCTATAGTGAAACAGTGAGGGATTGCTTAGCTTAGGGCAGGAGAAGTGGACAAGGGGGAGAAATTAAGTATGGGGTTAAGAAGCCAGATTGGGAAAAGTTTTCCTCCGTTCCTCATAATGCCAAAATATCGGTAGATTTACTGAAGCTGAGTGGTAGGAAGTTCAGGCAAATAAAAGGAAGTACTTCTTCAAACGTTATATAGTTTAATTGTGCAGTTCATTGCCACAAGAGGTAGTGTTGGCCATCAACTTAATGGGTTTGACAGGTTTGAGTAAACTCATGTAGGCTAGAGACATCAGTGGCTACGTATCCGAGGCAGTCTGCCTCTCAGTATCGCATGTTTGAGAACGTGAAGTAGCAGGTGAATTTCTACTCCCTTCATTTTGGTGGCTTCCTGTGGGCAAGCAGTTGGCCACTACATGAACAGATCTAGTGTGGTTCTCTTTATGTGTTTGTTATTGTTATGGCATCCAGTTTAACTTTGTTGTAAATGGTTGTTGTGGGTTTTTCGGGCTCTTTGGCCGTGTTCTGAAGGTTGTTCTTCCTGACGTTTCGCCAGTCTCTGTGGCCGGCATTTTCAGAGGACAGCACTCTGTGCTCTGGTGTAGTTTGCTTGGGAGTTGAGTATTTATGGCTGTGAGATAGGCTTTTGTCCTTTTTCAGGAGATGAGTGATTAGTGTGTCTTGTTGTGGGTGTATTGTTGTGATGAGGAGGAGAGATTATCTGTCACCGTGATTGATGTGTGTCATTAGCTGGTCTTTTGTGTGTAGTGATCCCTGGTCCTTGTGGCTGGGTAGAGTTCGTTGACCTTTTACACACTGTATTTTTCAGAACATTGTTGTAAATGTTTGAAGTGGAGCAGACAGTAGAAGTGTGGTGGCATAATGATATGGAGAAAACAGCCTGTATCTTCCCATATGAGCTGCCTGCATTTCCTGGACAATGTAGGTCCTATAATATAGTAGCTAAGGTTGTGAGGTAGCATATCCCATTTCAAATCTTGGCGTAACTGTGAATTGGCTTAATTATGAATTCGCCAGGTTACCTACTCTCCCTCTCATGCTTAATTTCCTCTAGTAATACAGAGGCAATAATAATTGGCAGCCATATTGAGCTTGGGAATCATGCAGCAGATTTAAGATTATGCATCTAAAGTGCTTTTTGAAATTGGAAAAATATTATTCTTTCTGTTTGTTACTGGACTTGTCCATCTGTGGACTTTGACAGATGCGGGGAGGGAGGCGGTAAATACCATGAAAATGGGGAGGGGGGATATCATGAGATTCTCAGCCTTGCTGAAAAATAATGAATTCATCAGCTGCTAGAAAGGAGATAGGCAACCTAATACAATACACAGTAAGAAGCTAAAAGCAAGTTAATTATTCTGCAGACCCTCAACCCTTCCACGCCTCTTTCTTTCACATTTAAATGTTTAAAATCATAGTTTTCCTCTCCCATCTGTGTAGAAGTTTGTAAATTTTGCTAAGTTCTCATTAGGAAAAAGCAGCTGAACAAAATTCTCAACTATCATCCGTCAAATTCAGTAAGTACGACTGTTACCAGTGCAGACAAGACAATATTGTGCCTGCCCAGGCCATAGCTATTAAAGATAATAAATTAGCCAGAAAAATAAGAGAGGCGTTCTGATTCGGCATGACTGAAGTAGTTGAATGCACAGGTATCCAAACGCTGAGGCTGGCATGGTAAACACTCTTAAGACATCTGCTTGGATGGCGTCTGACAGCATGTCTTGCACCCATGTTCAGCTTTTTAAAAGCTCGGTTTCTTTGTAGTTACATATTTTGGGAAATGCTTACCAAGACACTGAAGCTGAATGACACTCTCACCCCTCCGTCCCATCTGTGAAAAACTGACAGAGGAGATGGCACGTATGAAAACATTAAAATCAGTAGCTGCCATCCCCTCCCCATCCTTTCACCCCTCCCAGATTAACTCTTAATCAAAAGGGAGTAATGCTGTGGGCAGATTTGGTGGGTTCAGAGACTGTTCCCCTCCTTCACTTGTGAACAGAACAGTCGCTTATAGCTGTGGTCTTGCAGCAAATCTGAAAACCTATTTTAAAACAAACAAGAAAGGCTTGGTTTTAAAATGGGATAGTTTTCTCTTTGGGTGGGGGGGGGGCAGGTTCTGGTTTGTCCATCTCCTGCTAAATGTGTTCCTCTTTCATTGGTAAGAGATGGTTTTCCTGTCTACCCAATTCTTTGAGATGTCTGCCAGCCCTAAAAGCTGAAACATATTTCCCTTACCCTATGCTAAGTCTATGCTCACCCAAAGTCATGCATTGAATACAGTCAATGTCTGTGCTGTTCCAGAGAGCTGTACCAACCACTTTCTGGGTGGCTTTGCTGCCACTGAGGAAGCTCTCCAGAGCTTTGGAGTGATGCTACCCTCACGCTCAGCAGTCTGAAAGCAAAACTTTCACCAGGCCAACCCTGTTGTTTGGATTCAAAATACGAGGAGCAAAGACCACTCTCACAAGAGTGTCAAAAATAATTGGTTGAAAAGTCTTCAGTTTATTACAGAAGCTAAGGGACAGGCGAAGTATGCCTTGTCCCCCCACAGGCAACCTACCTTTTTTTAAAAAGAAACTTTTAAGAAAAAGGTTATTTTCTATTTCTGAAAGCAATGGTTTTGCTATTAAAGGGGATGCAGAGCCCTGTTGTCCTCTCAGCATTGCTAAAACAAAGCTCATGCCCAGTTCAAAATTCTAGAAACTGGGCATAACCTTATTTTATTTATTTTTTCATACCTTGATGGGCTGGTATATCCCCTGGTGGGTTGCGAGAGTGCAAATTTGATCCCTGGATTCTCCATTTTCCTACTCTGCTATAGATTGATAATTGCAATGTAATAATCATGTTGAACGCTAACCTACTTATGCAAAAGAATCTGTATAAGGTTTCTGCTAGGGAGTTATTCAGCAGTTTCCATGGAGATAAATTTCTGAGGAATGGTTATTATGGCATTTCTATCTCCCCTCCCTCCACAGTGAGATAAACCAATTTCAGTGTTGCTTAGCAAAATCTTAAACTTCATTTTTTGTTAACTATCCATACCAATCACAGTGGCCTTGTCTGCCGCGGGTTACAGTGGTGTAATTTTACAGGCATCGCTGCCCTTTATAAAAAATAAATAAATAATCATTTCAGGCCTTATGCCTATGCACCTGGTGGCTTTGACAGATCAATAAGACTTCAGAGCTGCTTACACAAGATTAATAGCACATGTTGTAAAGGTAAAAAGCTCAATAGCTTTGTTTCCTGCAGACCTAGACACTTACAAAGAGGAAGCGTAAAAGTGATTGATAGCAAGGCAGCTTTGAGAATGTAAAAATGTCTTGCCACTGTCATGTTATGTATTAGATAGCTTGCAAGTGCCAGTGTGCAGGGAAGACCCCCACAGCATAATCCTTTTGTGGAAGGGCAGGTACAGCAGAGATGCTTCTTCCTTTTATCTCCCCCCTTCCTACCTTCTGCTGATGTTGCTTTCATGATTGTCACTGTGGCCCATTGGCTGCAACCAGAGAACATTCGTTCTCAGAAAGGGTATGCCCTGTATCCCATCTATGCATGTTAGGCTCTATAGAGCACTCCAGGCTGTCCCTCTGTATGAGCAAGGATGTTCCAGAAGGGTTCCCAGGATGGAGACAGTTTCAGGGACAACTGTCCTGAGCCTGCCTCAAATGGCCTGCACACTGTCCTTTAATCAACCAGGAGACTTGGCTTCTTGAAGGGGTTGAAGAATTCAGTGGTTGTGAGTTCGGAACACATATGCAGTTGGATGTGGATTTTTTTAAAGTCCAAGAGTGTATCTTTACTGTATAGTTACAATAGTTAGATAACACTTCAGCTGTTGTTGACTTCATCCTTGGAAGTCATGGAGTCCTTAGTTTGGTGAGATGCTTTGAATTGTATGCTGTAATTCTAGGGAGTGCACTGAAAATCTCTAGAATAAGTTGAATACATCACAAAACTACAAATGGATTCTGTGAGAAGAAGCCATGGCAGTTAAAATCAAATCAAGATGCTGTAGTTGTATAAGGGAAGATACACTAAGTCCTCCTTCCATGAAGTTTCTGGCTAATGGGATCACTTGCTTTGCATCAGGTGGAACTGGACTGACATTGTTCACAGCTCACACACAAGCCTTTGTTTCTTGTTGGGCTTGGAGTGTTGATGTCAAGCAAAGGATTTTTTTTGTCTTGTCTCAGCGTTGTCCCAGTGCCATCAGCTTGTTCTTTTGAAGACTCTCTCTCTCTCTTAGCCCATCTGTGTTTGGCATTCCTGCTTTACTGGTGGGGGAATGATGATGGATCTTTGGTGTATGTGTGCTCTTAACCCCTACCATGGGATCACATCTCAAAAACAAATTTTCCCCTGGAAATAAGTTGACTTTTGTCATATCCTGTGATTTAGTTGACTAGAACATGGGAAGCAATACCTTGGACTGCTTTGCAGTAGCTGCCTAGTTTGGGATAGCCTGCATCATTCCCTTGGAATTGCATGGGTGAGTTCTATAATAGGGTTGCATATCAATTACGTATTTCAATTAACGGAGAGGGTGCCAAGGTATCTAAGCAGAAGGTTAATCCTCATATAAATTTCCTTAATGAAACCTTCTCTTCTGCTTGGCAATTAGTTCAGCTTGAGCAGAAATTTGACTCTCGAGTTCTCTTGATTATTTTGGAAGTGGTCTGCCTGTGCAGTGATTATCTTCACTTATTTCCAGAACTCTGACAAGACACTGAACTTAGTTGGTGTGTTGTGCTTGTTTTCAGTGCCCGCCATGATCCAACCCCCCCAACCCCCATTGTTCTTCTTCCTCACCGGTAGGAAAACTGTCTCAGATTTATTGGCAGATTTCTTGTGATGCGAAAGAGAAAAGGTCTTGTTTTGGAGTAGAAGGGCCAAGAAACCAATTTACATGTCTAGAGCTTGTCACTTAGCCCTTTGGTGTGGGACCAGTACAATGTTTCCTAGCCTGGAAGTTGTGACCCCCCCCCCAAGAGGGTTGTAAAGTGTTTTCTGGGGTGTCGCTGATCACCTTATGTGTGTTGTAGCTTTTGTTAAATAATTTATTCCATGAATTTTCAGATATTAAAGTTAATATGTATGTGTATGTATGAGAAACAAGCCCTTTTTTTGTGGGGGGGGGAGGAAGAAGGCTCTACTTTCTGGGAAGGGATGACCATTAAAGATGTATTTCTATGCAAATGTAGTGGGTCAAAGGTTACTTGGCTATTATAAAAACGAGTCACAACTTGAAAAAGGTTGGGAACCACTGGTACAAAAACTGTGCATGCCTCCTGACACTTCCTCCTTGTCAGCCTTCCAACACTCAAATGCTTCAAGAATATTTGAATAGGCTTCCCCATGCGGTTGGGAAAACACCTCCTAAAAATGGGGCAACACATTCCAATGGAGAAAAACCTAATTAAGAATTTATATTTCAGGTGGTGCTGAAGATCATCAAGCATTATCAAGAAGAAGGCCAGGGCAATGAAGTCGTCCAAGGTGTGCTGCTGGGGCTGGTGGTGGACGACAGGCTTGAAATCACCAACTGTTTTCCTTTTCCTCAACATACAGAGGATGATGCGGACTTCGATGAAGGTAATCCTTTATAGCAGGGACAGACTAATTTGGCAGACTAATCCAGGGACCAATTTTCTACCCCTGGGATCTTGTGGAAACTGCAGAAACCTCCCAAAATGCAAAAATAAGTAAGGTTCCAACGATAGAAGAGCTGTTAAAGAAGTTATGGGATACAGCAGAACTGGACACTCTATCAGAAGCACTACGGGAACAACCAAGAGACTATGTAAAACAAAGCTGGGAAGTAATATATTCTTGGGCCCAGAAGAAGACAGGAGTGTAGGGCAAAGTTTATGATGTATGTATATCTACTTAGCACATACTGGAAATGAAATTGGGGGAGCAGACAGGTTAACGAAGCTGGAGTCTTGGACTCCAAAGGGGGGTGGGGTTAGTTTTTTCCCCCTTTTCCCCTTTCTTTTTTCCTTGTTTCTATTTGTCTTGTTTTTTGTTTCTGTGTGAATTAAAAAAAAGAAAGAAACTGCAGAAACCTCCCAAAATGCAAAAATAAGTAAATCAAAAATTAAAAATAAATAAATAAACTCACAGATAAGAAAATGAAGCCAGGCAGAACCAGATATCGATATCCTGTTTTAGGGGAAATTTTTGTTTTTTATCTTATGCTAGCTGCTGCTATAGAATGCTGTTGACTTTCTAGACTCCACTAATGGTTTCCCCCAACAAAACAAAGGTGTGGGAAACCCCTCGTGGAGGGAGTCTGGTTGGGTCGTAGCTGTAAAAGCTCTCCTAAGGCTGCTTTTACAGCTACGACCCAACCAGACTCCCTCTTCCTCTACAACTAGTTTATAGGCAAGTATAGAGAGTCTTGCTTCAGTCTACAGCTGTTGCTTGCTATAGACTTGTAAGCTGAAACCTCAGTAGGAGGCAGAAAATTTTACATATCTTTGATATGAAGCAGGATGGATTTGATAGATTTAAACCACAGTTTAATTTTTAAAAAAAAAAATCAGAATTTTTGATTATTTAAACAACAAAAGTCAGCTTTTTTATTTGAATTGTGATTTAGATTTGTGATTTAAATCAATTTGATTTTTTAAAAAATCATTAATTTTTATCTAACCTGATATGGAGGGAACTTGAATTTAGAGGGGGAGAGTTTAAATATTCACATGGCATAAAAAAGACATCACAGTAAGTCCCAGATAAGTTTTCTTGTGGCAGAGCATACTGTGGTTGGGGTGAGAAGACTGAACTGGGTGATACAACTGAAAAGACCTTCCCTCCTATAACACTGTGTTGTATGAGTACATATTCAGAGGGGTTACAAGAACAGGATTATATTCTTAAAGGCAATGGAAGGGTGTCGTTTTCCCATCTCTTGTGTAATGACCTAAGCCACCTTCACTGGTCTGCTGCCCTTCACAATTGTAATTTGTCATAACTGGGGTATATTTTAGGGGTTGTTCTAAGGATTATTGAACTATTTTGTCTGAAACAGACTTTTACCTCTTGGATTGTGCTTATTCCTCATTTTTATATTTAGAAATATGAAATCTTGTCAGAAGATAAATGTAGATGGCATTTTTAAAGAAGATGACTGTCAATTTAGTAACTTTTTCATTTCATTACTACTTTAACTGTTACCCACCAGAATGGAACATTTTAATGTCCCAAAGTCACATTTTGTTGCAGAATCCGCACAGAACCAGACCTGTAATGTAGGACCTCTTAGGTATTGTCACCTGAACAGATTTAAATAATGTATGCCAGTTTGAGTGATGTATCTGTTTGTTTTTAAAACAAATAGCTGGGACAATGAAGCCCAGTAAATCTGCTTTTTGCACTTTAGAGCCTTTTTATTCTAAGCAAAGAATATTCGGGCAAAAATTCTTCCTTGCTGTAGTTCAATGAATATGATGCAAAGAAGCTAAAATTATATACACTTAAGGTGTCAGCAAGCTTGAATCCCATTCAAGAAGACTTTGGAATTCTTAGTGATTGGGAATTGCAGTGTGAGTGCAAGCTATTTTGTGGTTCCTAAGCAGTATAATAATAATAATAATAATAATAATAATAATAATAATAATAATAATAATAATAATAATAATAATAATAATAATAATAATAATAATAATAATAATAATGAAAAAAGAGTTCTACTTTGTGTATTTAGATAGTACTATTTAATGGGGATAATATAGGTATACTTTGTTCAAGCTGCATCAGAGGTACAGTGAGAATATGGATCTGGAATTTAATTGAAGAGCCTTCATTCCTCCAGAGGTAGGTGCCTGCCACCATGCCTCAGCATTGGTTTGGTTGGTTTGTAGCTACTAGGACTTGAGGTTCGACCAGATCTGGAGGACCAGAGGTTTCCAAAGCCAAATTTAGCACCTTGTGCCAGCTGCATCTATATTTCAGGCAATAGGTTATGATTTCTAGAAGCAAATCTGGAAGCTGCTTGATTTTACGAGCACTAGAACTACATTATTAATGGACCACCTCCACTCCCATTCACCATTGTAGTTTGATAAGGAAGAGCTTGAAGAGAGAATAGAGTAGATAGAAGACAGTCTACTGAGGACTGGGAAAGGAGAGAGAGGTGTCACATGTGTTTCTTTGAATCTAGAATTGAGATAGTGGGAGAAGAGTGAGGAATGGAGAAGAAAAAACCCTGCATTTCCCAGGGTAGAGATTTTATATAAGCTGGTAGTTTTGTAATGAAATTGTGCTATGCATGGGTGTGGATGGATGTGTGCTACTTTTGCTGCTGTGCCGTGGAAGGGAGCTGTGAAGCTTGTGTTTCAAATGAAGTAAACCTTTTGCAATGAAAAAAGTCTCCATTTGATATTTTTTTAAAAAGTAATTATATTGTCAAAACTTTGAGAAATGAAACATCCGCTGAAATGAATCTGCTAACAATGATTCTGGCATTGTGGTCTGAGGCGTCAAGTCAGTCGTGGCCTGTTGATTAGAGGGAGTACGGGTAGTTTCAGAGCTTTAGAAAATTCCTAGAAGAACCAAAGTTTAAGGCTTTTATCATTTTAAAGGCACTCTTCTTCCATTTCCACAGTGAAAAACCACAGTCCACTGGTAAGTTCGTGGTGATGGTGTTTTCTTTATGTCTCACCTCTAGTCATGCAGTGACTTGAACAATGCTGATTTTTTTTCCATGGAAAGGTTAGCTTTGGGGGTCTCGTTCAACTAGTAGTGAATAATGCCTTTTACCCAGTGACTTCTTTTTATTGTGCTGCTATAGATGTCCCCCTCTTATGAACAAGCATTATGAAGCATTTACTGGATACTTTTCTAAATAGTAGTAGTCACTGGCTTGGAATGAAACTTCTTTTTTCTCCCTGTGTCAGATGTTATTCCAGCTTGCTGCTGCTCAGCCTTGGAGTGCTTTTCCTTGTACTCCCAGAAGCAGAAAGCCAAGAGAATCTGCTTTTTAAAAAAAGTCAGAATGATATAAGCTCTTAATACATCACTTTAGATAAATAGGTCCCTTGCCAAGCATTCCATTTTGAAGGCCACAGAAATGGCTTTTCATACAGCTTCAAGTTGAGATTTAAAAAAAAAAGTTTTTCCCTGCAAGAGAAGAGGGGAGAAAGGTCTGTAGTAGTGTCTGATTAGGTGCGTAGCTTGCAAAAATTATTATTATTATTATTTGATCTGCAATTCCCAGGAGATCCCCTGAGTGCTTGGCCACTCGGACAGCAGAGGCTCTGCCCTTGTGGTTTGCAGGCATTTGGTTGCTGAGTCAAAATGGAGGTGCCCCATGTTGGCAGCAGACATCCAGAGAGAGGGCTTTAGAAGATAGTAAACAGAAAGGCAGAACAGCTGGATAAGTCATAGAGCCTCAAAGCAGACAGCTTGGGTTGCCAAAGAATAGAATTTGGAATGCAGAGATGAAAACTCTGACTACTTTGGCCTTGAATACTCTGAGAAAAATAACAAATACATTAAGAGATAGGCAGGAGAACTAAGGGGAAGATATTATGGGAGGGAAGTTGGATAAGAGCACATGCAGATGGTTGCTATTGCTGGAGACCGTGGGTGGCTCAGCACATGGACCGACAGAGCCCTGGGCTCCTGGCTCCAACACCAAATGAATGAGCATGGGAGTTAGTAATGCATATGAAGTGTCACAGCTTCCTGTTCAGTTGTAGCTCTTAGAGAATCTGAGGGCCTTGTAATGAGGTTAGCTAGTCCATGATCCTGGTTGTATACTCAGAATAGTGATACCAGTGGATGGCAGAGGCACTACATCGAGTTTACAGTACAATTAGGCTGTGCCATGTCTGTAAAACAACAGTGGATGCTTCACCCAAGTGATAACTGAAAGGTTGCATACCATATTTTTTGCTCCATAAGACGCACTTCCCCCGCAAAAAAAGTGTGGGGGGGAAGTATGTGCATCTTATGAAGTGAATACAGTAAAAAAAAAGGGTTCAGCCACCACCACCCAGAAGCCTCCCACTGCCATGCTGGGAGGCCTCTGAACTAGCACCAGAGACTGCTTGCTGTTTGGACCTTACCTTTCTGCACTGCTGGCTTTCCAGGATCTGCTTTCTGCAGCCCACCTGGAAAACCAGCAAGGCTAACAGGCCTATGGCAGCAGGCAGTGAAAACAGCCAAGGACCAAAATAGTAATTCTAGAAAGACCAGGGGAAACCACAAACACAGTCCCCCACTTAGGCAGTTGATTTTCCCACATTTGGGGAAATCACAGGAGTCAGCACATCCAGAGTGCAATAGATGAGCCTTACCCTGGGAAAACCACTTTTACAATAATGGTATCTCCCCTGCCAGGTATGAGTTGGAATGGCCCCTGAACCTCCTGCCTCTTTCTGTGCCCTGTCCCCCAAAGGCATGGTGACCCCCCAGCTGCACCTCCTGATCAGAACAGGGCTGCACAGCCTGAGACCCGAAAGAGGCCAAGAGAGCTACTCAGTGTTTTGGGGTGCCCCGCAGGACCCCCATTGGTCTGGATGTTCCTCCCACAACCCTCCAGTGCACAGATATTAGCATACCTAATATGCGGGAAAGACAGGGAAAGTGGGGAAATTCAAACTTTCAGTTAGTGAAGAGGCTGCTTGTCTGCTTCTTTGCTAGTCCAAGCAGTTAGAGAGCTGGGAGAGAGACCTGGGACTGCTTGGTATTGTCATTGTAAAAATTTATTTTAAAAGCTGTTTGTTTGGGGTTAGTGCTTGGGTGAAAAGGTGCTCTGTTTGAGTTGAAACCTGCTTGTGTAGAAACGTTCATGCTTGCCTTAAAAATCTGCTTGTTTTGCTTTAAAATCTACTTGTTTTGGGTTAAACTGTGCTTGGGTAAAAAGGTACTCTGTTTGAGTTGAAACCTGCTGGTGTAGAAACGTGCATAGGGGTACTTGTTTTAAAAGCTCCCTGCAAAGCCTTTCAGACCAGCGCCGATCAGCTGTTAGGTGGGGAGAGTGGAGGGGGAAGGAGCAGGAGTGAGAAGAGCACAAAATGGCTGCCATCTGCCGGCTACCTGCTGGCTTTTAGCTGTTTGGGGCTCTTTTTTGGCTGTTCTGGGGTCTACCAAGGCACTGTGAAGACCCAGGCTTAGTCTACAGTACCTGGTAAGTGACTTTCTTTTAAGTTTTTAAAAGTTTCTGACCTTCCCCCCCCCCCAATAAAAATGCATTAATTAATTTTCAGTGCATTTCTATGGGAAATTTGGATTCAACTTGCAAACTTTTCAACTAGTTCTGAACATCTAATAGAAAATGTATTTCCAAAGCGTGTTGCAGCAAGGAAACTAACTGTGCCGCGTGACTTCTAACTAGATTACAGTACCTGCTTCCTGATTTCAGCTACTATAGTTTGTATTCAGTTTTTTTGGCTCGTCAAGAACATTGTTCATGGCTTTGTGTGGCCTAACCTGTTGTGCTTTGCATGCTATCAATGTTCAATTATGTCAGAAAATGGAGATTTGCTCTTATGCTGAGCATGTGCTACTGCTTGTGAATGGGATCAGGTTAAGCTCTGTGTTGCTGTTCTTTTGAATAACCTAAAGTAAATAAGTAGTAGTACTTTATTACGGTCTAAGACCAGTAAAACCAAAACAGTATAAAATAGACACATACAGTTATTGTTTCAGGCAGGATGATAAAATTCAATTAAAACATGATAAAACGTGATAATACAACCCCTTCTTTCCAATTAATAACATCATATATCCTTAATATTGGTAAAAACTCTGGTAGTGTTATATTAAAAACATTATCCATCTAAAATCACCTACCCAAACTTAAAGTAAATAAGGAAAACCAGCTGTTAAATACTTTAATTCCACTATTTATCCTCCACACAACTAAAAGGGACCTCTCAATGCAGTGCCAAATCAGACAAACCATTTCTAACTTAATATAGCCTTGAGCTGTAGCTGGGCAGAGTTGCACAACGATCTCATCTGTCATTGAGACATTTCTATAAGCATGGGGAGGAGGTGGATGAAAGGAAATGTAAAATATAGGTAGAGTGGTATAGGTCTTATCACTGGCTGATAATGGTCTATATGTACTTGAATTAAATTTATGGTACATAAACTAGAGTACACAAAGCTTTAAGTCTCTCCATTTGTTAATGACAGTGGTAATGATTCTTAACGCCACTGTTGACTGCTGTTCACTTTACATGATTCAAATGTTATTCTGTTATAGTTTATTAAATATTTTACTACACTATTTGGTTCAGAATATATTTTCCCTGTTTTCCTCCTCTAAAAATTAGGTGCGTCTTAAGGTCAGGTGCATCTTATGGAGCAAAAAATACGGTAATTCCACACAGTGGAGGACTTAAACTTACAGTGCTACAGGGTGAGGTATGTGATATGGGGCAAGCCACATGACACAAGACATACGGTGAGCCAGATGTTCCTGTGCATCAGTCTGGCCATGCAGAGTCCCAATGACATAGTGGGTGCCTCAAACTAAGGACTTTAAAAAAAGGCAATGATCTGTGTTGGACTCAGGGGTGAGTTAATGGTGTAGTGGTTGTGCAGAATAGGGGACCTGGATATGGCCCACAGGGTACAATTTCCCCACTCTAATTTAAAAAGTCAAGTGGCAAGCAATGCCCCTGAGAAACTGGAGAGCCACTGATCATCAGAAGAGACAATATTTGGCTAAATGGATATAGTAGTCTGACTTTAAAGGTAAAGGTAAAGGTTCCTCTTGACAATTTTTGTCCGGTCATGTTCGACTCTAGGGGGCGGTGCTTATCCCCGTTTCCAAGCCATAGAGCCAGCATTTTGTCCGAAGACAATCTTCCGTGGTCACATGGCCAGTGTGACTTAGACACAGAACGCTGTTACCTTCCCACTGAGGTGGTCCCTGTTTATCTACTCGCATTTGCATGCTTTTGAACCGCTAGGCTGGTGGGAGCTGGGACAAGCGATGGGAGCTCACTCCGTCGCGTGGATTTGATCTTACGACTGCTTGGTCTTCTGACCCTGCAGCACAGGCTTCTGCGGTTTGGCCCGCAGCGCCACCACGTTTGACTTACAGACTTTCTCTGTGTTTTAGACAATAATTCCCATCAGTAGCATCATATTGGGTGATTGATGTAGTTTAGCATATCTGGCGGGCAATAGTTTGGGGAACAATGGTTGGTGAAATACAAAATTTCAGTGGTAGAAGGCATTTTGAGTGTGACCTGCACCTACCCCCTTCATCTTTTCTTCCATTGATGCAGAAATTGATTATGATGCCTTCAGGGAGAAAAAAAAAATCATGCCTTACTGTGAACTTGAAAACAACAAAACAATATGTTCTCCTATACCTCCTGACAGAATGGACAATAAATCCTGAATAAACAGTATAATTTCTCATTTGATCTTTCATGTTTTCTTGTTGCCTTGAAAGAGTTTTCTGTTGGATATTAATAAAATGCTGGATTTAAAGGAAATCTTTCTTTGAATTATTTTCTCCCATGCTTCTGCTGGGATTTTTGTAAAAAAAAGATTAGTGATCATCTGCTACATATGCCTCTTACTTGACAAACTACAAAATAAAGCTGTTTCTGACAATTAGGCAAGACTGTTTCAGAATTTTTAAAAAACTGAGGCAGGTTTATCCTCTTTTTAAAAAAGAGCTACTTATTTAAATGTCCATTAGGGGGCACTGTTAATCCAGTTTGAAAACCATTGTTCCTTTTTTTTTTGCAAATTTGCTGTAAAGTTAGGCTTTAGAAGGAAAAAGGGGTTATTTTCATTTGCTAAAGTTCAAATACTGTTTTGCACAACCAGATTCGATAAATATAGTACAAAGTGCATTGAGTTAAATACAAATTTGATAATGTGCTGTCTGTCTTTTCCATCAGATTTGACTTGAATTTAAAATTCCAGGTGCTTCATTTGGCTTTGTGAACTGCTATTTGTTTACCGCATATTTCTGTGTAACATCCTGTGTACATTTAT
Source organism: Pogona vitticeps (assembly GCF_051106095.1). Lineage (NCBI taxonomy): Eukaryota > Metazoa > Chordata > Lepidosauria > Squamata > Agamidae > Pogona > Pogona vitticeps. The sequence goes on along the minus strand of NC_135786.1, from coordinate 223,355,761 downwards.
ACCTTCTCCTTTCTGCTAAACCCTTTTAAATGTATTTTGGGACCCCAAATTAGCAGTGTACAAGTTCCGTGTGAGAATGCTAGTCCTGCTTCTTCCTAGTAACATTTAGTAAAAAGCATTCACAGGTTTTCCTGACACCCACCCCACTTTGCTTGACATTGTTTCCAGAGAGCATGGGTGAATATCAACTTTTATAGCATGTTATAAGGAAAAGGCACTGCACTGCTGCTCCGTAACTCCCATTTCCAACCCTAAAATGGCTGCATACTAATAACAATAGTATTTCAGTTATTCTTTGACAAACTAGAACTGTTTCGAGTAGTGCGTTTTGCTGTGACTCTTGCATTTCGAGTGTAGTTGGCTGAATAGCACCCCAGAGTGGAGAGATCCGTATCCTGGCAACCTGCTCAAATGACCAGGTGTTTCTAGACTACTGCGAAAGTTGCATTAGGTTCTATTTTAGGAAATCCTGTCTCTGAATCATAACCTAAAAAGTTCTCGGCACCTTGTTGTTGTTCTGTGCCGCCAAACCAGAACCAACTTCTAGTGAGCCTAATAGGATTTTCAAGGTAAGTGAAGTACCTAAGGAGTTGTTTTACCTGTTCCACACCCCATTGAATTTCCACGGCAAAGCTAGAGAGTCAAACCCAGTTCTCCTGAGTCCTAGGCTCAGCACCTTAACTGATTCTTATTTTTAGATTGTGTAGGAAATTCTAACACTAAACATTATCTTTTCTTTCCCTTTTCACTCCCCGCACATTTTACCAAGTTTTATCCTGTACCTTGTGGCAATGTTTGTTGGGTACTTAAAGCTAGCAGTGGCCTTAGGTATGTGATTATGAACTTTAAAGAAATATAAAATGTAGACAAAAATATGGAATCATTTTGTTCTAATGTACTGAGGGAGGGGGTAGGTTCTCATTTCTCAGTTGTGTTTGTATACTGTGGACTGGAAGGGACCCAGTCCAAAAAACTGCTATCCCCATTGTGGCCATCACTTATCACCTATTTTCTTTATGTAGTCTGGGAGAATAGCAGAACAATATGACGTTGGCAGAATTTTAACCCTTTTTCAGAGGCAGAAGTGGTCCGTGTGTCAGAGGAGAAATATTGCAGATTGCAATAACTCCTGAAAAAGTTTCCCGTTCTTTCCCAGCATTATAGAATTGGGACATCAACATTGAGTTGAAAAAAACTGTGCAACAGTTTTGTGTGCTTTTCTGCATTTTCTTCTGCTGGTCGACCTAATAAAAGCATCACTGTGGTGCAGAATTTGGATTTTGTGCCAGTGTGGCTATTACAGCATTTGTCATAAAGCGATGGTGTTTTTTATTTGATTCCACTGCAGTCTATGCATGTTTTCATCTAATAATAGCCTGCAGGTCTGTCTTGGTAACATACTTGTCCCAACTAAGTTAAAATTCCTATCTATTAGTCATAATTATATGACATACAAGCCTGCGGTGTGCTCTGTGATTTATTTTAATTTTTTCCCCATTTCATGGCTTACAAAACAAAAAAATGCTTAAGAATCTTTTCATTTCCTGTGGCCTAAGACATTAACGCAAAACATCATCACCTTTTAGTGGCTATGGTTCTATGGGGGGGGGGAGATAATGTGCCATTAATCTTCCATTGTTCTTTTTCTTAAACCCACATCTTTTCTAAATCGTCAGAATAACTCTGGGCAGAAAGCACTACCATGAGGGAATTTAACAGCTCTTAAAAATTATTCTGGCATGTAACTAAAGTTAATCTATATTCTAAATTTTTATATTAATCTTTTTTGGGGTCCTATGTGGGTATTTGCTGTGTATGACAATATTTTGTAAATGTTCAGTTATTACAGCTTATTGATTTATAGCTGAAAATTCAGGGTAACAAATGTATTAAATGTTCTGTTCTTAAGTTATTCTGATAAGTTGTGGAAAGACCTTGGCTCTGGTTAACTGAAAATTTATAGAAACCTTTTCATTTGGGGCAGCTGAGATAACTTTTAGGTTGAAATATATGAGAATTGAAACTAAACTGTGACATATGAGTAAAATTAATGGCTTTATTCTTACATGTGTTCATACTTGAACTATAGATATGTTGAAAGGAAGGGGTTGTACATTTTTATATGCCTATAGTTATTTAAAATTTAGGGGCATTAAAATATCACTTTCATAGTAAAAAGTATACATATACTCTGATATTTTTATACATAGTTTCATAAAGGAAAGGGTTATAAAGTTAGTTTTTCAGGCTGAAAATATTTTTACATGTTAGGATTTATGAAGTGTCCAGCTGTCATGCTGATTGAAAATATTTTCAGATTTTGCATCACTAAATTACAGTTAAAATGTCAAAGTTTAATATCTAAAATGTTTTTGAAACCATGTGCTTTGGATCTTATGATTTCAACAATAAACCTGGAATGTACCTGAAATCAGGGATAATATGCACATGTAACTTATTTCCAATGTTGCATGATATATGATAAATTTCTATTTAAAGGTGGTTAAATACTAATTTTAATAAGAACTAAATTGAAGTTATATGAAGTTTCTGTATCAAGTGGAACAACCTTCATTCAGATTATCATTTTTTTCCTCCATGTTGTTTGTTGAAAACATTACTTATTCTGTCCACTTATTTCAGTTTATTTTAAAGATATTACTTCTCTTTTGGTTCTTGGAGTGACAGATTTATTAGTTTTAATGTTATGTACCAGCTCATTTCATGGATATTTTTTCTTACCCCTTCATGTACTGTTTCTCCCCCAGCTGCCTTATAAAAGAGCAAGTATTTAGTTTATTATTTTAATTGCTGAAATGAATTGATCCATAATTTCAGTGATATTCATGACAGCAGGGCAGCATAAAAATGTAATAAATAAAATGATTCGTAGTGAAAAACTGTGCCAGTTAATTAGAGTGGGAAGAACTCCCTTATTTATCAAGCACAATATTTACTGCTGACTGATTTTTTTACCCTTTAGACTAGTCAGCTATTTATTTATTTGTTGATTTTTTCAGGTTAGTTCAGTTTAGCTTTCTTTAATTTGTCGAAGATATTGCCCATGCTTCTCAAAGGCAAACATAAAAATTTAATTCAGAAAAATTAAGTAGCATAGTTCTTGCTTCTCTCTTGATGTTTTTGAAAACGTGGGTTGTATATTGAAAGTTTTATCTGAAGCCAATAGGATGTTAAACTTGAATAGAGATAAGGCCTTCATTATGAATGTAGAAAACATTTAAGTAATTAGTTTAAATAGGCATTAATAGCTATATTCACCAAGAATAACGATATAGCTCCAGGAGGCCCTTAAGACAGTTTATAAAAGATTCGCACAATAAAAATCGTCCTCAGGAGCAGTCAAAACCATGTGGCTTCATATGCTAGCACAGGCCAACATGGCTACCTCTTCTAATAACATCAGGAGTAGGAATGGCATGGTGGCCATCTGGCACCAAAGTATGCAAGCAGTATTTCTTACCCTTGTCTTTATTTGTTCCTGGTGTCAGACCACTTCCTAGTGATGTCCTTCATCCTTAGTAGAACTTGGTAAGTAGATTTTGGTTTACTCATGAAGATAGTGAGTTTCCCACCAAGTATTTGAATACTCAAAACAAATGGAGAAGAAGCATGAAAACATGATTGTAGTAAAAATAGATTGAAGAAATAGGCTAAGATTTATGGCATGGCTAGCTTGTTATAGCTGGAAGGAGATGTGGTTTATGAAGCTTTTCAGTAAGAGCTTGTTTGGGATTTTGGCAAGGGGTTAAACACTTGAGTACAGAGAAAATTAATTCAATAATGTGTAAATATTACATTGTATCAGAAGACTATCCTTTTAGTTTATGGTTATTGGATTTTTGTCAGGGGGGACACACACGGATGATAGTTTTGGACAGGGATGGAAATATTTTAACTGTGTGATCCCTTCCACTGTGTACATTTTAGTGTCCCAGCACAGCAGGTGTTTTGCAGATTTGTGATTTATAACAATTGTTAGTATCCCTGAGTGGTAGCCACTTTATCTGCATAAGTTTGTTGTTTACAGACAAAAAAAAATGGGTGAGAGAAAAAGTAACCTGACAAATCTATTCGTTTTTGCTCTTGAGGTAGTGTTTCTTCCAAACCTACTAGGGCAGTGTTTCCCAACTTTGGGTCCCCAGATATTTTTGGAATAAAACTTTCCAGAAGCCTTTACTGCTAGCTGTGCTGGCCAGGATTTCTTGTTGCCAAGGCTATCTGGGGACTTAGAGTTGGGACCTACTATATTATGACAAAGTGTCCTGTGCTGTTTTGGGGTGAATGTGAGGCTGAGAATCATAAGTGACATATTCTGGTTGTCAATAAACTAGCCCTATGGGGTGGTGAGGAGTCTTCATTTCTCAGTGGATTCAGGAAATACAACATGTGAAAATATAACCTTCATGCTATCCTAACCTTAGTCTTACTGTGAAGCCTCAATAAATACGAATTTCTGTGGTGTCAGAAAATACTCCAACTTGTTCAAAGCAGTTTTTAAAATCTACCTGGCTGAGGATTAATAAAGTGGGGAAAAACTGAATCAAAGTATATGTTCTCTTTAAAGTGTAACTGATGAGTGGCAAAATGTTTTAATAAATCTGTTTCAGCAACTATTTTAAACAGTAGATTGAGATTAGGATTTCATGAACTACTTTTTATCCTGGGCAAGTGTTCTTCCTCCACCCCCAGATTTTGCTTTATTCACTAGAATTTGGAAATTAGATTGCTCCATCTAACACTCACTGCTACAAGTCAGTAGTTTTTATTTAAAGCCAAATTTACAATCAGATTTCTCTTTTAAAGGGATGAAGCAGTTAGCCAGTGGATGCTGAAAGAGCACAAAGATTATGAAGAAGAGGTGCAAATCGCTGCATTTAATCTGTTAATAGGGTGTTGGAGGTAAATCAAACCCTAACAAATGCTGTCTGCCTCAGTAGTACAGAATCAATAGCACAAGCATGGCAAATTGCCAACAAGGTGTCGTATATCCACCAAGAGTTCTCATCTCAATGCATAATTTTGTATGTTATCCCATTACATTAAACCAGTGATTTCTTTTCCTCGTAACATGTGTGCATGCAGTAGTTATCGTAACTTATCATAACTGAATGTAATTGTGGTGTGATCCAAGGCTCAGATGGAAATGTCAATTCTTGAATGTAACTGTTAGACTCCTAGTTGCTAGTGCAGAGTAATCATCATCATCATCATCATCATCATCATCATCATCATCATCATCATCATCATCATCATCACATTCCAAGTGAATTCTCACTTATGATGACCTTTTCCAGGTAGAGAATACTCAGAAGTGGTTTACCATTCCCTTCTTTTGGAGGGCATCCTGTGACTGTAGTTTGCCCAAGGCCACACAGTTTGGCTTTACCCGCAGGAGGCACAGTGGGGAATCAAACTCCCAACCTCTGTCTCCACAGCCAGATATCTATAAACTACTGAGCCAGTAGTAAATGCAGGACTCCTAAACTAGAATTCGCTGGACTGTCTTTTTAATGGAGCCATTCACACAATTAGAAAAGCTCCCTTCTGATATTTGGGGATCTTTGTGAGCTGTTTTCATGTAGAAGCTTGTAATCAAAAGTAGAGACTCCTGCATTGTGCTTGGGAACCTTGAATGTTTGTCACTTTGTTTAAGAATTTACTTTTGGAAGCATGGGCTTACTGTGTTCAAGCCGAATATTTGATGGAACTGAATTCTGAAAATTTGATGTTCACAAGATACTGAAATACTTTTTAGGCTCTAGGTCTCCCCTTCATCAATTTTCTCTGAGGTTTCTTTTCCAAGGTAAATTCACCACATGTAGGCTCAGGAAATTGCACTGTAGGTTAATTCAGGTAGAGAAATAGTCAAGGTCACATACAAATTGAATAAACTGAAAATATCTTTCTGAGTTTATCAGTGTGCTTTCCTCCCAGAGAAGCATTCCATCCAATTCCTTAACTTACAATGTGTGTAGGGTGTGAAGGGTGATCTAATCTGAATTGTGCAGTTTGAAAATAGCACTTTCACAGATGTATCCTATTCTGTTTATGAACATGCACTTTATAACCATTGTTTGTTTAAAAGGAGTTGAGCTTCAATTTAGGAATTGCTAGGAAACCTTTAATGTCTATGGATATGCAATTGATGTGTAAGATTTTAGGAAGGGTAAAGTTAAAATACAGCGTCTTCTAAAGTCCAACACAATTGATAACTTGGGGAGCTATAGTTTTGCTCAACAGAGAAAAGAAATCAGTTTCATTTGCAACTTTTGTTTGAAACGTTCAAGGTTTCTTTCCAAGATGGATTTAATATTTATTAGTGTTTATGGCTGTTCAAGCTGAGATTATTACATTATGGGACTGTTGCTCACCACACAGGATTTTGGTCTCTTGACTCTCATGCCAGCTGTTATTGATGCTGATTTTACAGCAGAAGGTGTTAAAGTATAGAACACAGTTGTGCAAATGGGCCTGATATGTCCAAAACAAAGCACTTCAGATGAATTATGAATGCTTAAAAATTCTTGGAATAGTTGTTCTCTATTCTTATACAAGAAAAGAAAAGCCCTCTGTGAATAAACTGAATGAAAAGCACACTGCATTGATACGGGAGAGGGCAGTATGTCACCTCTGAAATGCTTCAATGCAGCTCGCAACGTTGTACTGTATGTGACTCACAAGAGGCTTCTGTCCTGGAAACTTAGACTGATCTCCGACTCCTTTAGTTTGCAGTGAAATGAAGAACATTAAACTAGGGCACCTTAAGCCCCTTTTCATTGTACAGCAGAGGACATGTCATTCAGCCTCAGTTTTCAGCCTGGAAAATGGCCATAGTCGTGACTAGAATGGATTATGCAGCAAAGTGAAGAGGCAGTGATTTTTACAAGTCAGTATTATGTGTGAAATATAGTGGAAACATTGGTTTTCTTCCCTGATTATTTTTTTGGATCCATAGGTTTAATTAGAGTAGTCCAAAGACATGCTTTTCCTAAACTAATGAAACCATTGACCACTAAAATAGTCTTGTGGATAGGCTGAAAATAAATGCAATTGAAACTGTTGGAAGAAATCTTGTCATGGCGTATTATCAAGTGTTTCTTAGTGGGGAGTTTGCCAGCTCTATGCCCCAAAGAAGTCTTTCCTCATCCAAATGCCTAATGGTACTGAGAAATCACAGAAAAGTTTCAAGACAGATTAGTGTGTGTAGTTAACCTTGTCGGTAATGTTGCACATAAATGCACAGTGGTCTGTAATTGTATATTTAAAGTAACCGCTGCTTTATTTATCAGTTTAGTACCTAGAATAATTTCATAACAGGAACAGCAGAAGCAGCAACAAGTTTTTTTATTATCAGAATACCCTTAAGTGTTTCATTCTACAGTGGTGCCCCGCAAGACGATGTTAATTTGATCAGTGAAAATCACTGTCTTGTGAAAACATTGTCTTGCAAAAAGCGTTTCCCCATTGGAATGCATTGAAATCCGTTTAATGCGTTCCAATGGGGAAAATCGTCGTTTTGCGAAAATCGCCCATAAGGAAGCCATTTTGTGAAGCGCCGATCAGCTGTTAGAATCGCTGTCTTGCGAAGCATCGGTCCCGAAAACACCCATTTTGCGAGTTGCGGACCTATCTGTGAAAATCGTTGTCTTGCGAAGCATCGGTTCCGGGGGAAAAAATCTTGTGAAGCACGGACCAAAACATGGTCCAGCGAAAATTGCCCATAGGAAAGACTTCCGAAGCACTATAGCGATTGCAGAAAGTCATCGCCATGCGGATTTGTCGTTTTGCGAGGTCATCATCTAGTGGGGCACCACTGTAAGTAGGTGAGTATTAACTCCCTATAGCAACAGTTCTTAAGCTTTTCTTTACACAGACTCCCTTTAAATATCTTTAGTTGCTGCGGACCATAAAGACTTAACTCAAGATTTAAAACCCTAAAGTGTATCAAAAATTTACTTAAAATTTCTCATGAAGGGTCTCATTGACAGATATTCCTTGCTTTAACTATGACACTTTTTAAGGTGCCTGGAAGAAGATTCATTTTGCTTTGAACAGGATGCACCCCAATCAGCAGCATTGGTTCTTTTACATTTCAGATTCAGCCAGTGATCCATTCTGAGGCTCAGCCAAAATGTATTGTCATGAAATTCACTGCAGCATCGAAAGTCACTTTAACTGACAATAGCCAAATGGCTTTATTAGCAAAAATCGAAGAAGAAACACGATCACGAAGTCAGTCCAAACGCTCACTCACGCTGACTGACTCAGGCTCTCTCTTCCTGCAGCTTCTGATTGTGCGCAGTAGCAAGAAATGTCACATGCTATCTCTCAGCCACTCAGCGTCATTCACTTGCATGTTCTCACTATGTGCAAAAATGTCAGTTATTTGCTATCACACAATTATTTTCATAACTGATTTTTACTTTTGTTTGTTTTTACTGGAGGTGGTAGGTTAGAAAAGCCAAGGTTTATACAAACGAACAAGGGAGATTAAGATTTTGTTCTACGGTTTCTTTCTTTCTTTTTTTCTTTCTTTCTTTCTCTCTCTCTCTCTCTCTCTCTCTCTCTCTCTCTCTCTCTCTTTCTTTCAAGCCTTCACAGAGCCCCTGTGAGGACATCACGGCCCCCTGGAGGTCTGCAGACCACAGGTTTAAAAACTATGCCCTATAGCAGTGATGGCGAACCTATGACACATGTGCCACTGTTGGCATGCAGAGCCCTCTCTGTGGGCACACGAGCCATAAGTCGCTGGATTGCTACCCTCAGCAGCCAAACCTGAGGAGGCAGCTGCAGCCGCAGTGCTAGTGCCCCAACAGGTGGCAGGCCAGGATCCAGAGCAGCTGGTGGTGGTGGCAGGCCGGCTGAACCATAGGTAGTGGTAGGGTTGGGCATGACTGGAGGTGGAGCCAGAGTGGGGTCTGGAGGAACCTCTGTGCACGGGATTTCCGCTTCTACCACCACTTCTGCTGCTGCCACTTCCACCGCTGCCCGCTGGGTTGAGTTCTTTTTGAGTTTTTTTTTTTTCAGTTTGGGCACTCAGGCTCAAAAAGATTTGTCATCACTGCCCTATAGTATTATTGGTTGTAATACCCTGTGTTGTACGGTGGATAGAACAACAGACTAAGACTCAGGAAACCTGAGTTCAGATTTCTGCTTGACCAAGGAAATTCATGGGGGGAGGGAGCGGAATAGGTAAAACCATTTCTTAAATGTCTTAACTTGAAAGCTCTGTTGTAAATCAGTTCTGATTTGTTGGCATACAACACTGGTTCTTAACCTTTGTTACTCAGATGTTTTTGGACCGCAAGTCCCAGAAGCCTTCACCATCAGCTCTGCTGGCTGAGGTTTCTGGGAGTTGCAGTTCAAAAACACCTGAGTAACAAAGGTTACGAACCACTGGCATACAACACAGTAACACTGACTACCTAATAGCGGTATTAAAAGTTTTCCAACAAACCCAGAGTTTTTGTGCAATCGTGTGTCTAGCAGAGAGTAAAGTGAGAAATTTCTTGAACAGAATGAAAGGATTTAGGGGCAGTGAGTAAAATCTCTTGCAAGGAATTATTTTGAACCCTTGATGCCACTCCTAAACAACTTTGAACCAGTATTAGGGCACCTTTTTTCTAGGCATAAGAAGAAATAGCCTTGCAAATAACAGAGTTATTATTTGGATGGCTTTGAAAATGATTCCTCATCTTTGGATGTAGTGCCAGACATGGCTGGGGGAAAAAAATCACCTACAAAATCATAGAAGAGAACTGTACTGGTCAACCTGGCCTTCTTTGTAGCTTTACTTTTTTCTTTTTACATAATTTGGTTTTTGATTGATCTCTGTATTTTTATCTCTTTCCTTGTTCATATGCATGTGGAGCTCTTCAAGCACATAAGAACATTTTAAGCCACATTTGTTGGGGTTTTAGGCTGTTCTGCAAAGATAATTGCGGTGTTACGGCTCATTAAGATTAAAGAGAAGGTGCTTGTGTAGAGCTAGAGAAGAAATGTACAGAATGGTGTATTTTCTGAGAGACGTTGGCAGGAGTGCATTCTCCCAAAGCTCAACATTCCGACTCTCCCCATCCTGATTTGGAAAACCCTGTGGGAAAACTTATTTATATAAAAATAAATCAAGAAGACATTGGATCTTAGCCATGTCTGTTTCCAAAGTCATCTTCCTGCTGCACTAACGTGTCCCTTGTAGGATCGAGTGTCAGAGTGTTACAGTTGTGGACTCATCTGGTGAGAGGGAGCACACACAAAAACTTTATTTTCATCTAGAAATGCGAAAAATTGCTTTGAAGAACTACAATTTCCAGAATAGTATTAGCTGTGCTGACAGGTGTTTGGAGATTCTTGGTGTAGACAAGTAATTTTGCTCATCTCAGCTTCTGTCGCTGCAAAATAGAGAAACTGGCACTGACATAAGTGCATTACTTGTTTATTGCACCTCTCCCCCAGTTGAATACATTCAGGTAACGTGGATGATGGTCTTCTAGGTTGGTTTGTTAGACAACTGCAACCTGTGGCATCCTGGCCTTTGTCACTCTTGTAGAGTGCTCCCTGTCAACAATAGAACAGAGATTTATGGAATGACTTTCCATCTGTGATATGATAGGTGGTGGTTATAATATACTTTTGACTTTTCTTAAAAATAAAGTAGTTTACTCTGTCTTTCAAATGCATCAGCTGATTCAGTTGTTTCACATCTTGTCTCATAGAGCCCTTGTATTGTTGTGTTTTTAATGCAGTTTTGTTTTAGAAGTTGTTTCCTTGGTGGGGCATTGAGTGGGAAGTAGAATGTAATTATTTCAAACAAATAAATAGGTATCTAGCCATCAATATGAGTAACATATGCCGATTGTTGGTCACACTATTCTGTACTGTTGACTTTCTGTCAACAATAGATTGGCATGGGAGGAGTATAGATTTATTTTCAGCCTCAAGTCTGTTATTTTTCTTTGGGGCATACCCAGTGCCCTTGGTGATAAACTGTACTCCGTAATTCATGGTGGGAGGCACTCTCTTCAAGTATATACTAGCTGTGAATATACACTCATGATCACGTGTTTATAATATGTATGCGTTTTGTCAAAATGCATGATTGTTATAAGCTTTGTAGACTTCATTTGACGGTTCGGTTGAACTTCATAAGTAACTTTTTTGTCATTTCAGTGTGGGTGTTTGTAAAGCAAATCTACAAACAGCAAGGTTTTTGCTCTGCTGTACTTGACTTTTTATAGCGCAAAGTCAACCAGTGGCAATCTAAAACTGCAACCCAAATGAAAGGAAAAAATGTGAAAATAACAGAGCACCTTTATCTAGCATTTATAGACTATGACTTGCAAAGAAGGTAGCATTTTTGTGCGGCTTTGGGGGAGATGCGTCAACCCCCACAAAGCTCTGGCAAGTGTGAGTCATCTGGAACCTCCCAAGAAACTCATTTAGTCTTGTGTTAATAGTGAATAAAGCAAATTCACAGTGGTTTCAGTGGTTTTGCAAGCAGTGGCAAAAGGTCTGACTTTTAAAATAGACTCCCCCCCCCCCCCTTTTAAGTTTTTCCTGGACAAAGTTGATTTATCAGAGAGCTCCAGAAAACACATGTAGGGTTATAACTGGAGGAATTAATAGCAGAAATCTCCTTCTGCTGACACCAGGCAATCTATTAAACAGAGCAATTGAAGTAATGAGTACCATGTATGATAAGCCCAAGCCACCTGGGTTTTATTAGGCTGCCTTCTACTTTGATCACAATATTATTTCAAGACTTGTCTGTGTTAAACTGCTACAGTTCCTTGTCATCTTTGTGATTTAGACCTTGGTTTGATATAATTCAGCAGAGACTTGTGAAAAAGAAGGCGTTATTTTAAACCCGGTATGCCATTCTGATGAGGTGCAAGTTCAACAGCAGAGCTAACCCCAGAACAAAAGAGCTTGTTAGAATATGAAGAACCTCATACCATTTAGGATAAAAAGACATGGTATTTCTTGACATAGTGCCACCTTTGCTAGACGCTGCTTTTCTGTGCCTGCAAGTGGCATATAACTCCTTGCTTCTTCGAGCCCCAAACTGATTATGTGTCATTGGTTTTCAAATTGGCACTTCCTGTGTTGGTTTTTGTACTAGTTCTCCTGCATTCAAAAAGCTTGTTAGAGATGAGTGGGTTCTTGCCAGCGAAACCCTTGAAGGCTGAATGTGGCATGTGTGCATGTGCTTAGTAGCTTGTTAGTGTGATAGGGCCTCTCTGGAGCTGTTCAGAAGTGTCCCCTGTACATCTGTACATAGTGCTTGGATATGCAAAACTGTACGTTCTGTCCCACTTAGTTCCAAGTATATGTACAGTATATGAAGTAGAAAAAGGAGGGGGGGACAAGGATATTGGGAAGGAGATCTGTTGATCTGTCAATCTAGCTGAGCTTTGTTTTGCTTTTTATCCAATAAGTTTAAGGTGGCATACATTTCTCTCCCCTTCCTCCTCACTTTGTCCTTTTACAACAATTGTGATAGAAGATGATCAGAAGATCTCAAGATTCTAATGAGTTTTCATGGTTTGGAAAGATTTGAAGTCCAGCACTCTTAACCACTGCATCACACTGGCAGGCCTGCTTTGCCCTCCATTCCTTGAGTGCACACATGAAGGATGTTCTTTGTCTTTCCAAGTAAATAGCTTATCAAGACAAGATAACCACAAAATATACAATTTTGACCCAATATGAATAATTTTCTGGGTTGCAGAAATTAGTTCCTCTTGGCCCAAAACGGTGCTGACATGAGTACAGTTTGCCCTGTTGATCCATAGAATCCATCTGGCACTTTTGTCTTTTGATCAGACTTGGTTCGGATTGTGTTATTGTTCTTTCTAATCAGAACCTTATGAATTAAGTAGTCTGTACACCTCTGTAGAAATTACATTGCAACAAATGCTGAATTCTGCAAATTGCATCGATTATGCTGTTTGAAGCAAGAGTGCAATTTTATGTGTTTTTTTCCATTTCAAACTATTATATATAATCCTTATTTTGTTAGTCTTGGGATGTGACTATGCAGGAGCCCTTAAGTGCCAGAGATCACTGAGTGGCCTCTTTCAGTATTAACTATTGTTAATATTTCTGTGGCCATTGTCAACACCCTTTCAAGTATAATGATACAGTTTTAGGAACTAGAAGCCCACTTCACTTTAAGAGAAAAATTGAAGTTGTCTAAAAGATGATTTCTGTGCTGTGTTCTATAGTCAGTCCATCTCCAGGTCTGACTTCAGACTGATTTAAGTTTTCATACTTGCTAAAAGGCCTTGCCCTTTCAAAATCAATACTGTACAGTAGTCCTCCAGTATAAATGGGTAATCAGTTGTAGGATCAACCATAATTACGAGGAACCCACTAAAGCAGCAGTCCCCAAATGTGGATCGGCTGAGCCTCGGAGGAAGGTGGGGCACACTCCCCACTGCGCACAGGCTCTTGGGCATATGCCCACCCGCATACGCGCATCCACCCACCCCTTCACGCGGGCACATGTGTGAAGGGGTGGGGAGCGCTCAGGCTGGCACTGGCACAAGCATGCGTGTGCAAAGAAGCTATAGGGAGGGGAGCGTGTGCGAGGGGAAGGTCTCTCTCCGTGGCCCGGTCTGGCTCAGGCCACGGACCAGCACCAGGCCACAGACCGGGACTTGTTGACCTCTGCACTAAAGAGAAGAGGGAAGAGTGAGAGGAGGATGTAAGTGTATGCACACACTGCAGGCTGGGTTGTAGCAGTGGTGACTATGGATAACTGAAACCACAGATACTGACTTAGTGGATGGGGGGGGGGACTACTGTAGAATTCACTGTGATGATACCAAAATACATCTCTATTTAATACTTCACTCATTCTGGTAACTTTGTACTTTTGCAGATATAACGAGGTGGATGTAGCAATTTTGTTAATCGTGTCAGCCCCCCCTTTTTTCCCTGCAGAGCTGAGATCAGCTTACAAGTGTTTTCAAGGCAGACTCTTTGCCCATGCAAACTTTAGTGCTAGGCTTTAACTTCATCACAGAGAACAGTGTTCAGCATCTTCAAGGGACCACTGAAGAAGCCCAGTGATGTTTGTATTCTTATGAAACCCAGCTCTTTCCCTCTCTCATTTTTATTTCTATTGTTACCAAAGTCTTGAATTTATGGCTAAGCCCAGTGAATGATTGGAAAAGAAGACACAATCTGAGGCTTAATACAGACAGCACAGAGATTGTGATGGCAGGAGGGAAAGCCAATCTAAATAAAATGCTGAATGTTTTGAAGATGGTGCTGCATTTACCTTGAAAGAGCAGCTGTGTGGTTGTGTTGCATGTTACTTGTATAATTGCCGTGGCCAGGGATGCTTTCTGCCAGATACAGAATACTGTAGTTAAACTCTAGGATTTCCTGCCATGAGATGTGATGGCCAACCTAGATGACCTTAAAGGGAGATCGGGTAGATTTTGGGGAAGAGAGGGCTACTAGTCAAAATGGATATGTACTCCCTCCAGTGAGAGAGACAATGTGCATCTGTTCGTTTCTGGTACTGATGTACAGAAGCATTCTGTTGCATTCCTGTTCTGCTTGTGGGCTTTACTGTGTAACTGGTTGTATACTTCATGAGCAAAATGTTGAAATAAATGGACTTTTCTTATGTTTGAAGTGTATCTTCATATGTGTTCAGGTGCCCAGTATTTGTGAACCTGAACTAATTATACTGCAGTGGTAACTTCAGGAAGGTGACAAAATAAAAAAGATGTGGACATTTGTAACATATAATGTATCTTGAAAACATGTTGAAAACATAATGCAGTTGGAATTTTCCTGTCTGAATATCGACTAACTAAATATCTAAGTTTTTTTAGTGAAATGTATTGTCTCCATTATGCATGCTAAATCCTGTTTATACATCTCCCAAATCCAGTTTTGACTTTCATCTTAAGCTTGGAGGAGCAGGTAGAAATGAGCAGAAGTTTCCCTGAAGATCCTGAAGATTTGACAAGACTGATAATTGATTTACAGTAATTCTTCACTTTGGCTGTTGTTGCACCTTCCCAGGAGAAAGTTTTTCCTTGTTTTTAAAGAAGCAATGGTGCAAGATCAGGCTGCCAAGCATAACTATCAGTTTGCATAAGTAGCTCAGATTTTACACACATATTTCATATGGGCTACCTTGTCTTCTTTCTGTTATCTCCTTCTTCCAGCAATGTATATTAAACAGCGGACACAACTTCTTCTTAAAGCTCGCCTTTTATTAGTACAGTGGTGCTTCGCTTAACGATGATAATCCGTTCCAGGAAAATCGCCGTTAAGTGAAAACATCGTAAAACGAAATTAAAAACCCCATTAAAATGCATTGAAACCCATTCAATGCGTTCCAATGGGGTAAAAACTCACTGTCCAGCGAAGATCCTCCATACGGCGGCCATTTTCGCTGCCTGTATAGCGAGTAATCCATCCCTAAACACAGCGGGGAGCCATTTTAAGCATCCGGCGGCCATTTTGATCCCGCCAATCAGCTGATAAAAATACATCATTTTGCAAAGAATCGGTTCCCAAAGCAGGGAACCGATCATCGTAAAGCGAAAAAACCCTATTTAGACCATCGCAATTGCGATCGCAAAAAGATCGTTGTACAGCAATTTTGTCATAATGCGGGGCCATCATTAAGCGAGACACCACTGTATAGCATAGAACTTGAAACTCTTCTTACAGTAAGAAAGAGGAAATCTAAACATGTCTAGAAAATACCTGGAATGCTCTACTCTTTTTCAGAGGTATAATGGATTTAGAGAGATTTAGTAATGTTTATGGGTTTGGAGGACCTGGATATGGAGCGAGGGCCTGGAAGTTTGCATCCCCAGCGTGCTTTCTGGAAGAGGAGTTAGCTGAGATCACCTGGAGTGTGTATAGCTGATATAATTATTTGCTGTGCCACCTGTACCAGCCTTCCATATCATTAGTACAAGAAACAGGCATGTCAACATGACATAGACCTTGCTTTATTTTACTCACAGTTTCCAAATAGTATGTGGATACACTAGTGTGTGCCACAAAAATGTAATTAGCATGCTGCCATAAATAAATATGATGAATAATCCAGTGAGCCCAAACCCTTCAGGGTGGTGATTGGAATGGGACGGAATTATTCTACACATTCACTGTCCATTTGATGCCCTTGGAAGCCTAAAGCTAATTGCAGGGATGATCCTGCACCTTTTTCTGGGTCAGAGGTTGGAAGGATGACAGGGGATTGTGCTGCTCCATTTCTAAAGTTTGTAGAAACACAGGGTCAAACTAGCAAGCCCTTTGCTTCCAGTTTTGGAACTACAACATGTAGCAGAAACCTCTTTGGCTAACACGTATCTGAGGCACTCCAGGGGGCTTGGAGGAGTAGTGCCAAATGGCCAAAGTCCACCATTCCTCCCTGGAAGCAAGAGTCAGGACTTATTTCATTGCCCTTCTCTTCACCTTGGAGCTGGAGAAATTGGGATTTACAGCAAACTGAGCTTCAAGAGTCCTTTGAATTATTCTTCATCTGCAGCACATAACTTGGATTTGGAGAGAACTAGGGGGTTTACGTTTTTGAACCACATTCCAAGAACCCTTGATTGTCTAGTAGCCTGTATTGTCCTGGGTGCGTGTGTGAAGCAAGATTCTATTATGATCCTGCTGACTACACATCTTTGATCATTAAGACCAGCTGAAATATATGCACACATGCACGTGCACACACACC
This sequence comes from Pogona vitticeps, assembly GCF_051106095.1. Taxonomy (NCBI): domain Eukaryota; kingdom Metazoa; phylum Chordata; class Lepidosauria; order Squamata; family Agamidae; genus Pogona; species Pogona vitticeps. The sequence goes on along the minus strand of NC_135786.1, from coordinate 223,339,014 downwards.
AGTTGCATGGTAAAGAAATAATCCTTTTTGTGTGAGAAAAGGTTTTCTGTTTGGAAGACAGCACTCTGATCAGTTCTGCTGTATTTCACTCACATTCATTTTTCATTATTAAAATGGTACTGATGCATCTCATTTTGAGTGCTCGGTTAATTTGTCACAGAAGATAACTGACTCTGCTAGCCATAAAATTTGTTTTATTGCTGATACATTTAAGTACTTCTGATTAAATTTTATTGGGGTCATTTTATTAAATTTTATGCTTACGAATACCGTGCTGAGTAAAGAATTAGCTGTTTCAGATTTCAGCAGACCTACTAAATGCTTATCTGGTGGGATTATCCTGTTGGTCCACAATTATAAAATCACATTTCAGTGTTGGGGTTGGACTGTAATACACTAAAGAATAGGATTTTGTTGAAGAAAGACTCTGTCAAGGAGCTAGCAAAGAAGATCTTAGAATAAGAATAAACCATTCCATGGACAACATATGAGAAATATTGATGGAAGGCATTATAATAATTCAACACGGGCATGGCTAACACTGGGGAACATTGAGAAAGAAACCAAAAGCTTGATTTTTGCTGCACAAGAACAACCACACCAAACTAACATTGTGTAAGCTAAGATTCAAGGAATTAGTGCTAACAGCAGATGTCAACTCTGCCAAGAAAAAGATGAAACTGTGTCACACCACATCAGCGAATGTCCAAAGACTGCACAAAGAGATTACAAGATTAGACATGATAGAGTATCAAACTTAGTGCACTGGTCATTACACAAATATAAATTTAAAAAATAAATAAGATTGCCAGCCTTCAAAAACCCATCAGCTAGAGAAGGTGTCAGAAAATGATGAAGTCCAGATCTTCTGAGATTTCCAGATCCAAACTGATAACCTTCAACATAACACCCAGGACATAGTAGTAATGGAATGAAGAAATGACTGGATAATAGACATTGTAATTCCAGAGGATGCCAGAGTTGAAGATAAAAAATTGGAAAAACTAACAAAATACAGACATCTGGCAATTGAAATATCTCGCTTGTTGATGAAACACACTTCAGTGGTCCCTGTCATGATCAGGGCTATGTGAAGAAATTTCACACACTTATAAGCAGTTGCAGATCTCAGAAATAACATAACCAGAGCTACAGAAAATAGCAATATTACGAACAGCATACTACATCAATATTTTACAGATACTTCTGTTTTTGATTAAAACTTGTATCTATTATATAATATCAGTCAATGTATTTATAATTTTGATCGACTGTGCCTGGTGTTTTTGAATAATAATGTATGTATAGTAATGTATGTGTGTGTGTGTGTGTGTGTGTGTGTGTGTGTTTGTTTGTTTGTTTGTTTGTTTGTTTGTTTGTTTATTCTTTCCTCTTTGAGGGATGGCTCTTTCAAAAGGGCCCCCTGGCTAGATCTTAACTGCCGGATAGGCTCATATGGAAAGAGGTGGTCCTTCAAGTATCCAGGGCCCAAGCTGTTTAGGACTTTATATGTCAAAACAAGCACTTTGAATTGGGCCCGGGCAGCACTGGTAACCAATGTAAATTGAACAGAATCGGCTTGATGTGATCTCTAGCGGCTCCACCACTCACCAGCTGCGCAGCTCGATTCTGAACCAGTTGCAGTCGCCGGACCGTCTTCAAAGGCAGCCCCACGTAGAGCGCATTGCAATAATCTATACGAGATGTTACCAGTGCATGTGTAACTGTCATGAGACTCCGCTCATCCAGGTATTGCAACCAGTTGGTGGATTCGTCCATGTATACCATTGGAATTACTCAGATTCTTCCTAGATTGAACAATGTCAGCCTGTTTAGCTTAAAGATTGTTATGGGAATGAAAGCTACAAAGGCCTACTTGAAGGATGCAATTTCAGGAACAGTTTTTGCAAAGGATTTGCATGAAAAAAAACCTTAGTTGGAACAAGGCATAGAAGTTGTTTACCATTTAACATTAAGAAGAAAACTTTTAACTGTTCATATTATCTCCAATCCTTCTCTCTTCCATCCTGTTTTTCCAAAGTCTCCCTTAACATGCACTTCATGGATGCTTGAGGTATTGTCCCACTGTTAAGTCTGTGCCTTGCTTAATGATTGGGCGTTGGGTGGGCTGTATAGCAAATATATCCCACCTTTCCTTCACTGAGCTTAAGGCAGCATTACATGGGTCTTCCCCTTACTCTAGAAGAAACCTTGAGTAAAAAAAAAGGGGGGGGGCATGTGGCCATTACAAAATACAAATGCAAGAATAGGTAATACCTTTATAGGCTACTAATAAAAAATAAAAAATCATACACTATGTGAGTTTTCATAGGTAAACCTGGTTTTAGATCCAGCTGAGAGTATCTTTTGGCCAACATCACCTTATGAGCTTCATAGTCAAGTAAGGATCTAAGTCCAGGTCTTCTGAATTTTAGTTCACATTAACTACCATACTACACTATCTTTTACAACAGCTGTTATGCTACATATTGCTAGCGTGGACATGTAATATATTCTCCTAAAACATTTCTGTTGTTGTCACCCTGCCTTCAAACATCTGGTGCACACCTCCAGTTTGTGCTTCCAAATACAATACAAATGTCTCATAAAATTTTCCATGAAATCCCTTATTGATGAGCATGGAAGGTCTCCAGATATTGTTGGCCTGCATCTCCATGAAACCTAGTTAGCATATCTATTAGTGAAGGGTATTGAGACTGGTAATATGGAAACAACTTGGGTGTTGAGTCTCTCGTATAACCATCTTTTCAGTTGGAACTCAAGGGAGGTGTCCCTGGGGACAGTGTTCTTCTTGTAGTTTCTCCTTGGCTCCTTCTGTCAATGATGGGCTTGTGTAAGAATGTTCTTTCTCTTTTTCTGTGTTTTAAGTTTGCATAGCTCAATCCAGAACTGGTGGAAGGGTGGTTCGGTCTTTGGCCCATTTCTACTTTGGTTGGGATTCAAAGCATAGTATGTAGCCATGAACTGGGACTTACATAAGCTTACACTGCTGTCCCATAGTCCCCAAAACTGCTTTTGAAGATTAGGAGTTTTTCTGGAGCAATATACTATATAACACGAAGGGCTGTGGCAAACTCCTATAGGTACAAGCCTGTAAGGCTCCAACCCACATATCTTGTATAAATAAAATATAATCATATTTATCTAGAATGTATTATGCCTTTAACATTTTCAGATAATTACAAGAATTGATGGGGGAAAATTCATTAGATTGGAATAAGTAACCAGCAAAGATGTTTTGGAAATATGTAGGGAGTGAAGCAGGATATTTGAATGCCTGACAAACTTGCTCTGCTTTGAGCCTTACTTCTAAGCTGTATTTTGCTACCATGAGAATTAAAATCCTTATTTCAGAAGCAGATTCTCAAAGTCTGAATGTCTGTGACAAACAAAATTTTGCTTCTGCTGATAATTCTCCATTTGCTGCTGCTAGAACTGGTGTATTTTCACAGTATAAAAATGCATAAATAAAGTTTTAAACACTTGTGACTCTTGTGCTAGCTTACTTTAAAAAGTGTAGAATAATAATTTTCATTAGGGTCAAACTTCTTTGCTCTGCTCCTGTTTTGAGTATACGTAGGAACAGCAAACCAAGCCATTTATTCTCATGAACTGTTTTAGGAGCAAAGAGAATGAATGGAAAATAGGTGTATGTGTTTCACTTTACAGAGGAATTACAGGAAATGAAGTTTTCCTTAGTCCAAATAATTTGGTATGCAGAAATTTTAATGATATATTTTAGTGCTTTTAACTAGGATTTTTTCCCACTTAGAATAAATTCCAGTCTTCCAATTTGCACCCACAGCTGCTGATTTCTAAATGGCCTATTACTTATCCAACTTCTCCTATAATGATGCATGAAATCAATAATTGAACCCTGGCTTCTTTGGATGTTGAAGTTCTTTGTACACAAATAAGTAGTGTGGGAGTGGTTTGTTTCAATAATTCAGGAGCATTGGTAGAATTAGCATCTCATAAATCATCTTTTTCTAATGGAGAGTTTGTAAGGGCTTGTTGGTGACGGACCTTCAGTGCTCTTGGTGCAGCTGGTGAAACCCAAACTCTGAGGGAACGAAGCCCGAGTTTGAGGTAATTGGCCCACAACATGAGTCCCTCCCCAGGTGGTTAGTGTGGTGTTTTTGTAGGAATGTAAGCAGAAGCTCAGACTGGTTGATATAGGGGGCCTACAGGTGGAAACAAAGGTAACTAGCAATAAATCAGTGGAACCAGATGGCACTGATCCAAGTTAATAAGGAACAAAAGAAGCAAAAGTAGCTGAATTGCTAACAATGTGTAATTTATTACTGAGATCCACTGTGCCAGAACACTGAAAAATGGTAGCTTGTATTGTAATCTCTTGAGAAGAAATGTGTTAAGAAAAATAGGCTGGTAACCCTTAATTTGACTTGAGGGAAAACACAGATAATTTTACAAAACCAAAATATGTTCATTCTCTAGTATTTTTTAAAGACCATACTGGGGGAAACTGCGGAAATATTTTTTTAAAGACCCATTTGAGGTTTTAAGAGGGATTTTGAAACTGCAGCATTCAGAAACATGACAGGGATTTTCTACACAAGTCTAGTGTTTTGGTTGCGTTACTGGCAAAAGGTTAGGGGAATCATGGACTGCTCTGCTGTACGAATTAGGGATTTATATGTTTCTTAGTAAAGCACTAAACATCCAAACAACTGAAAAGGTTACATTAAAAAGTGCTGTAATTCTTTAATACTAATGTCTTAAAAATATACACGGGAATACAAGAAAAACACCTATATAAAATTCATCTTGTCTTTAGGGAAATAAGTTTGCATACACATTTTTTTCTTGAGCTCAGATACCGAGGGCATATTTACACTAGACAAACTATTTTAACAGTTATTCGCTTTAACCACACAATCCTGGAACATCTAGTTCTGTGAGGGCTTGGGCATCTCTAATAGATAATTTTTGAAACCCTGGCCCAGGACTGCATTCCAGATACTCTGTGAGAGGAGGAAAGGAAATCACGACAGTTATTGTTCAAATCTGTTATTGTACATAGACAATAACAGTTTTGCTGCATTGACAGGTCACATATTGATAGGCAAAATGCAAATTAAATGAGTTGTAGAATTGTAGAACTTTGAAGATACGCTTCTGCCGACACATTGTCATGTTTGAACTGGACCAAACATATGCTCCTTTCAGCTAGTCTATCTTTATCTCTCTTTTTCTCTTCTTACAGGGGAGATTTTAAAGACATTAAAGATACTGAGGACCATATCCATACCTTATAAATGTTATGTTTGAGGCGGCAAATCCCAGAATCCCCTGGCAGCATGGCCAGAGGAATTCCAGAGGTTGCAGTTAAAAGTTGCTTTCCTGGCTCTGAGTTCATCAGTTGCCCAGATGTTATGTTATTTGTATGTGTAAGCAACCAGCACCATGGCTGATCCATGGACCTAAAGTGTCTTTAGTCTGAAGAACATAGGTGTTTCTTTCAGGACTTTTTGAGATGTAAAATTCAGTTATTGTGAAACTCCTTTGAATGATCTGAAAGTTATTAAATCTGTTACGGTCTTGGTTTTAACTTACACTAACTTGCTAAAATCCCAGTTTCAAAGTGCTGTTTTTAGTTCCATCAGTACATAAAGAACACTTTACAGAGTAACATGAGCAAAAAGATATATTCTTGCTACATGGATCTTATGATCCTAGGTTCCAGATGAAGGCTAGGAAAGAAGGAAAAGAAGAAACAAGCCAGAAGTGACTATGCATTTCTACGTATTTAGATATTAATTGGGTTTGGGATAAAGATTTTAAATTAGGGATGGGCAGTCTGTGGCTGGTGTTGCTGAACTACAGTTTGCCTCGTTTTATACATTTGGCCCAAATGGAATTTGGAAGAATAGTTTGAAAGTTGTTCATTCGGAGAATTCTGCACTTAAGGATATGGAAGGATGAAGTGACCAAGCCATATAATATTGATCTTATGATTTCATGTTTAAAATTGGTTTTGGCTTGTTTCTGTTTTTTTTAAAAAAATGATGATTGAAATCTGCCTTGAGGGCTCCTTTGCAGTGGAAGGACAAATATAAATGGAAATAATAATAAAATAAATGGAAGAGGAGATACTCACGTGACTGAAGATCTCAGAATTGGAGGAATGCCCTTGACAGTTTTACGTTCAGCTTAACGTTTTAAAACCTGGTACTTGAATGCTTTCTTCTCTGTGTATTAAGATAGTTGGTGGCTCTAGGATTCACCACACTTAACTGGAACTTACTCTTATTGAGTGCTTATGAAGTATACAAGTATAGGAATGAACAGTACGAAAAACACTTATGCCCAACACATGTTTTGATTTTCATTAACAATAAATCACTGCTCCTACACCTATAGCAACTCTTGACGGTTATTCTTTCCTATTGGATCCACCTTTAATAAGCTTATCTACCAAATGCTGATCACCAGTCATTACCGTATTTTTTGCTCCATAAGACGCACCTGACCTTAAGACACACCTAATTTTTAGAGGAGGAACACAGGGAAAATATATTCTGAACCAAATAGTGTAATAAAATATTTAATAAACTATAACAGAATAACATTTGAACCATGTAAAGTGAACAGCATTCAACAGTGGCATTAATATAGACCATTATCAGCCAGTGATAAGACCTATACCACTCTACCTATATTTTACATTTCCTTTCATCCACCTCCTCCCCATGCTTATAGAAATGTCTCAATGACAGATGAGATTGTTGTGCAACTCTGCCCAGCTACAGCTCAAGCCTATATTAAGTTAGAAATGGTTTGTCTGATTTGGCACTGCATTGAGAGGTCCCTTTTAGTTGTGTGGAGGACAAAGACAGTGGTGCCTTGCATAGCGAGGTTAATCTGTTCCGGATTAACCCTCGCTATGTGAAAACATTGCTAAACGGAACATAAAAACCCATTGGAACGCATTAAACATCGTTGGGCCCTAAACTTACAGTTCAGCGAAGTTTCCTCCATAGCGGCAGCCATTTTCACGCCCTCGGTAAGTGAGGGGAGGGCGCGAAAACGCTGCGCGTGGCCATTTCGGGCGTCCGGCGGCCATTTTAGAACCGCCGAACAGCTGATCCGTGGGCATCGCAAAGCGAAGATCGGTAAGCGAAACGCTTACCAATCGTCGCTATGCGAGTTTTGCCCATTGGAACGATCAGTATGCCTCCGCATTAGCGATCCTGAAAAGGGGATCACTATGCGGATTCGTTGTTGTACGGTGTGCTCGTTAAGCGAGGCACCACTATAGTGGAATTAAACTATTTAACAGCTGTTTTTCCTTATTTACTTTAGGTTATGCAAAAGAACAGCAACACAAAGCTTAACCTAATCCCATTCACCAGCAGTAGCACATGCTCAGCATAAGACCAAATCTCCATTTTCTGACATAATTGAACGTTTATAGCATGCAAGGCACAACAGATTAGGCCACACAAAGCCATGAACAATGTTCTTGATGAGCCAAAAAAAACTGAATACAAACTATAGTAGCTAAAATCAGGAAGCGGGTACTGTAATCCAGTTAGAAGTCACAAGGCACAGTTAGTTTCCTTGCTGCAACACCCTTTGGAAATACATTCTCTATTAGATGCCCAGAACTAGTTGAAAAGTTTGCAAGTTGAATCCAAATTTCCCATCAAAATGCATTGAAAATTAATTAATGCATTTTTTATGGGGGGGAAAGTCAGAAATTTTTAAAAAACTTAAAAGAAAGTCACTTACCAGGTACTGTAGACTGAGCCTGGGTCATCACAGTGCCTTGGTAGACCCCAGAACAGCCAAAAAAGAGCCCCAAACAGCTAAAAGCCAGCAGGTAGCCGGCAGACGGCAGCCATTTTGTGCTCTTTTCCGCTCCTGCTCCTGCTCCTTTCCCCTCCCCTCTCCCCACCTAACAGCTGATCGGCGCTGGTCTGAACACTTCCTAGGCAGCTTTTAAAGCAAGTATGCACGTTTCTACACAAGCAGGTTTCAACTCAAACGGAGCACCTTTTCACCCAAGCACTAACCCCAAACAAACAGCTTTTAAACTGAACTTTACATTTTAAAATGACAATACCAGGCAGTCCCAGGTCTCTCTCCCAGCTCTCTAACTGCTTGGACTAGCAAGGAAGCAGACAAGCAGCCTCTTCACTAACTGAAATTTTGAATTTCCCCGCTTTCCCTGCCTTCCCCACATATTAGGTATGCTAATATCTGTGCAAGGGACGTGGTGGCGCTGTGGGCTAAACCGCAGAAGCCTGTGCTGCAGGGTCAGAAGGCCAGCAGTCGTAAGATCGAATCCACGTGATGGAGTGAGCTCCCGTTGCTTGTTCCAGCTCCCGCCAACCTAGCGGTTCGAAAGCATGTAAAAATGCGAGTAGATAAATAGGGACCACCATGGTGGGAAGGTAACAGCATTCCGTGTCTAGTCTTGCTGGCCACGTGACCACGTAAACTATCTATGGACAAACGCTGGCTCTACGGCTTGGAGATGGGGATGAGCACCATGCCCTAGAGTCAGACATGACTGGACTAAATATCAAGGGGAACCTTTACCTTTACCTTTAATATCTGTGCACTGGAGGATTGTGGGAGGAACATCCAGCCCCTTATGGGGGTCCTGCGGTGCACCCCAAAACACTTAGTAGCTCTCTTGGCCTCTTTCGGGACTCAGGCTGTGCAGCCCTGTTCTGATCAGGAGGTACAGCCAGGGGGTCACCATGCCTTTGGGGGACAGGGCATAGAAGGGGGTAGGAGGTTCAGAGGCCCTTCCAACTCATACCTGGCAGGGGAGATACCATGATTATCAAAGTGGTTTTCCCAGGGTGAGGCTCATCTATTGCACTTTGGATGTGCTGACCCCTGTGATTTCCCCAAATATGGGAAAATCAACTGCCTAAGTGGGGGACTATGTTTGTGGTTTCCCCTGGTTTTTCTAGAATTACTCTTTCCCCTTTTGTCCTTGGCTGTTTTCACTGCCTGCTGCCATAGGCCTGTTGGTCTTGCTGGTTTTCCAGGTGGGCTGGAGGAAGCAGATCCTGGAAAGCCAGCAGTGCAGAATGGTGAGGTCCAAACAGCAAGCAGTCTCTAGTGCTAGTTCAGAGGCCTCCCAGAATGGCAGTGGGGTGGTGGTGGTTGAACCCCCTTTTTACTGTATTTGTTCCATAAGATGCACATACTTTCTCCCCCACTATTGGGGGGGAAGTGCGTCTTATGGAGCAAAAAATACGGTAATTCACTAAGAAAGTGGCCTGCGTGTTTAAAACATTCCCAGTCAGTACTATCTAAGTGGATAACAGTGTAAGATTATGGATTATTTTACACCCTGTATATGTTTTGAAATTTCCTATAGATTCATTTTGCCAAAGGATTGATCTTTTCACAGCTAGTTGAGAAGTGTGTGTTCTTTCCTCTCCAGATCTGTGTACTACTTCTTCTGTCTTTTTCTCTCTTTCTCTCTCAAATCTTGTTGCACTATAGAGGCTATTTAAAATTGCAAAATGTGTAGCAGTTTGTTGCTGCAAAGCATCTTCTGCTGGTTTATGGTAGAAGTTTTTAATAATCTGCAGTGAGTTGTTAATCATGCTTAACTGTTCTCTCAAAAGTTCTTACAAAACTTCCTTAAGGAAAATCTTTGCTTATTTTGTATTAACTTGGTAGTACTTTCAAGTTTAGTACATTAATTAATGGAAGAAATATTTTCTGTTCATCTTTTTACCTTATCCAGTTTTTGAAAGAGATGTGTTCGACCAAATTTTCAGAGGTGGTGTATAATAAAGAACGATTGTACACATTTGACTGTTAATAAAGTAAATTAATTGGCTGCAAACATAACACAGGACAGTTTGCCGCCTTTTTAATTAATGCAAACATGTAAACAAAAATAAAGCATAAAATGAAGGACCCAGTATATTTGTTGTGTAAGCACAACGTTGCCTTTTTTTAAATGATTGAAGCAGTTTAGATCAAGGCATGTTTTTATTTTTGGTTCATTTTCTTCAGAATTTTGAACAAATCTTGCAGCTGTAGAGCAGAGAAATTAGATGCAGTAGCAGCTGTGAACCCTGAGCTTATGATATGTTTTGCCAGATGTTTCATTTTTCTTTAGGTAGCATCTTGGGTTTGTTGCTCATGTTAAACGACGTGGGGGGAAATTAGAAGTCAGAGTATATTGTTGCTTGCGTATAAATAAAAAGCATGCTCTGTGCAACATGAGAAGCATGTAAAATGCAAGCCTATTTTTCCCCATTTAATAAACAAGTAAAATGGCCAGTTATTCTTAAACCTGCAGGAAATGTTATTGCAGTGCAAGGTGATATAGCTGAAGCCTGCTGATAAAAAGCATTGTGGCACTGAATTTAGTTGCCTGCAAATAACATTGAAATTTTAACCACTGATGTGTTATAAAACATTTTCCTCCTCAGCTGTGATAAAGATGCCAATGCCAGTCTGAAGTTTTACTTAGAAAATATCTCTGATCTTGTCTTTACAACAGTGGGGAAGATGCTCAATTAGAAACTGCTGTACAAAACACAGACACATATTTCAATAGGTGTAGGAGATTTTCTTCTTTCAATGTACTGTCCTGAAGCCTCTTCTTTTGTTCAGTAGTTTAACCATCTGAGTACAAGGCAAGCCTTATAATAGTCCAAGATTTGTCAAGAGACGACAGCTTTGTTATCGTACGATCCAGAAGCCTCTTCTGCTGGGCTACAGAGCTTGAAAAAGGCTTGGGCTTTCAGCCAGCAAACCCCTGACCAGAGTTCTTTACTTTTATGTAGCATGTGGCCCAGGGGTGGTTTCTGAAAAGTGGAAAAGGAAGATATTGTGTTTATTCTTCGTCTCTGTGTGGCCTTAATGCCCCTACTTTAACAGGCATGCTTATTTTTGCAGCACATATACCAAACTCTATGTATTATACAATATATGACATAAAATTTGAAAACCATTCCATCATTTGGGAAACGGTCATAGCTCAGGATGTTTTCCATGGAGAACGTCCCAGGTTCGCTTTCCTGTCCTCTGAACCTGGGACATGCTTCATGGATACTTCATGGACATTCTCTCATGCCTGCTTTTTCTTGGGAATTGCAGTCCCAAGAAAACCTGGGTTACCCAAGGTTGGGAACCACTGACCAACACACATAACCATAATTTGGCAAACAGATCAACTAATCCCATAAATTCATACCTGAAAGAGTTAAGCTTGGATTTTTCTTAGTCAGTGGAAGTCATGTATCTGAGCTATTTCTTTGGCTTGTTTTTGTTAAAATGAATGTATGTCTGCTTACTAAACCAAGATATGCCTAAGCTTTACACTTTACCCTTCTTCTACTTTTTCTCTTCTTTCTGTGAAGTACACCATGATTAAACAATCACACCTTCTGCTAATATCTGAAATAGAGATGGGCATCTTTGCTTGTCCTTTAGACAGACAGGTGTCTGGCAGTTTCCAGCCCTGCTTTCTTTGGCAGGCACCAACTCAGAGGCAGTTCCTGGAGGAGGCAGGGCAGATAAGTTGGGGCATTGCCTCTGGGTTGGGCCCCCCTCAGGAGATGGGGCTGGAAATCACGAACATCTGTTTGTCCAGAGCAGCTGTCTGTGTACATTAAACATTATGTGTGAAGAATGGATGGTACTCTGTACCACTGCTGATCACACTGATTCTCAGGTCTGATACTGAACGGCACTTCTAGATCCCATCCCATCCTGGCAGGATACTCAAGTTACACAGATGACTGGGATAAAGCGATCAATGGCTAATGATCATGAAGGCAGCATAGTATTAGAGGAAATATACCTCTAAATGCCAGTTAATTATTGAAGAACACATGCAGGAGGTTCAATTCTATCCATATGTATCTTGTGGGCTTCCTGTAGTGTCTCTTTGTTCACACTGTGGGAACAGAATACTGGACTAGATAGAGCTTTGGTCTGATTTAGTGAAGCTATTCTTAACACAGCTCTTTTTAGATGAGTTATTCATTTGTGAATGATTAGTATGATCACTTGGTTTATCCTGAAATTGCATACAGATGTTTTCATGTGAATCAGTCTTTGTTATGTGGCCCAGTAGAGTTAACCGGAGTTGATAGTTTGTTATCTTTTGAAGAATCTGAGTTGGCTGTGTGTGTGTGTGTGTGTGTGTGTTTGTGTGTGTGTTTTGGGATTGCACTGCATGAAGGAATAGACAACCTACCCTTTCCAGATGTTTTGAGCTGCAATTTACATGATTCCTGACCGTTGGCCATCTTTGCTTGGGCTTATGGGATCCAAATAATTACAAACACTTAGAAGATTGCCTACCCTTCTGTATACTGTAGAACAGTGGTCCCCAACCTTGGGTTTCCAGATGTTCTTAGACTTCAACTCCCAGAAATCCTGGCCAGCAGAAGTGGTGGTGAAGGCTTCTGGGAGTTGTAGTCAAAGAACATCTGGAGGCCCAAGGTTGGGGACCACTGCTGTAGAAGATTGTGTGTCATTCCCTAATATATGTATATTTATTTGTTTGATTTTGTCTCCTTCATTTGGATCCTACAAATGTAGATGGGGATATGGCTGTTTGAAAAAGGAGCAATGATGTATTCAGCAGCACTACTAAAACGTGACCTTTATATTTTAAAAATCCAGCCTATTTCTCTGGACCGTGAAATGCACCTAATCTACATTGCGTCTTGGTTGGTATTTCTTCTGTTCCCATAGTCCCCAAGTAATTGGTGATTTTGCCTAGACATGAATCATCTTGATGATGAATCTTAATTCTGCTCCAAACACCTATGCTGGAAAGAAGTAGCAAAACAGTTGAAATGTTACACCCTTCGTACATTTGAGCTGCCATTTGGGCCTGTCAGTAATCTTGCTTTTACCTATTCGGTGTGTTTTCAGAAGGCACCAGTTGTTGATTTTTGAAATATTAAATAAAGAAGTTGAAGCTTAGTAAGAGGTATTGCTGAGAGTAAAGTTTAGTAAAAGTATCTTATATAGTATTAATGATCAAAGTATTAACGATCAAAGGAAAGTTGGCAGTATGTCGAAAACAAGTGCTTTTGTCAACATTTGGCCAATGAGATCAAGGGAGATAAATCTTGCCACGGGTAGGCGTGCACTGAAGTTGTCTGTTTTTCTTGGATTGAAGTCTTGAAGGATTTTGGAATGTATCCAGTGGAATATGTGTAATCAGCACTTCAGGTACTTTTAGTCTGTTGTGATTTTTAAACCACTCTTGAACTACAAGTATCTGGCAGGCAATTTTTACATATTCATAGGGCTTTACAATGTTTTATACCTCCTCTTGCTAAATCTATAATAATACATTTAGAATTTGTACACACAGAGAGAGACGCACACACATACAATTTGCTGTCGGGGTCCAAGAGAACAGAAATGAAATGAAGCTTTTTACTGACCCCTGTTTGCTAATTCCCCATACTGCAATTTTGCATGCCTTGCAGTCACTATTTGTTTGTTTGTTTATTCGGTTTTTACCCCACCATCTAGATTCTAAATGAATCGACTCTGGGCGGCTTCCAGTCTAACCAATATAAAACAAGAATTAAAACAGACAATATCCTAACAAAAAGAGAGATGAAGTCCAAGATGGGAAAAAGCAGAGAATTAAGTGATGGAATCAATATAGCTTGAAAATGTGATTTAAATTTTGGTTGAAAATCATGTTGATTTGAATAAATTTGGCTTGTTTTTTTCTTTACCAAGAAGATGTATTGATTTTGTCAGTTGATGCAGTAGGCCCATTCACTTCCTGTTCTGTGCAACTTGAAAAATATACACAAACCTTTTTAGTAAGTTGCATAAAAACAATCAAACCAGAGTTCAGCACCATTACATCCCACACATTTCAAGAAGAAAGTTTAGCAAATACATAGCACCAGTGTTTGGAAGTAACATGTGACAAGTAGCATCATTGCTAATAACTTGGGTTTTTTTTTTTTTTTTTTTTTTTGCATTCAGTGACTTTAAAAAATACTTCTAAAAGTCATTTAAGGCATTTTTTTTCAACTTGATGTGAAAACCTCTTCTAAAAGCACTGTAAGCTTTTCAGCCAGGATCCTACTGGTTAGTGCAACTATGTAATTGCAGCGGCATAAATTTCAGCAGAAAATTGCTGTTAGTTAACCAGTTGCCACTTGACTGTCATCACATACCAACTCATATAACTGGCATGAAATGAAGAATACTAGTGGCAGTGTGATGCTGCAGTTTATACAATAGCATTTGGTGCCAATGTATATAAGCAGCAGGATTCTGAACATTTTCTAGTTTGATCCTGAGATCACTTTTGCAGTGTTTCTAACAGTGCTAGAACAGTACTAGATCAATAATTGGAATGAGAGAATGTGCCATTTTCATGAAAGGAACTTAAAGGGCTGTGCTGACTTCATTGTTGTCCTTACAGCCCTCCTTCCAGTAAGTGAGCTTGCTAGTCACCCATTTGTAGGCATTCACAGAGGCCACAAAGAAGAAAGAGAGGTTACTTACCTGTAACCATAGTTCTTGAGTGGACCACTGTGAATCCACAGATCCCGCCCATCCTCCCCGCTGTCCGTCACTTGGTGTCTTGAGCTTGCTGGAGTCAGAGCCTTGACAGCAGCGGACATGCCGGAATAGGTCTTTTGGGCAGGCGGAGCTTGCGCACCACGGGGCAATGTCCAACTAATTACGTCTTTTTAAGCTCTGGAATATTCTGAGGAGTCATGCGCAGGCGCAGTAAAACCCATTTGTGTGGATTCACCACTCGAAGAACTGTGGTTACAGGTAAGTAACCTCTATTTTTAGTTTATTAATTAGTTGGAAGTAAATTCTCTTGTACTCAGGGGTGGCTAGCAGAGTGGGCAGTATAGAATTGCCCTGCAAGAGATTGATATTTTCAGAGTGCAGTACTGTGTGTGCATACTTGGAAATGAGCACCAGTAACCTGAATGCATTTTACTCTGAGCAAATAAGCCTAGGATTGCTCTATAAATTTTGTCACTGTGCCAAATAACTTGATTTTACATGCCGATTTGTTACGAGGCACGTCATATTAAAGCAATACAGTTTGGTTGGATGAAAAAGTTGATATTGCATGTTTCACCTTTCCTGTTTTTTCCTGGAATCCTCACCCCATCTTTACTTCAACATTTCCAGAAGTTGTATGTCTCTAGAAAATGCAAGTATGATCCTGTGACGTGATTCCTATTTCTTTTATAGCCAAGTTGAACAGCCATGTATGCTGTTAAATGGGTAAAGAGTGAAAATCAGAAGAATTGTATCTTTAGAAGAAAGAATTTTCTTGTGTAGGGTAATCCAGGTGCTTGTGGTTGTAGTGCAGTCAAAGGAATAACAATTTATCCGCCCAAGTTCTAATTGCCTTTATTAGAAATTTGGAATGAAAGCAAAATTAAGTATAAATAAGGTATTTTTCCTGTGGATTCCACTGTTTTATTCTCAAACTATTTTCTTAATTGTAAATCTATATTTAATGTGCTGAATGTTTAACATATTTAACAAGGAAGACTCTCGTTGGTGTAGCATACAAATGCTGCCTTCATTTTTCCCCCTGGAAATAGTTAGCAGTGATTTAATTAGCCTCTTGGAGAAGCGTGCGTGAAGAATATATAAAAATATATTGATTGTCTTCATTCTCCTTCTGGATCTTGTTTATGCAGGCAAGAAGTTGATGGTCTCTACCACACATTCTTGTTTCTGTTGTAACTGTAATTGTTTGAACTGTAGTGTAAATTCCAGTTTGAGGAACGATTCAACCATTGGCTGAAGAACTGAATTTATTGTCATTGCTCTGAAACAATGAAATTTGCACCATGACTTTATGGACATACTACAAAGCTTAAAAGCAATAAATATATCGTAAACGGGAGGGCTTTGCAAGCAGCAAATGCGTTTTTTTAAAAAAAATGCTGCTGAGCAGGAAAGAAAGTGAGCAGTAGATATAAAATAGGTTCAAATCAAAGATAAGAAGTTATTTCTTTGAAGTCTAACTTTTGGAGTACTTCATTGGCCACACTGGCTGTGGTATCTTGGGAGCTGTAGTCAAAAGCAACAACAACAAAACACTATGTGGCATTGGCAAATTTGTGCTATTTATCTAGATTACCAAAATACGTGTACAGATAAATATGCAGAATACAGATTGAAATTCAACGCACATTCAAATGCAACACTTGGGAAATTCTTTTTAGAAAGTACAAGTGATGAAAGCCATGTTGGCACAAAATATTTAGGTCCATTTTTGTGTGCCTCTGTCCCCATCTTGTTCCATTTTGTTGGCTTGCAAAAACATCATTGGTTTAGGTATCTGGATGCAGAACCAGAGGTTGGTAGTTCGACTGCCTGCTGGGCCTCCTTGACAGGTGCTAGACTGGATTATCCATAGGGTCCCTTCGAGCCCTGCAGTTCTAAGATTATAGATTATAGATATAATTTCAGTATGGATTTTAGAAAGTACAGTAGTTGCTCACAGTTATAAGTCCAAGGCCTAAAATAGTCGTTGCTGTTAAAATTACATGTTAACATTAATTTTTTATTTGCTCATTCTCAATCATAACTAAAACACAAATTACAGTGAGTTTTCCCCCTTTAAATATGAACGTTATCAATTGCTGGCCTGAAGCACACAACACACTCCTCCTGTCCATCTCATTGACATGTCATCATCCACAGCACAGCATGAGACACTAGCACTGTGCACATAACACAAGTCAGCATTTGGACAAGGCAATATTTCTTGCCAAAGCTTAGTAAATTAAAATGCTGATAACTAAAAAGTTGCAGGTGCACAGCAAGAGGAATAAATGTCATCCCATATCCAGTAGCAGTTGTGGAGTAAGTAAGCTTTCAAGACTGTTGCAATTCCTAGGTCAGACCTGGGCAAAATGCAGCCCACCAGATGTTGCTGAACTGCAAATCCCAACACTCCTCACTATTGGCTATGTGGGCTAGGATTGCTGGGAGTTGCAGTTCAGCAACATCTGGAGGGCTGCATTTTGCCCAGGTCTGTCCTAGGTGATCCAGAAGATGCAGTTCTACCCTGAAACTTCTCGAGCTTACCCACTATAACCTATAGAACTGAAGAATAAAAGGTTGCCATGAGTGGGAATCAGTTTGACAATATATAGTTATTATTATTATTATTATTAGTAGTAGTAGTAGTAGTTCTGGGCTACATTCTGTTTTTTCTGGGCTTGTAAAGGTAAAGTTCCCCTTGATATTTAGTCCAGTCATGTCTGACTCTAGGGCATGGTGCTCATCCCCATCTCCAAGCCGTAGAGCCAGCGTTTGTCCATAGATAGTTTACGTGGTCACGTGGCCAGCGAGACTAGACACGGAATGCTGTTACCTTCCCACCATGGTGGTCCCTATTTATCTACTCGCATTTTTACATGCTTTTGAACTGCTAGGTTGGCAAGAGCTGGGACAAGCAACGGGAGCTCACTCCGTCATGTGGATTCGATCTTACGACAGCTGGTCTTCTGACCTTGCAGCACAGAGGCTTCTGTGGTTTAACTCGCAGCGCCACCACGTCCCTTCTTCTTTTTCTGGACTACATTCTATTATTTACTTCTGGCTAGAACATACATGAGATTCACCTGGATAGTGATGTAATGGATAGAGTGGGGGACTAGGACTCTGGAGAACAGGGTTTGAATCCCCACTCAGCCATGGAAACTGACAGAGAGAATGGAACTAGTAAAAACATCCCATACATATCTCACTTACCTTGAAAACCCTGCTAGGGTCACTATAAGTGGGTTTCAACTTGACAGCATGTAACAACAACAACAGAATATGCACACTGAATAAATGAGACTTACACAATTTAATTTAATTGGCTCCTTGCATTAAACAGATCTATTCCAATTTGGAATTGAGCAATCTATTTTATAAAACTGTTTTTAATGCCTGCCTTTTTATAAAGGCATCTCCTTCCTTCCTTCCTTCCTTCCTTCCTTCCTTCCTTCCTTCCTTCCTTCCTTCCTTCCTTCCTTCCTTCCTTGTGAGATAAAGCATCAAGATTAAAAATAGTTAAACAAAGGACTGAAAAAGTTTCTCATCTCTGCATTGTATTAAAAAAACATATTTGAACTTGCATGCCCTGATCTGTGTGTTTCTTTAGTGATTAAAGTATTCCACCTTCCCACAAAATCTATATTTACATAAAGAAGCTGAGTTTTTTATGCACGCCTTCAGGATTCTTAGGCAGATATCCAATTAAGGAGTTCCCTCTCACTGCGTATTAAGCATCTTTATTGTCTGGACCCATAACTCCATACTTAGTGACATTTTTCCTATTGGAAAGTTTTTTTGTGCTCACAGTAATTATGCAAGGGCTTTCTAAACAATGTAAGCTCAGGATCCAGAAGTAGTTTCTTTAAACTATACTTCTCAGAATGCTGACTGGAGTTCTGGGTGTCCTCAAGAAAATAATTTTTTCACTTCTGAATGAAAACAGTTATGTTATATTTTCAGCACATGGCCAAGTTGTGTCACTACGTTCCTACTTCTACCATTTCCTCTCACCTGGATGTCAGGATATTCTTTGTATGAGCATCTGTCTCATTCAGGATTAGAGCAAAGTTCATTCTGTCTACATGTTATTTTGAACTAACCTGCCTTTTACTTCCCAAGCTGTTGCACGGACTAGAAGACAGTAGTCTTTTCTGTTTTCATATTTCTCCAAATTTTGTAATTTGCCTAGGTTGCCATAAAAATTGTGTATAAAATGTTTACATTTTAATTTACTTAACATACATGTCTTGATGCAATAAACCTCTGTAAGTGGCTTACATTGAAATACACTCTTAGTGTACAATATGCAAACAATATAAAACAGCAAGTAAAATTAGCATAATTAAGAAAAGGGCTAAAGAAATATATACTCTAGAATCCATGAAATAGGGATTTTTGTGCACACAGAAATGCAGATCAATTTCATGTGGACACCATTGATTGATTGATTGAAAATTGTTATGGAGAAATGAATTTGTTCCTTGGGAAATGAAACATTTAGAATTACCAGAAAAATATCCATCCACCTCTGTTCTCTATTCAGGGTGGTGTGCTCCTAACTGGGATAGATTTAATCTCAATAGGAAAGCAATCTCCTTGTTAGGCATCCCAAACCAAGCTTGCTTTATAGTTGTGGTGGCTATATAGTTTGGGTGAGAGACTGTTGGTAGTCATGGGCAACTGAAGTGTAAATACTGGCAGGATTCAGGCTAGAGCTGGATGCAGTGTTAGGGCAGATTACACAAAGACCAGCAGATGTGTGAGCCTATTTGGGAAGGAGTTGGGGTTAAGGATATAGGCAGAGGATGAAACTGGCAGATTTAAAAGGAGAGAAACTAGGTGTCACCAAGGAGTGGCGGAACATGCAGAGCCACGTAGATCACATTAGAGAGTCCTATGAGCAGGTCTAGAGATAAAAGGGATAGACTTGACTTGAGAGCATCTATATTTGTGCCAGGTTTTAGGAGAAAGCAGTCTGCTTTTCAGGAAGGATGGTGCATGAATTCAGCTAAAAACACAAATTGTGATTTTAGAAAGCAATGACCATATAGGAAAAAACAATATCCTTTAGTTTTAAATACATTTGGAGATGAATTCTTTCTTAAGTGATAGCTATCTTTTTTGTACGATTGCATAAAAGAAGATGGATTTCTTCATCCTCTCAAAAAGAAGTCCATTTACAAAAATATTTTTTGACACCGTTCTTCAGCCAAGACTTCCTTTGCAGCTTAGATCCATAACTAAGCAGGGAAAAGACAATCTCTGCCTTATAAATACAAAAGGCAGGTAGAGTGGGGAGGCAAGAAAAGAAAAAGAAAAAAATCAGAGTGGTCTTCTGCAGAGCCTGGAGATGTTCTTAAAAACAAACAAACAAACTAAAGCTCCTAAATGGTCAGTGACTATTATGGCTGGGAGATTCTGGAAGTTGTAGTCTGAAAGCGAACATTTCCCACTCTCCTTGGGCTAATGGAGTGGCCCTGTAGTCCCATCTTTCTGTCTTTGTCTTTTAGCAGCAGTTGTGCTGTAAGGCAGTGGTCCTCAGCCTTGGGCCTCCAGATGTTCTTGGACTTCAACTCCCAGAACTCCTAGCCAGCAGAGGGGGTGGTGAAGGCTTCTGGGAGTTGTAGTCCAAGAACATCTGGAGGCCCAATGTTGGGGACCACTGCCGTAAGGGATCAGTAAGGTGATAATTTCAGGACAGGATGTGGTTAATGGAATCTTTCTGGAAAGCCAAGGGAAAGGCCCTGCTATCCATATATCTCTGCACTGAATGGAACAGCTGCATTATACTGGGCTCAGACTCTTCACCCATGAAGTTCAGGATGGCATCCTCTGAGTCATAGGAGCTCTGCAGAATATCAAATGGAGGCCTTTCCCATCATCTGCTGCCTGTTCCTTTGAACTGGAGGTTGTAGGGAATGGACCCAACAAACTACAGTCCCCTCCCTATAATTAGAGCTAAAAAGAAATGAAAAAGCATACTTCGTTGTTCTCTGAAGTTAAAACAGTAAGCCCGTTCAACCCTATTTCAGAAAAGAGAATGGTTCTCAAAATAGAAAAGCCCTGTTCCTTGCTGCTCAATTCTCTGTCCTCAGGGTCTCCTGGAGTGATACCCTGCCAATACTAAAAACAACAGCAAGTTGCTCTCCCATTTATATAGACATATTGTTCAGGAATTGCTGGGATTTTAATAAAAGGTTATCCTGTACAGTGTTTGATTTTCTTCCTCTGCTGCCTTCTCTCCCAGTTCAATATCAGATGGAAATGATGCGAAGCCTCCGCCATGTAAACATTGATCACCTTCACGTCGGCTGGTACCAGTCTACCTACTATGGCTCTTTTGTCACCCGCGCTCTCCTGGACTCCCAGTTCAGTTACCAGCATGCAATTGAGGAATCTGTCGTTCTCATTTACGGTCAGTGTGCTGCTTCCTGTATTATTCCTCCCTCCCTCCCTGCCCACCACTCCATCCCCATATTATTAAGGCTATTTTTGACTGCAATCTCTCTGCCTATGAGAGAGCAGTCCTGGCAGACCTTCTCCAAGTAAATACCAACCCTGTGTCTGCAGCAGCCTCAGCAGCAGCGAAGTCTAGACAGGGTTTCCTTCTTTCTGTTTATTTTTCTTGCTATCAGAGCCCTGAAGTGTACGTTTTGGAATGCCGGAGTAGCTGCTTCATTTTTATTCCTTGGGTCTCTCCCCTCCCCTTCTGGAAGGGGCTCGTGGAACTAGACCAGATGTCTTAACAAACTCTGCTCGCTAGAGCAGTCTGGCTCTGTACGTGACTGACCAATCATAATGCTGTTTGCCAAGGATTTTTTTTCTTCCTCCCCCTTTTTTTTATGCATCTGACAGAAGCGCACAAAACCTGGACTGTTTCGTAGCACAAAGATTTTTTTCTTTTCTGCTGATTTTTTTAATGGCATTTCCTCAAGCTCTCCAGACCAGATGTTCTGTGCTGTATCAGAACCGTAGGCAATTTAACAGCTTTATAGCCTTCCCCTCCCCAAACACTCACAGTATTGCCATATCTGGCAGGCTCGCGTAGAGTTTCCAGCTGAGAAGTAAATGTAATGTCCTGAGTATCTGTCAGAAAAAATACTAATGAATACGATCAATCTTATGAGCTGCCCTAAAATTGTTTCAGTATGTTAACAATTGGATTACAGTAAAGAACAAGTTGTTAAAGTATACTTATACTGGCTGGAAACATTGCATCATCAGAGCTTGATGAATTTTCCACTTGTTTCAGTCTATGTTGGTTTTCATTTTATCACTGATTGCTAAAGGTTTTACTATATCCCGTTTCAGACAACACAAATGTTAACGTCTTCTTCCTTTTTAAAAAGTTTACTATTTGGCAAGCCTCCTTCAGTTGTTATCTTGCTACAGATGTTCAGCTCCCTTGTCAATTACCTTTCCTTCACAAAGACTTTCCATTCTTAAATGTACAGTGTCAGGAATTATTTATGCATTTTTTTTGATGCAACTGGAAGCATTTACCTAAATAAATCATTTCCTAATAGAATGCCAGGAGCTTGGCAGACCAGGTGTAGGTCCGAGTGCAGGACCCCATTAGGGCATCTCCCATTGTTTCTGTGCAGTTCTCAGAGATGTAGGAAACTGGTAACCACCTCCAGCTGTCCCAAGGTGCCCCACCAAGCCTTCTTCCTGGATAGGTTCCATACTCGGAGGTGAGGGTGCAGTATCAAACAAGGTTTATTTCAGCTTGGAACAAGTGGGGGCATAAACAGACAGCTTCAAACTTAACAGTCACTACTCACCACATCAGGGATCCTTTGGGTGGAGAGGGTCCTACATTAAAGACGGTTTATAGCTACTGTAACCTCCCGCCTTACGATTGTTTCACCATCACCTTCCACCGCTGACAAGGGGACGTACGTGCATGGGTTGAAGGGTATGGGATATCAACCTCAGATAGCTTCAGTTCTGGGGGAGAACCTGCCTTCTTCCATCTTTTGTCTCTGCCTGTCCAGCATCATTCTCGCTATTCCCGCATGCCCCCAAAGGACAGTGTCTATGCTTGCTTTGCATCGCTTCATTTCCTCCTGTGGTACCTTGCAACTGAACAGTTTCTCCTGTCCATGGATTTTCCCTTCTCTGTCTTTCCTCACCTACTTGGTAGACACCATTTGGTGACAAGTCCCTCTGGCCTCTTCCTGAAAGGCCTCACACTCTGGGCCCTTCTTTGCCTCCTGCAAGCAGATCTCTTCCTCTTCCTTTCATTCCCTTTTATCCCTCACAAAGTTTCATTAGTTTTATGAATTACTGGCAAAAAAATAAGGGCAATTGCTACAGAATACTTCAATAAACGTGTACAATCAAATTTTATGAGAATTTTCCTTTGCAAAACATACATCTTTAAGGTTTGTATCTTGTAAACGACAGGAGGGATCAACTTCAAATAAAAAAGCAGGAATTATTTCCTTTTAAGGAAGGAATGGTAGACTTTTGGGGGAAAAAAACCACTACTGAATGCACTATGAGACAGAAGAAAATGGTTGCAAAAGGAGATTGGAGCTGGGGGCTGGGTAGGAAAGTGTTTTTTTAAAAAAAGCTGAAATTAGAACTTTTAAAAATACTTGGCCAGCCTTTTCCAAAGTTGGCACAAATTAAGCCCATACTGTTTATTCCCACTCTGCCAAATATGGTCCTGATTAGGGAACTCATTTGAAAGTTACAACTTTTGTTTCGACTGCTCCCTCCTATTAGTAATGGCTTCCAGAATGCTGTTTTGCTCACTCATACAATATCAGAGGTGCATTCTTGTGCAGCTCTAATGTAACATCATACATAGATATTGAGATCATGATAGCTTGACTCTGGTTCATTCACATGGCGATGAAGGCTGCAGTCACATTTCATCACAGCACTAGTAGATGAGTTTTTACAGTGCACTTTGATAGATCTTTTTCACAATTACATTTTTCCTATTGAAGGAGCATCTGTCTTTAAAAGGAATTTTGCCATAATAGTAAAATGGTATTGTTGGACTCCAAAAGGTTGCACAATTCAATTTTCTAGCAGTATTTTGAAATACCACCTCCTTTTTTGGCATTTGGTGCTGCTCATCCATTGGACTTTAATTTATACTGAGTGCCACCTTGCTTCTGGACACAATTCAAGGTGTTTGTTGTTGCCTTTAATTCTCTGTGTGAGAAAGTCCCAGCATTCTTTTACATGCTATTTTCTCAGATTTTGCCAGAAATGTGTTTGTCCAGGTCTACACTCTGTGGGAGGTAGCTATATAAGAAATCCAGTTACTGTGAGGGGAAAAGTCCAGTTCAAATTTTCCTGGTTGTGCACTAGCTCCTATAGAATTCTCTACCCAAGAAGTCTGCATTATATTTTTTGTTCTTTTGTGTTCTTTGTTTAGAATTTTGGATTTTGCTGTTTATTTGATAAAGCCACTTTACTTTCGTTACTGGGTAGCATATAAAATGGTTGTTGATTTTGCTGATGTTCATTGAAGTATCTGTTTCGATAGTTGCTTATTGTTTGATTTTTTGGATGTTTTTCGTCTACTGCTTTGAGCCTTGATAAAGCAGATTAGATATTTGAAGAATGTATATATTTTATACCCTTTGAATGCCTCCTTGAAGCTGCAGCTTTGTTGACTGCCTTCTTTAAAAAATCATGTAGTTGTTTGCTCAGATTAAAAATGGCCCAGTCTAGAGTGTTCAGGCTAAAATGTTGTGGATAAATATTTTATACATTTTGTGGTTTTCCCCTTGTTTTTTCTCAGATCCCATAAAAACTGCCCAAGGATATCTTTCACTAAAGGCTTACAGGTTGACACCTAAATTGATGGAGGTTTGCAAAGAGAAGGATTTCTCTCCAGAAGCGTAAGTATGAGGGGATGTTTTGGTATGTCGGTGGCAGAAAGAGAGCGCAAGTAGATTAATTCATTTGTGAAAAAGCCTGTGTGGAAGTCTGCTTTGTGGTTGCTATGACATGTATGCTTTGGAGCCTGTACCAGTGTTAGGGTAAAGAAGCAGCATTTACTTCACTACCAACATGAGTAGTACTCAGCCATCCCAAACGGAAGGTGATTGTTAATGGCAGTGAATTCGAATGTTAAAAAAGAAAAAGCCTACGAGTTTGAGTCTAACTCTTGTATTGGTTGCCAAGGTGTCTCTCTCTGTTAACTGTCCTTAAGTACGTATTTTCCAGAATCCATGCTGGAATAATACC
Organism: Pogona vitticeps; assembly: GCF_051106095.1. Taxonomy (NCBI): domain Eukaryota; kingdom Metazoa; phylum Chordata; class Lepidosauria; order Squamata; family Agamidae; genus Pogona; species Pogona vitticeps. The sequence continues at coordinate 223,314,243 of NC_135786.1, read as the reverse complement.
TTTATTAAACTGAATAAAAGGACACAGAATGTGAAAGCTTATGAGTAGATAAGGGGGCATTTGTATTCATATACGGATGCAGACATCCCCCCACAGGTACAGAGAATGAGGATCCGGCCCCCTGGGGCCAGACCGACCACTCACCATTCCACCGCTGCTGTGGGCTCCATGCTTCCTTCCTATCGCTCTGCAGCTCGCAGTGGATTAGCCATTCCTGGCAGAAGGCGGGATGACGAGCCTCTCTGCCAAGTCGAAGAGTGGCTAATCCATCGCGACCTCAGGAGTGATGGCAAGGGAATGCAGAGCCCGCGGCAGCTGCGGAAAGGTGAGTGGTCAATCTGGCCCCAGGGGGCCAGACCCTCATTATCTGCACCTGTGGAGGGATATTCGTATACAAATACTTTTGAGATCTCTTTGTCAGGAGAGATGCTTCAAGAATAAGATGAGATGGAAAAGTAGATAGAAAGGTCTAATCCCATGTAGTGTAATGATACGGAGGATGAAGGCTCTGCAGACATCCAGATGGTGTATTTAGGATGGGATCATGTTAACTTTCACCCAGAGTAAAGAAACTCTTAGGTTTTTAGGTCGCTTTTCACCCCTACTCATATTTATATCTACTGGGAGCTGGAAGGTTAGAGAAGCTTGATCCTTGCTTGTACTAGCACTAATGTACAAGGTAATGAACAAGATCAATATAGGTAAATGCTTGAAGTTACATTCTGCAGTCTTGTGCATTATTTGTTTATGAGTAGGTCTTGAAATATTGAGCATTGTTCCCCATCATGTTTGTTGTTTGATTTCTATATCGCCCCATAGTGCTAGAGCACTCTCGGGTGGTTTACAACAAAATTATGCAAGGAACACTTTGCCCCCTCAGCAAGCTAAGTACTTTACCAATCTCAGAAGGATAGAAGGCTTAGTCAGTCTTGAGCCAGCTACCTGAATTTATCGGGATCAAACTCAGATTGTGAGCAGAGACTTGACAGCAATACTGCAGTTTAATCACTATGCCACAATTCTCCTTCTATTTGCAAATGACAGGTTGCCCCAAAGTACTGTCATAAAGACTTTCAGGGAAGTCTTTTGTTCCAATTAAGACAGATCTTTCCCATGTTTGTAGGCAGACATCTTGGATTGATGGCTCAATGCCTTTTAAGTATCTTTACCAAGAAATGTCTTCCACTACCCCATCTGTGCTAAAAAGTTGGCATTCTTTGCCATTCCTCCGGGTCTGTACCCAAATGTGGTGATTTTTCACTATATGCAACCAATCCATTTTATGGACCCCAAAGGTCATCAAGTCCAGATGACTCTTGCTATCTTAATATCCCGCCAGTCACTCCATTGAAGAGCCCAGGTATCACTAGGATAGAAACAAGAAGCCCACTTTTTTCAGAGAAGGCTATTGTAGCGAATAGCCCTGCCCTCACCTGTCCGTCACAGCGTAACAGGGGAGAAGGAGCCAATGAGAGGACGGAATGCGGAGTCAAGGGGGGAGGAAGCTGGATATACAGGCTGGTGTATGGAGTATGAGAGAGATTTATTTTATTTATTTATTTATTTTATTTCTATCCCGCCTATCTGATCAAATTAGACCACTCTAGGCGGCTTACAATAAAAACAGCAATAAATTTTAAAAACTTTACACCTAAGACAAAAATGAAAATAAAGACAGAATAAAAGAAGAAATTGTCAAAAGTTTGTTGTTGGGAAGGCCTGCCTATACATCAGTGTTTTTAGTTATTTCTTAAAAATGCCCAGCGAGGGAGCTGCGCGAATCTCAGGGGGTAAGTTGTTCCAAAGGCGAGGAGCCACTGCCGAGAAGGCCCGATTTCTGGTCTTTTCTTTTTGGGCCTCTCTCTTCTGGTAGTGAGAGACAGTGTGAAACTTAAGAGTGAACTAAGAGTGAGTTAGAGATCTGTAAGAACGCTGAATGGAACAGAGAGTTGATAGAGCTTTAAAGTTAAAGTAGAATTGATTCTAATACAAGTGAATAGCAACCTGTGATTTACCTACTGTATATTAATCAGATGTTAACTTCCCTGATCTAATAAATGAGTTAAGTTTCAAAAGTACACATGTCTCCTTGAGTGAATGGTACTGAGACAGCAATACCTGGTGGCAGCGAAGAAAGAAGAAGGGCGAGAACCTCGTGAAGACCTGGGGGAATAGGGGCTTCAGGGGAAATCGCCACAGATATGTTTATGATTTATGAAAATGCTGTGTCCCATCTGGACTATTTCTGTCTGTCTCACCACTGGTGCATGTTCAGTGGTACTAAGTGGTTGAGAATCTCTGTCTAAGGTTTCATAGTCTAAACTAAATTAAACATTTTAAGGAAAAATCTTGATGTTAATCCCATGTGAAATCTATTGATAAGTATGTTTTCTTAAATCATTTTCACTTCCACAAAAAAATGGTGATGTTTTTTCACTGGACGTTGCAAAAATTTAATATCAGTGGTTTAGGTCTCTGGCTGCGGAGCCAGAGGTTGGGAGTTTGATTCCCCGCTGTGTGCCATGGACAGGAACTGGATGTGATGATACAGAAGATCTCTTCCAGCTCTGCAGTTCTAAGATGATGATAATGGTGATGATGATGATTAATCACGAGGTGCAGCTGCTTTCTTTTCTTTACTTTAAAAAAGGTATTTCCCCCCTTAACCAATCATGGCCAGCTTGTTTTTAACTGTTCAGCATTAAAGAGATCTTTTCCCCAAAGGGAAACTCAATTAGGGCTCTTGCCACTTACCGTCAAAATCCATTTTTATTTCCATCCTCAAATATAAACTGATGATTTTTTCCTGCAGTGTTTTAAAAGGTGGAGCCAACACGTCACTCTCCAATTTGTGAAACAAATATTTGCATAAGTACCTTTTACTCACATCCAGACCCAACAAATTGCCCCTTTCTTTCAGAGTCAGGGAGTTATCCAGGCTTAAACAAAAACAGATTCTGAAAACCTGAAAGATAATAAAAGCAAAAAGAGAAAAAAAAACACAGATGGGGAGGTAGAAATAATCATTTGAGAACATGCTTTCTGTTTGGAACTTTCAGAAAGAAACCACCACCACCTTTCGCGGGGGGGGGGCGGGGGCTGCATATTTTCTTTCAAAGTACTAATAATATTTTGTGATGAAATATTGGAGAAGGGACTGGTTGGAAGGGCTGAAAATGGCTTGTGAATGCAGGGTTTGATTGATGGTCACAGTCTACATAGAGTTCAACTACTGGTGCATAAAGCTCATTTCAGTTACCTGTAAGGTGGTACTGGTTTGGGGGTGTCTGATGTTAGGAATCAGGAGCGGAGCCCCCCCCCCCAGCCAAACCTGATCCCTTGAAGGAGTACCATTTGGCCATTCTGGGAATGTGTAAGGGATAGTATTGGCACCATCAGGCCAAGTAATAGAATATCCACTTGGAAAAGTACATGGACAATAATTCAATTCAGTTTTATACCAGAAACCTTTCAAGTATCCTCATAAAAGGTTTTTAATTAAATATAAGAACCTGATGCCCTGTGAATATGGTGGAGAATCAGACCAGGATAGTGTTCCACAGTGCAAGGGTAGTAGAGAGTGACTACTGAAAAACTGTTTTCAAATCACGCCTTCATATTGATTCATTACTTAAGGAATATTTCCAAGTGAATCCCACAATTTTGTTGTTATATTGTATGGAAGCATTTCCAACCTCGCTCTTCACCAGCAAGTTCATCTAGAGACAAGTTACTAGAGAAGTTTAAGGATGATATTCTAAATAATAATATTAGAAATAGTATTTTAAAACTGACAGTGAGTACAATAAACTTGTTCTGATAGATTAAAGTTAAAAACTGAAATCTGTAAGTCTTTGGGGGAGAAAACGTTTTTTATTCAGTAGCAAAAAGACAGCATACTTGCTACCATTATCAGCTGCATTTCGTGATTAATCACCATCACCGCCATTATCATCATCTTAGAACTGCAGAGCTGGAAGAAACTCTCTGCTACTTAGACGTGTGTTCCAAAGCTGAGGCTCTAACATAGACAAAGCCTGGTTGAAAAAGTCTAGTTCAAGCATATGCACATATGTAAATATTTAGTTTTACAGAGCATTTTCAAGGACTGCTGGGTCTTGTAGTGGCTAAAAGGACTGTAAACTAGCTAAAGCACACACAATTCACTGGTGAAAATCCATTAGTTATGGGCCATGGGATGGCCTTTCAGTGGTAAGCAAATGGGTTTTCCATCATTACTGATTTCCTTATTTTAAAAATCCTTGTTAAGCTTTCAGGGGAACTAAGGATGCCCAGAACACAGTTTGAAAACTACCTGCTCCGTTTTGCAGTACAGTGGTGCCTCGCTTGATGACGTTAATCTGTTCCAGCGAAATCGTTGTCAAGCGTGGAAAAAAAAAACCCATTGAAACGCATTGAAAACCACTCAGTGCGTTCCAATGGGCTAAATAACCTAATCTCCCAGCGAAGATCCTCCATAGGGCGGCCATTTTCTGGTGCCTGTAATGTGAGCGGGGAGCCATTTTAAACAGTGGGTGGCCATTTTGAAACCCGACAATCAGCTGTTTTCTGATCGTTGTAAAGCGAAGGATCGGTTCCCGAAGCAGGGAACCGATCGTCGGGAAGCGAAAAAAGCCCTTTGAAACATCATTTTGTGATCGCAAAAACCTCATCGTCAAGCGGATTCGTCAAGTTAAGCGAGGCACCACTGTATTTAGATCTATCATCAGCATGCAAAATTCTTAGGTAAAGGTAAAGGTTCCCCTTGACAATTTTTGTCCAGTCGTGTCCGACTCTAGGGGGCGGCGCTCATCCCGCTCTTCAAGCCATAGAGCCAGCGTTTGTCCGAAGACAATCTTTCCGTGGTCACATGGCCAGTGTGATTTAGACACGGAACGCTGTTTACCTTCCCACCGAGGTGGTACCTATTTATCTACTCGCATTTGCATGCTTTGGAACCGCTAGGTTGGCGGGAGCTGGGACAAGCGACGGGCGCTCGCTCCGTCGCGTGGATTCAAACTTACGACTGCTGGTCTTCTGACCCTGCAGCACAGGCTTTAAAAATCAAACTGTTCTCCAATTTGGAAGAATGACTCAAACGGCCTCGGCTGTTCAGAATCACCTTCTGAGGATTTTGCTGGATGATGATTAAGTTCTCAAGAAAGGAAATGCACTGCCTAGCTAAAAAAGCCTCTCATTTCAGGTTGAAAAAAGCAAACATCACCTTTGAAAATATGTTTGAGGAAGTGCCCATCATAATCAAGAATTCCTACCTTATTAATGTTCTCCTCTGGGAGCTAGAGAAGAAGTCTGCGATAGCTGATAGACATGAGTTGCTCAGTCTTGCAAGCAGGTAAGTTCTCATTTGAAATAAAAATGCAATATAATACATATATCCATTTCATTATGGGCCTTTGTTTAAAAGCATCCTGTAAGCTTGAGGACAGACATACTAGTTCACTGGACCAAACATTGTGTGTATTGGAGTAGATGAGTGAGAAGTTTTTGGCTTATATAGTTAATTGAAATCTTGGCAAATCACCTGTGTTGTGCACATTTAGAATTTCCATGTGAAGAGTATCAATACTCCATGTTTTAGATCTGTAGGAAGCATTGCAAACAAAACTCACCCAGTCTCATACCCTCAAAGACAAGCTTTATATCTCTAGTTTGTACCTCCCATGTATCTTGTTCTCAATGCATTTTTCCCTAGATTTATGTTTAATTTTGTAGACTTGTATGGTGGCAACTGTGGTAGTAAAGTAGCTAAAATCCATAAATTCACCTTGGCATTTGGGATATTATTTCTATATTTTCTAACTCATACCAGTTGACTCAGTGCGATGCATATTAGACACATAATGGGTGCAGAGTTGTGCAGCCACTTCCTTCCACCAGAGAATTTTTGCTTATGATTTTCACCTTAGGAAGCTGCTTACTCAAGAGTCATTGACAGATTAACTTTTTTCCATTTTAGAGTTTTCTTGACCTTTTTTATTCAAAGTTGTGTTCAGAATGTTTTACAACATGAGTCTGCATAGAACAATTATGTCCCTTCAGCCCTCATATCTCTGACCAGTTAAGAAAAATGTTTTATTTTTCTTCTTTAAAAGTCATCTTCTAGCAACTGGACATGTGTGGTCAGTATTTTTTCTATTTTGCTTTATTTTATTTTTGTCACTAAAGGAAGGGGGACGCGTGGGAGCAGATCTGACTTTTCAAGATCTAGGGATGGGTGTAGCTCCTATACATTTGGCAGTTGCTCATCTCTTTTTCACATCCAAAAAAGCTATCACAAGCCTGGGTTGTACATGCAAACGCTCAATAACTCATTTGTAGCAATGTGTTTTTATTCCTCAAAGGGTGCAAGCCAGCACTGGCACATGGTGGCAAACTGTGGATATATTACTCCTGTAAATAATAAGTATTGTCACATTCTCTCAGTTGCCACCATATGCTTCTTCCTTTTTCATTGGTGTGAAAGGTGTCACCTGTCATTTCCAGGGGAAAATGAATGGACAATGGATTTTAATAACAGTTTTATGATACAGAATCCTGCCCTAATTTACACCACAGAAAATCCTATAAAGCGGCACTCCATTGCCAGTCCTTTTTCCTCACATATTCTGCCTACAAAATAGTAAGCGCCTGTGGGAGCCATGAATCTTTCAAGGGCCTTGATCTCCATCATTTCCATCCAAGCCCAGTAGTTGCTCTCTGATATAAATTATTAAAGGCTCCCATGACTCTGAACATCATCAGAAATAATAACTAACATTGATTGTTTATAAAACTTGGATGCAGTAGAGTCAATTAAGTTAATAAGGACAACCGCTACCCAAAACACTTTTTTGAAAAAGACAATTAAGGATAAGGAAGAGCAGGCTGGATTTTTGCTGTTTGTTTGAGGTTGTCTCTTGAAGAGCAAAAGTACCACTAAAAAACTTCCAGTCATTAACTTTAGCAGTGTCAAGAATTATCTGGTGGGCTGAAAAGGAGACTGTTTTTAAATGGAAATGCAGTATTAGACAATGAGAAACACTCTGGGCTACTTGTTCCTTTTGTACCTGGCTGTGTATACAAAGATATCTCAGCTCCAAGGCTGTACATAGGACCTAGAGCACAATTCACCCAAAGCAAAGTACTTGTAGCTCTCATTGATTACATTTGGAGGGGGTTAAGAGCAAGCATAGGTCTGTTGTTAAAATGAATGGGGTGGAAACTTGAGTGATGTTTAATGTGATACATGTTTTTCTACTAAGTCTCGAAGATCCATGATAAGTCATCTGTTTTCTTCCCTTCCATTTAAAATCTCATTGAATTTTTTATTTGTTTTTTTTTAATTGACAGTTCATTATCTTAAGTGTCTTACTAACATAAAATAGGACCAATTTCATTTAGCTTTGCATCCCATTTAGTGCCTGGAGTCCCTCCTGCCAGATCTCTATGTATGTCGAATACAATTTCATTAAATATTGTTCCAAAGCGAAAGCTATAAAAGAAATGAGTTCATGAAAAAAGGTTTCTAGTAGCAAGGGGATGGAAGACAACAGGTTGAAAAACAGGCATTTAAAATACCGAAGACAACAAAAACGATGTTCTTTTTCATGTCCTTTCTACTTTGGACATTGAGTGGTACAAGAGGGATGAGTTCAACCCAGAATGGAAGGGTTCCATTGCCTGTGTGAAACATCAGATAAATACACAGGAAGGAGGCATACACATTGATGCCTCCCATTCCTGCCTGAACTCATCCCTCTTGTACCCCTAACCATCCCCATTGGAAAACATGTGAAGAAGAACAAATGAGCACACGTAGACCATCACAGTCATGTGCAAGGAGCTGAAATGCCAAGGAGTAATCACACATTACTGTTGAAAAAATACACAAAGCTTTCTTCCCCACTATGGGTCCCTTCACACATTTTGGACTACAACTCCCATCATCTTTGACATTGGTCGTAGCACCTGTGACTTTGTCATCTAGTGCACCTAAACAGAGTCATCATTGGTGCTTCGATTTGCTATTTGAAATTGTAACAGTTTTGGGAGAAAGGTGGGAAAGAAATGTAATAGAGAAATAAAGGCATAGGTCGCTTCAGAAGAGTGCTAGATAAATTCGTGGTGCATAATGCTATCAATGGTATTCAGCAAAAAGAAGCTTTCAAAGGTGTCTGAATCCTGATGTTGTGTGCCAAATGACTCTCATTAACAGCACTAATTTCTTAACTCCTGACAGTTCACTACCAACATGTGTATCGATTCCGTTATTGTCAACATTATTTTTAATAAATAAAATATTAATAAGATTTTGACCAGCAATTTTTAAATACTGCCAACTAATTCTAAAACGTTTTAAGAACATACGAGGAAGCATTTTGTTAATGACTCATCTCTCCTCAGTGCTTTCCGTTCCCAAATCCTTACCTCAAGAGGTCTTTGCCTATCTTAATTCAGGCTGCTTTTGGATGGTGTGAAATATGTATTACTCAATTGATTTCTATCTCACTCCCCCCCCCCCCCTTTGCTAAGGAATTCCATGGTGCAGCTCGTACAAAAATAATAGTCTCTTTGGACATTAGGAGGATGAAATTTGATACCTGCCATTGATGAAGCTTGGCTTTGTGACAGATGAGGAACTTGTGGCCTTGCCAGTGTTGCTGGGCTGTAGTTCCCAAAAAAAAACCCTGCCAAACCTCACTCTTAAAGTTCTGAAAAATGCACCCATTTTATTTTTTTTTAGTATTACCATTCAAACTGTTTCCTGGAAGAGTTAACTAACCAGGAAATATCACAGGTGCTTTCTTAAATGATAATGTGCCTGGCTTTAAAATTTTTGTGAATTCAGAGGGAAGGATAAACCAATGTTGCTGTAGGACGAAGATGCTGCCTACTCATGATAGTTGTAAATATTCCTGTGTTTCAGCAACCATCTTGGAAAGAGTCTGCAGTTGCTGATGGACAGAGTGGACGAGATGAGCCAGGACATTGTAAAATACAACACTTACCTAAGGAATACCAGCAAGCAACAGCAGCAGAAGCATCAGGTTGGTTTTCAGAGGCAGACTGTAGCACGTCGAGCTAAAGCATCATATTATGTGGCTTCCATAATTGGATGCAAATTGCAGGATCTTTATATTGCATCTCCTAAATATACATCCCAATTCAGAAAGCTAATCTTCCTCTTCTAGACATTCATTACATGCAAAAGTTGTGCTGAGACTCCTTCTAGCTCTTTTCCTTGCCAATATAAATTTTCAGGAGCAGCTATATGAGAAACGTAGAGATGGAAAAACTGATTAGAAGTGGGGAACTATAGTAGGGTTCCGCATCAATTTTTGCTAAATTTATAATTGCTGTAAAGTTGGTTCATTGCAGTGTAGTCTGTTTATTATATGTAGATATGGAACAGTTCTGTGACAAACCAAACTATTTCAGTAAATAATGCATCTACTCATTGCAGAGTGTAACAGTACATTTACCAGATAACTATCTTTTGCTTTCTGTCTACTCATCAGTTTCTCTCAATTTCTTTCCTACTTTCTGAGATAACAGAAATTACATCTTGATTTTTACTAACATTTCCTAAATCGGGATGTATTTTGGCTTTGCTATCAGGCATTAGAATGTCACCATTTTTTTTACTTAACAGCTAGACACTTAAGAAAACTTGTGTTGCTGGATTTTAAAATGTTTGCCATTTGAGTAGCAAAAGACTTCACACAAGCTCCTCTCTCACTTAAGAAGACACTTCTATAATTCTGTTCCCCTTCTTCTCCTGAATAACTCGTAATAATAGATTACTGTTCTTTGAAAGTTAAATGATTAAGAATACACATTAGGTTGAATTGTATTCCTTTCTACCAGACATAGCTTAAGAAAATGTATCTGAATATGTTAACTCAGTTCCTGATTGAACTAATGAAAACCTATCACAGTTGCTCACTCTTCCTCAAATGGCAGGCAGACCATGTGATTTGTTACTTAACCTCCCTTTCTTCCAGTGAGTGTAATTGTAGTGTTCCTCATGCCCTTCTCCATTGAAAAAATAACCTTATGCTGAAAGATGGGTACTAACCCAAAGTTACCCAATACGCTTAATGGCTTAAATGGCAGCTTACACTTGGCTGTCCAGAAAATGTCACCCTGGTTCACTTCTCTCCTGCTACCAACCTCATTGACTCATTGCATAAGTTGAAATGTGACAATCTTGGGGAATGGTGTGTTTGTTCTGGTACTCTCTCTCTCTCTCTCTTTAATGCCCTTCTCCTTCTCCAGCATTAATCTCAATATTTTGCCTCCTGACCTTACATTTCATGTTCTGGATTGAAGTTCTTCTTCCTAGCCTCTGCATTCCCCCACAATGAGAAGAGTCCATATTATATGTGGAAAGTTACTGGAGATGTATTGAAGACCAAATTACGTTCTAGAAAAATAATGATGTACCTGGATTATTAATCAGAACATGACTGTTGAAATATGTGGAATCCATTTTGAATGTTGAAAGCTTTAATCTTTCAAACCTGTTAAAATCCAAGGATTGGTTGTTGGGAGTGCTAGTTCTGGAAGCTGCTCATTAGAGCCTCTTTGGAACAATCCCCTTGTGCTTCAGAAGCATCTGGAGCAGAGCTTGGAGCAGTTCATTTTTTAGATGGTGAGAGCTATGGTCCAAAAAGAGTAACTTTCCCAGGTTTTGCTTTGGAACTGTGCTAAAGTCTGTCAAGCTGCCAGTACAGGACCATCTCTACAAATTCCAGGTCTTCTTTATATAGGATGAGTTTCTTTCTTGCTGTTTTTTAAAATTTCTAGCCATCCATTTCCTTTGGGCAGTTGTTGTGAGGTTAGCCAGTTAAATGGACTGAAACGTCCTTATTCCGTAGGGAGAAAAACAACAACCCTGTCTTTGAACCCCAGTGGCAATTCTATAAAACACAGTGTTGTGTTTCTTCTCCCAGATAGCTTTGAAATTTTTGAAAGCTAGGTCAGTTTCATGACGTGAACTAAACCACTTAAAGTCAACTCCTTCACATTCTTGGTATGAACCGTGAAGATTCCCTTTGGATCTGATAGCCTGTCTTTGCCTCTCTGTTTGTTTTCAGTACCAGCAGAGACGTCAGCAAGAAAACATGCAGCGTCAAAGTCGAGGAGAAGCACCCCTTCCTGAAGAGGACTTGAACAAATTGTTCAAGCCACCACAGCCTCCTCCCAGGATGGAATCACTGTTGATTGCAGGTAATGGTCCAGAGGGAGGTTAGGAACCTTTCCCTTTCTGTGGCTCTGGAGGTCTATTGTACATCATCTCTAAACACGAGATGGATAGGTGGTGTCTTCTGTGCTATGCAACAGGCTGCGTCTGAGGCTTTTTTGTTTTGCTTTGTTTCTTCAGACATCCATGGTCAGCAATTCCTGCTTTTTAAGGTCAGCTTAAAAAGCAAGATCTGTGTTACATCCAAATAGGAATGGTAAAAGCCAGTGTGTGGTGTGTCTCTGCCTTACTTCATTTCATATTCCATCTCAAGGCAACATGTGAAGGCTGCTTAGGAAGTCTTCCATCTAGTCACTGAGTGGGTCCAGACTTGCTGAGCTTCACTGGCCAGGTTGCATCACATACCTTCAGACCGTGCCCTGGAAATACATATTTGAGTTTCAGTCCCAAATTAGGTATGGCAGGTCATTGAAACGTTTTCAGATCTAGTTGTCCTCATGCCAGATTTGTTTCCAGAAGGCATTGTGTATCAATATCAATGCCTTGGGTCACTCTCACTTATGCGGCTATTTGGCTGAACCTGTTAGATTTCAGATGAAACACAGAGCTCTTCATTATATGCCAAAGTTAATTGGCTTGAAAAATGAGAGTGATAAATGTGGTGAATGTTGTCCTTTTGAAAAGAAATACTTTGCCCTTTTAAAGAACCCCAGAAACCGAGGACAAGGTAGAGAGACTAAAGATGTGCTATGAAATGGAAGTACAATGGACAGATGAGTCCTGAAGCATTTTCATGCCTCAGATAACACTTCTTGCCGTCAGTTGCATCCACAGCTTGAGATTTACTTATACAAGGTCCTTCTGTTTAAGGGCCTTTTGCCCTTCTCCCAAGATGGTTAATAAGCATAAGGTAAAGGTAAAGGTTCCCCTTGACAATTTTTGTCCAGTCGTGTTCGACTCTAGGGGGCGGTGCTCATCCCCATTTCCAAGCCATGGAGCCAGCGTTTTGTCCAAAGACAATCTTCCGTGGTCACATGGCCAGTGCAACTTAGACACGGAACACTGCTACCTTCCCACCGAGGTGGTCCCTATTGATCTACTTGCATTTGCATGCTTTCGAACCGCTAGGTTGGCGGGACCTGGGACAAAGCGACAGGAGCTCACTCCGTCGCGTGGATTCGATCTTACGACTGCTGGTCTTCTGACCCTGCAGCACAGGCTTCTGCGGTTTATCCCACAGTGCCACAGTTAATAGTAATACATCAATGGCAGAATTTGCAACATAATTTCATGTGCACAAAAACTGCAGCTACTCAAATGATACAAGCAGGAGGCACTGCCACTGGAAGAAATCATATGGTTCCTATACTTTTCGGCAGTTTGTGAATTGGTATGGTTTGAGTTCTGGCAATGAATCATCCCAGCAATTCAGTACATGTTAAAGGGAGAACAAGAAAAGCACCCTAGTGACGTGTTCCCACTTTTTCAATTATGTTGCAGTTTCATAGCTGTGTTCTTACGGGTCACAGTTCGACTGTCTTTCCAGAGTTAGGGAAAGGAACAGTCAGTTTAAGCTCCAGCAGCCTTCAGCCAAAATGTTTTTTTCCTTTTCAGCAGAGTCAGGAAAAAACCTGAAAGCATTCACTGTTTTAATTCACACAGAATTAAGTTGAGGATCAAAGCTGAAACTTGGCTGGTTTTGCCTCTGAGGCATTTAAAAACCTTTCTTTCTTGTGTGTGTGTTTTTTTAAGTAGAGCATTAAATTGAAAGTATACTGGTCTGCTAAGCAGTTTTAACTTTGATAATCTGGACATCTCTTTGCTGCTCCTGACCAACAAAGCAAACGAATTATAGTGGCAGAATGTGTATAAAAATGGGGTGACTACAGGTTTTTGATTTTTATAGCACTGTGGACACCATTCTTACAACCTGCTGAGGTGAAACCTTGACCCACAAATCTGGACAAGGCTGTCAGTGTTGTAAATCCCACAACAGAAACCAATGGGATGTGAATATTTCTTGTCACACCTTACCAGAAAATTCCTGTAACATATTATACAGTTTAGTGTCCCCCAAACCAAGCAGCCTTCATGCCCTGAAGACCTAGAAGTGGACAGAGGGAAAAGCAAAACAAGCCACCTGTTTATCCCAGTGTCCCATGTGCAAGCAGAGTTTGCCCTCAGCCCAGCTTTCATCCTGCTTACTTTACCTCATGAAAATCAATATGCTGTTTTAGGTTCCATCTCATGCTTATGCAAAATTGTGACAAGGCGTTGAGAGAATGGGGTATGTTAGAAATTAGCTTTTTGTTGGATTGGTAGCTTAAATAGAAACTTTTTTTTCCAGATCAAAGAAGTCAGCTTTTTAATTTTTCTCTGCTTTCACCCTGCTCCTTCCTTTTGTTTGTTCTTCTGCAGGTCAAATTAACACTTACAGCCAGAACGTCAAGGAGTTAACTGCACAGAACCTCGGCAAGCTCTTCATGGCTCAGGCACTTCAACAGCACAACAGCTAGGGAAGATGATGAGGTGCTTCTCATACCCTGCCCAGCAAGGAGATGCTCCAAAATTTAGTTCATTTTTGCATAAGTTGTTTTCCATTGCTCGTTGTAAAATGAACTATGAACTAGATTCTTCTGTGTTTTGAATAGAGTTATCTCTCTTCTAAAAGAAAATAAAGAAGCAACCAATTAAAAGTGTTTAGCGTGTGCTTATTGACTGTTGGACAGCTGTCTGCATATTTCTTATGACTGCAGGCTGTTAACGTGCATGCTAGTGTTTTGTCTACCAGATTGCTTTGTAATAGAGACCTTAAACGTCATTCCAATGGGGGCGGCGGGAAGTCTTTCATGTTATGCAGTGACAAAGGTGGCTTCACAAAAGAAATACCTTCTTTGGAGAATGTTACTCAGCCGAGGCTGCTTCTGAGCTGAATTTCCCATTTTACTGCTAGAAACTGAGGGAGCAGGCACATCTTTTGAGAACCAAGTGTGAGATCTAAATTGGATGCACTCTTGGGAGAGTTGTGAATCAGATTTCCAAATGTGATTGAGGCCTTTATTTGAATCAGAGCCATAGTGCTGGAAAAATAGGGGTGGTGCTAGTTCTGTAAATCATATAAGTTTGTTACCCTCTGAATGCTTCCAACTAGAATTTCTCCACCACTTAACTATTGGCCATGCTGGGTATGACTATGGTGAATTGTAGGCCAAAATATTGGGAGAGTCAAATTCCCTTACATGTTGTAAATCTTCTCCTGTGGACCAAGTAGAAGTTTTGAGAATGAGAGAGAGAGAGAGAGAGAGAGAGAGAGAGAGAGAGAGAGAGAGATGAACAGGATAATGGTTGTGGGCAAAAAGTCACCCACCAAACACCATTGCCCTGTTCAGTCATTGCCAGTTGTTATCAACTGGGGAAGCAGCTAGTCCCTCCCCTCATAACTTTTTCCATGTACAGAATGATGTGTCTGAAAAAAAGAAACTCCTCTGGTTGTTTGTTGAATCTAAATGCAAGCAAGTACCAGATTTTCCAGTGTTAGAGGCTACACATAATCAGAAATTTCACTTGAGTAATGACCAAATAGGGCTCATGACTTGTATCTGAATTCTCTCTCTCTCTCTCTCTCTCACACACACACACACACACACACACAGAGAGAGAGAGAGAGAGAGAGAGAGGCATTTAACAGTTTTAATAAAGAAGCCATCCTCATTTCATGTCATTTTGTTCTTAAGATAAGACTACACTTATCAGTGATCACATGCTATTTTCTTAGGGTTTTAGACTGTTGCCATGGTTGTTTAACAGAAGTGAATAGTAAAATGTCACAAGTGGTTTTAACGTTTGAAATTCTCTGTCCATTCAGACACCTTTCCTCTGATTTAGTGACACATGAACAAAACTGGATTGGTAGTTAGTCATAGACTTTTCTCTGGAAATACATATATTGAGGGAAAACTAGTAATCAGTGAAGGGAAAGAATTGTTCAGTGTACATTTATTATCCGGTTGTTTTTGAAGGGGGGACAGATATTTTACACTGGGGAAAATCACATTATCTATTTTCAGCTGAAAATGTTAAAGGGGGATTAATTCAAATTCTGAACACGACAACTGTACAGATTGAGGAGAGGTAGGGAGTGGTTTTAGACAGAGAAACTTAGGAGATTCTAAAATCCAGTTGCTAGAACCACATCCTGGCTCTTTCTCTTCCCCACTTCTCCCTGCCTTTCCTTTAGAGATTGTTCACGTTATGTAAATAGATATGTAAATTGTTTGCAAACCTCGGAATTTGGCAAAATGTCAACGCAGACCATAGAATTTCAAAATTAAGAATAGTCGTGGGACTTGTTTCTGAATCTTGCTTATCCGAACTCTTGAATCTAATGAAGCATCTTGTTACACCACACAATAAGTGAGTGCAGTGAATGCCACATTCTACGTAAATTACGTTCAGGAGCCTTGATCTAAATTCTTACACATTTGGCAAGCAGTTCATGCATGTATTCTAGAAAACCAAAGATCCAGTAGTCTATAAAGAACTGGAAGAAATCTTATCAATACATAGGCAGAAACATCATCTTCTGATACCTGTGTGGAAGACGACCATACTTGTATAACAGCCATCTTTAACCTAGTAGTCCAACACATACCAATGTGCTGGGCTACAGTTTCCATGATCTCCAGTTATTAACACCCATGTGGTTGGGGATGATCGCTGCAAAGGTATAATTTGTACGTAGTGTATTAACAAACTGTATCTTAAGGTTAATCGGCACAAGAGACAATAAAATGTGGATGCTGTTGATTAATGACCATACAAGATTGTTGGACAGTTTCATTGAAGTGACCAACATGAATCTGACTCAACTCCGGGAGGCAGTGGAAAACAGGAGGGCCTGGCGTGCTCTGGTCCATGGGATCACGAAGAGTCGGACACGACTAAATGACTAAACAACAACAACAAGATGTTCAAAGAAGTGGGATCTGTACAGAGAGAATTTTGTAGGCAGATGCTGGGCTAGTGATTTCTGCAGCCGCATATCAGCAATATAGATAAAATGCAGGCAACACATACGCAGATGCATATAGACACACTCTATCTTGAAAGAGAGCTACCAAGGGTTTCAGTAAAACAGGAAAAATTCTTAACAGCAAGAACTTTTCAACCATGGAATAGACTTGTCTCAGAGGATGGTGGTCTCTCCTTTGGACGTTTCTAATTAGAGACTGGCGAACCATCTGCCTTTAACCTCAGATTTCCTGCATCGCCAGGAGGCTGGACTATATGGCCCATAGTATGCTCCCAACTCTACAGTTCTGTGATTCTATTTTATTTTGTTTTAGTTGTGATTCTATATTATTTTTTGTTAAAAGCAGTGTTTGTTTGACAACTTTGCATTGCAGCCAGCATACATGATGCCAGTAATAATAATACCCATCGTAGCAGGACTCACTGGGTTGTCCAGACTCCGGACTATGCATCTGTAGCCATCTAAGCGTGGAAGGCCAAACATGCCACCAACCTAGAGTTTTCCAAAGGACCAAAGTATTAGCTCAGTTTTCAACCTATGGGAAGGTTTTCATGCTTGTCAGTTTTATTGATGCACTCAAGATGGAATCCCATCCATCGAATGCAGGATATACTGGGTGCTGGAGTATAACGTTCCACAAAATGTTACTTATATTAATGGGAGAAACAGTCATTTGAAGGGCTAATGCATCATATCAATGTGGAGAGTTTTTCAAGTTCAGCAACTTAGGGGTGGGGCTGTGCGTCGAAAAGGAAAGAAAACCTAAATTCTTTTTGCAGGCTTTTTTATTTTATGAATTAAAAGCTGCCGGTCTTTCACTTTGCATTTAAGTGGACAAGTGTCTTGTTTAGCTCTTGTTTATTTTGCCTGACACAATGATAGGTCTTTAATACCATCATAAAAAAGCCATTTGATCATTTTTTCCACATTTAAACCCGTTCTGTGACTGCTTTGGCCACTGCCTGGAAAAAAAAATCATATTACCTAGGATATTTTACCAAAATCATTCATATACAGCTCTTCCCCACCTTAAGTGCTAATAATGCAGGCACCAAGCAAAAATAATCCCATCTTTTCGTAAAAGCCATTAAAGCCTAATGGAAAAAAGATATACAAGAACAATGTAAAAGTCTATCTTATTATTCTGGTTGTATTCTGCCACTTTATATCCATGTCTTGATCCTGCAGCAGCTATTTTGAATGGCTGGACATCAGGCCTGAATTCCATGGCCATGCTGGCTGGTAAAATCTGGGAATTATAACCATAGTTCAAAAAAGTAACTTTCCAAAGTTCTAAAGGTGTCTTCTGCACACTTATTGTATGAAACCCTGTGAATAAACCAAGTTAGTAAAACTTGTGTGGAGCCTGAATTGGTAACCGGTATTCCACAGACAAAATAATATGGCTGCAATCCTTTACGTCGTAACCGGAGGGTAAGGCTCCTTGCAGAGGGTTGTACTGTGGATTGTTGAACAGCAGGACCATTATTTTGAGACAGCTAACTTGCAATAGCTGCTTACAGAGATGTCGATGTGTACACACTCTTGTGTGTCTGTACATGGATGCATGCATACATGCTAGGCATGCATACATGCTAGAAAGATATATTTATGTATTCGATTAACTGATGCCCAGTTGTGTAGTTGCAAATTCACAAATACAGGGTTCTTCTATGAGACTTATGAATCTATGAGACACAGTTCCCATGTGTGTGCCCCTTCATTCCTGAGTGCACATGCAAACACATCCACACACTCCAAATTATGAGTTATCTGTAACTACCTGGAGGCAAGGAAAGCAGGAATCCATTGGGACGAAGTGGAGAAACTGCCATCAACAGCCAGTCCTCTACTACTCCTTACAAATCTTATAAAATGCACGGGCAGAGTGGGAGCGGTGATATCTGCCAGGGGAGAAGGAGAGGAGCAAAGTTTTCCAAGTCATAGTGCTCTAACAGTTAAGACGTTTTTCCTGATATTCACCCTAAATCTGGTTTGCTGTAGCTTGAGCCCATTATTACGTGTCCTGCACTTGGGTTTAACAAGAACAGATCCTGCCCCTCCTCTGCCTTTCAAGTATTTGAAAAGTGTGATCATATCTCCTCTTAGTCACCTTTCCCAACGCTAAACATGCCCAGTTCATTTTACCACCCTTGGGTCCCCAGATGTTCTTGGATAACTGAGAAATCCTGGCCAGCGCAGCTTGTGGTGAAGGCTTCTGGGAGTTTAAGTCCAAGAACATCTGGGCACCTAAGGTTGGAAACCATTGTCCCAGACCAGTGCTTCCCAACCTTGGGCAACCCAGGTGTTCTTGGACTGCAGTTCCCAGAAGCCTTCACCACTAGCTGTGCTGCCCAGGGTTTCTGAGAACAGCAGTCCAGGAAGACCTGGTTTACCCAAGCTTGGGAACCACTGTCCGAAGACTCTTGCCTCTGCTAGCTAGAGCTGATGGGCATTGACATCTGGCAACACTTGGAAGTTCTTTAGGCTTACCATACAGGTAATGTGTCTCACAAGAAAGCTGCTCCTATATGAAAACGGGAGAGACACAGCTAGGGGAAAAAATATCAGTCTCTGTACCTCAGAGTTTCTCCGAAGGATAATGAGGAAAGGCGTCTTTTGTTTGTACCTTTTAACTCGTGTCTTTTAAAAACCCATTTTGCAGGTTACAATTACTTTCCATTGCTGTAAAGACATCCCTCTATCTTCTTAGAGTTGTTGTTGTTTAGTCGTTTAGTCGTGTCCGACTCTTCGTGACCCCCATGGACCAGAGCGCGCCAGGCCCTCCTGTCTTCCACTGCCTCCCGAAGTTGGGTTAAATTCATGTTGGTTCTTCTTAGAGTACTGAACTCATTTCCTCTGTTGAGGAAAGGAAATGTTTATCTCAGGGCATCTGCAACGGGCACCAAATTGCTGAATACAGCTGGATTTTTCCACTGTGATAGCTGAGAACGCCACAGGAAGAAACAGGGTGACTTCCCAGCCATTTCAAATGGGAAATTAGAAGCCCGTGATGCTCAGCCATTTCTCAGGAATGGCCTTGGACATTTCTGGCTGACCTGATGGACACTATATTCATTTGCTAGTATGGGCATCATGAAGCCAGAACACAAGACTCCCAAGGGATTTTTGGTCACCTTAGGACGAATTGCGAAAAATATTTATTAGTCAGGAAGGGTTCTGAATCCTCTCTCGGAAGGACAAATAAAGACACGCATTACCAGATCACAGAGGCTAAAGGCCCATTACACTTGAAATAAGCAACTCTTCCTTTAATGAGGTTGTAACCCTGGATTTATTAGATTCATTTCACACAGAGGACTTTAGGTGCTTAAGTCCCATTAGCACTAATAGGACGTGCACAATTAAAGCCTCACATGCAGTGTTAGAGATGAGAATTTATTCCCGAGGGACTGGAAGGAACTGAACCTCAAAAAGGCTGAAATGTCCAGCTCATCTGAATTATCCTCATACAAAATAATGTGAATTTTGGGGGGAATCCCTCTGCTCTTCTCCATGCTATATTAGCACATATGGTGCAGATCACCATATTGTTATTGTGCACAAGTGGCACCATTAATCCTACAAAAGAATGCAGAGCCAACCTTCCATTAGGTAGAGTCAGACAGCTGCTTCACATGTTAGAAGCAATGGCAACAAGGACTGCTGCAGTTCTGAGTTTTTTGTTAAATCCTTCTAGCTGTGCAACGGAAGTGCAGGGATTCAAAGAGCAGAATAGTTTCAAGTTCCCCAGAGTAGTCCACCCCTTTTCTTATTAAGTGGCACTTATGTCACAATAGCTCACTCTGAGACATAAGTAGCAGGAAAAAAAATTAAACCAGTTTCTTTACTTACAGATTAACAGGAAACTGACAAACACAACTGCTTTCAACAAGAGACTTCAAAAGTCAAGTGATGGGGGAAAACACTGAGCAGAGAGGCGGCTCTCTCTTTGAATTCAGAAGGAGGGGCGGAAATAGTTGGCTAGTTCTGGATAGATTGACAGTGACCTAGACCAGAAAGGTCCCTTCCAACCACACTTTCTCCAGGCAGCATGTAAGGTTGTTAATGCTCCAACAAGGACTGGTGCTGTGATGCTGGAGGGCAGAGATGTATGTACAATATTTCCCACCCTTTATCTGTGTCAAGTAGATTTCACTCGCAAATATCTTGGGTCAACGCATCAAGAAAGGGCTACATCCTGATTCTGCATCCTTCCATTGTTTACTTTGGTTGTGGGCATGTGTAGCCTTCCAGATATTGCTGGACTCCACAAGCATTGAGGAAAGAGAGAAGTTGCAGCTGAAGAATATCTGGCAGGGGGCATGGTTCCCTTGCCCCACCTGATACTTTATTGAAGATCAATGTTAGCTTCTACAGTACCACAGAAAACTTTTTCATTATGAGTATAAATTTAATGACTGAAAGAATTTTAAAGATTAGTACTTTCCAGAATTCTTGCTATCGTCTTAACTGATTGGCTGATTTTTTAATTTTTCATGCTTGACCATGTACTAAAGTGTAAGTCCCAACATGTTTGTGAGTAAGTAACAGATTTTTTCCTTGAAGACAAGAAGAGGAAAAAGACAGTAAAGAAACCATAAAAAAAGAATGGTTTCCAATGGGAAATGGGAAAGGATGGAAATGGGAAAGGAAAATATGACACATTGCCACTAAATGGGAAAGGAAAATATGAGACATTGCCACTAAAGCAGAGTGGAGAGGCTATAGTGTATAAAAAGAAAAAACTGATTAGAAAAATCCGATTATAATGCATAACAGAAATCATAAGGCCATGAATTTTTGAGAAAAGTCTGGTGTTGCAAAGGAAAAAAGAGCAAATTTCACACATTAACTGACAGAGAACAAGTCTTACCAAGACCCCATGCTTGGTTTTAACCCCTGGCCTTTTGAAGATGATTGAGAAAAAGTCATGATATTTGCACAGAGTTCCTGAGCTTAGGAGGAAACGTTTTCCCCTCTTAATGTAAGGCTCCCATTTTCTCCCCACTCCCCCACAGTTCCTGGACCGTTAATGGCTTTGTGCTAGGAAAACATCTGAAACGGAATCTGTAGCATGATCAGCTTTTCTATCATCTCACTTCTGACACCAACAGTTGTAGTGCTGTCAGCTTCTCTGTAGCCCAATGCTGATAACTACCCTCTAAGTTCTCCTGTCCCAGCTGAAGGCAAACCAACACCCCCTTCCCACCTGGCCAGGAACAATGGGCTTCAGCTCCCACTATTGTATGTATATAAGGTTACTACTGCAGCCCTTAGACTTTACTATACTCTTATATGTAGTATTAGTGAGTACAGTATCAAGTATGTAATATTACAGGTTGTTCTCCTGATATTAAGATTCAGAGTGCAGAAGTCAATGGAATTGTTCATTCATTGCCGAATTTCTCTCTGAAATTCCAGGACATCTGCTAAGAGAACACATATTATTCTGAACTTAGTCTCTCTAACACTAAAATGCACTAACAGCGGTGTGGAAATTTTAATGCAGAACAAAGTGATCTCTGCACCTCAGATTAATACTAAACTTAATGTTTTTTTATTGGAATCTGCACTTTCTCCGAATGTGGTAATGTGGCTCTTAGCAGCTTAAAGAGGTTAAAATATGCCCCGGCCTATTTTGAGAGAAAATGAAAACCCTTAAAAATGCATTAAAACACATAAGTAAATATTCCAAAATCCATATTAGGCCATCTCAAGGTTCCAGAACAGTGTGAAAGCTTTTGCATTCTCCAGAAGTCTTCAAGTCTTTATCCAGACTCAGCAGGCGATATGGCGAAGAAAGAAAAAAATAGTGGAAGGAGGGGGAAATGGTTGATGCTCACACCACAGAGTCTCTGTCTGCACCAGGTACAGCCTTAAGAGAGCTTCAGAGAGAAAATAGCAGAGATTCGAATTAGACTCTGTGAGGTGCTCTGTTGGCTTCAGATTGCATGTAGGACCTTCCCAAATATTTTGAAGTACAAAAAAAGGAAATGCTTTCATGCCCCTGTTTGAAGGAAACAAGGACAGCCATCCTGGATCAGGGCTTTGTCGTACAAATATGGGAACCTTGCAATCTGAACATGAAAACAGCAGCATTTCATCCCCTCTCTGTGCTCCTCAGCAAATGATATATAAACAGATAAATACTGCTGTTGGTACCATAGGGAACATATCTCCATGGCCATTGTTGTTGTTAAATGCCATCAAGTCACCTCTGACTTATGGAGACCCTGTAAGTGAGTTACCTCCAAATTGATATGTCCTCAGTAGTTCTACTCAGCTCTTGTAAACCCAAGGCTGTGGCTTCCTTTATGGAGTCAAACCATTGCATATTTGGTCTTCCTCATTTCCTGTTGACTTCAATGTTTTCTAGCATTATTTCTTTTTCAGCAACAATAGCTTTATCTCCCACACATTTTTCCTTCCTTCTTTTAGAGCCTTCCATGTTGGTGATCACCTCCAAAACGGAGCAAATTCCATAGTTAATCTATGCACTGAATGGCGTGCTGCTTTTTATCTCCTTTCAACCCACCATTCAGCTTTAGTACATGACCCCGAGCCCTTGCATAATAACTTTATATAAGTCTATCATGATTTTATATAATTTTATATAAGTCTATCATGTCTGTTTACAATTTTGAAAATAAAAAAAATGAAACTGTTAACTAGCAGTTAAGCCTTACACAGAACACAGAGACATACATGCACATACAAATACATGCTTATGTATCATTAGCCAGAATTGTACTGAAGTTGTTAGTGTAACGTTTGCAAAACATGTTGCAGCTAATTATGGCTATTCATGAAACACCAGGTGCATTTTAGTCAAATATCTAGTCAGATATCAAGGCACCACCAAAATGTGCCTTGACACCTTGGTAATTAGCTGTAATTAGCTGTGACATGTTACACAAATGTATATGAACATCAACAGTTTCCGGCCTGTGTGTATAATTTAGGTTCGACTTGCAGCCAGAGAATCAACCTACAGACCAGAAAAAAACCAAAACGGAACAAAAATGGCTGGTTACACATTAATCGGTTTTCAATGCATTGTAGGTCAATGGAGACTCGACCTACAGACTTTCGACCTGCAGCCACCGTTCCAACACGGATTAATTCCGTAAGTAGAGGGTCCACTGTACTGGCAGATCAGTGTGGAATACAAACAAAGCAGGAACTATGACTAAAACAGTGGAGGTGGCACAAACAAAACATAACAATGTATTAGTTAGGTCTCTGTCTAAGAAGCCAGAGGTTGGGGGGTTCGATTCCCTACTGTGTCTCCTGGGAGTACAGTCAGCCTGTGTGTCCTTGGGCAAGCTGCATAGTCTCAAAATACCCCCCAGAAGAAGGATATGGTAAACCACCTCTGAGTATATTTATCTGGAAAACCCTGAAAAGGGTCATTATGTGTCAGAATTGACTTGATGGCACATTATTATTATTATTATTCAAAAACACCAGGCACAGTCAAAATTATAAAAACATTGACTGGTGTTATAGAACAGATAAAAGTCTTAACCAAAAACCTAAGTATCTGTTAAATATCAGTACAGTACATATGCTGTCCCTAATATTGCTGGGTTCTTTTTTTGAGCTCTGATGGTGTGATTTTTGAGATCTGCAACTGCTTATAGTACTGGGTGAAATTTCTTGATATTGTTCCCAAAGCCCCAATGACTAAGGGGATGACCGAAGTGTGTTTCTTACAGAGGTGAGATGTTTTGGTTATGATTATTATTATGATGATGATTAAAAGAGCTTAAACTAAGTAGTGTTAAACTAATTTAACAGTAATACATTAACTTAACACGTTGTTTCAAAGCCCTGAAAAAGCAGGGCTTTGAAATAACATGTTGATTTTAATGTATTAGTGTTAAAATAATTTCCTTTATGGTAAAGAGCAGGACAAGCCAACCGATGCATATTTCAACAGTAATTTCAAACTTTTTTTTTTTTTTTTGGTTTAATACAAAAGTCATGATTTCAATATTAACACAGTAACTCTTAAATATGTTGTTTCTAACTCCTGCAAAACATAACGAAACTTGCTTTCTCTCTATCAAAAATATACACAGAGAATGAAAGTCTTTAGTTACTATATACAAATGTACTTCCCACATCGAAGATTAAGCTTTTGTATTAGCACTTATATTTCACCCAACTGCAGAAACTGTCCAAATGGAATATATCACAGAGTTATAAAAAAGAAATACAATGATAAAAAATTAAAGGCTAAATTCTGGTTAGATATTACTTTATGATCTCTGAAGAATAGTAATTCTTCAGATATATGCATGAGTCAGGAAGAACAAGGTCCTCCTGTGCCCAAAATGTATTCTTTTCAGCAATATTAGAAATATCATTCTTATGGAATAGGAAGCTACAGGGACGTACAAATTCTTAAATATATGTTTCATGAGTTTTCAAAAATTATATTAAAATATTATATTATATTTTACGTTAACAAGCACTTTGAATTTCAACATGGGGGGAAAATAAATTTCAAACTGCATGAGAGTAGCACATAGTTTTACATTTGTTTGACAAGACAACTTTTGCATGCCAGATCTTGCCAAACGATGTGCGAGTGCTGATATTTTACCCATCCTTGATAAAAAAAAAACACACGATAGGAACAGTGAAGTTAAGTGAAACCTAGTACTGTGAAATTTTGTCTGAAGTGCTGAATCTGTGGTGCCATAATAAGAAGGGAGAGTCATACTTTAAGCTGTTGCAGGTAAACTATGAGAGGGAAATATGTTACAGGAATATTGTGCTGCTCTTTTAAAGGTTAACAGGCAAATGGTCACTTAACAAAATGGAAATGTGCCGCAGCAAGCCTTTGACTCATTTGCTCCATCCTCTCCTTCAGCATGGTCAGGTGTGGGTGACTTAGAAACCTTTGCTTTCAGTTTGAGTTACTCACTGTATAGTGTTTAACACAGTTTACCATATCATCTGATCTAGAGCTGTGTGCAAATCAGTTTTCAAAGTGTCCCTTCCTGTTTATGGCAAAGGAATCGAAGGGACCAATGCACTGAATTTCTCTAAGGGAAAAAAAAACCTCTAACAGTTTCTTGGGGCAGAAACAAAAGAGATGCTAGTTTCGCAATTAGAAAGTTGCTGTTGTTGTTGTTTAGTTGTTAAGTTGTGTCTGACTCTTCGTGACCCCATGGACCAGAGCACGCCAGGCCCTCCTGTTTTCTACTGCCTCCCGGAGTTTGGTCAAGTTCATGTTGGTAGCTTCGATGACACTGTCCAACCATCTTGTCCTCTGTCGTCCCTCTTGCCTTCACTCTTTCCCAACATCAGGGTCTTTTCAGGAAGTTTTCTCTTCTCATGAGATGGCCGAAGTATTGGAGGATCCGTCCTTCCAGGGAGCACTCAGGGTTGATTTCCTTCAAAATGGATATGTTTGTTCTCTTTGCAGTCCAGGGGACTCTCAAGAGTTAATTAGAAAGTAGTGACAGCTCACAACATGAGGAAGAATAAAAGTTAAAATAATAAAAGTTACAATGTTAAAATACATTTTTAAAAAAATAATATTAAAATTCCATTGAATCAAAAAGCAATTGAAAGGGATATTAGGAAAAAGAATAGTATTACTTCCTAGTTCAAAGTCATTTTCTCAGCAGCCAGTCAACTCCTGGAAGCCTATCTGAATCGGAAGGTCTTTGCTGGCTCATGGATGGACAATAGGGTTGGGGAGCAACCTAGCTCTCCTTGGAAGGAACTCCTAGGACAGGGAGCAGCCACTGAGAAGGCCCTGACAAGTATATCGGTAAAAGAAACATCCAAAAGGAACCCACATACAAAAAAGACATGTCTCCAAATACTAAGAAATAATGTTCATTGCCCTTAAGTATGTGTATTGCCTTTGAAAAGTAACTATCTGTTTTTGGCATAATAACAGCTGCGGATGAGAGCCCTCTTTTCCCGTTTCTGAAACATCTGGTACACTACAGTCAGAGGCAGTACTATGGAACTGATAGTGCTTTGGTCTGAGCGAGCAAGTCTCTTAGAAACACAGAAAGCTGCCATATCCAGAGAAGCCACCTGTCTATTGACGCTAACTGGCAATGGCTCTCCATGGCAAGATTCTTTCCTAGCCCTACTTAGCTTCCAAAATCTGCCACAATGAGGTATCTTCAGGATGGAATGGTGATAGGTCTGTCTTACATTCTTATACGCTAGCGCTGCATGGAATATGTGGCCAGTCCTTAGACTGGGGCAAATTGATTCCTCTCCAGCCACCCTAACTGTGCTATAACCCAGAAGTTACGTAAGGACCCATTTCAATTCTGCCAGCGTGTTTGATAGGATAGGCTAAAAGGCCTATTTTCATGGCAAAACAAACACAGGCTCATTTTTTTTAAAAAAAAACCCTCCTTCTGCTTTACGAGCAGGACTGGTGTATGTAAGCCATCAAGAGCCGCATATGGCTTATTATGACATTTAGCTGATTAAAATAGTCTAGACATAAACTGGAGATTTCAGAAATGTTTAAGCGTAGTTAGAAATGTATTTTTAAAAAATGTACAGTAGACAGAGAGGGTGAACAGGGACCACCTGTATTCCTGCAGGAATTCTAGAACAGGAAGTACTCTTGACTCAAGAAGTGTGTCTGAAAATTAAGGCTTAAATTAACAACAGCTTGTCTATTTGATTATTTTCCCACCCGTAAAGGATTCCGTATGTCTTGTGATTTTATTTTAGTTTTGGTTTTGTTCAATACCTGTGAGTTGTTACTTTTAATAATTTTTTTTTAAAAAAGTACCCTGGCAGTGGTTTTGGCTTCCAGCCCTGAAGGCACAATTTTAGAACAGCTCGAAATAAATAGCAACCGTTGGCCAGACGGTGGTGAAACATACCTGTGGCTGGGGAAGACGGGAAGCCTGTGTTTGCCTTAACTGTGGGCATCGTGGTGTTGATGGGCAACTGGGAGGAAAATCATCCAACATAAGGAGGATGCTTCCTGGCTTGTCAATTTGAAGCAAAAGTGACAGCTCTTATGGAAAGTGATGGGGCAAGACTGTATGAAAAAATAAGCAAGCAACAGGGATATTGCCTGAAGCCAGAACTCAAACAAAGGGATATTCAAAAGTCTCTGCCCTATTTGTAGGCAGTTCACCAAATTTCTTCAGGAGGAGAAGAAATTCTCTAGCAGTTTGTTGAAAAGCTTGGAAAAGCTGGTCTGGAGATTTAAAAACTCCAAATATCCCAGTAACAGAATGGCTGGGGATTCTGGTAGCCCAAAAACAAACTTTTTGAATGCTTGGTTTGTTGATGCTGAGGCTCACCATTGACACTGAGCTTCCCCCTAAAAGAGGAATGCCTCGCTGGAAGAATGGTCAGAAGGAGTTAAAGATTTGCAACAAAGGGAACATGGTATACAGCCACTTCATATGTTACTAAGTCAGAACTCTAATTTGTTCACTCCACTATTCTCAATGCTGACTGTCAGCAACTTCCCAAGGTTAATGCAACCTTCTTTCTTTGACCTACCTGGTGATCCTTATATTCCTTAATGGTTTCTCATGGCAGTACTAACCAGAGTCAACCTTGTTTAGCTTCCAGAATGAGACACCATTGGGCATGGTCAATATGCAAAGGTAGAGTCATGACGCCTAGGAGCACAGATGCAAATGTACACAACTTTACTCTGATTCAGCCAGAAATCTGATACATCTCACCTGAGTGGGGAAGGTTCTAACCAGGTGACTAGTGCACCTACTCAATCTGCTGTCTTTATGGGAAATTGCTGCCCAGCCTTGCAAGGCTTTATGTTTAACAATGAAACAGAAGCTGCCTTCAAATGGAGTACCTCCTCTACGACAGAGGGGTCTGTTCCTTCAGATGTCATTGTTAGCATCTGGACAGTAGATTGAGTAGGTGAAATCTTTCCATCAGCTCTTACAACTGCAGTCCATGGTTACGGATACAGGAGTTGCAGATCAGTGATGGCTGAAGTCCATACATTCCTAACTGTTGCTCTATGAAGGAAAATCCATTTCATCCTATCCCTATTTTAAAGGTTGGAATTAAAATAAAGTGAGTGGCCATTTTGGTGGCTATTGTCCCGGGATAAATTCTCAGCAAATTCTTCTCTGAAAAATGTTGGCTCATTTAGTAGTGAATAAAGTGACATTGTTTGTTCATGCCCATAGAGGAAGATAAGAAGACTAAGAAGCAAAGCTCATTCCTTCTTTCAACAGTGGTAAAGGATTATGGGGATTGTGATCTCACAACATCTATAGAACTAGATATTGCTCTTTCCTGCTCAGTAAGGTAGGATACGTATCATAGAACAACACACTCTCCAACTTCGGTTCAGATATTTACTTACTCCTAGACAAATACGTTGAGTTTCTGAGATCCTTCTCTTGTTCCCAATACTTTCATGGACATTGGCTGAAATCCTATTGCACTGTTACACAAAAGGCAGATACTGTATATACCATCTAGTGTGGTCCTCAAAGGTTTACTGTATTTGGAAGACCTTCTTTATGTCTTCTGGAACCTCAGTTCCAAGAAAACCTAGGCTAGGCTGTCCTCCCACTAGGTGGCACAGTTAGTTAGTTAGGCATCCTTCAGTCTCGAAAGACTATGGTAGTGTGCTCTGTATGGAGGGCTTGGAACAGTGTGGCTGAGAAGGCCAATTCGAGAGTGACAGTCCCTTCCACACTGAAGACAAATCCAGTCTGTCCCCTGTCCGGCTCCCTGGTTTTGCTGCTTTTGTGACTTCCTCTTTGCCTCGGCCTGCTGGACAAGGGTCTCTTCAAATTGGGAGAGGCCGTGATGCACCGCCTGCCTCCAGGCTGAACGCTCAGATGTCAGGGTTTCCCATCTGTTGAGGTCTATTCCTAAGGCCTTCAGATCTCGCTTGCAGATGTCCTTGTATCGCAGTTGTGGTCTCCCTCTGGGGCGCTTTCCCTGCACTAATTCTCCATACAGGAGATCCTTTGGAATCCGACCATCAGCCATTCTCACGACGTGCCCGAGCCAACGTAGACGTCGCTGTTTCAGTAATGTATTCATGCTGAAAATTCCAGCTCGTTCTAGGACTGCTCTGTTTGGAACTTTGTCCTGCCAGGTGATGCCAAAAATCCGTCGGAGGCAACGCATATGGAAGGTGTTCAGCTTCCTTTCCTGCACAAACATTTTGATTTCAATGGGTTTCAACAATTTATTAACTCATGGGAAAGATGCTTTGAATTGGATTGCTTTGTAACTTTTCTGTGCCTTTCAACTGTTTGTGCAGAAGGGGTTAACTGATGGGGAAAGGAGACCGCTTCTGGGATTTTTCTCTGAGTGGTGTCACTTTGCGAATGTTACTGAGCAGAAGAGGGCATCC
The DNA here is from genome assembly GCF_051106095.1 of Pogona vitticeps. Classification (NCBI taxonomy): domain Eukaryota; kingdom Metazoa; phylum Chordata; class Lepidosauria; order Squamata; family Agamidae; genus Pogona; species Pogona vitticeps. The sequence continues at coordinate 223,284,639 of NC_135786.1, read as the reverse complement.
TGCAGACCATCTTGACTGCTGCCCTTGGTGTTGTCAACATTCAGGCTGCCCTTTACTATGTAAAGCTCGTTATCCTTTTTCTTGCTGGCAACGCAGGCATAATATTGTGCCGCAATATTGAGCCATTTCCTGGCTTTTTGAATCATGGGTACAGAAGCACAATATTCCACATTCATAAACTGTTTTTTTTTAAATAATTGAATATTCTCTAATATTGAAGGGGAAGACTGCAAAAGAAAATTTTCTGGAAACTGACTGGAAAATTTTTGTCTAGAATATTAGGGCTTAACTTTCAACTGCTTGTCTTTGGTCTTTCGCAAGGTAGCAAAAGAACAGGGCTTCTTTCTTCACCAAGATATGATATGATATAAGCACCAGCTGGGACCCTGTGGCAACTGAGAAAAGATGGGGAAATAACTCTTCTTTTGCTATGATTTTTTCCCCTGAACACAGTGTATTAAAACAATTACTAATAACTCAGCTCAAAGTGGCAATCGTGTTGGGCTGTGTGTGAAAAAACCCGTGTAAAACACAGCGTTCCTTGATCAGAGGAGAGAAATAGCCAAGGGTAAATTAAACACAGCTGGAATGAGCATAAGAAATAGATTAATTCCACTAGGATTCCCCCACCCCCACCTTCCGTCTTTACAAATTATAGGAGTTATGAAAAGTAGTACTTCCTAATTCCTCCCAGCAGGTCTCATTTTAATCCTCTTGCTCACTAGCCAATGTGTACTAAGGAAGAACAACTATTTAATCTACAGATCAAGGGCTTTGGAAGTGGCACATGGAGGCTCGCACACATGTTTGCTTTTGGACAAAAGGAATAAGATGTAACAAGTGGAACAATTAAATATCTGTAGTTGAGTTTAACAACAATGCAGCACTGTTTCATAGCTCAGCTTTCGTTCTTTCCTGACCCAGGGCATTGCTCATCCACCCAGGTATTGTTGACGTTGATTGGCAGGGGCCCTCTGGGTACCTAAAGATGCTAGGACTAAACCTGGGATCTTCTGCACATGGCAGATATACAGTACCTCTTTACTGAGGGATGCATAGAGTTCGCTGAACCTGGGGAACATGGGGCTCGTCAGATGGACAAAGGACTGGAGGTGACTGAAAATCCCACTTCTGCAGTCCTTCTCCACAGATAGAGAAGGACTGCAGAAGTGGGATTTTCACTCACCCCCAGTCCTTTGTCCATCGAATGAGCCTATTCAGACCAAGGGGAAGTGAAACCAACGTGGAGTCTCCTACCAACTCTCCTCAGATTGAAGAAGCTCATTCGTTCATTTGTTCGTTTAGTCATTTAGTCGTGTCCGACTCTTCGTGACCCCATGGACCAGAGCACGCCAGGCCCTCCTATCTTCCACTGCCTCCCGGAGTTGGGTCTGATTCATGTTGGTTGCTTCGGTGACACTGTCCAACCATCTCATCCTCTGTCATCCCCTTCTCCTCTTGCCTTCACACTTTCCCAACATCAGGGTCTTTTCCAGGGAGTCTTCTCTTCTCATGAGATGGCCAAAGTATTGGAGCCTCAGCTTCAGGATCTGTCCTTCCAGTGAGCACTCAGGGCTGATTTCCTTCAGAACAGATAGGTTTGTTCTCCTTGCAGTCTAGGGGACTCTCAAGAGCCTCCTCCAGCACCACAATTCAAAGGCATCAATTCTTCGGCGGTCAGCTTTCTTTATGGTCCAGCTCTCACTTCCGTACATCACTACAGGAAAAACCATAGCTTTGACTATGCAGACTTTTGTTGGCAAGGTGATATCTCTGCTTTTTAAGATGCTGTCAAGGTTTGTCATCGCTTTCCTCCCAAGAAGCAGCTGTCTTTTAATTTCGTGGCTGCTGTCTCCATCTGCAGTGATTAGGGAGCCCAAGAAAGTAAAATCTGTCACTGTCTCCATATCTTCCCCTTCTATTTGCCAGGACGTGATGGGGTGTAAAAGTTTCAACCTAATAAGAAAGTTTCAACCTAATGCAAAAAGTTTCAGCCTAATAAGAAAGAAGTCCAGTTGCCATGGCTCGGCTTCCAGATCACCTCACCTGGATGACTGAAAATCTTCACAGGTACTTGGTGGTTTAGGTTTCTGGCTACAGAGCCAGAGGTTGGGAGTTTAATTCCCACTGTGCTGGACTCGATGATCTATAGGATCCCTTCCACCTTTAAAGTTCTAAGACGACGATGATTATACAGAAGACCTCATATGAGCTGATATTGAAATAACCACTGAAATACACAAAAGTCCACCTTATCATGCATATTCTTAGTCTTTTCTCATATGGTAATCTACACAGAGTCAGCCTAGTTAATACTTGGATGGAAGACCACCAGAAAAGAACAGGGATCTCTTGGTAGAGCTAAAAAAAGGATTCCTGTCTGAAAACCTGGGGAACCCACTGCCAGTCAAGAGTTGGCATTACTAGGCTAGAGGAACCAACTAGTTTTCAAGACTTTTTACAGATTCAAAATTCACCTCCCCCGGATGTTCTGATTCGCTGCTCCTGTTGATGAAAAATTTATTGGGCCATTTGAATTACAAAGGGCAAAAGAAATGTTATACGAAAGAAGGAAATATGATAAAACCCTAAGTGTTTGTGTAACCATATTTTGTTAACACAAATATTGCTTGTTTAAGAGTCTTTTGCCAGTTTTTCATTCCCCCCTTTTGTTGTTGTTGTTGAAACACAAGGGGCTGATTCAGGATAAGACATTTTCCTGTGCTTGCAATTTTAGAATACCCTCCTGCCCTTCTATTTCTGCATTTATAGGAATGTTGCAATGCAGTATCGGCTCAGAAAAAATGATAAAAATAAATACAGTGGTGCCTCGCTTAATGATTACCTTGTTAAACGATGAATCCGCTTGACAATGAGGTTTTTGCGATCGCTTTTGCAATCGCAAAACGATGTTTCAATGGGCGATTTTCGTTTGATGATGATCGGTTCCCTGCTTCAGGAACTGGTTTTTCGCTAAATGACAATTTTAAAATCTCAAAATGGCCGCCCGCCATGCAAAATGGCTCCCCGCTGTTTTTAGGATGGATTTTTCGCAAGACAGGCACCAGAAAATGGCTGCCCTATGGAGGATCTTCGCTAGACAATTAGGTATATAGCCCATTGGAACACATTGAGTGGTTTTCAATGGGTTTCAATGGTTTTTCCCTGCTTGACGACAATTTCACTCTACACCAATTTCGCTGGAATGGATTAATGTTGTCAAGCGGGGCACCACTGTATTCAGTTAAAAAGCCTATTTTGGCACAGGGTAAAATGCATACAGAAATAACACAATTTGTCACACATTTCAAAACAGCAGTTCTTGATTGATGCAGAGACAGGATAGGATGGGCTCTTGATAGAACACATGTGAATCTCACACAAATTGATGCCAAACTACAGTTCTCAAGATTCTTTAGGGAAGGAAGTTGTGGTTGTTAAAAGGTTGTAATACTGCCAGACACTTACAGTGCAGAAAGGTCTAAACTGTTTTGTAGAAACTGCCTCTCTAGGCTACAGGAGAAATAATTGATAGCACATTGATGTGTATTTTCCTATGGGTCATTTTGCTATTACTTAAAGCAAAGAAGCAGGAAGAATCAGTTTGTAATAGTCCTGTCTTCCACTTGCAGCTAAGCTCACTGCTGCCTCCCCATCCAAAATGCACGGACGAGCTGATGATTACTGCACTCATATAACAGGAAAGTCTTTGGAATGCTCTTAAAGGAAAATATATTGTGTTCACCCACGCACCAATTGTAAACCTGACACAGAATTCAAGTTAAGGCTGGAATTTGGCTAACAATCTTTCTAGCCATAGGGGAGAAAGACATTATCAAAGATTAAAGGGTCGGGCACTGTCTTGTACTCCCTTAATTTGTAATATTTGGAAATTTACCTAAATGGTTTCTTCCCCCCACCCTATCCCCCACCCCCATTAGCTATAAGGTGTGGTGATTCTTAGTTAAATACTCTCATTTGAAGCTCTGGAAGATTTTGCATGGAGCAACTGCACTTGTATACAGACTAGAAGAATTTTGCATAGAAATAGGAGCTCTTGTTCGTAAAATGTCAGTGGCTTTAAAAAAAATTAAAAAGTAATAATACAACAAAATTGATACAACAATTAATAAAAATTTTCTTCCAGAGTAACAACAACATATTACAGTAATCTTAGAAGCTCAGGGCAGGGTTACACTATGAAAATAAATTAGGAGGTGGATCAAGGGTTTTGAAGTTGATTTAAAGTCACATGTAGTCAGGTGGTTTTTGGGTTGGTCTGTGTTTATTCTTGGAAAGACATTTAACCTGTCTTTAAATTGTGTTGTATATTGGTCACGGGGGCTATACAGGCTTTTAGAATTGTTTCATTTGTGATTTTGTCCTGTACCAACCTGCCCTTGTGCTGGCTGCCTCACACAGCCATTAGCTGCTGCTGTTGTGGTGTTACTTTTAATAATTTCTAAATTATTTCTTTCTTTCAGTCTGGTATAGTGCTATCTCAGTATGGCAGATTCAAAAAGAATTAAAATAGGGGATTCCCTGCAACCTGACATATGCACAGTAGAAACAGACAGACAGACAGACAGACAGACAGACACAAACACAAAAACAAACACACAGACACACAGACACACAGACACACAGACACACAGACAGACAGACAGACAGACAAGGGGTGGATAAGGAGAGGGAGCAGCAGAAGGGGAGGCCAGAGCTGGTAGAAAGGGAAGGAACACCAGTGAGTGGTAAAGTAAAACAGACCAGAGAAATTGACAGCATCTCCACCTTCCCCTACCTAACTTTTCTCTCTCTAATGGCTCTCTTTTCAGACTGGACTGCAAGGTTTTCCTGCAGCCTGAAACCCCTGAACATGGCATCCATTATCTGACAAACCCCGTAGACAAAGTTTACACTAACAGTTTACATATGCCAAAACAATTCAAAGCAAATCAAATCCACAGTCTTTTGCTTGCAAGTGTGATTGCTTAGGTACCAGCCTATGTGGAATCTTTATCAGCTTCTAAGGATGTGGGCCCTGAGAAAGAACTAGCCACAGACCTTTGTTTAGATGTTCCAACAGGATCAATTTCAAGCTCGTGTTTTCCCAACTATCCCTATGTCTCTGTCTTTCTCTTTCATTCATATCCATTTTTTTTAAAAAAACTCCCAAACTAAATTATATCTTTTGAGTTTGAAATAGCATCAAAGCAAGTGATGGAATGTCCAGAAATAACTTGTCTTGAAGGTGTGGTGTCTGAGTTGATTTCAGGTTTTGTGGTCATGAAATGCTCTAGGCCGCAGCCCCATGGAAGAAGTAAAAATCTGGCTGAGCTCTTTACTTCAGTCCTCTCTCTCCTCAGCACCTATCAGCTGTGCAGGAATACAAGAAACTGGAGGATGTTCAGAGGAGGGCAACAAGGATGATCAGGGAAGTGGAAATCAAGCCCTATGAGGAAAGACCGAAAGAAAAGAAGACTAAGGGGAGATGTGAAAGCACTTTTAAAATACTCGAACGATTCTCATACAGAGGAGAGGTATGATCTGCTCTTGATCACCCCAGAGTGCAGGACACATAATAATGAGCTCAAGTTACAGGAAGCCAGATTTCAGCAGAATATCAGGAAAAACTTCTTAACTGTTAGAGAAGTACGACAATGGAACCAGTGACCCTGGGAAGTGGTGAACACTCCAACTCTGGAGGTATTCAAGAGAAAATTGAACGATGATCTGTCAGATCTGCTTTGATTTGGATTCCTGCCTTGCACAGGGGATTGGACTGGATGGCCCTGTAGGCCCCTTCTAATTTAGCTATCCTGTGATTTGATGATTCTATTTAGATGGGGACTGTGGGATTTTGATAATTTTGAGGATAATTCTGCTAACTGAGTCTGCAGCTACTCTTTTACCTTTCCTTTGGCTACCCTTATTTTCCTTACCAGCTCAACCTCTTTTGACATGGATAGCTATTCTAACAGTCTCCTTGACCAGCTACCCTCAATGATTCTCACTTTAAGTTATAGGTTCCTAAATCAGCAGCATGTCATACCCTAAGATTTCATGACCAAAACTTGGGTTGGGCTTTTGTGATATATTGAGGTGGGGGCAAGCAAGATTCCGGAGCCCAGACAGAAATTCTTTGGGGGCAAACGATTGTAGGAAGAGGCATGCATGGAGTCTGGGCCCAGTATAAAACTATGTGAATAAGGAAATACAGAACCCACAGATTGGGAAGGGGGGAATCGGCAGCCTGTTGGGCAGCAAAATGCACCCTAAGTGGTAGTCACCATTCTTGTTAGAAGTTTTGTTTCGCTCTCCTTCCCATACACATGACATACATGGATTTTTTTTCTTGCTGCAAGGTCTTTCTATCCTTGCAGCAAGAAGGCTGGTGAGTTATGATCCTGGTGCTCCCCTCCCAGCCTTGCTCCAATGGCACAATGAGCCCGAGAAGATTTACAAGCTGGCTCTGCCCCCAGTCCCCTTCTCTCATTCCTGACTTTCTGATGTGGAAAAGGGCAGTGCCACAAAAATACAATCGTGCAAAAACAGGGACTATTGGCACCAGCTGGGAATGGGTGGAGAGGAGTGCCCAGGCTTTAATGCTTTCTGTCAAATATCCACTTCCACTCATGCTTGCCCTGTGATTTGCCTCCTTGCCAGAAGTCTGTAGAATGACAGCAATTATCTGAGGCTTCAGCAAGTTAGTTAGGCATCCTTCAGTCTCAAGAGACCATGATAATGTAGTCTGAATAGAGGTCTTGGAACAGCGTCTAGTGTAACAGAGTACAGCCAAGTAGAGGCAACCCTATCAGTTGTCCTGTTGTGTGAAATGCTACTACAGGCTGCTAAAGTACCAGGCAACGCAGAGTATAACACCTCTTGGGTATTGTGCTCCATAGGATCTCTATCTGGTCAGATCTCCCAAAGATGACCCCATTTGAAGCAAAGGGAAAGTCTGCTTACACAAGGGTTAGTGAATACCCCCCCCTTGCACAAATATCAGGGAAAGAGCAACTGTGTGCCCAACTGGCCATTGTGCACCAAGTGAAACCAAATGGGATTCTGCCCTAAGGTTGTCATTTTATTAAATTCTATCAGCCATTTCTATAAAATCTAAGCAACAGCTCTGAAGAACAGGACATGCTTCCTGTGGTGTTGCAGAAGGTGCCATCTTGGAAGAGGGCGTTCTTTCCTGTGTAAAATTATCAGTGGGGAATGCCTCTACTGTATTACAGGCGCTGTCTAATGTAGTGGTTGTGGCCGACCTGGCTCTGGATTAGGATTTCAGAAGCCCCTGGGTTACCTGGGGATTATTTCAATCTGGAACTAGAACCACACTGGGCTGGAGGAATTTGAGAAGGAAGAAAAGGACTGTGATTGTGGATCGGCCCATGAAAGGGACCATAAAATAAGACTGTAAGTATAAGGTTCAGGATCTGCCTTCTGTGGACAAAAGGCCTAATTTTCAGCAGAACTCCACTCCTTCAAATCCTGTAGCCACCCCTGGGAGTTCTGATAGTTCAAATCAATGGCTATGCTCGCTGGGGGATTTGGAAAGTTGTAGTCTTAAAAAGCGATCTTTTCAACTCAAATTTTCGAAGATCTAACCTTCTCTCTTGCACCATGGCTTGTTGCGTTCAGCAGGGGCTTCTAACCCTCCATGTGCCATTTTCAGGGGGCTAGAGGAAGAAAAAGAGGAGGAATATCCACTTCTGGGAAGCCACTTGCACATTTGTATATCTGGAACTAATGCAATATGTGTCAAATTGAGTGAATCCAGATTCTTATTTCTCATAGTTCCATGTTTCTGAACACAATAGAGCCTAACACCGTTAACAGCTTTGATTAAGTTCTTACACTTTAAAAAGTATTAGGTTCTTTTTAGACAATCAAATGTACAGGCCTAGATTAATCTGCAGCAGCTTTTTAACTGATGAAAAACATTTTTAATTAAAAACAAGTCCAACGGATGAATCAATCAAAGTGTGCGGTCCTATTAAATGCAGAAAACTTGGTCATAGTAAACTAGGGATGTGCATGGCCATCCAGGGAGTGAAGGATTGAGTAATCTCCTCCATTCTGTATTGGGCCCCAACAAACAGGCTAAAAAGAACTGTTTCGGCTGACTGTGCCTAGTTTAGCACTAGGGAGTGTGCTGGAGAAAACCAGGGATTCCTTGTCTCCTTGAGTTTTTCAAAGCAAGCTGTAATCATCGCTCAGGTTATAAAAACGAGAGAACATCCAAACATATACACCACCAAGAAACCAAATAAGAAAGAAAGGCCAACATTTTTAAATGCTTTTCGGGATGGTACTGTTTGAGCCTTGAGTCTGGTAAGCTGAGGGAAGAGGTTGGGTGGTTTCTCAAATTCCTGTGGTCTCAACACACACTCAACTCTGCGCTGAGATGAGCTGGAAAAACAACAACACCCGGGTAGTGAAAGAGAGCTCTGATTTGTTTCCTGATAAAATAACCTTTGCTCTCAGAAGCTAACGTTTCCGTGGCTGCCTGTACAAAATGATCTTTTCTTTCCATCCATCAAAGCCCTCATCAGGCATGATCTTCATGACATCCAGGGATGTGTTAGCCAGAGATGGAAAATGGCTGTGTGTTCACTTTACTTCCCTCTTCAAGGGGGAGGCATGAAGTGGAAAGCTGGAGGAGAAGGAACGGAGTTGGCAGAGGAGAGAAAGAGGGGACTGAAAGTGTAGTAATCGAAAATTTGGAATAATTACCATCAGTTGCAGCCTGGTGAGAATGACGTAAAACACACTGCTTGAATGCATTTCAGGGGCAAAGCAACTTTTGAGGGAAGTGTAAATAGCTTCCAGGTTCTCCCCAGCATTTGATCACAATCATCTTTCTAACTTCCTGTTTGTTTTCATCCAGAAAGAGTTTCCATGTTTTTGATTTTCTGAGTCTAGCCTTTATTTTAATTCACCTAGGAGTTTTCAGTGCTGATGCAAACCTTCCCAGAAAAGTTTGCCATGCCCTTTGCTGGCCTGCAAGAGCTTAAAAGATCTCTCCACGGTCTTTGCTGAGCCAGGAGTGGAAAACTCTTAAGAATAATTAGAACTAGCCGATGAAATTGGCCCCTAGGGCACGTAAGGGGAAACACATCTTGTGCAACGCATAATTGACTGACAACATTCACAGCTCCTTGTGGCAGTGCCCACTGAATGAAATTACTTTAAAAGGGGATTAGAAAAATGAACGGAGAGCATTTGTAAAGCTATCAGCAGCAGAAGTTGCTTTGTTAAATGACAGCTCCGATTCCCCGAGCCAATAGTTGTACTGTAGTTGAACAAAGTGGGTAGTTTTTGTGACAGTAAAACAAAGTAACTTTCCTAATCACAGAATATTCGGTGAGGAAAGGGATGTTATCTATCTGGAAGTTCTGAGTGCAAGGAAACTGTGTGCTAAGGAATACCAATTGTGGGTTAACAGCCAGAAAAATCAAGAACCAGAAAGATCCTTCATGTTGTGCTTGTTGGTTTTCAAAAATATCTGGTTGGCTACCATGGAAATAGGACAACAGTCTATAGAATGATATCTCTTCCATATACTGTCTTGTATTTGCTGAGATACTGACATCTGATCTTAGCAATCATCTCCAAGCAGAGCTTGGAAAAGCTACTTTCTTTCACTAAACCTCTCCAAATGCTGATCTTCCAGCTCACAGATTCACCAGCCACATTGCTTGGGTTGCACTCTGGCTGTTTTAGTGCCAGGATAAATTTTCGAAGCTCTTCTCCTGTGACCAAGACAGGAGATCTTTGGCACTTTATGTTGACTTCCAGAAGCTCTAGCCACATGATCATTCGTAAGTGATTATAGGAGACATTGTCCAAAATGTCTAGTGGCCAAAAGGTTCCCTAGTCCTACATGAAGATCCAACATTTAGACAGGCTTAGCTGTTTTTGGCTCTGTCGGTGACAGCATTAGCAAGTCATCGATGATAGTGGACCACAAAGACTGATGCTAATAGAATGTGATTGGACCAGTCTCAGCCTAAACTATATAGGTTTGGTGGGGTGCAAAAATTGAAATAGAAATACAGTAGTGCCTTGACTTACAACCATAATCAGTTCCAGAAGATGGATGTAACTCAAAATGGTCATAAGTTGAAGCACCATTTCCCATTGAAATGCAGTGGAATGTGATTAATCTGTTCCGGACAAACAAACAAACAAACAAACAAACAATGAAAAACCCAAAGCCCCACACAGCAAGCTTTAAAAAAAACCCAAAAATAAAGCACACAGCAAGCCCCATCAGAAGGCGCTGGGCTTTAAAAAACAAAAACAAACAAAAAATAAAGCACACAGCAAGTCCCGTAGGGCTAGAGCTTAAAAAAAAAAAAGTCAACAACACAACAAGCCCCATTGGAAGGCACTGGGGCTGAAAAAAATAAACACACAAGAAATCACAGCACAGAAACATAACCCCCCCAGCCCAAACCCACCCTGCAAAACCATGTAAATGTACTTAGTCAGAACCAGAAAGCAGCACCAGGTAATCCAAAGCCTCCTCCAATGCAGACTCGAAATGGTCATATGTTAGGATGGTCATAAGTCGAGGCACCACTGTAGATGTGGAGAAGAGCCATTCATGCTGCCTTGAGGATTTGTAATGAAAACCCAGGATGTGTGCGTAAGAGATAGAAATTATAAATAAATAATAGGGTTGTGCAAAATTGTGTTTTTGGGCTACAACTCTCAGAATTCTTCTTTGGCCATATAGCCAGGAGAATGTTGGGAGTTGTAGTTGAAAAAACATAAATCTGCATAGCTGTAATAAATATGCAGTACCTCACCTATATGTATCATCGGAAGGTGATCATCTTTAAGAATTCCATGACTACTATATTAAATAGAACATCATATGCAGGTTTTGCACTTTAATTTATGTCATTTAATGCAGACATCTAGGTTGTCATTTCCAGCATGCAAACAAAACAACAATCCACCTGTGTATACACTTCTGGAATTGTATATCTCCCATCTTCATCAGGAAATTGGAACAACCAGTGGCTAGAAGCTATGGAGCGATGCTCAACACCATCCATACACTTTGGAATATTCTGTCCTCTGCATTGTGTACCTTTGGGCATCACACACTGTTGCTTAGAGCAGCTGAAGAAGATGGGAACTGAAGCATCTTGCCATGATATACATATGTTTTTTGTTAGTCATGTCAATATAGATACAGTAGGATGCCCATATCCATGGGATCATTATCTGCGTTTTCACTTATCTGTGGTTGGAAAATATTAAAAGAAAAAAAAAACTAGAAATAGGTATTTCATTATGTATTTATCAGAGATGGCTACTGTTATTGAAGAATATATAACATGGTCTCTGGTACTCTCTCATGGCCAGTTTTGGTAATACATGGTGAAAATACTTTTTAAAAAGATTTGTTTTCTTTTACCATACTATGTATAGTGTTTGCTATTATCCACGGTTTTCAACATCTACAGGGGCTTGGAACCAATCTGCTATGGCTACAGGAGTCTGACTGTATGTGTTTTGAGTGATTAACTGTATTTTTCTAGGCACTGGAGTAGTGTCAAATCTAGAAGTGCATGTACTTATCATAACCACCTGGATAGCCACTCACCTCAAAACAAGGAGATCAAAAAATGTAGGCAGTTGGATTAATTCCTATCAATAAATGAAGAAAGCTAATGGCTTTACTACTCGAAATGAAGCCACACTCAAATATCTTGCATTACAACACAGGTTGGTTTTTGTGTGTGCGTCTATTGTCAAGTCACTTCTGACTTAATGATGTCCCTATGAGGATTTTCATGGTATGTGAAGCTTAGCTTATGAAATGTATGGTTCCTGGAAAAATAAATTTATTTCCCAGTTAAGGTGAAGATTTCAGATAAACTCATAGGGGAACAAGGTGTCTCTCTGACAGGATCCCAGATTTGCAGAAATGGACTCAGGTTGCTATCTGTTAACATACAAGACTCAATTCTTGCAGAGTTCAATAAGGGCCAATGCAGTTTTATGATGATTAAAAAGCGCTAAGAGGTAATTCATGCATATTATGGGATCCTCAGCAGGAGCCCATGGATAGTTCAAAGAACAGCCAGTCTTTATTACCATAAATGAAGAGTTACATCTGAAAATATTTCCGTTCCTGTAGGCTAGTTAACATTTCCCACAGCTGCCTTAACCTAGTATTTGTTTCCACATTTCATTTTCCTTTTGTATTAATATTAAGTTAATACAGGGAGGGGGGGTTTGCTGGGGGAGGCTTGCAGGAGAGGGGAAAAACTGGACAGGTTTTATTAGAGATGTTTTACAATCATTTGCCAAAATATCATCTATGCTCTGGTGCCAGCATGAAATTGTCACAGAAGTGGTTGAAGTGTACTCTTTTCATAAAAATGGACTAATATCAAATGAAAAAAACCACCATCCAATTTCTCTTTTTTTGAGGTGTAGTTATGGAAAAGAAACTCCTTGAAAAACCTGATAACTGTTGAAGAAAGACTACAAAACTTATTTGACTACAGAACACAGCGGGATGAAACAAATCTTAGAATCACAGAATAAGGGAGTGGGAAGGGGCCTATAAGGCCATCAGGTACAACCTTCCTGCTTAATGCAGAAGTTCAAATCAAAGTTTACCTGAGACATGGTTATCTAAATTTCTCTTGAATGCCAACAGACTGGGTGTGCTCACCATCTCCTGAGGCTATTAGTTCCATTACTGCACTGCTCAAACAGTTAGGATGGTTTTCTTGATATTCAACTGAAATCCTGTAACTTGAGTCCATTATCATGGGCCCTATGCTCTGGGATGATCGACATCTTACCTCTCCTACTGCAAGAGTGTTATCATACCTCTCCTCAGTCTTCTTTTCTCAAGGCTAAACCCACCCAGTTCTTTCAGTCTTTCCTCACAGCGCTTGGTTTCCAGTCCCCTGATCAACATTATGTTTCTCCTCTGCACTTGTTCCAGTATATCCAAATTTTTCTTAAAGTGTGGTGTCCAGAACTGACCCTAAGAAAAAAAAAGGAGCCTTTCAGAAAAAGAGAGGTAGTAACTCTAATTCAGCATGGGTAAGATTGATATGGCTGCCATTAACATAGCATTGACTACACAAAAGCCTTTGACTGTGTGGATGACAGCAAACTTTGGCAAGTTCTTAAAGAAATGGGAGTGCCTGACCACCTTATCTACTCCTGAGAAACCTATATGTGGGACAGGAAGCAACAGTTACAACTGGATATGGAATAATTGAGTGGTTCAAAATTGGGAAAGAAGTATATTATTGGGAAAGGCTGTATATTATTATCTCCCTGCTTATTTAACTTATATGCAGAATATTTATTTATTTATTTATTGGACTTATATACCGCCCCATAGCGCTACAAGCACTCTCCGGGCAGTTTACAATTTTTTAATTATACAGGCTACACATTGCCCCCCCAGCAAGCTGGGTACTCATTTTACCGACCTCGGAAGGATGGAAGGCTGAGTCAACCTTGAGCCGGCTACCTGGGATTCGAACCCCAGTTCATGAGCACAGTTTTAGCTGCAGTACAGCGTTTTAACCACTGCACCACGAGGCTCATATATCATGTGAAAGGCTGGACTGGAGGAATCCCAAACCGGAATTAAGATTGCCGGAAGAAATATCAACAACCTCCGATATGCAGATGATATCACTTTGATGGCAGAAAGTGAGGAGGAATTAAGGAACCTTGTAATGAGGGTGAAAGAGGAGAGTGCAAAAATGGTCTGAAGGTCAACATAAAAAAAAAACTAAGATCATGGCCATTGGTCCCATCACCTCCTGGCAAATAGAAGGGGAAGATATGGAGGCAGTGACAGATTTTACTTTCTTAGGCTCCATGATCACTGTAGATGCTGACAGCAGCCACAAAATTAAAAGACGCCTGCTTCTTGTCAGGAAAGCAATGACAAACCTCAACAGCATCTTAAAAAGCAGAGACATCACCTTGCCGACATAGTCAAATCTATGGTTTTTCCAGTAGCCATGTATGGAAGTGAGAGCTGGACCATAAAAAAGGCTGAGCGCTGAAGAATTAATACTTTTTAATTGTGGTGCTGGAGGAGACTCTTGAGAGTCCCCTGGACTGCAAGGAGAACAAACCTATCCGTTCTGAAGGATATCAACCCTGAGTGCTCACTGGAAGGACAGATCCTGAAAGTGAGGCTCCAATACTTTGGCCATCTCATGAGAAGAGAAGACTCCCTGGAAAGGACCCTGATGTTGGGAAAGTGTGAAGGCAAGAGGAGAAGGGGACAACAGAGGACGAGATGGTTGGACAGTGTCATCAAAGCAACCAACATGAATTTGACCCAACTCCAGGAGGGAGTGGAAGGCAGGAGGGCCTGGTGTGCTCTGGTCCATGGGGTCACGAAGAGTCGGACACGACTTAGTGACTATACAACAACAACAACAACATAGCATTTTCTGTTCTGACGAGGAGCAATTCCCTACAGTCTTGGGTAATGAGTTCTTTCACAGTCAGTTTACATGAACAAAGCTTAGAAAATTTACTTTTGAGACCATCCTTCCTGAGGAATTCTGGGCCTTAAACATGCAACACAAATCTGTTTTCCCCAATATCTTTTTGGTTTTTTTTTTTAATTTCAAGAGGTATTTAGGGATGGGGAGAGGAATGTTCTGAGCAGCTTGTCTCTGGTGTACATTTAACTAATAGAATATTAATGATAGGGAAAAAAAATCTTAGTATTTTTGTGGTTAGTTCAAGAAACGTCAGAATAGGGTGCAACATGTTTTGCATTATGGTTTAACGTCCATGAAAGAAAGCTTCTTTCTATTTTCTACAGGCAGTCATATGGTCTGCATCACAGCTAACATTTTTCTCCAGATTGTTCAGTACTGCCTTCCTCCCACATTGTCCAAGTCTCTCACCACTAGGAAGTCAGGCATTCTTTACAACTGTATGCATCCTACACTGTTTCCACTGTTTCCACTGCTACCCTGTTGCTCTGTTGAAATTACATAGCATTCCAGCAGGTGTATTTTGAGGCAGCTTATGGCCCAGACTGACTATACATACAGGTACCGTGATCGAAATGCAGAGATTGGGTTTGTGAGTACATAGATCTGTGGTTCTTGAAGACCACATCAATAACCAGAATTTGTTGGTGATTCAAAAACTTTCCTACAACTTGATCTCAACTTTGGAGGGTGGGCGGGCAGGTAATGAGGAATTGGGCTGGACCCTCAGCAAGGATATGAATGTGAAGCCTCCGGAAGGAACACCCTTAAAGTGTTGTGTTTCAAGGCCTAGGCCAGCTTAGGGACCAGGATTCCTGACACTCAGAATGGAAGGAGATATAGTGGATCCTTATTTCTGTGTGAAAATATCCATTTGGTACCTCCAGTGCCTCCCAAACCATGATTTTGTGTGTTCAAACAGTTGGGCATACTCTGCTGTGCTATCTATCAGCATCAGAAGCTTCCCCATCTCCTTTCTACAACAACAAATTAAGATGGGCAACAGGGCAATATGAGTTTGAGCCTCATGCCTGATTATACTCTTCATGGCAATTACATATGAATGCCACAGATGGGTAAATGTCTATCACTTTCGATTTGTCATAAATGCAGACTTTTAAAATCGTAGTGTTATATAAATTCATTTGCAAACTTTCATGAACGGAATGTGTTCCTTTCATCCCTAAATTAATTAAGTACAGTGGTGCCTTGCTGAGCGATGTTAATCAGTGCAGCAAAAATCGCTGCTAAGCGATTTCATCGCTAAGCAATATTAAAAAGCCCATAGAAATGCATTAAAACCTGATCAATGTGTTCCTATGGGCTAAAAACTAACCTTAAAGCGAAGATCCTCCATAGGGGTGGCCATTTTCGGTGCCTCTAAAGTGAGGCAAAACAGCGGGCGGCCATTTTGTTTACCCGGCGGCCATTTTGAAATCACCGATCAGCTGGGCGAAAATGGGGGCTTTCTGACTGCAGGGCCAGTCCCTCTTATACCACTTTGCTTTATTTAAAGAAGTGAAGACGTTTAGGAACAAGACATGGTGGCAGCCCTTGTTGAAATACTGTATGGTTAAATTCACAAATATTCTAAATGTACTTAACCCCTCCAAGCTTGTGGAGCAGGCAATATTGGTGCATCGGGCTGCTCATTCTCTGCCGGAAAAACCTCCCCATTGTAAAAAAAAAAAAAAAAAAAAAAAAAGCAAAGCAAAGCAAAAAAAAAAAACAACTTGAAAGGGCAAGAATTCCACTTTTACTTTTGAAAAATTCAAAGAGCCCTGAGGTGCAGTTGTTAAACTGCAAATACAGTGGTGCCTCGCTTAACGAGCGCACCGTATAACGATTAAATCGCATAGCAATCCGTTTTTTCGGATCGCTAATGCGATCGCACAACGTTTTTCCCATAGGGAAAAATTCGCTTTGCGAAGACCGGTAAGCGTTTCACTTACCGAACTTCGCAAAACGCCCCCCGCTGATCAGCTGTTCGGCGGCCAAAATGGCCGCCGGAAGCCGGGAAATGGCCTAAAATGGCCGCCCGCAGCGTTTTCGCGCCCTCGTTAAGCGAGGCGAGGGCGCGAAAATGGCTGCCGGCCATTACGAAGCTTCGTTAAACGGTGAGTATTTGGCCCATTTGGAACTTTTCTGTACCGTTTAACGATGCTTCAGCATAGCGAAGGTTAATCCAGAACGGATTAACCTCGCTATGCGAGGCACCACTGTATAGCAGTCAAGCCTCGGCTCACAACTTCACAACGGGTTCAGGTAGCCGGCTCAAGGTTGATGGAATCTTCTGCCCTTCTGAGGGCAGTAAATGACCCAGCTTTCCGAGAGGCAAGTTGTTGTTTGCATTAATTTTGTTGTAAACTGCACAGAGGGTGCCTTAAGCACTATGACGTGGTATTCAAGTAAAAAAACCAACAACATTTTATAGTGTAAAATGGTTTATGTCTAATGGCCCTATAGTTGAATCAAAGCATTACTAGAGGCCTCCAAAATCCGTAATTCACCATTTTTGTCAGAAAAAAAAATGAGATTGGAGGAAGGCTGGGGGGGCATAAAAAATAACCTTAGGGTCATATATGGTTCCAGAGTTGTGCTTTGCCCACTTCTGGCTTAAACTAATACATCTGTGAGTTTGGGTTTGATCCACATTCATTAAACACACACACACACACACCCCACAAATTCTTTCTATCCCAAAATATGTAGAAATTTGCAAATTTTTATTTAAAACGAGTGGAGTTGTCTTACTCTTTCCTTATCAAAGATATTAAAAAAAAAGAGAGAGAGAAAGCTGGGTATATTCATGAAAACACGATCCAGCTTGCCTGGAATGAAATGGAATTCAGGTGCGTTGCATGGAAAACAGCCAAGAATCAGAGAGCTGCGTAAAACCTATAATAAGTGTGAAGTTCCAGGGGTTCTATAATGTCCCTAATGAGTCTAGACTCAACAGTTACATTTTTAACCTGCATATTTTCCTACTTGTAGATCATATATTCCATACAATATACACTGTTGGGGAAACTTCAGAATGTTGCTAGCTTGCCAAAGGCAATTTCACAGCTTGCACACAAACCTTGTGGGTCCCAATCAATGATTGTGTTAATGTTGTTTTTTATGAGTTAATCCAGCCTTTTCCCATTAAAAAAATAATTAAAATGAATGCAACGCATACCGAGAATAAAACAATTCTATAACTAACATCCTTTATTCATTTTGCCCAGGATTAAACCCAGATTGTATAAGAACACTGGTGGTTGGATAAATTCCAGGTTACAGATGGGGAAAAGTCTGTATGGGGAAAAATAACACCCTAATATTGCTTAGAAGAGCCGTCAACAGCTATAGAGTCCTAAGGTTTGCAGGTAATTGGTAGATGTACAAAGCATTTAAAACATATAGAAGACAAAGCATGAAACCCCCCGACAATATTTCAAAGTCACATATACAAGGGACAAGCAGATTCACTTTCAAAAAGTTATTAGTTATACTGGAAGTTCTAGGGCCTCAAGTAGTTAGTTATCAGTATAGTTCCATTATGAAAAGTAACATTTTACTTTCCCATTTCTCAAAATTATGAAAAAAAAAATCATTAATTAGTCCTTCTTGAATGTTTTTCATTCAGCAGTCTGGAGCTAAGTATGCACCAGCACTTGAACCATGTGATATTCCTCTTCTGCCATTTAGTTTTTAAAAATAACTTTAAAAGTAACATTAACAGATAACTGTGAAAAGGAGTGAAGTTATTCCTCATTCAGTTACAGCCATAAAGCAACTTGTTTGTTTGCTTGTTTCTTTGTTTTTAACTCCATTTTTGTCCTTAAAAAGGACCCAAGGTAGCTTACCTCATTAAAAGACTATATTTAAAGTTAACAATGGTGAGTATACAAATGTAAAAAGGAACAAACAAATAACATGTTAAAAAAAACATAAGTAATGCCAAAACATAGTTAACCCTTTGCTATTGGAAAAAAGGAAATACTGTAGTTATAAATTATCGGTTATTTTTAACTTTCTCCCAAGCTTTGGGAACACTTTAGGCTTCCTGAATCCACTTTGTTTCCTATTGTTATTGTTGTATAGTTGTTTAGTCATGTCCGACTTTTCGTGATCCCATGGACCAGAGCACGCCAGGCCCTCTTGTCTTCCACTGCCTCCTGGAGTTTGGTCAGATTTATGTTGGTCGCTTCGATGACACTAGCCTAGAGTGGTTGTATTGACCAGATAGGCGGGGTACAAATAAAATAAAATAAAAATAAAAATAAAAATAAAAATAAAAATAAAATAAAATAAAATAAAATAAAATAAAATAAAATAAATAAATAAATAAATAAATAAATAAATAAATAAATAAATAAATAAATAAAACATCTCATCCTCTGTCGTCCCCTTCTCCTCTTGCCTTCACACTTTCCCAACATCAGAGTCTTTTCCAGGGAGTCTTCTTTTCTCATGAGATGGCCAAAGTATTGGAGCCTCAGCTTCAGGATCTGTTGTTTCCCATTAGAATTCTTCAAGACAGTAGTCTGATCCAGATTAAACAGATTGGCTCAGGAAGGCCGGCAAAGGTTTCAGAAAAAGGTACCTCTGAGAACTAGTCCATGCTAGGAATTTTTCAGTACCAGAACTAAAGTGTCGGCATACTGTATATTTTTGCACTCACAAATCTATGCTTGTTTCTCCCTCCCTCAGGCGTTCTTGACTTCAGCTTTGTAATTTAGGAGAAAACACCTCTTTTTGTTTTGTCTAAAGAAATCCAGCTACTATTCCTCCCACTGTAGTCCATTGACTTGTATTGTAGCTCTTTTCCTTATTAAGACATTTCCTGGTCTATCTTTTTTTTCCCCATCCTGATTTGCACTTCTCCCTTGCTTCTCTTTGAGCTGTAGCATGCACGGGAAGTTGAAATCCGACTGGAATGGAAGGAAGGGACCGTCCTCACTGGTCAGAAAAGACAACACATGGGCCCAAATCCTGTTGTTTAATTATGCCCGAGGAAAGCAAACAAGTGTAACTCTGAGTGACCTCTCCATGGCAACTGGAAAGTCCCTACCTGGATTTTTGGGTGTGCACCAAGACAGTGGGCACTCATGTACCTGAATATCCATGTAGAGATTGGTTAATTGCCAGCTCGAACCCACTGCAAATTGTACCTGTTTGCTTTCTGCAGATGTAACTAAGCAACAGGATTTTGGCCAGCCACTCCTGCCCAGCAACATTCCAAGACTGATATCCAAGCATTTCAACCTCTGTTCCTTCCTGATTATGAACCCCATCTTTGTTTCTTTGTTTGGAAAAGCACAGCTTCCCAAGACATGTCTGAAAAAGGAAATACTGATGTGCCTGTGCCACCAGCAAAAAAAAAAGAAAAAAAAAAGAGAAAAGAAAAAAGAAAAAAAGAATGCCAATCTTTATATAGCAAAGGACAGCCTGAACGCTGATAACACCAATGGCAGCAGTCAAGAGAGTCTGCAGGATACCCTCTTTTGCTTAGTACCATTCACACTTGTTGAAAAACAGCCCTGACAATTGCTTTGTATTTGGCTGAGAACTAGTTAATGGATGAAAAGAAAAGTCAGTTTCTGGGATTTTACCTTGTGTACTGTCACCTTGTAAATGATAATTGTGAAATTTATGCCATTGGTATTGCATTTGCATTAATTACATAATAGGACTTTGGCTATTGTTAAGTACATTTTTTAAAAAAACTATATTTATTGTTTCAGGAAATCAATTCATGAATAGTGCAGAAGAAATCACCATAAACCTACGTAGTTCCAGACCCCCCAAAACTGTTTTCTATGTTTACTCAGCCATTATGAAAAGCCAAATATTTTCTCTAGCTGGAAGAAGAGTCATGAAGTGACTTCAGAGAGAGAAGGAGCATACCAATCTACGTGTAGATCTAGATAAGACTATAGTGGGAAATACTGTCTATCTACCTGTGGGATTATCTATCTGTCTCACTGGTTCAAATCAGTTGCTACAGATGCTGATGCTCTACTCCTGCCCAATCTCCACAAATTTAGCAGTGAGCGAAAGTCAGTATTCTGCATATCTAAGGCCAACCACACAGACACAGATCCTTTCAGGAAACTTTTCCATATCACTGCTTGCAATGTTCCTGTAATGCGTGTTCTGGTTAAAGGTGTGCAATAAACGGCTGAAAGAAATGGCTCACCTCGTTGTTCCTCAAGTATGGCAGCCTCCTCCTCTTTTCACTTCGCAAACAGCTGTTTGGCTGTTGCATACGCATCGCCAATCTACACACTGCAGGGGGCTCAGATATTGCATCTCTGGGAAAGATTAGGAGGATTTAACAAATAATTGTGATGGCATGTCATTGCCAAAGAGAAATGTCAAACATCTCCAAATGACTGGGCAGTCTGTTATTTTAAAGACAACAATGTTAAAAAAAAAAAGAGAGAGAGCTGACTTGATTAGATTAGATCAAATTAAAGCTGCATGCACATATGGTCTTCTGTGGGTGCTTTGTCATAAGCCACAGTTGAGGAGCTTCTCAAGATAATATACATGAACAAATTCATTCCACAGTTTTTCTCTTCCAAAACCTTAACCAGCAGAGAACATCAGCTGCTCGTTTCAAAGCTGTGCAGGGACCAGACCACCCAGCTCTTGCCCAGATAGCCACTGATTTTTCACAGATTTTATTAAAATGCACATGTTAACATGCATCTACACTGCACGATCGTAGCAGCTTGATACCTCTTTCATGCCCTGTTATACTTGTGGAGGTGCTGTTATGAGGACTACCTGCGGATGGGCAACTTCGAAGCCTCTGCTCTCGCTTCCTGTAGTTCTTCCTATTTAGATGTGACTGGGACAGAACACCTTAACCCAGTGACTTTCCCATAGCTGCTATTCAAAGAAAGAACCACCATCCCTGAAAGAGAGATGTGTTTTAGTAATGAACTTTAAAATCATCTGCTAGAGTTCTGCTAAACTCACCTGACTGATGGCAGAGGACTTGAGTGTTTCACCAAGTCACAAGTCCCAAGAAGGCGCAGAAGGATGGTGAAAGCAGCTCAATCTCTTATACTAGCTTCTCCAATAAAAAGAATCAGTGTCTTGATTCCCTGACAGGCTGGTTTCTAGGTTTGGGCAGGCAAAAGAGCCCAAGAAGCCCAGCTAGGAGAGTCCAGGATCACAGACAAAGCAGTCCAAGGGCCAAGTCAAATCTTACTATTCCATGCTGCCCGTTTCCAAGGCAGCCTTGCACGTGTTCAGCTTCTTTGTGAGGTGGGAGTGCTGGAGACATGGCGATTTGTAAGGCCACTGATTTACACATATCTGGTAGTCTGAACAGGCGGAAAACAGCTAGTCAGTGACAGAATCACAAAAGCTACAGCCTTATAGCTCCCAAAGGCTCCTTCCGGCTAGCCAGTACTAGAAATCTTACCATGTTTCAACTGTAAAGCTATTTCTGCCAGTTCTTCTTCTCCCTCTTCTCTCTACCAGTTTTACAAAGGCAGGGTCGTTGCGTCGACATGTCTACCCGTCCCTCAGCGAGAGTGAAACTTGCATTCAAGCTTTTTGGAAACACCAGGGGGTTTGACCTTCAATCTGTGTCCATCCAGCAAGAAGCTTTTATCCCTCCAAGCCATACAAAAGCCTAGAATGGAGATGAACAACTTGCATTCCCTCCAGATGTTGCACCACAACTCCCATCATTCCATGTAGTTGGCTAGGCTGGCTAGGGCTGATGGCATCTGGAGTCCAAGTGTGACTAGAGCACCACATGCAGCCTACAAAAGTGACTCTTCACTTTTTGCCACCGCATAGCATATTGTTAAGAAATGGAAGTCTTTAACAGGATGACATTTCACTACCACTGCCCCTCTTCATAAGTACCCAGTGTGATGTAGTGCAGTCGTCCCCAACTTTGGGTCTCCAGATGTTCTTGGACTTCAACTCCCAGAAATCATGGCCAGCAGAGGTGGTGGTGAGGGCTTCTGGGAGTTGTAATCCAAGAATACCTGGAGGCTCAAGGTTGGGGACCACTGATGTAGTGGATAGAGTGATGGACAAGGATTCTGGAGTTTGAATCCCAACTCAGCCATGGAAACTCACTAAGGGAGTGGAACTGGGGAAACCACTCCTTAAACATCTCACTTATCTTGAAAGTCCTATTAGGGTTGATGTAAGTTAGTTCTGACCTGATGGCACATAACAACAACCACCACTCCTCATGCACAAACAGAACAAAAAATTCTGTCAGCAGAGAAACAACCTCTATCCATTCACACATTTCTACCTGAGGCAGCTTTTAACTGTTTTTTTTAAGGCTCCAGTGTCGGCTCTGAAGGTGATGGCCATAGGAGAGGCTGAGAAGCAGTGGCTTTCCTGAGCAGCAAAACCGTCCTGTCCTGCTTTCTTGCCAACCCTGGTTGGTATTCTGCCATGATGGGTGATGGCAGCTGCCTTGACACCAAGCTCCCTTCTGTTGAAACTGTTTATGGGAAACCTCATGTGAGAAGCAGATTGCCAGACAGTAAGTAAATCATCATAAAGGAGATCAAGTCATGCACTGCCAACCTTTCCCTGTATTGTCGTTGTTATGATGTAAGACATTCTCTGTGCCCAATATTGTATCCAAATTTGGACACAACCAATCCTTGCTTCAATTGGTTGGAAACTCCTCTGTTTTATAACAAGCGCACACACAGGAACAAAGAAATGTTGGACTAATGGAAGATTAAAAAGGTGTGCAGCAATTATATACAAACTGTACATCTTATTCCTTTGGACACCAGCATAAACCCTTATAATCTCCTAAAGCCTGTGCTGAATGATTCATAAACATTTGGTGTGCATGAAGGCCCATGGAAGAATAATCTCATCAGTGCACTTTGTAAACATATGCACATGCACGCACGCACGCACTCACCAGAAGACAGGCTTTATCTTTGTTTATTCCATCCTTTAGTTCAAATGCTTATTACGAACTGTTATATTCCAAGAAGCCGAGCATGGAAGACAGACAAGCTCTTTAGATAAAAACCGAAAGGCAAGTTTTCCTAACCGAGGACCAGATGTATTTTTGGATTTTGCCCTTGTACATATTTAGCCAGGCTCTTGAAGTGGCAAAGATTTGCATGTTTGTTTTGCAATACTAATGAATATGTTTTTGATTTACATTTTAGAAAATGGAAACTTTTATCTTCTTGGGGCTTTGTAACGTTAATGATTTCCAGATGATTTCCAGAGTGTCCTCTTTTAACCCTTCAGCATTGAAAACATATCACTTTCTTGAGGCCCGCGGATCTGTGGCAGAGGTATTTTTCCGCCAAACCCGGGAGATATATGTGACTCTGTTTATTATTTGTTGCTGGAAAGAAATGAAATGGGGGACTTTAGAAACTTCTCAATCAAGTGAAAACATATGTAAGTGACAAATAATGTTTAAGCTGTTCAAGGGAGGAGGATTTGGAAGGGGGACATACAATTTCTATAGAGAGAGATTCACGACACATTTCGGCATACACAATAAGACAACAAAGGAGACTTTTTCCAGGAAATGACCTAGAATCAAGGTAGAAACAAGATGTGTGAGCAAAGAGTCCTCAGATTTCATCTCATGATCATAGAGGTTGGAGACTATCAAGTTCAACCACTGCTCAGTGAAAGATGTAATCACAACATGCAACTTAATATGTCAGCAGTGTGATGCAGCAGTGCAAAAGCTAGCCTGGATCAACAGAAATACAACATCCAGATCCAGAGAAGTAATAGCATCAGAGTGTGACCCTACACAGATAAATAGCATGTCAGGCAAAATGCAAAGAAACAAAACAAAACAAGACAGAAAAAAGCTATTATATTTTAGTGTGAGCTTTGGTGGACAAGTTGACTTCTTTAGACTTATGGAAAAAATGAAATACTGGATGAAATATCAATTTTGTAAAGTGCTGTTGTTTAGTTGCTAAGTCGTGTCTGAATTTTTGTGACCCTATGGACCAGAGCACGCCAGACCCTCCTGTCTTCCACTGCCTCCCAGAGTTGTGTCAAATTCATGTTGGTAGCTTTGATGACAATGTCCAACCATCTTGTCCTCTGTCGTCCCCTTCTCCTCTTGCCTTCACTCTTCCCCAATATCAGGGTCTATTCCAGGGAGTCTTCTCTTCCATGAGGAGAGATATCTTCTGCTTGATGTCTTCTGCTTCTGTTAGGTCCCTAACATTTTTGTCCTTTTTGATGTCCATCTTTGCACAAAATGTCCCTTTAATATCTCCAGTTTTCTTGAACAGATCCCTGGTTTTTCTCTTTCTATTCATTTCCTCTATTTCTTTGCACTATTCATTTAAGAAGGCCCTCTTGTCTCTCCTTCCTATTCTTTGGAGGTATGCATTCAATTTTCTGTAACTTTCCCTATCTCCCTTGCATTTTCTTTCCCTTCTCTTCTCTGCTATTTGTAAGGCCTCGTTGGACAGCCACTTTGCTTTCTTGCATTTCCTTTTCTTTGGGATGGTTTTTGTTACTGCCTCCTGTACAATGTTACAAGCCTCCATCCATAGTTCTTCAGGCACTCTGTCCACCAAATCAAGTTCCTTAAATCTGTTCTTCACTTCCACTGTGTATTTATAAGGGATTGATTTAGATTATACCTGAGTAGCCCAGTGGTTTTTCCTACTCTCTTTAGTTTAAGCTTAGGTTTTGCTACAAGAAGCTGATGATCAGAGCCACAATCAGCTCCAGGTCTTCTTTTTTGCTGACTATATAGAGCTTCTTCATCTTTGACTGCAGAGAATATAATCAATCTGATTTCGATATTACCCATCTGGTGATGTCCATGTGGTGATGTCTTGTGTTGTTGGAAAAGAGTGTTTGTGATGACCAGCTTGTTCTCTTGACAAAACTCTATTAACCTTTGCCCTATTTCATTTTGAACTCCAAGGCCAAACTTACTTGTTGTTCCTTTTATCTCTTGACTCCCTGCTTTAGCATTCCAGTCCCCTATAATGAGAAGAACGTTTTCTTTGGTGTCAGTTCTAGAAGGTGTTGTAAGTTTTCATAGAATTGGTCAATTTCAGCCTCTTCAGCATCAGTGGTTGGTGCATAAACATGGATGACTGTGATGTTGAAAAGTCTGCCTTAGATTCGTATTGAAATCATTCTATCATTTTTGAGATTGTATCCCAGTACAGCTTTTCCCACTCTTTTGTTGACTATGAGGGCTACTCCATTCCTTCTATGTGATTCTTGCCCAAAATAGTAGATATGATAATCGTCTGAATTGAATTCGCCCATTCCCATCCATTTTAGTTCACTGACGCTTATTCTTACCATCTCCTGTTTGACCACATCTAGCTTACCAAGGTTCATAGCTCTTACATTCCAAGTTCTTCTGCAGTATTTTTCTTTGCAGCATCGGATTTTCCTTTCACTTCCAGGCACGTCCGCAGCATCCTTTCGGCTTCAGCCCATCCACTTCATTAGCTCTGGAGCTACTTGTACTTGTTCTCCACTCTTCCTCAGTAGCATGTTGGACGCCTTCCAACCTGAGGGGCTCATCTTCCAGCATCATATCTTTTAGACTTTTGTTTCTTTCCATGGAGTTTTCTTGGCAAAGATACTGGAGTTGCCAGTTCCTGCTCCAGGTGGATCATGTTTAGTTTGAACTCTACACTATAACCTGTCCCTCTTGGGTGGCCTTGCATGGCATAGTCCGTAGCTTTTCTGACGTACTCAAGCCCCTTCGCCACAAGGCAGCAATCCATGAAGAGGAATTTTGCAAATAAACCAGTTCTAAATATGGATTGGCTGTAGGAGTCTTGAGTGTGTGGTACATTCACATGAAGTGATTTATGGCCTATGCTTGATGTTAGGTTCTATTGTAAACATTCCAACCTTGTAGGCATCCTTGAGTCTTGAGAGACTATGGTAATGTGCTCTGAACAGAGGTTTTGGAACAGCGTCTAGTGTGGCTAAGAAGGCCAATTGGAGAGTGACAATCCCTTCCACACTGAAGACAAATACAATCTGTCCCCTGTCCAGCTCGCTGATTTGGCTGGTTTCGGGACTGCCTCGTTGCCTCGGCCTGCTGAACAAGGGTCTCTTCAAATTGGGAGAGGCTGTGATGCAACGCCTGCCTCCAGGCTGAACGCTCCAATGTCAAGGTTTCCCATCTGTTGAGGTCCATTCCTAAGGCCTTCAGATCCTGCTTGCAGATATCCTTGTATCGCAGCTGTGGTCTCCCTTTGGGGCGCATGCCAACAGGACAGAGAAAAACAGATAACAATTTGTACCAGTTGTGGAGTGGTCTGGTGCAATCCATTTTGACATATGGGAAAATTTGTTCTAGTCAGACTCTGATCTGTGGGTCAGGTTGGAGCTATTCCGCAGCAAATGGGAGGGTCACTTTAAGGAAGATCACTCCTCTTAAAGTAATGTTTTTTAGGGTGATCAGGGATCTGATTGCACCCTCACTCTATTCTGCAGTGGTCTGACCTCACACATGAAATAAGTGCCCTTTTCTGAGAATCACAGTTTCAGAACTCTGTCAACAAGGTAGAGTATACCCAGAGAAGGGTGACAACGGATGTATAGAAGTTGTATGGATGTAAAAATTAAACTATGAAGCAAGTTTGTGTATTTATTTTTATTTATTTATTTATTTAAACTATTTTACCCAGTCTTTTTCCTAAAAGAGATCCCAAGGCAGCTTACATCAGTAAAAGACAATTATTTAAAAGTAGAGATGGGCATGAACCATGGTTTGGAGGTCTGTGATGGTTCGGACATGTGGCACCTGTTCTTCCCCCTCCCTGGCCAATGACCCACTCACCACCCAGTGCACGCTCCTTTCCTCCTCTTCAGCCAATCCAGCAGTCCGTGGCAGAAGCATGGGTTTGCCTGTCCTGCCTCCTTGTCTAAGTGGGCAATCAGCCAAAGAGGAAGAGGAGAGGAGGATGTGCTAGCTGGCGGGTGGGGGATCCAGCTGGGAAGCAAGGGAAGCAAAGAGTCCAAAGGAGAGAGTATGAACCAGCATGAACCTCCAGCTGGAGGTTTGTGCCCATCTCTGTTTAAAAGCTAAAAACAGTAATTATACAAATATTTTCTAAAAGATTAAAACAATTACCACACTAAAACAATGCCCTCTCCTATGTCTCCTTCTCTGAATGTAAGGCAAGTGTTCCCCCAGAAACTGTTACAAAGGAGCATCCAAGGGGATTGTTGTTGTTGTTTAGTTGTTAAGTCGTGTCCAACTCTTCGTGACCCCATGGACCAGAGCACGCCAGGCCCTCCTGTCTTCCACTGCTTCCTGGAGAGTTGGATCAAAGTCATCTTGGTCACTTCAATGACATTGTCCAACCATCTCGTCCTCTGTCGTCCCCCTTCTCCTCTTGCCTTCACACTTTCCCAACATCAGGGTCTTTTCCAGGGAGTCTTCTCTTCTCATGAGATGGCCAAAGTATTGGAGCCTCAGCTTCAGGATCCTTCCTTCCAGTGAGCACTGAGGGTTGATTTCCTTCAGAATGGATAAGTTTGTTCTCCTTGCAGTCCAGGGGACTCTCAAGAGTCTCCTCCAACACCACAGTTCAAAAGTCCATTCTTCAGCGGTCAGTCTTCTTTATTGTCCATGGGGATACTGATCTGTATAATTTGGATTTGTACAAATTTGAATTTGTACATATCAAGAAATTAAAACCATTAGAGAATTTGTAGATCTTGGTTCGGTTATCAATCTTAATGGAGACAGCAGCCAAGAAATCAGAAGAAGACTGAAACTCAGAAGGGAAGCGATGAAGGAACTAGAAAAGATAATCAAGTGTAAGGATACGTCACTGGAGACCAAGACCATCTACACCCGGGGTGTCCAACCTTTCACCTTCCCTGGGCCACGTTAGAAGATGAAAATTTGGTTTGGGCCGCACATAAATTTGGTTTGAGCTGCCGGGGGGGGGAGCCCTAGCCGTCCTCTCCAGCCCCACTCCAAGCACGCTTACCGGCAGCTGCGATCTCAGACAGCAGAGGCCGCCAGCTTCGACTCCGGTGGCTTTATGGGGCTGGGAGGGGGTCCACCTATTGATGGGGATGGCGCAATGCAGTCACGCAGCCCCCCTGTCCCCTCCCCTCCCACTCCTTCCTTCCTTCCCTCTCTCCCCCTCTACTGTTGTGACATGCCCCGGCCGCATTCCAGCCGCAAGCGCCGGCAGTGTAACTTGAAACTTTGGAATTTCTTTAAAAATAAAAAATTGCACTGGGCCGCATTACGAGCCGACCTGGGCCGCATGCGGCCCTCAGGCCACAGGTTGGACAAGCCTGATCTACACTATTGTATTTCCAATCACCATGTATGGGTGTGAAAACTGAGTAGTAAAGAAAGCTGACAGCAAAAAAAAAATAAAAAATAAAAAAATGATTCGTTTGAAATATGAGGCTGGAGGAGAGCTTTACGTGGATACCCTGGACTGCCAGAGAGATGAACAAGTGGGTCCTAGATAAAATCAAGCCAGAACTATTTCCGGAGGCAAAAATGTTGAAAGTAAGACTGTCCTAATTTGGGCACATTGTGAAAAGGCAAGATTCTCTGGAACAAACAAATACAATAAGGCTTGGGAATGTGGAAGTCACAAAAGAAGAAGACCAGACATGAGATGGACTGCCTCCCTAAAGGAATCCACAGTCTTGCATCTACAAGAACTGAGCAGCGCTACTGAGTACAGAAGATTTTCAAGATTGCTCATGCGTAGGGTCACCGTAAGTCAGAAATGACAGGATGGCATAGAATGACCACCACCACTATCTTGCACATGCTACTTTAAATGAGCAATGCAAAAATCAGAAATTAAATTTGTAATACAGTGCTTCTCCCTTGAATGAGGAAGACAAGGAGCAGGTGACCTGCCTGCCTGTGACGTCTGCTGTCCAGGTGCTGCTCACTATGGATGGGCAGCTTCAAGGTTCTTAATATTTACATCAGACTTAGATTGGGCAGCCCTTCAAAAGGAGGACCTCTTCAAAAAGAGGATTATCCTTTGGCAGGTCTTCAAATGTTGCAATGTACTCCTTAAAAGCAGACATGTGGCCACCCTAGATGTCATGACTGACTAAGAGAAAGCCTTGTCTGGCACTAATTTCAGTACCAGGAGAAGACCATGTGCTATACCTAAGCATTTCAGCATGTTGTATAATTAATAGACTTCATTATAGTGTAATTCATTCTGCTGAAATTTATGGACTCACTTATTCATGCTTTATTTTTGTTTTGTGCGTGTGTAACACTTTGGTTCTATAGGGATCTATAGATATAGATATAAATAGATCTATAGATATAAATATAGCTATAGCTATAGATATCGAGTATTGTAAACACAAACTTTACAAAAATGTTTTGATATAAACATCGCCCCCAAACTGGATGCTACAATTTGTACACCTTTAGTTCTTTTCACCAGCAGCACAGCTGGTGAGTTGTTTGAAGAAGGAAGGAAGGAAGGATGCAAATGTCTCATTGAAGCCAAAGAAGAATGAAGTCTTAGATATTTGCCAGCTGACACAGTAGATCCATAAAGGAAATAATTCCAAATATATAGCCTTTAAAACCCAAAATCATGGTGGCAAGGACCTTATCATCTTCCAGGGGAGCACAGCTCCTGCTTCTCCAGCTTTCCTGCTTTTTCTTAACTAAAATCTTGAATCACAGCCCTTAAGATTTTCATGCCCATTGGGCTGAATCAAATACTAGTCCATATGAGTTACATACATACATACACACCAGACAGGGGGGAGGAATAAAAACAAATTCGTGAAATATCACTGATTCATGGGATATTTGTCCCTTCATATTCATCAGGTCCAGAGACCCCCAACAAATATGAAGGGACGAATATTTGCCCATTTGTATTCATGCCTTCATGCAGGCTGGTTGCATTTCCCACTTTATAGTTGCACCTTTAGTCATATTTACGGCAGTCTCAGTGAAATTGATTGGACTCAAGCTGGCAATGGCTAACTTATGTTCTATAGATTTCTGCTGATCCATTAAAACACCCAGTTTTCATTTCATATTAAGCCAGGGATCTAAGGAACCTTTTGTCTTATTGTGGACAAGCAATATGTATGCTGCCTGATCTCTCCCACTTCCAGCAGGGACAGGTAAGCAAAATATGGCTCTTCCCTCCTTGATTTATTTGCTATGAAACATACATTCAACATTTATTCTCTTGCTTTTCAACTTCCCGGCAAGCCAGAGAATTAACCCTAGAACAAACTGCCCGGGTTTTTTTCATTGGCATGTCAAGGAATAGACAAGCCACAAGACTGGCTCCTGCTGGGTTTGGACATCACAGTAAACAGAATACAAACCTCCTGGTCCTCCTGCCATCCACCATATAATATCTGCATTGCTGAATGTAATGAACATTTTGTGAGCCACTATGAAATGACACAGGTCCATATTTAGACTTCATTGCTGGGATTTACGAAACAGAGGTCCCATGTCCAGTGTCTTGGACAGGCAGGACAAAGTTAATAACAACCTCTTGCAGGGCTGGTCTTAGATTTGTTTGGAATTACTTTGTTTCAAGCAGTGCATGCGAAGAGCACTCGCCAAGGTACGTACTGTGAAGAGAAAAGGATATAAGAAAAAGTCATACTGTATCTAACCAAAATCCTATTTAGTCCAGCGTTCTGATTCCACATTGGCCATCTGGAAATCCCTGTGGAAATCCTCAAACACGACAAAAATAGATTAACATCCTCCCACCAGCATCTGATTTATAGAGGCACACTGCTGATTGTACTGGACAGAATATATATATTCATCATGACTGGTAGATATTGATATAGCCTTACTGTATCTTCAATGAATTTGTCCAACTGCTTTTAAAGTCATCCTAGATGGCATCCATATGACTCAGGAGTCAGGACGTATGGGATGAGATCACACATCATCTTATCTTTCTATCTCATAATAATAATTATTATAGTAACGGTTATCAAAACAGTTCACAGTTGCCTCTTATTGATCTGCTTCATTAAACAGAGGGCTTATAATTTTGTCAGTCAGGGCTAGCATTAGGGGAAAGTATATTGGTCAAGGAATTACAGGTTCCACAGAAGAATATGTGATTGAAATCTGGGGGGAGTGTGTGAGATGCCACACACACACACATAGAGAAGAAAACTCCAGTTTCAAATCTCCACTGCCTTGTGACTATATCCACTCATGGAAAAGGCTTCAGGAGTTAACCTAGAGGCAAAATCCGGAGCTGGAGTCCCGAAGACAGTTTGTGTCGTTCTGCCAACTCCTGCAACGTTGCTGGAACCAGTTGTATTGACTCTTGCCTTTCCATTGGACCATTTCAGCAATGTGGAGAGGGGGGATTTGCTGCTTGGGTAGCAGCCTGTCCTCCATACTACTTTATCCAGGCTTCATGCTCTGGAGAGAACACTTCTCGATACAGAGCATGTTACCATAGTCTCTCGAGACTGAAGGATGCCTATGATGATGACATATAGAAAAAGAAAGAGAGAGAGAACTTTAGCAAAGTCTACCCCATTGGAAGAGAGGGACTGTCCCACTGTGATACAAACCTCTCACCCCGCTCCTGGCAAAAACCTCTTTAGATATTCCTCATTAGTCCTGTCCTTAATTGGAGAGAGAAAGCAAGAGCTATTGAGATATTGCAATATAATTACCAAAATCCTATTTTGTAAATCATTTTATAAGGTGGATGGGCTGGCTGGATAGCTCAGTAGTTTAGTTCTCTGGTTGTGGATTCAGAGGTTGGGAATTTGAATCTTCACCTGTGAAAAGAGGCAGACTTTGTAGCCAAGAGCAAGCTGAATAGCCTCTGGGGGCCCCTAGAAGAAGGAATGGTAAACTACATCTAAGTACTTTGTACCTAGAAAACCTAGAAAACTACCTAGAAAAGTTTGCCATAAGTCATATGTCACACTAGTCATATTAGGTGGATTATGTCATCAGCAGGGGGAGATTTTTGGACATTAAAGAGTTCCTGCTTTTATTCTGGGGGCCACTTGACTGGCGTACAATGAAACTGATTACATGTGAGTTGGGCAAGCTCCAGAAGAGTAGCAAGAACTCTAATTGTTAAAAATACAGTATCCTTCTGTCAGTGATATCATCATTTCCATGAAACCATAATTTAGGAAACAGGATTTTGGCCACTATTTTAAGCCTCTTCCTCCTTTCTAAACCTGGTTTGTTAGGGATAGGGTTAGGGTTAGTATAGAACTGCTTGTAAAACACACATACTCTTAAACACTTTGCATTCCTTCTGACCCACCCCCCACAAACACACAGAGTGAGTGAATAAGAGAGCGAGTGAGCTTTGAATGTACATCAGCTAAAGTCCCACTTTCCTAATAACCTAACTGTTTCCCCATTTGATTTGCCTTGGAAAGGCTATGTGGGAAAAATAAGTAATGAATAAAACATCATTTTTCAAAGGTTTCTCTTTTGCAGGCAATTCTTCCTTGACAAGAAGCCTATCAGGAGTGGAAGGACATGGGGTGGCGGCGGGGGGAGATATCATCCTCAGGGAACAGCAGAACATTTTTAATACAAGAGATAACGGAAGCTTTGAACTTGGGATGGATGAGAAATCGGTCTGAAGCCAAGTCTCCTCCAAATGCTTCCCCACAGCTTATGTAAAAAGTGACAGGAGGCTAAGCAAGCATATGCTTTCCTTTGTCAGACGTGAATATCCTTCTTAAAGAACAACCTATATAAAAGTGGTATATGACACAGCATATGGTGAAAAGGGTGAAGGAGAGAAGGTTTGGTATTGGATGTAGTTAGAGGGAGCATATAAATCCCTTGCTACAACAGTCACACTGGCTACCAGGCCCAATTCAAAGTGCTGATTATATGGCCTATAAAGCCCTATACGGTATGGGTCCAGGCCATCTGAAGGGCCATATCTGCCCATAAAGGCTGTTGTATTCCTAGCCTTAAGATCTTTAGAGGAGGCTTTTTTCTCAGTCCCATAGCCATCACAGATGCATTCAAGGAGGAGATGAGAGAGGGGCTTCTCTGTGGCTGACCCTAAGTTGTGGAGGTTAGATTAGCCCCGTTATCCTTTGGATGACAATTAAAGACTTAGCACTTCAGGCAGGCTTCTATTAACTATGGTTAGGCCCCTGGATACTGGGTTTTAAAAATTCTTGTAGATGTCTTTTTAAAGTTTCCAAATGCTTTTCAATTATTATTTTATAATTAATTGATGGATTTTTAATTATTATTATATGTTTTTTCCTTAATCTTGCAATTATTGTTTTTAGCGTGGCTTGTTTTAATATTATGAGCTCCACTGGATCACCTCACTGGGAGAAAAGCAGCTTACAGATGCCAAAATAAAATAAAATGTTGTAGTAACAATGGATGAGTTGCTCCATTCTGCTAGTTTAGGGCAGAGTGGATCTGCCATAGCTCCTGGAATTAATATTTCTGGTTTCCCAAAAATCACCTATAGCAGTGGTAGCTGTAAGATACTGGGAACTGTTGGTTGCAAAAGGGATGTTTCCAAACTTTGATTGCCAGTAAAAGGAGAGGCTCACTGGAAGGACAGATCCTGAAGCTGAGGCTCCAATACTTTGGCCATCTCATGAGAAGAGAAGACTCCCTGGAAAAGACCTTAATGTTGGGAAAGTGTGAAGGCAGGAGGAGAAGGGGATGAGGGAGGACGAGATAGTTGGACAGTGTCATTGAAGTGATCAACATGAATTTGACCCAGCTCCAGGAGGCAGTGGAAGATAGGAGGGCCTGGCGTGCTCTAGTCCATGGGGTCACGAAGAGTCGGACACGACTTAACGACTAAACAACAAAAAAGGAGAGGAGAGAAGGGCCAGCCTCACCTCATGCAGATGGCCACTGAGAAAGCTCTTCCCTGGGTTCATATCAGATAGACCTGTAAAGATGATAGGACCACGAGAAGAGCCTCCCTGAATGATCTTAAAACGTGAGGAGAGTTCTATGGAGAGATATGGAGAGATACAGTCCATCAGCTGAGATGCAAACAGTATAGGGCTGTACAGATAGGTCATGACCACCTTTAACAAGCTATACAAGTAACCAACCCTGGTCAATAGCTGAGGTGCAGCATTTTACACTAACTGTAAATGCACATGACTGTCTGAAATGTAACCACACTTAGCCCCCTTTTTAAAATATGTCACCTTTGCAAAATTGACGGCACTATACAGTGCCCCCATTCCTCACCTTCATGAATTCCACCTAGTTATCGTAAAGAGTGGTCCTGCCTGTCTACCTACCTATTGGTAATATTTTCTTTGTGTTGGGCATATTCTTCTTGTAATATGTGTACCTTTTTCTAATTGTGCAGGGCAGGTTAGGAAACAAGTACCCTTTTTACAAGTGTTCAGTTCCTCAATATCACGTTACAACAACAAAAACAACAACACCGTATTCCTTTTGGATTCTTGGATGTTTAAGCAGTAAAGAATCAAAGTAATGACTCTCTAATAAGGGTCAATCTGCCACTTCATTTAATGCCATTTCCCTTACACTAACATAACGTATACAGGAGCATTTTACCAGTAGATCCAGATTTACCTTTGTCCCCTTTGTATACCACCCACCTGGCTACAAAGGGCCTTTTGAGTGGCCCACAACAAATAAAACAATAATAACAAAATTAAATAATAGCAACATAGACATCATCATAATATAAAAACTAAAACTGGAAGAAACTCTTGTGTTCTGTAGGTGGAATATATTGTAGCCTTCCAGCTAAAAAAGAAGCCCCAGTCAAGTGCCTCACAAAAAAAAGGTTATTCTGAAACTCTGTAATCAATTTGAGCATATTAATTCGAACAGGGAGAATGTTCTACTCCCACCTCTCTCCCTGTTGCTATTTTCATGGGGCAGGGGGAAGAGAGTGACTATTTGAAGAGATAAGCTTCTGCTACACTTAGAGTCTCTTTGTACAACTGGTTATCCTGGAAGCTAAGATTCATGGCTGCATGAAGTGGCCACATGTGTGGCAAACTGTCTGTTGCTCAGATCGGTCTTCTTGGCACTGAGATGGAGACAGGCTGTGGACGGGGGCAATAAGGGAGCTGGACAGGGGACAGATTGGATTTGTCTTCAGTGTGGAAGGGATTGTCACTCTCGAATTGGCCTCCTCAGCCACACTAGACACTGTTCTAAGTCCTCCATACAGAGCACGTCACCATAGTCTTTCGAGACTGAAGGATGCCTAACTAACTAATGTTCACCCTTTCCAATTCCCTCTCTCTCTCTTTTAAAAGTAATTCTTTCTTGGTCTTTAAATTGCCCATTTTCTTTCTTTCTTTTTTGTGAAAAAAACCTCCGTCAAACAAGTAAGAAAATAGCCTGAAAACGTCTCCTCAAAACGCTCCCCAGGCATTTGAGCACCCACAAAGTAATGGAAAACATGAAGAGCAGAAGGAATAGGACACAATAAAAGTAATGAAAAAGCATCAGTTTGTCTTTATGAAAATTGTTACCAGTTTTTACGTTATTTGCAAAGAAATGCTGTTGGGCCCTCATTACCTGCCTTTAGACATGTCACAGATAATTTCATTGCTTGTGTGGTATTATTTCTAAAGTTATAATTTTTAAGTGGATGTGGGCGTAAGAAGAAGGGGAAGTTCTCAGAACCACTCTCCTTCTCTCCGATGGACGGTTTCTCTCAGTGGAGGGTACGTCAGCTGGAAAATATCATGCATCTCTCCTGAGCCCTATATATCGTTTTGGTACTTGACTCTTTCTTATTTCTACTCTGGTAGAGAAGACTCCCTTATAGATGGAGGAAACAGAGCAATTTTCCCCTTCTGGGGGGCAGAGGAGGGAAATGTTCTGAAACAGACCCAAGAAAAAGAATGAGTATTTCTTTTCTATCACACAAAATCCTGTAATATTAATAGAGATTCATTTTTTTTAATGTTCAACTTCCATTAAATGGAATGGGATTTCTCCCGAGCTTTTCCCCCAGGGAAACTGGGTAGTTATGAAAATACATTACTGCCTGCTTTGCATATTATTGCATGGAGTGATACGGGACAATCAGCAGTCAGGGGAGCTTTTGAAAAGGCTTCCTCCCATGAGTCAAATTCTTACAGGCGAAGGAATGCACATGAAGTAATGACGTTAAACATATCATTGTAGTGGTGCAACGGAAGGCCAAAATAGGCCCAGTGAATGATTCCCACACTAACTTATGAAAACAACCATGGACAATCTTCATTCTCACAAACTGTCAAGTACTTGTAGTTCTGTCTATAGCATCCACACATTATGTTAAAGGGCAGTGGTGGGAGCAGGAGAGGGGAGTTGATCTCCCCCCACCCCCTGAAGCCCATCCATGGCTTTCTGATGGTGCAACAATATCCACTTTCCTGCATTCACATACATCAATAGATTTCATTCATGCCTTGCTTTTAATAAAGTTTAAAACAAACTCAACTAGAGACTAGACCTCATGCTATGTTTTAAAAGCACAAGGTGCCTCCCACAAGTCATTTCCAACCTGCGAGGTTATTTCGAATGACTAATTCAATGCTCTGAAAAGAACCTGGTCCAAGGAACAGATATTTAACATTTTATACAGGATTTTTCACGCAACTCAGAAGATTCATGTATGTTGTTTTCCTGCTCTTTATGGGAGATAGCTTGTTCAAGTGAGATGGGTTTGCAGCTATACCAGCATTCTGAGAAATTGAGTATATGGAGCTATATATTCTCCAACCATCACCCATGACAAAAAATAGATATAATCAAAACACTGGTAGACTGTGCGAATTAGAGAAGCTCAATTTCTCAAATTGGGCCCTACACGCAAATGGCTATTCCAAGAATGAAATCACAAGAGCCATCAAACCGAGAGAACAACACCAAACTGAAGAAGAAAAACAAACACCCATACATCAAAGGGAACCGCATGGGGAAACTTTTGAAAAAACACAACCTACAAATAGTATTCAAGCCCACCACAAAAATACAACAAACGTTACGGTCAGCAAAGGACAAAAGGGACCCCCTCACCACTGCAGGAGTATACGGATACCTTGCAGTTGTGGCCAGGTATATAACGGAACCACAAAAAGCTGCATCTACACCAGAATCAAAGATCATGAGAGACACTGCAGACTAAAACAACCAGAAAAATCGGCAATAGCTGAACATGCCTTAAAACAAGCTGGACATGAAATTCTATTTCAAAACACAGAAGTACTGGACAACACCAGCAATCATTATGTTAGACTACACAGGGAAGCCATTGAAATCCAGAAACACTGGCAGAGCTTCAACAAAAAAAGAAGAAAGTTAAAACTCAACAAAGCCTGGCTCCCACCACTGAAAAATGCAGCGTGCAAAAGGTCAATGAACTCTACCCAGACACAAGGACCGGTGATCACTGCACACACAAAAATAGCTAATGACACCCATCAGTCATACTGACAGATCATCTCCCTCCCTTATCACAACAATACACCCATAACAATAAAACAGCCTGATCATCAAAATCACCCAATCTCCTGAAAAGGACAAAAAGCTGATCCACAGCTATAAATACTCAACTTTCCCACATACTACACCAGAACACAGACAGAGTTCTAACTCCTGTCCTCTGAAGATACCAGCCACAGAAACTGGTGAAATGTTATGAAGAAAAACCTTCAGAACACGGCCAAACAACCTGAAAAACCTACAACAACCATCAGATCCCGGCCATGAAAGCTTTCGAGAATACATTGAACTATATATTCATTTGTGTGATTGGACTAGGAAACCATAGTTGATACCATTTTTTTCAGAAGTGTAAGGCAATTTTAATAAAAACTTTTTATTTATTGTAGATTATACTGTGCACTCTCCAATCACCAGTCTTTCCTAAACATTGATTTTTGATGGACAAATTATATAGCAGACCAGCAAGGGAATACAAGTTAATCAGTGAATTCAAGCAGTCGCTCAGCTGCAAATCTTTGAACCATCTGGTAGAATTATTTTAAATGGCAACACCATGCTGAGGTTATTTTGAGAAGAGATTTCTCTGGTGTCAACGTTAGCACCATTCAGTACGAGATGATGACCTGGTTATCTAGCAGTGGCTGAAATCCTGTTGTGGTTACATTAACTTTTGGTAGTGAATTGCCATAAATTAATAAATCTTTGCAGACCTTATTTGTTGCATACTGAGTCACATGTGATATGATATCCCATACCTTTTCATGTTTTTTTTAAACCTGCATTAAATAATAAACATAATAACAAAATGCTTCTAAATGTATTAATTAGAGATGGGTATGAACCAGTTTGTTCCAGTTCACCCCAGTTCAGAATGGCACAGATTCTGATGCTCCCCTCCCCTGCCTCTTCTGGCTCCAACAGCCACTCCCCAGGCCCATCATGCTAGCTTCCTGTACTTCTTCAACTGATTTTCCTATTCCAGCAACAGCTCAGGCTTCTCTGCCCTGCCCTCTTTGCTGATCTCCCAATCAGACAAAAGGGCAGGGCAGAGAAGTCTGGGCTCTCACTCATGATTGGGAGATTATTTATTTATTTATTTGACTTTTATACCACCCATTTGGCTGCCAAGGGCACTCTTGGTGGATTACAATGTTATAACATAATATAACATAATGAACAGCAATATGAAAAGAGTGAACATAAAAACTAAGATTAAGCACAAACACAACCAACATAAAATTAACTAAACATAATTGACATAGTATAAAGGCAAGGTGGGGGACCAGATAATATAAACATCAAAACAGTCTCTTCATTAAGTTGTTATAGGGTCCAGGAAGGCATGTCTGAAAAAGTCTTGTTTTCATTGATGGTTTGAAATTTTTCCGTGAAAGGGGCCAGGCTAATTTTGAGCAGGAGATTATTTCAAAGATGGAGAGCGACCACTGCAAAGACCTGTTTTTTTGTCTTCTCTTTCCCGGCCTTTCTTGAGGTTAATATTTGGAACTGCCTGGCTTGAGAAGATCATATAGGACAGGCAGATCTTATTGGAAGGAGGCATTCTGTCAGGTATTGAGGCCTGAGGGCATCGGTCTCATCCAGGAGTGGCTGTACTTGTAGCTGGTTGGCCACCACCCTCTTCACTAGCTTGCTTAGAAAAGGCACATTGGCAATGGGTCTGTAGTTGTTAATATTGTCCGCCGCCAAATTAGATTTTTTATGAATGGACCTAATAAGCATCTTTGTGAGGGCTTTGGCGACCTGCTCTCAAGGAGAGACCCATTCAAAATAGCAGTGGCCCATTCTGTTGTTACTGGCCTGGCAACTTTTATGAGCCGGGCTGGGCAAGGATCTTGGAAGGCTGCAGTGGCCCTACAATGATCAAGCAGCAGGAAGGGATTAGCTGAGGATGCGGAAAAAACAAGCAAACTGGGCCTGGTGAGTGGCCTGATTGGCTGAGGAGAGGAGAAGCAACACCTGTACTGTTGCCTTTATGAACTGGGGCAAACTGGGATGAACCAGTTCATGCCCATCTTTAATATGAATGTCTTTAGAAAAAGTGAGCATCATGATGGGACTGAAGTAGTTTGCAAACAATTGCAGGTAATGTGCATTGGCAACTGGTTTAATCTTCAGGTGGATGTATGAATTAATTATTTCTCTCTAGTCATGTGCTATCAAGTCATTTCTGACTTATGGCAACTCTTCTGGATTTGTTGGTAGAGAATACGAAGAACTGGTTTACCATTGTCTTCTTCTGGAGACATCCTGGGACTGTGCAGCTTCCCAAAGGCTACACAGACTGGCTCTTTTAGAATGCCTTACAGGGTACACTAGGAATTGAACTCCTAAATTCTGGTTCTGCAGTCTGATACCTAACTCAGCTATCAAGCCAACTTGTTTCTCTATAGGACATCAGCTTGTTATTTTATAGGACTCATTTAGAGAAACTGTCATTTATACAAGGTATAAGCAAGGTCCCCTTCATAGATTGCTGCCTTGTCGTGGTGAAGGAGCTTGACTAATTCAGAGAAGCTATGGGCTATGCCATGCAGGGACACCCAAGATGGACAGGTCATAGTGGAGAGTTCTGACTAAACGTGATCAACCTGGAGCAGGAACTGGCAAGTCACTCCAGTATCTTTGCCAAGAAAACTCCATGAACAGAAACAAAAGACTAAAAGATATGATGCTGGAAGATGAGCCCCTCAGATTGGAAGGCGTCCAACATGCTGCTGAGGAAGAGTGGAAGACAAGTACAAGTAGCTCCAGAGCTAATGAAGTGGTTGGGCCAAAGCCGAAAGGACGCTCAGCTGCGGATGTGCATGGAAGTGAAAGAAGTCAGATGCTGCAAAGAAAAATACTGCATAGGAACCTGGAATGTAAGATCTATGAACCTTGGTAAGCTGGATGTGGTCAAAGAATAGATGGCAAGAATAAACATTGACATCCTGGGTGTCAGTGAACTAAAATGGATGGGAATGGGCAAATTTAATTCAGACGATTATAGCATCTACTATTGTGGGCAAGAATCCCATAGAAGAAATGGAATAGCCCTCATAGTTGGAAAAAAATCAGTCTTCATCCCAATCACAAAGAAGGGCACTGCCAAAGAATGCTCCAACTACCGTACAATTGCACACATTTCACACGCTAGCAAGGTTATGCTCAAAATCCTACAAGGTAGGTTTCAACAGTATGTGGACCGAGAACTCCCAGAAGTACAAGCTGGATTCTGAAGGGGCAGAGGAACTAGAGATCAAAATGCTAACATACGCTTGATTATGAAGAAAGCCAGAGAGTTCCAGAAAAACATCTACTTCTGCTTCATTGACTATGCAAAAGCTTTTGACTGTGTCGACCACAACAAACTATGGAAAGTTGTTAAAGAAATGGGAGTGCCTGACCACCTTATCTATCTCCTGAGAAATCTATATGTGGGACAGGAAGCAGCAGTTAGAACTGGATATGGAACAACTGATTGGTTCAAAATTGGGAAAGGAGTACGATAAGGCTGTATATTGTCTCCCTGCTTATTTAACTTATATGCAGAATACATCATGCAAAAGGCAGGACTGGACGAATCCCAAGCCGGAATTAAGATTGCCAGAAGAGATATCAACAACCTCTGATATGCAGATGATGCCACTCTGATGGCAGAAAGTGAGGAGGAATTAAAGAACCTCTTAATGAGGGTGAAAGAGGAGAGTGCCAAAAATAGTCTGAAGTTCAACATCAAAAAATCTAAGATCATAGCCACTGGTCCCTTCACCTCCTGGCAAATAGAAGGGGAAGATATGGAGGCAGTGACAGATTTTACTTTCTTGGGCTCCATGATCACTGCAGATGGTGACAGCAGCCAAGAAATCAAAAGATGCCTGCTTATTTGGAGGAAAGCGATGACAAATCTAGACAGCATCTTAAAAAGGAGAGACAACACCTTGCCAACAAAAGTCCGAATAGTCAAAGCTATGGTTTTTCCTGTAGTGATGTATGGAAGTGAGAGCTGGACCGTAAAGACAGCTGACTGCCGAAAAAATTATGCTTTTAAATTGTGGTGCTGGAGGAGGCTCTTGAGAGTCCCTTGGACTGCAAGGAGAACAAACCTATCTATTCTAAAGGAAATGAAGCCTGAGTGCTCACTGGAAGGACAGATCCTGAAGCTGAGGCTCCAGTACTTTGGCCATCACATGAGAAGAAAAGATTCCCCAGAAAAGACCCTGATGTTGGGAAAGTGTGAAGGCAAGAGGAGAAGGGGACGACAGAGGATGAAATGGTTGGACAGTGTCATCGAAGCAACCAACATGAATTTGACCAAATTTCAGCAGGCAGTGGAAGACAGGAAGGCCTGGCGTGCTCTGGTCCATGGGGTCATGAAGAGTCGGACATGACTTAATGACAAAACAACTACAATAAACAAGGCACAAAGTATCTGTTGTTTTTGCCGTTTGTGTGTCCGTGTGTCACATCTGGTGGGGCATTCATGCAATTCAATTTATGTGCATTTGCAGGGGCATGTGTGTATGTAACACCTCTGGTATCCTAAATATGTTTGTTATTTCAATGCAACTGAAAGATGCTCTGTGTTTTTGTGAAACACCCAATGTCTGTGAATTACACAAACATGCCACTTTGCAGTTCCCACATTTGGGAAATATTCAGGCAAATTTCTTGATTGTGAAATGTGGTTTACCTGATTCTGGATGACATCTAGAAAGGATGGTGTGTGTGTCTTTGCTTACTTTTGGTACTTATTAAGAATTTTATATCTGAAAGTGGCCCTTGACTAAGAAACACTCATCACAGAGTGGAAAGATATGCAGTGGTCAGAATTCTATCGGGGTTCACATAAGGTTTGCCTAATTTGCTTCTGCTAATTGTAGCTAATTGTTTAGGTTCTGAGGTACATCTTGGTTACACAATTGGCTGCATGACCACACACACAACTGAGATGTGTTTCAGCACTTCATCAGTTAGCTGCAATTAGTTGTGGCAAGTTATATAAACCTTACATGAACACCAGTAGGATTCTGGCCAACATTCAATATAATACTAACATGGCAGAAAATATCATAAGCTTATAAACATCTCTGTGCTGTCAAAACTGGTTACAAAAATGAGACATGGCCTAATGGAGCCACAGAGTGTGGAATATTCGCTTCTCTTGCAGGAATGGGAAAACAGATACAGTACATTTTTATTAGCACCCCTCAGTTCAAATGAGTAGATTTTATGGCAAACCTATTATTGTATTTCACCAGCCCAGAAAAATAGGTACCATTAATCAACGGCTAATTTTTCTATGGACAAAGCAATTATTTTAAATAGTTTGAGGTCAAGGCTGCCTGCTATTGTACTTTTATTTAATTCCCATTTGAGGGAATGCTTTTTTAACCCCAATCAATAGAATTGGGTAAATCAAGTTGGCAATAGGTCTTTGTTAGAGGCTCATGCATTAGTATCAGTGAAGCCATAATCATATGCGAAGCCATCATCCATTACTAACCTTGGTCCAACATTTAAATCTAATATGCTCATTAACTCTTTCATTTATGTTAATTACGAACTTTCCTCATCTTTCATAGATGGATGTTCATCTTGTGAACAATTCTTCCTCTTGCCGATTCTTCCTGTCAATCTGAAGAATTTGCACTGTCATTGGAAGATTTAGGGTTAAATTGTAACAGTTTGGTCCTGATTTCTGGTAGAACAGTGACTCTCAAATTGCATTCCCAATATATTTATAGGTAGTCAAAATTACAATTTGAACTGGAACCTTCCAATACATGCAGAAGAGGCAAGCACATTTACAATGCATGTTGAAAAGGCAAACCATTTCAGAATTTAACATTAGAATAGGCAGGTGGCTGGACCTTTAAAATATACATGATTTCTTCCATTTATTACAAAGGACAACTACGGCATTAGATTTTTAATTATTAGGATATGTTTTAGGCAACCACTCATTTAACAACCATAAGGTGGTGGGGCGAATGAACAAACAAAGCGAAATAGTGGCCCTCCATATGACACTCTTTGAGAATCATCATTTAGTATAGCATGTGCTTTTGGTCTTGGGGTTCATGGGTTATGAATGATGGGCTTAAATATAATATTGCTCATATACTGTAGAGCTGAAACCTGAAGCTAAAAGAACAGTGGCCATCTAGTGTATACTTGACAGAAGTGGTTTGCAAAACCTGATAGGGATGAGATTTTTGTATTTTTTTTAACAAGACCCGGAAATCTGCTGTAATTGCCTGAGGTAAAATATTGGGGTCCTCTCAGGAAATTACAATATCCCTAATACTTCCCGGTACAATACAGCTTACCCTGTCCACTTCCTCTGACTTGGAACTCAGAAACGGAAGGATATTTTCTCATTTATGCACCAGCTGTAAAGCATATCAAATACCTCAGAGCACATTTTTGGAGAGGTGGTGGTAAAGCTCCCAAAATCCTACCTAGGGCAATTCCAGCAGACCTCTGGATGTTGTTCCAATAACCACAAAAATCCCCTTTGTAGTACTT
Source organism: Pogona vitticeps (assembly GCF_051106095.1). Classification (NCBI taxonomy): domain Eukaryota; kingdom Metazoa; phylum Chordata; class Lepidosauria; order Squamata; family Agamidae; genus Pogona; species Pogona vitticeps. The sequence goes on along the minus strand of NC_135786.1, from coordinate 223,240,134 downwards.
GGTTTGTAGTTCAGGTGTCAATGACCTATGGCTCTGTGTGAGGCAGCTCTTTCCTGGTGAGCTAAAAAGATCTAGTTGTGGAACACCTTCTTAGAGTATTTAGGTTCACTCCAAGAGCCATGCTGATCGAAACTTCCAAAGAACACAAGCGTTTTCCCCACTGAATTCTTGGGAAGATGATGCAGGTGGCTGTGAGAAGGAAAAGGAGCGTGAAATATGCCTTGATTTTTAAAAAGCTTTCCTTTTTGTTGGGTTGTCCTGTTGGGTCACATTGGTTCCTGTCCGATTTTGCTAGATGTTAAGCTGTTTGCCTCTGTATGTGTAGTAATCTATGTGTAGCGAACAGCCCTGCTCTCACCTGTCCGTCACAGTAGAACAGTGAATAAGTAGTCAATTAGTGCACAGAAGGCGGAGCCAAGGAGGGGGAGGGGGATGGATATAAATGCTGGTGGATGGAGTCTGAGAGAGATTCTGGTAGAGAGAGACTGTGTGAAACTTAAAAGTGAACCAAGAGTGAGTTAGAGAACTTAAAAAAAGGTTAATAGAACTGAGAGTTAAAAGAGGTTTAAAGTTATATCAGATGTGATTCAAATATAAGTGATTGGCAGCCTGTGATTTATCTATTGAATAGTAAACATATATTAACTTTCCTAATCTAATAAATGACTCGAGTTTTAAAAGCACGTATGTCTCCATAAATAAATGATATTAAAGAATTAATATCTGGTGGCAGCGACGAAGGAAGAAGAGCAAGAACCTTGTGAAGACCTGGGGGGATAGGGGCTTCAGAGGAAATCACCACACTATGATTTAGGGAAATCTATGAATTGTGCCTAATTTAAATCTCTTAAATCAATTGAGTAGATTATACAGTACAGTTGGCATGTGTATCTCTGTATTTTGCCATACGTTTAAGTCAGGAAGTTAGGTGTAGCTTTGCTTACTTTACATGCAGTTTCTCTAACAAACTGTTGAAAGCAGCTTATAAATCTATACCTAAGCAGAGGTAAACCTAAAATGGCAGATAATTCTAAAATTGTTAGAATAGCCATAAGAAATTAAAATACGGGCTGAAATCCTGTTGCTTTGTCTTTTCATATAATTTCAGCCATTGTGTCCTGAAGGGGCATTTCAATTTTCATTCCCATAGATCTACTTCCAGGAAAAATGGCAAATTACAAACCAAAGAATGATGTGTTACTTCATTGGCTTTATTGTTGTTGTTGTTGTTGTTGTTGTTGTTGTTGTTGCTGCTGCTGCTGCTGCTGCTGCTGCTGCTGCTGTTGTTGTTGTTGTTGTTGTTGTTATTATTATTATTATTTTGGACCTGTCAAAAGTTCAGGTCGAATATCAGTGAATAACAATCACTCTTTGTTTTGGGACCATGTATAAATGTATTACTATGTACCGTGTAGTCCCACTCTTGTGTCTGAGGAAGTAGACTTGATCTATTATGAAAGCTCACATTAAAATGTAGCAGTGAGTCTTTAAGGTGCTGCAACATTTTTGTCTTTCTTTTTGTAGATTTTGGATTGACGAGCTATCATTCAGTGCATGAACTTCTGAGGCGAACATGCCCAACTACAGTTAAAGATGGTGTGAAATCTCAGTCTACAGCTAAATAGCATTGTACTCACATATGATTCATTTATCTCACTTTCTATTCCTTTAATAACCTTGGTCAGAAGTTTAACAGAGCTGATATTATTGGCTGCCTACTATGCTCCATCTTGTTTGGGCCTGTGTGCTTGTTTCTACATTCAAAACATTATTACTTTAGCCTGACTCTGCCAGAATCCCCCAGTAGATGGAGAAGCACTCTAGGGGCTCTTCCCTCATGTTCTTCAAAGGTAGCATGAGATCATCCAGTGTGAAATTGGTGTTGAGATGGAAGGAAACTCAACAACAACAATGTAGCCAAAGCTGCATTCGCATGAATGAGAGGCTGGCCATATTCTTCTGAATGGGGGCATCCAGTAAATACAGTGAGAACTTGTTGAAACCTTTGCCACATGCCAAGACAGTCTCAGTGGAGTACAAAAAAAGACCTGTGCCAACCACTACAAAATGTTAAGCAACATATAAATGGCATCTCCATGGCGACATGCAGACACACATTCCATGCCGCATTTGCCTAGAGATTTCAGCAGCCTTGGACTTTCTAGTCAGAGCTGCACACTGGCCAGGAGAGCGTCTGGTTGTTCTGACTCGGGTGGATGCCAGAAGAAGTGATAAGTGTTCATCTAGCATAGACTGCACAGATTCATAAAAGTCATAGAAGAGTTGGCCTTTTGACAAGGGCTTTGAAATGAGTTTGGTCTACACGTAAATGAGGAGGGGGACAATGGCTATTCTTCACCCCACTTGTGAAATTCTGGGAAGGCTTCCCAGATGTGCTCAGCCTCTGCAAGAGCTGGAAAAGTTTGCTGTAGACCTGGATTTTTATGGTTAATATAAACATGATATTGGCACAAGTATATCTCACATGAAGAACTTTTTCATTCCATCCACTTTAAAAAAAATATCCAGTGTCTCAGACTTTTATAAGCTAGAAATGATTCTGTTTTTTAGATTTCTGCGTGAAGAAGAAAAAAACATAGTGCATAGATTTTCTTCATAAGTACTTAACCATATGAAGGACTGGCCAACCAGTGGACAGAGCAACACATTTGCTACCAAAGATAAACATGGAAGAAGTCTCCTAGCTGTTCCTCCTGAGTTCCCCTGTGACCCATCTATGTAGAAGAACTGGGTCTGTTATGTGTCCTGCCTGTACCCCCTAAGCTAGCCTTCTGCATCAACTACATGACTCTAATGAAGAGCATGCCAGATCTACAGCATCCCATTTTCTGGGGTTTCATGGATAAAATCAGAAACCCAGAGGTTCAAAATTCAAATAATAGAATCATAGAATCATGGAGCTGGAAGGGTAAGCTTGACAATAAGGCCATTGAGTCCAACCACCTGCTCAGTGCAGAAATCCAACTTAAAGCTGACCCAACAGATGTTTGTCTAATTTTCTATTAAAGTCCTCCAGCACTAAAGCGCTCACCACCTCCTGAGGTATTCGGTTCCATTAACTGCTCTAACAGTTAAGAGGTTTTTCCTGATATTCAACCGAAATCTAGTTTCCTGTAACTTGGGCCATTATTATGTGTCCTGCACTCTGGGATAGTTGAGAACAGATCCTGCTCCTCGTCTCTATGACTGCTTTCAAGTATTTGTAAAGTGCTATCATATCTCCCCCTCTGTTTTCAACCATCCCAGAGTGCAGGACACATAAAATGGCTCAAGCTGAATATCAACTGTTAGAGCAGTATGACAATGGAACCAATTACCACAGAAGATGGTGAGTGCTCAAATGCTGGAGGCGTTCAAGAGAAAATTGAACAATCATCTATCAGACCTACTTTGATCTGGATTCCTGCATTGAGCATGGAATTGGACTCAATGGCCTTATAAACCACTTCCAACTCAATTATTTTATGATTCGATGATAATTGGACTCACATCTTCCTGGTGAATTTCCAGGAAGCATCTAGTGGGTCATTATGGGAACCTGCAGCCCTGCAGATGTTGTTTGATTCCAAATTCCATCAGGGATGAAGACAGTTATAACTTAACAACAATTTATAATTATTATTTATTTAAGATATTTTTACCCCACCTTTCTTCTTAAAAAGAAATGATGTAAGCTACCCAAGGTAGCTTACATCATTGAAAGACAATATTTACAGAAAGAAACAAAAGTATTTGCCTGCTTGTGGAAGGACAGCAAAGATGGGGGCAGTCTCATGTGGGAGGGAGTTCCAGCGTCTGGGAACAGCAACAGAGAAGACCCTCTTGTCTGTGTCCCCATTAGACACACCTGTGAAGGTGGTGGGACTGAGAGAAATGCCACTCCTAATGATATTAAAACCTGAGACAGCTTATAATTGGAGACACGGTCTTTGAGATAGCATGGACTCAGAGGTGTATATGTTTCCCACACCTACTATATGCTGTTCAAAATATTATCTTCACGTTCTTCTGGAAAGTCTAAGAAAATGTGGTATTTGTGGACTTCTCTCACTTCAGCAAGGCCTGTACGTATTTCATTTTCTCCTTCTATAAAATTACCAATTTTAGGGGTGGTTTGGGGTGCACACTGTCTCTTGGGTGTGCCTTGTGTCTTGTCTCTGTGTAGGGCTGCATAACGATTCCCTAACCCTTCCAGATTCCCACAGCGCTCCCTTTGTTGTCAGGCTTTCAACACAAAACTGGGAATTTTTCAGCCTTAATGAACAAAGCTTCTCATTCATTTGCCGTCTAATGTCAGACTCTGGCTTAATAAGTTCCATATCCCCACATGCTATGAGAGCATTGTAGCAGAACCAAAGTTTTATCAAACATAAGTATGATTTATGAAGGCTGTGGAGTAATGTTTTATTCTGAGTTGGCATGAGAGACGGTGCTTATTTTGGACAAAAAGTGGCCGCCGTTGTAAAAGCAACATTAAATAAAAAATATATATTCAAGGGAGCTCTGTCTTTTTTTACTGAGCAATTTCTGCAGCAGTATCATAAACAAAGTGGAGAAGGTCTGCAGCTCTATGGGTGGGTGACAGGTGCTGCATCACATGATCACTGTGGCTTGCATGAAGGCATGCTACATCCTGTTGTGTGTCTTTAGATACATGAAGTTGGATGCAGGCTTCTCACAATGTAGAATGGAGCAGGAAGTGAGCAATAAAGCTCCTGGTCCTCTTTGCTACCTGCCCAAGGAGATTGTCTAACCATAGGGTAGCCACATGTCCTCTTTTTATGTCAATTTAAAAAATCATCAGAGGATGTTCTTCATTTTTAACATGTCTGCTCTTTGAAAAACTGTCAAATCCCAGGATCACTTATTAGAAGGAAGACTACGGGACTAGAAGTTGCCTATTCAGAGTTAGATTTAACAGGCACATAGTTCACCAAGGAAAGCTTACCCCTCATGAGCAAGATGCATTGTAAATCTGTTTACATTTTTTAAAAATTATTTTCTAATTTTGTATCTGCATATAATAAATTAACATATGCCACTGTCTGCAAATCAGTGCCACCTTTTGTCCTCTTCTTAGATGAGGGAGATTCTCCTTTTTAGTGACCACTCACTGTTGAAAAACAGTGTGATATGGCTGGTGGGAGTGTTTGAACATGTAGTTTACCAGCCATGAGGTTTTTTAAAGCCTGCAGTATACCAAGCCATATGCTTGGTATACTGCAAGGTGATATGCAAGGTGATACTGCAGTATACCAAGCATATGCATATGCTTGGTATACTGCAAGGTGAGAAGACCAGCAGTTGTAAGATCGAATCTATGCAACAGAGTGAGCTCCCATCGCTTCTCCCAACCTAGCAGTTCAAAAGCATGTAAAAATGTGAGTAGATAAATAAGTACCACCTTGGTGGGAAGGTAATGGCGTTCCGTTTCTAGTCATGCTGGCCACGTGACCACGGAAACTGTCTACGGACAAACAGTGGCTCTATGGCCTGGAGACAGGGATGAGCACCGCCCCCTCAATTTGGACACGACTGAACTAAATGTCAAGGGGAACCTTTACCTATACAGTCGTGCCTCGCTTAACGATTGCCTTGCTTAATGAGGAAATCGCTATACAATTAGGTTTTTGCCATTGCTTTTGCGATCGCAAAACAATGTTTTAAATAGTTTTTTTTTGTTTAACGATGATTGGTTCCCTGCTTCGGGAACCGATTTTCGCTTTATCACGATCAGCAAACAACTGATTGTCGGGTTTCAAAATGGCTGCCGGCTGAAGAAAATGGCCCCCCGCTGTTTTCTAGGGCGGATTCCTCATTTTACAGGCACCGAAAATGGCCACCGTATGGAGGATCTTTGCTGGATGAGCAGGTATTCAGCCCATTGGAACGCACTGAATGGTTTTCAATGCGTTTCAATGGTTTTTTTTCATTACATTTGACAATGTTTTCGCTCTACAGCTATTTCGATGGAACGAATTAACATCGTCAAGCGAGGCACCACTGTACCAAGTATAATGGACTGAGGAGCACAATGTTGACAAACACAACTTCACCAACTGTTACGAAGCGTGTTGTCTGCTAAACCTTTACTTTCATTTAGACCATTCTAAACTTTTTTTTTGCCATGCCCATAAACACAATATGAAAGAAATATTTATTTATTTATTTATTGGACTTATATACCGCCCCATAGCGCTACAAGCACTCTCTGGGCAGTTTACAATTTTTAATTATACAGGCTACACATTGCCCCCCCCCCAGCAAGCTGGGTACTCATTTTACCGACCTCGGAAGGATGGAAGGCTGAATCAACTTTGAGCCGGCTACCTGGGATTTGAACCCCAGGTCGTGAGCACAGTTTTAGCTGCAGTACAGCGTTTTAACCACTGCGTATAAGCCAAATCAGGATTGTAAAAGTGGCATAAGTAACCTGTTAAGGTGATGTGTGCGGAATTGTTTGTGGCCCCTTCAAATGTGCCAGAACCCTCAGGAGACCCTGTAGCGCCTCTTGAGAATGGCTGATTTAGATTCTCCAGATAAAAGTAAACACAGTTTTTTTTTAAAAAAGAGACAAATATTACCTACCTACCTACGTACCTACGTACCTACATACCTACGTACCTACGTACGTACGTACCTACCTACCTGCCTACCTACCTACCTTGGGTAGACAAACCACATTCTTGGGATCTTCCTTGTCAGCAAAACCAGTGAATTTCTGCTTCTGTAAGCCTTCAGGAATAGTGATTCACCTTTTAAAAAGTTTAAGGCGGCCTTTGAACAGTTTCTCTTTCCTTCCCTCCCCAATCTCTCTCTCTCTCTCTCTCTCTCTCTCTCTCTCTCTCTCTCTCTCTCTCTCTCACACACACACACACACACACACACACACACACACACACACACACACACACACACACACACACACACACACACACAAATATGGGCAGGCCGTCAAAGCAATCAACATAAAATAGCCCATAATGTTCAAGGTGTTCAAATAAATGTTTATAACTTTGCCACTTTGAGCATCATTAGCTATTCATTACTTTTCTTATACCAGATAATTAGGGGACAGAAAAGTTGATGGAGGAAGAGTATATGAGGCAATAAATGGCTTCCAGAGATGCTTCAATGCCAAGGGGAAGCATAAGATGTTTTATAACTGCAACCTTGTTTTATCACTGCAGAGAGTCCATTTTCTCCCACTCTAGTTGTGGGTGTGATTATTACCCAACAAGAGGAAGGAAAATTCACATCCTGGAAAAAACAAAAGAACAAAAAACAAGAGCAGCAGCAAGAGGGACTTGTTTTCTTTCTCTCTCCCTTAAAATCCAGTCAGAATTTTATCAGAGCCCTTTCTTAGGCTTTCTCTTTGTGGCTCCAATACCATAGCACTCTAATAAAGAAAGCTGTTTTTTAAAAAACTTTGCCAGAGTAATAGAGTTGTCTCGAGGCCACAGAGCAAAAAGGCAAACAGCACAGGTGAATAAGAATAGGAACATTTACTCTTTGGATTATTACTCCCACCATCTCTCAGTCAGCTAGCTGTGAGAGTCTGGGAAATATAGTCCAAAAAAGTAACTAATCTCTGAAAGTGAACAGGGGTAAGCACCAGGGTATCTTCCTTTTCAAACAGAAAGCTAGAGCAGAGCTTGGCCTATTCAAGGCCACGAAGCCTTCTAGTTCAGTATTTCTCCAGGTGAGCACAATTTAGGTATCTGTAGGTACAGGTTTGGCAGATGGAACTCCCAGAATGGAGAAGTCTAGAATTTGGAGTCTCTCTCTCTCTCTCTCTCTCTCTCTCTCTCTCTCACACACACACACACACACACACACACACACACACACACACACACCAGATGGCACATATGTACATCCCACTATTTTACCTTATAATTGCCCACTTTTTGGGTTTTCAGTTCATTTCCTCTTTGCAGATGATGCAGACATTGTTGCCCACTCTGCTGAAGACCTCCAACAACTCATGAATCATTTCAGCAAGGCCTGCCAAGACTTTGGACTAACGATCAGCCTGAAGAAAACACAAGTCATGGGCCAGGGCGTGGACTCACCTCCCTCTATCACCATCTCCACACAAGAATTGGAGGTTGTTCATGACTTTGTGTACCTTGGCTCAACCATCTCTGACACCCTCTTTCTGGATGTCGAGCTGGATAAACGCATTGGCAAAGCAGCTACCATGTTCTCTAGACTCACAAAGATAGTATGGCTCAATAAGAAGCTGACAACACATACCAAGATCCAGGTCTATAGAGCCTGTGTCCTGAGTACACTCCTGTACTGCAGTGAGTCCTGGACCCTTTGTGCATGGCAGGAGAGGAAGCTGAACACCTTCCATATGCGTTGCCTCCGAAGGATTTTTGGTATCACCTGGCAGGACAAAGTTCCAAACAGAGTAGTCCTAGAACAAGCCGGAATTTTCAGCATGTACACATTACTGAAACAGCGACGTCTACGTTGGCTTGGGCACGTTGTGATAATGGCTGATAGTCGGATTCCAAAGGATCTCCTGTATGGAGAATTAGTGCAGGGAAATCGCCCCAGAGGGAGACCATGGCTGCGATACAAGGATATCTGCAAGTGAGATCTGAAGGCCTTAGGAATAGACCTCAACAGATGGGAAACCCTGACATCTGAGCATTCAGCCTGGAGGCAGGCATTGCATCATGGCCTCTCCCAATTTGAAGAGACCCTTATCCAGCAGGCTGAGGTGAAGAGGAAGTCACAAAAGCAGCAAAAGCAGGGAGCTGGACAGGGGTCAGATTGGATTTGTCTTCAGTGTGGAAGAGATTGTCACTCTCGAATTGGCCTCTTCAGCCACACTAGACGCTGTTCCAAGTCCTCCATACAGAGCACATTACCATAGTCTTTCGAGACTGAAGGATGCCTAACTAACTAACATTTGCAAGTCTGATTTTTTTTGCCAAAAGAAGGCAATATTCAAATCAATAAAACAACAAAGGACTAAAGCAGTAAAACAAAGCCAACTGGGGCAGCGGCTGCTTTGTTTTATGTATTATTGGCAGTTTTAAGCCTTGGATGGATTGTTTGCCTCTTTCTTAACAAACAGCCAATTCTGCTGTGTATGTCAAGAGACCGGTATGAGGGCCTTTGCCTTGCTTTTGGGTGGAGACAAGTATTCTTGCAAAACAGCCAAATTCCTCATTAAGATGCCTCAGGGTACAGAGACAGTTAAAAAAAAGAGAGAGAGGGGCAAGGATGAGGAATTTAGCAGACATTTTTCACATTCCTTCTTGGAAGAAACTTATGCAGAAAACAATGGAGCGTCACCATTAGTGATGATGTCAGTTGCAGCCCACAAAGGCTTATGGCAACTAAAATTTGTTCAATTCAGATAGATCAAGGCTTTGTTTTAACTATGTAAAAGGGACTATTGGATAACTCAGTGGCTTAGGCATCTGGCTGTGGAGCCAGTGGTTGGGAGTTTCATTCCCTGCTATGCCTTCTTGACAGGGGCTGGACTCAATGATCCATAGGGTCCCTTCCAGCCCTGCAGTTCTAAGATTATTATTAAATACACATAGGATATTGTTAGATTATACATATGTTAGATTAAACATACAGGATAATGATGTTAGATTTTTTTTTCTTTGACCTCCTGCCATGAAGTGAGGGCTGCTTCCAGAAGTAAGTTCTACTTTCATCAAGGACCTTCTAGGCAAGCTTGCACAGTGTTAAGAAGATTCATCAGCAACAAAGACCATGGCCTCAGTCAGACAAGGTGGGCACAATGGATTCAGCTCATGCTGCATGATTGTTTTAGAATAAAAACAGCTTTAAAATGTATTAAAAGTAACCAGGGAAGGGAGGTTGTAAACAGATAGTCAGATGGGGAGCGGCATCTTGATCTTTTATTGTTAACTAGTAAGTGGTCATAATTAGGTCCAGTCCTTCCTTGAGGAAATAGTTTTGTTCCTTTGTTTTCCTCTCTCCGTGTTGGTCCTCAGCACATATGCACACCAAAAAGGTAGCTCTGGGGCTTATAATAGGTAAAGGTGAAGGTTCTCCTTGACATTTAGTCCAGTCGTGTCCGACTCTAGGGCATGGTGCTCATCCCCGTCTCCAAGCCGTAGAGCCAATGTTTGTCCGTAGACAGTTTCCATGGTCATATGACCAGCGCAACTAGATACGGAATGCTGTTACTTTCCTACCAAGGTGGTACCTATTTATCTACTCTCATTTGCATGCTTTTGAACGGCTAGGTTGGCAGGAGCTGGGATAAGCGACAGGGGCTCACTCCGTCGTGTGGATTCGATCTTACGACTGCTGGTGTTCTGACCTTGCAGCACAGAGACTTCTGGGGTTTAACCCACAACGCCACCACGTCCCTTATAATACTCGAGGCCAAATTTTATCCTGAATGGGTTTCTTGGAACAATGAATGAACAATGAACCTTACTGGCCTGGTATACCCTGCTAAAATAATTACCATTTTGGAAGGCTTTGGGATATCACAGTAAGGGTGGCTGCAACTAGTGTGAAGGTGGGCACGTTTAACACTGTTCTTATGAAACTATAATATCTCATTTTTATCATTTCTTCCCAAACAATTCAAAAGGTCCTGCCTTGTTTATTTGTTCTTAAAATGTCTAAGCTGCTACCATTTTAAACTGCCGGAGATGCACTCCCCTCCCTTTAGTTTCCATTGCAGCAGACATTGCTGGATGTCGTGTTCTATCTGTACATGTTGCATTAGTGACTCACAAAGCCTCCCTCTACACCTTGGGATTGCTATTTCATGCGTTTAGTCACATTTTTGGACTCGCCTTCCATTTTCTAACCACCCAGCCTAATGAAGACTTCTGGAGAACCCAAAAGCTTGCACACTTCTGTGGAATAGTAGTTAGTACTCATGAAGGTGTCAGGAGGCTCTACAAAGAAGCTATGTTGTATGATTAGAAATATGGAATTAATTGCAAGAAAATAGTTATTTGAAACTAGTTACAGTGGACCCTCGACTTACAGACGGCTCGACTTGCAGACTTTTCGAGTTACAGACTTCTCTGGCTGCAAAATTTAGATTCGACTTGCAGCCAGAGAATCGATTTACAGACCAGAAAAAAACCAAAATGGAATAAAAATAGAATAAAAACCACTGGTTATGGGATTAATCGGTTTTCAGTGCATTGTAGGTCAATGGAGATTCGACTTACAGACTTTTCGACTTGCAGCCACCATTCCAATACGGATTAATTCCTTAAGTAGAGGGTCCACTGTACTTCATACTTCTAGTTTTTGGCATGCAGCTCTTCAACATTTTTTCCAGGTTCTAAAGATCAAGATTGCTTCTGCCTTTCTTTCCCAGTGAAGAGCTTTCTTATCACTTAATTAATTAGCACTTTCATCTGCTTTTGTGGGGAACCTTTCCCACCAGTTTTTTTCTCAAGATCAGGTGGCTTCAGGCTTCGGCATCTGAACTGCATTTTGCCGCATTTGTTTTCTTTCACAAATTCCCAAAGGAATGTCACTTTTACAGATTTGTAGGTTATTTTCACTCTCCCCCCCCCCAAAATTCACAAAATCTACTTGATACAGTGTTGATATTTCATTTGTGTTTCTCCAGCTACTGAGAATAATTTGGCAGCGTATCTATCTATCTATCTATCTATCTATCTATCTATCTATCTATCTATCTATCTATCTATCTATCTATCTATCTATCTATCTATCTATCTATCTATCTATCTATCGTAAGTTCTACCACATGTCCAACCTTCAGTTTTCCCCAGAAGTCCTTGAAACTTCCAAGAAAAGTGAAGATCTGATTCAGAAACCAGATTTTTGTTTATTTGTTTAATGCTTACACAGTAATTGGGATTCTGAGTTATGAGAAGCTGTAGGTGTGTAGATATGAATGGTCTTTGCTTCAGATTTTCACATTTATTATATGAAGCTCTCAGATACTTCTGGGAATGAAGAGATCACAGGGGCAGGATTCACATGCAGCACCTCCATCCTCACTACCAGGCCTACCCAGATTCTGTCTGTAACTTTTGAACACATCTCTACCACGTGTGTATGCAGTGGTGATGAGAACAAGTCAGGAAGCATTTCTTCAACATTTCAGAACACTTCCTATTGACGGCTGTATATACGCTTGAATTTTCAGGATTCCCAATCAAGTGCAGAAACTGTATGTGTAACAGAAACTTTCTTCAGACGCTGTCTGTCTGTGAGGGGAATGTGATGGGCCGAGTGTGGGGCTACACATCTCTCCCTGTCCACACTTTCAAATTAACTCTTTTTGGAATGTCTGAATAGGATTCCTAATGTGATACCATTTAAGAAGGCATACTCCTTCCAGTCTTTATTTTCAGTTTCATTTTCTCTCTTTTTCTGCCTGTATACATTAACCAGCAGAACTACACTTAACTATGGTCATGGTATCTGCATTCTTTCTCACAGTGAGGGTCCCTCCCTTCTTACTCAACAGTAGTGGAGTTCCTTACTCTAGAAATCCTTTCTCCATTCTGTAATTGAGCCATGACTGCCTTGTGGTAAAACAAGTCCCTCGGGCCTACACATAGCACTGTATGATTGACCAAAAGTAGATCAGATTAGAAAAATGAAGTGATACACGTTAACTTCTGGAATTTCCTCTTATCCAGTAATTCATCTTGAAGAATGGTAGCATTCTGTACAACCAGAGCAAATGACAACCAGGAGCCAGGATATATAAATATAAATATAAAATATATATATAAAATTGGGATTTCCATCTCTTTTTCTTTCTTTGTACATGTTGGAGAGTAGAAAAGAAATAAATAAAAAATGAAAGTTTTGCTTCAATTTGCAAGCATGCAGTGCACGATAACAGTGGATGTGTGCACTGGTCCAAATTGTTGTGACTTATGTAACTCAAATAGCCTGAGAATGATGTGTCCAACTCTGAGAGCTGCTTAAGTTTGATACGAAGCTTTGGTACACCAAACCAAAGTTAATTGACTCTCATTGAGGCTGACTACATGGACTGTTTAGCCCACTGTTCGGGGTGCTTGCAAGGATGGGATGGTGCGCTCTTCAAGATGGCAATTAGATGACATCTTTGCTAGAGCACACCAGCCTTGGTGTTTTCTTACCCATAGCTTTCTGGCCCTTGTCAAACGGATTCTACTTTTCTGATGTCGGTAGGTTCACTCTGGTTTGGATTAGTTCCAATGTGTGTGATCGCTGGAGCTAATCCAAAGTAAGTCTTCTTCTTTCAATTTGCTAATATTAGCAAGCCACCAGGATATTCACAAATTAATCAGTTTACCTGCGCAATGGAGTGCAGGGGAAGTGAAGAATTTTCCCCACTCTATGTAGACTATCACTGATGCACTATATCAGTTACTTAATTTTTTTTTCTTTGCCTCACTTCAAAGGCTGGTTGAGAAACAGCCTGCAGTCAAAATCCATGGTGGTGGCTTTAGCTGCAGCTAGTTTCTCATCTGGCCCTTTAGGAGAAAGCAAAAAATAAGAAGGCATCAGTAATAATCTAGATACAGTAAAAAAAAGTTTTAGAACTATATTCTCCTAAACTGCTTTTTTAAAAAAATCCTACTCTAATATTTTTAATCTGCTTTTTTCCTGCAGCATTTAAGTCTAATATTTGGCTGGCTGGCACTATCATTATTATAAAAATGAATTAAGACGTATTTAGATGAGATATAATTCAGCAACCAAAGATATAGAAGCACCTGTCACCGAACACATCTGTGCTCTGTGTATTTCGATCCATCAGATTATCTATTCAGCCATCAAATTATCTATTCGGCCAACAGCTTCATGTGTACTATAGTCTACTAGGTTATTTTTATTTATTTTTATTTTCCCTCTTTCCCCCCCTTCTATGCTTTTGTTTTTGTTTATGTTTTTTTTCTCTCCAGCAGCCAAATTCTCTTGGAGAATTACTGACTAAACAATTGGCTGGCATAACCCAGTAGAGTTTGTCACCTCCATGTGTCTTTGCAAGATTGTGCCTTTAAGAAGTTGGACATTCATTCATTCACCGAATTTATATACAGCCCCATTGGTGCAAGCACTACAATGAGAGGTTTAAATAAAAATTAAAACTTAGAACCCTCAATATCCCACAATAACAAAAAAAAAACCCCATAAAAACAATATGGAGACACAATAGACAATAATTATAACCCTAAACCTTTGAAAATCTAGAATTAATTTTTAAAAAGTTGTTATTGACAGCATTTTCTACTGAGGCTCCCCCTAGAAGAGTGGTTCCTAACCTTGGATCCACAGATGTTATTGGACTAAAATTCCCAGAAGCCTTCACCACTAGCTCTTCTGGCCCTGATTTCTGGGACTTGCTGTCCAAGAGCATTTGGCCACCCAAGGTTAGGAACCGCTGCTCTAGGGGGAGCCCCTCACCAAATTATCCTCCATTGGAGCAGTGAGGAAACTCCCAGGAAGCAGTGCAGCTTAGGAGGCACTCCCTTCTTCTTTCCAGTCAAATGACATGGAGTGAAACAGACAAAGACAGTAAAAAAAAACCTGTCAATTTTGCCTTCTGGTCTATCCTCTCCCAGTCCCACAAGACTCCCTCTTCTGTGACTGGAAGACCTAGAATTATGAAAATCCCATCCCTACTAGTTTAGACCCATAACTAGATTTAGTCCATTGTTCGCTTGCAGTGAGTCCAAAAAAGCAGAATTCCCATAATCACTGTTGCATTCATGTACTGCCTACCGCATACACAAAATGTCTTCAGTTTTCCATAGGACAATTTAACCAAGGGCTGTCACAAGCGATCGTGTGAAGAAAACCAGCCCAAATAAACATTCCTAATGTGAGCTGGCCTTCTATGACTGTTCTGTGTTCTATTTTCTCTTTTGACCCCTAACCAGATGAAAAAGAACAGCCTGCACTTTTATATGGCAAGGCTCAGATGCCATGGCACCAAAAACTACAAGTCAGATAATAACATTAACTTTTGGAATGGCTGCAGGAGTTGTCAAAGCTATGCATGTGTTATCTATAAGGTTGTGGAATGTATTTTTGCTGTATTGTGTTTCTTTGCCACAAACTGCGAAAGCAAAATAGCCATCTTGTAACCATGACATACCCTGTTATCTCCCACAAAGGATGAGCTCATCCAGATTACTCCAAGGGAATACTTATATTTTATCAGTGGCGCCTAGTTGCACCATTTCCAGTTGTGTTCTTCAAGAGACTATAAAAGATTTATGTCTGAGGGACTCTGATGTGGTTTCCCATCGAAGAGCAAACAATTCCTCTTTTTTTAAAAAAAAAGAGGAGGGAAAAAAGAATCCCAAACATATTTATAATTGCAAACAGTGTCAATGAGCTCTGTCGTAAAAATGGGATTAAAACATTAAAAATGTAGACTTTTAAAATGTGCTTAGTCAGGGGAAAGGTAATTATCACCTTTCTCCCTTTACACATTGGTTGGTGCCAAAATAGGCCAGCTCCTCCCCTAATTTCATTCCAAATTTGTTTCAGTTATTAATTTTTTGGGGGAAAAATCCAAATTAAATCAGTTCACTTCTGAGCCATACTTCTCATTATGAAACATCAAAGAAGGCTGCGCGAGGGATAAAAACAGTGCTCAGAACAATGCATGTTTTAATTTTAGTTTAGAATTTCTTCTTCCATTCTCGGAACAGGACTTTCCTATAAGACAGCTCTTCTTTGTTTTTTTGTTTCTTCCCCCAACCACATCCCAAGGTCCCCTCTTGGTATTAAAAGAAATTTCCATTTGGGAGGGGAAGAAAAGATCCACAAGATTTGGAAAAAACTATTGTACATTTAATTCAAGGCCTGGCTCTCGTACAGTTTCATTTTCTCATCTGTTAGCCTCAGGACTGCACTCATCTAACAATCGCAGAATCATAAAATCTTACAGTTGGAAGGGCCCTATAAGGCCACCGAGTTCAACCCTCTCCTCAATGCAGGAATCCAAATCAAAGTATATTTTACAGATAGTTGTCTATCAGTGTTCTGAATATCTCAAGCACTGAAGCACTCACCATCTCCAGAGGTCATTGGTTCCGTTGTTGTACTGCTGTAACAGGTAAGAGGTTTTTCCTGATATTCAACCCAAATCTGTCTTCGTATAACTTGAGCCCATTATTACATGTCCTGCTTGAGATGCTTGAGAACAGATCCTACCCCTCATTTGTATGACTGCCTTTCAATTATTTTAAAAGTGCTATGATATCTACCCTTTGTCTTATTTTCTCAAGGCTAAACATGTCCAGTTCCTTCAGACTTTTCTCACAGGCCTTGGTTTCCAGGCCTGTGATCCTCTTTGTTGCCCTTCTCCAAACCTGTTCTAGTTTGTTTGCATCCTTGATGCATAAAGTGTGGTGTCCAAAACTAGACACAGTACTCAAGATCAGTGGTTCTTAACCTTTTTGAAAGAAGCACCCCCTCAAGCCATTGAGGAAGATATCATCGACCCCCTCCTGAGGGGGGCGATGATAACTTCCTCAATGGCAGAGGTCTGGTGCAGGGAGCTCCATTGCCCCCCTATTGCCCCTTCTGTTCCTTTGCCCCCACATCTCCCCTTTTCATTCCATCACCCCCCTGAAAGACGAAATTGCCCCCTGGAAAACGATATCGCCCAGATTAAGAACCACTGCTCTAGACGAGGCCTAACCAGTGCTGAATAGAGGGGGACTAGTATTTCACAGAATTCGGAGACTATGTTTCTGTTAATGCAATCTAAAATAGCATTTGCCTTTTTTTTTTTTTTGCAGTTGGATTGCACTGTTGGCTCATATTTCGCTTGTAATTTACAATGATTTGTAATCTACAACAATTTCTTACTGAGCCAAATTTCCGCCATCTTGTTTTTGTGCATTTGTTTTCCCCTCTAGGTCTACAACTTTGCACTTCCGCTTGTTAAATTTCACTCTCTTGTTTTCAGTGCTCAAGCCTATCAAGATCAGCAAATTTGATAAGCATTCTCTGCACCCCCTTATCCAAGTCATTAATAAGATGTTGAACAGCAATAGAACATAGAGACATGTGAATTTAGCTTCCATCTGCACCCGGACATAGGTTTACCACCTCAGTGAGACCTAGCGCTTGGTCTTCAATCTGTGTTGCTTTTCTTTTTTTGGCATGGCTCCATTTCACTAAGCCACCCTCAAGGGAGCATTTCTGAACAAATGAATTTAGTTACTCTGGATGATGGTAGGTGAAATTAGAACAAAGTAATGGGAGTTAGATTAATGTGATTTCAAGATGTAATCCATAAAAAGCTTGGGAAGAATGTAGCAGGTAGTAAATTGAATTTTACATAGAGCGTGGGAGAAGGAGGGAGGGAAGGAGGGAGGGGTGGTGAAATATCATGTCTAGCGCTGACTAGCAGCACTAATATTTAAATGGTTCCTAAGAAAATAAAAGACTGGAGTAAATAAGAATGGGGCTTACGACCATTCATTTTCCTTCACGTAGTCCTAGTAATTAGAACACTGATTTTATACAGAAGTATCTAAATATTTAATTCAGTAACTGACAACTGTTTCGGGAGCAACAAAGTGAAAAAGGAAAGGGAAAAAGAAGAAGAAAAAAGGATAAATTATGCAGCAGTTGAGATTTAGTTCAGTCCATGTCACCAATTGCACAATACCTTTATTACGTCCAGCCAAAATTCCACAAGCAAGTACATACGTTTTCTGATTACAAAACCCTGAAAGCTCACATATAGACTCGGGCTATTTGTATTTGTATTCCTGGGAATACAAATACAGTGGTGCCTTGACTCACGAATGTCCCTACTTACGACCATTTCAAGTTATGACCAGCTCTGCCCATAAACTTTGCTTCTACTTGCAACCGGAGCTTCCACTTAGGAACAGAAAAAGGCGGGGGAAAAAGGCGGGAAATTCAAATTGTTAACTGTAGGTGGCGATGAGGCTGCTTCTTTGTAGTTCGAATCTGATCCTTAAAATGCCTGGGGCCAATTCTCACTGGGGCTAAACACAGAATCAGCAGTAGGTCCGGCTACCAGGCTCCATCCTGCTTTTTCGTTAACTCTTGGGTGAATGTCTGATCACGGGCAACCCAAATGCAGAAACACTTCTCTTTTTTTTAAATCTACAACTCTTGGAATACAACAGGCTGTGGAATTCAGGGAGTTGTCTAGAAATCCACTGTTTTGTAGTTTGGTTGGGTTTTTTTGGGTTTTTTTTTTTTTTTTGGTACAGAAGAAGAAGTGGGCCCAGTCAGACCCTCATCTTGGAAAAGAAAATGATTGGTTTGGATGCTTTGTGGTCAGAGGAACAAAACACTTATTTGCCGTATATGTCTTTGTCCTTTTCTTTTATACAGCGTGGAGCTATATCTCCACACATCTGTCTTCTCCAGAGAGCAGAATAGAGAGGAAAAGGCAAAGGTGGCTAACAAACAAGCAGCAACATGGAAGGGGCAGTCTCAACGATTCTGAGGTGTGGAGAAACTCTATAGTTCGGTTAATAACAGGTATGGGGCATGCTCTCCAGTGAATCATGCAGTATTGTCATTTTTTCTCTCCAACAGGTGATATACTGTATCACTGTTCCCTAAATAGTTAAGCAACAAATGGTATACTTAAAGGAAACAAAGAAATGTACCATTGAGTTCCATTTTACTATCTGAAAAAAAAATTCAGTGCACCATCTGGAGATAGGCCTAACCAGAGCAGTGGAGGCTGTCTGTTTGTCGCTCAACATATTAAGCCTGAAATATATCTCCCTTGTGCAAATACAGTCTTTCAGTCGTACACATGATGCACCTCTTTAAGAATTAATAGTTCTCTACAAACTTTCCTCTGAGGGAATAGCTTAGCCCTCATACAGTGATACTAACCAACCACATGTATATTTGGAGATATATACACACATATATCTGGAGATATATGTGTATATAATTGACTTGGGTCCTCTTATATATAAGAGGACCCAAGTCAATTTCCTTAATTTATATTTAATTTAATTTCTATGAATCAGTAATTATTTTGAAATGGGAAGAATGTATATAATACAACAAAACAAAGATTGTTCTTTAAATCTTACATATAAGAACATCATAAATCTCCAGGACTTCTTTCATGTTTTGGGGGAAAGGGAATTTATATTTAAATTATTTTAGTCTGTCTCAGGTAAAAAGAATGCAATATGAAAATAAAAGTAAGCATGTTAAAATAAAACCCCAAACAGCCCCTTCCAGCCTATGGAGCCATAAATCCATTAATAGTGAGAGATTGCATTGTTTTTTTTTATTTAAACAGTTCTTAGTGGGGGTAGAGCTTTTCATATGTGGATCATTAATGGGAAGAATGCAAAAGACTCGTACCGGTGGCCCTTTGTAGACGTAACATATGCTAATGGCTTGCATTTACCATTAAGAATAAATAGGAAAAGTGCTTCCATCAGGGTAATTTATAGGGAGCTGGGATTTATTAGCATCATGTTTTTAATGTGCAGTAAAATGGAGCACATGGACTCTTGTGGGATCAGCATTATGTGGAGCACTTCATCAAAATATGGCCACTGTCCTTTCACACTCA
This sequence comes from Pogona vitticeps, assembly GCF_051106095.1. Lineage (NCBI taxonomy): Eukaryota > Metazoa > Chordata > Lepidosauria > Squamata > Agamidae > Pogona > Pogona vitticeps. Next base: position 223,220,552 of record NC_135786.1, on the reverse strand, counting down.
GATTTCCCAAAGTACTATTAGTTATGGGGCCTTCAAGAGGCATGATGATTTATTTATGTTATTTGTATCTGTTATATTTATGTCCCACCTTTCCTTCAATGAGCTCATTTTGACATTTTGCAGTTCTCTTCCTGCCTTTTTTTGTCCTCACGACAACTTCTGGGGGGAAATCAGAATGAGGCTAAGGTGACCCATTGAGTTCCGCAGCTCAGTGGGCTGTTGAACCTGGACCCCCTCAATCTCAGTTCAGTACTCTAACAACTAAACAGTCCCTGGGTGACTAAATATCTCATGTACCTTGAAAGTCCTATTAGGGTCCCTATAAATGCAAAACATAACAAATGCCAGCCTACATTTTGCCATCTGAGGTATAGCATCACTGCGCCAAATGAAAGGGTGGACCTACAATACGGCATACTTTCATATGACATGTGATCCTCCATTCAAAATAAGAATGGTGGCACTGTAGGTAGCCATAGGCAATGTGGCCTCTACTCTGGTCATGAATATTAATATGCTATCTGCATAGACCAATGGGAGTGCTGGAGGGGCGGGGTCACAAGATATAAGAGACTCAGCAGGAGGAGGGGGAGTTAGATAGGGAGTAAGTTGAAGTTTTGAAGTTTGGGTGGGAGGGTGGTGGTTGAGAGTGGTAAAGGAGAATGTTTGTTTACCAGTTAACGACATTGCTTGTCCTGTAAACATCTGTAACAATAAACAATTTCTATTTGGTTCTTTTAAAATGACATATGTCCTGGACCTCGATTATTAATAATAGGTAATGTTGATGTAATCAACTGGTGGCAGCTGAGGGGCATGTAGCATAGCATGAGCTCTTAGTTTGGTGAAACAAATGGGCCACACGCGGAATCGTGACGGGCACATTGCCTGTTTCTAAGACAACAAGTGCCTAGACTCAGCCTATATTGTAGATGTTTGTGATAATACCTTTTTTTAAAAAATTGAAAACTAGTTTTCTCTGTATTTGCGAAGGCTTTCACCACCGGGATCTAATGGTTGTTGTGGGCTTTTCGGGCTCTTTGGCCGTGTTCTGAAAGTTGTTCTTCCTAACGTTTCACCAGTCTCTGTGGCCGGCATCTTTAGAGGACAGAGTGCTGTCTTCTGAAGATGCTGGCCGCAGAGACTGGCGAAATGTTAAGAAGAACAACCTTCAGAACATGGCCAAAGAGCCCGAAAAACCCACAACAACCACTAGTTTTCTCTCTTGCAAGCAATGACCACTGTGTCATAACATTCAGAGCTTTATGATGCAGACCCAGGATGCTCCTACCAGATACGCCCGATGAAGTAGAGGGAAGACAGGGCTTTCTCAGCAGTTCAAGAGATACCTTGCATCAGCATTTCCACACTGCTGCCATTTTCATGTTTCATTGCCAACAGAGGCTCAGAAACTGGCTGAAATGGATTGTTATCCAGCTGGAAAGTTCTCGAGCTGGAACTGTTTCTGGCATATTGAGAACTCTGGCTCAGCGCTCCACCTTTCCCTTTCATGTCAGCACTTCCTCATCTAAACTGGAATGTCTAGCAGACACAGAACGATGATGAAAAGGGAACGCTGCTCTTATAGGCTTTGTAGTCTGGGCCTAATCAAGGAATATTGAAACTCTTCCAGCTAGTATTACAGAAATTTGCAAGAAACAAAAGAGGTTCGTACAGTATCTTGTTCACATTGGGATTTATACGTAAGACTATCCATCTATTTTAAAATGGTACTGTAATGTGGCTGTATGATGATTTATATTACACAAAAGGAAATGTTTATGTTGAACATGTGTTACATATCCTAACAGCTGCTTCCATACAGTGCTTCCAGGTTATGAGTGTTCTTCGTAGAGGCTCTAGTCACAAGTACAAAGCCTACAACAGGTCAGACTGTTTGTATTTGAGCTGTGGTATGGAATGTGTAATTGGCTGGATAGCTCAGTGGTTTAGGTATCTGGCTGTGGAGCCAGAGGTTGGGAGTTCAGTTCCCCACTGGGCCTCCTGCGAGTAGAGCCAGCTTGTGTGGCCTTATGCACAGTCCCAAAGCATCCCCAGAGGAAGAGAATGCTAAAGCACTTCTGAGTATTCTCTGGGTTGGGTGCTCCACTCTGTCTAATGGTAGGGCAGGCTGTGTAGTGACTTTTTCTGATTCTGAATGGCTGGTTAGAAGGAACATACATGTATTTGGCTCTCTTGCTGACAGCCGAAATAACAGACAATATTATCGCAGCTTAGGGCTTGTTCATGTTACGTTGGCATGTGCCTTCACATGTCTAATTGCTTTCTCTTAAAATGTTTGCAACCATTTGCGTTAGCCTCTGGGCAAACTATTCATATTTAATTTATGCTAACCTAGATGTGACCATTCATACTTTAGTCAGTTTAGCTTCTTATTGTTCTAATATGCCTGTCATTGTACAGGGACGGTAGTTAATAGAGAAACAAACATAAAATACATGGGTTTGTCCTGAGCGGATCTCAGTGTAATCGTTAATGGTGGACACGGAGAAAGAGAGAGGGTGTAAGTGGAGACAACAGAACAGCAGAAAGACAGAGGATAGTAGCAACTAGAATCTTTGTGCTGGTTAGGCCAGTGGTTCCCAACGTCGGGTAATGCAAGTATTCTTGGACTATCTCCCAGAAACCATGGACAGCACAGCTAGTGGTGAAGACTTCTGGAATTATAGTGCAAAAAATGTAAATCTCCCACTCGCTAGCCTAGGTATGCATGGAAGAAATAGGTTCCAACTTGCATTTTGAAGGGTCCCCCCCCCCAACCTCAACTCCAGGTACTATCCTATATATTGTAAACTATAAGAAAGTAACATTTGTGTCAGTTTCTGCAAAGCGCAAACTGGCCTATTATTTAAAAACAAACTATTGATCTGATGTACCATTGTATGCCATTCAGCATTAAAGGGAACAAATTTATACTTACTGTGGTCCCAGTATTCAAAACCCTATTCAAAGTTGTTTGTTTTTCTCTTTCTACCTCTTCCTAGATCAACATTGTTTCAAATCATTCAATTGCTGTTGTTAACCATCAAAATTACCTCAGCAATTTTCCCCCATTAATTCACCATATAATGAAAGTGCAGCTTTCTCAGATCTGGACAAGTAGTGCCTTAAAATAAGGAATCCACACATCTCCCCAAATGTTTTCTCTTGACCTTCCCAGAAATACAGGTTGCAAACAGCTGCCTGCAAACAACTGGTCGTACTGCAAAAAAAGTAACTTTTCCAAGCTCAGCCCAATCTGAGAATCACACAGCTGGAGGGGTGTTTTTAGACCAGCCGGTGCAACTGCCTGCCCAATTCAGGAAATCCAGGGCTAGAGCAAGAAAATGAAGTGAGCAAGAAAACATTAATGTCTCTGAGATATTTATGGTACTAATGAAAAATCATGGTTGTACAGGTATAAGCAAGGCCATATATTTTGTAAGAAGGAAAAATGAACTCTGTGCAATTTGAGACCTCCATAATGCCTGTTGCTGGCCATCATTTTTACCTTTGAATTATGAACTGTGGATGGAGTGGGCTTTATGATGCTGAAAGCGGAGGTAGCAGAAGACGTGGGATGGAAAACATGGTGGTGAATATTTTCATTTTGCATTCAAGGCAGAGTTTTAAATACTGTGCCCGGGACTCTGCTTTTTCCTTGAATGCTAAGAAATCTAAGAGTTTGTTTCTTTTACCCTCATTTGGATGAGAAAAAGCAGCAAAGACAGAACACCGAAGGTGTCTTTGTAATATCTGTTTTCATTGTAAGGAGAGAATAATGAAAGCAAGCATTTCTCACATCCTTAATGTAGATAATGTAAGACTGGAACATCACATTTTTCATAAAGGCTATGGGAGTGTTGCCACATTAAAAATTCTGAGGAGCATCCAGAGAAAGACCTCCTTAAAGAGCATATGACCTGGCAATTTCCAGAGGTTTTTTGGATTATAATTCCCATTGTCCCTCATCTTTGGCAATTCTGCCAGGGGCTGAAAAGAGTTAGAGTCCAACAGCAACTGGAGGGAATAATAAAAAAATACAGCATATATTTGATTTATGCTATTAAATTTCTAACCTGCCTTTCCACTGCAAATAGTTTTCAAGGTAACTGAAAATGGGGTGTGTTTCTCTGTGTTTGTGTATACGTATGGCTGCATGAGATAACTGAATTGTACGTTGAATCATAAACGCCAACTCATGAATAAACCCATCATTTTAAAAAACAAACATATCAATTTAAAAAACCCCCAAAACACAGCCACTATCAAAAGTTTTCAACAATATGTGAAAAGCAAAAAGCTGTTCTGAATAAAAATGTCATCTTTGTGAGAGAAGGAATATAAAGATGAAGCAACCTCTGCCTTCTTTATCAGGGAGTTCCAAAATGTAAGATTGTAGAACTTGAATGCAACTCAGAGGTCAACTCTTGCTGATGTAGGAAATCTACACTGAAGTATCCCTGACGGATCGTCATCCAACATGTGTATAGAATGTAAATGAAGAGAGCAGCACATTTCAACATAATCTGTTCCACTGTCAAAGAGTTTTGACGCCATAAAGTTCTTTCTAATCGTTGTTGTACGTTTTTCGGCCTATCTGACTGTGTTCTTGAGTTTTTTTCTTCTCAACTATCCCACAAAACTGCACCAGAGCACAGACAGAGTTCTGACTCCTGTCCTCTGAAGATGCCGGCCACAGAGACTGGCAAAACATTCAGAAGAAAAACCTTAAGAACACGGCCAGACAGCCCGAAAAACCTACAAACATTGGATCCCAGACGTGAAAGCCTTCCAGAATACATTCTTTCTAATTGTTCATCAGAATCTCCTTTTTTGTAATTTGAATTCTGTAGTTTAGATCATCATCACCTTGCAACTACAGAGTTGTAAGGGACCCACCCTATGAATTATCTAGTCCAGCCCTTGTTAAGGAGGCACAGTGGGGAATCAAACTCCAAACATCTGTCTCTACAGCCAGATAGCTGAACTATTAAGCCAACCAGCACTTCATTAACCTACTCACAGGAAAGCACCAGCAGAAATTATCAGTGTTCTACCCTGAGCTTATAGAGGCATGCTACATGTCATTACTGACATTGCAGGCAAAAAGGTCCATCTCATATCCTTTACTGGGTTATTCACATTGCAACAGGATGAGTTTAAAACCCTTGCAGGCAATCCAGTCCTGTGACTGCACAAGGCAAGCACAAAATGGAAGGTTGTGCTCACATTTGTGTTGGAGTTAGGCATCAGTTTTTAACAATCCAGCATCATTGGATATCATTAAAAAGTACTATGTGTTAGGCTGGATATGTGGGTATGTTACCGCAGCGGTACGAATCTAATTTTGCAAAACGACCTTGACATTGTTTTGTCTATTTGTTGGGCAGGGAGAAAGTTCTCCTGAGATCCAGTTCTTTCGAAGGAAAGGGATTTTATTTTTGAAGCTGCCATTGAGTGTCACTCTTATTCCACTTGTTTCAGCCGAATGTTAATTCATAGCTGCTGCTATTATGGGATGGGAGGAAAAGCTTCACATGAAGCAATCCTCTTTTTTGTTTCCCTGCTCCACCCATTTTCTCAGATGTGTTGATAGGATGTGCTTGCATTAGGATTTGCTTTTAAGCTGCAGAAGCAACCTTTACAGGTAAAGATGGGAGTGCTTGTATTTATGAGAGATTTTCTGTATATGTAGCATTCAGAAAGACCTGGCTTCTAAAATAAGCATAAATGAGCTGCAGTACTCATTCTCTCATGTTGTCTTTCTACATTCATTGTGCTTTCTTTCGCCACTTTTCTGTTTTCAGAAGAGTAGTTAAAATTAATGCCTCTTACTGCTGCTTGGTATATGTAAAAACTATCAACTAGACCAGGGAAAATTGAATGGTCCTTGGATCCAACCATTTTGTTTCTCTCTGTGATTAAACAAGTGCCTCTGGGAAGCAAGAAACCAATAGAGAAAGGCAATCATTATCCATGTTTGTATTATTTATTATTCAGCATCTGGTATTCAAAGGCATATTCTTTTTTCTTCTTATTTTGCTTTCCTAGCAAAGGTTGGACACATCATCATGGATGGTCTAAACTTTATGGCTTTCAGGACTGATTATGTGTTTCATTTGCTGTTAAGTTGGAATCAACTGATAGCAAACCTGCAACAGGGCTTTCAAAGTAAGTGAGATATTTAAGAAGTGGGTTTACCAGTTTCAAAACCCCTCCCAGGGAATTTCCATGGCTGAGCAGGGATTTGAACCCAGGTCTCCTGAATCCATCACTCTACCAACTATACCACACTGGATATCAATACTGCGTATCTGTAGCCTCTTATGGAATCAGAGAATGTTTCAACACTGTGCAGGTATGTCAGTTTGATTCTACTTTAACTGTTGTAGCCCTAATCTGGGGATAAGTAGTTTGTTTAGGGAGTACAAATTCTCTGCTATGGAGCTAGAGTGCACTATAACTACATGTGAAATTCTGAACGAGACGTGCAGCCTTGTAAAATCATATCCAAATGGCTCGGACACAGCTGTTCTTGACATTTACAGTGCTTCATAAATGACATACAGTGGTATTTGATATTTGACCATATTTGATTGATGGGGTGCAATAATACATGACATTTGAAAGTATTTGATTGTGGGCATTCATGTTCTTGTACAGCTTTTTCTGGAATTCTGGCAAGTCTTTCCTCATTGACCATTCATTTATTTATTTACAAATGTTGTTGAACAACCTGCAAGTAAACATTTTAAAGCAGTGTACAACAATCATAGAAAAAGCAGTATAATACAATACATTAAACAAAAAGGCCTCACCTAATTTTAGGCAGTCTTGAGAGACTATGGGAATGTGCTCTGTATGGAGGACTTGGAGAGTGTCCTGTCCAGAGCACAAAGCCTGGGTAAAATAATATGGAGGATAGGCTGTTACCCAAGCAGAAAATCCCTCTTCTCCACGTCACTGAAATAGTCCAATGGAAAGGCAAGAGCCAATACAACTGATTCCAGCAACATCGCAGGAGTTTCCAGAACAACACGAACTGCTTCCGGGACTCAGGCTCCAGATTTTGCCTCTAGGTTAACTCCTGAAGCCTTTTCCATCAGTGGATATAGCCACAAGGCAGTGGTGGTTTGGAATCAGAGTTTTCCTTCTCCTAGATGGGCTGCCTACTGGCCTGCTCCCTAATAGTGCAAAAGTACGGTCTAACCCCTAAAACTTTCCTGCCCCCCCCAGGTGTACGCAATGCTATTTGGCTTTCCTATTTACCAGATTAGAGTTAAAAATAGAATTAGAGAATTTCTGCTTGCATTCATTTAAAACTAGACCCCCGCCCCCTCAGACCATAGTGCTCCCCAAACACAGCTCACCTTCTGCCTCAGCTTCCTCGTCAGGAAGGCCTCCTAAGGCCTCACCTAGATTGTCCATAAACATGGTAGGCTGACCGATACCAGGAAGGTTTGCAAAGATAATCTTTTATTTTCTCGTAGGTAATAATAAGTGTGGTCAAACCTTTTAGGGTATCAGAAGGAAGAATGCTTCAGAAAGAGCATGATACCATTTCCAAAGCCCTGCTGTAAGTGACTGTAAAACAATATTGTTTATGGGAACTGATATTACATATTATAATGAAGTGGCCAAGTCTAAATAACTATGTATTCTCAAAGGCTTTCACGGCCAGAATGTGATGGTTGTTGTAGGTTTTTCAGGCTGTTTGGCCATGTTCTGAAGGTTTTTCTTCTTAACGTTTTGCCAGTCTCTGTGGCCAGCATCTTCAGAGGACAGGAGTTAGAACTCTGTCTGTGTTCTGGTGTAGTGTGTGGGATAGTTGAGCATTTGTAGCTGTGGGATCAGCTTTTTGTTCTTTTCAGGAGATTGGGTGATTATGGTGATCAGGATGTTTTTTTGTTATTGGTATATTGTTGTGATAAGGGGGGAAATGATTTGTCACTGTGATAGATGGGTGTCGTTAGCTAGTCTTTTGTGTGAAGTGATCACCGGTACTTGTGGCTGGGTAGAGTTAATTGACCACAGCTACAAGCACTCAGCTACACTACACCAGAACACAGAGTTCTAACTCATGTCCTCTGAAGATGCCGGCCACAGAAACTGGTGAAATATTTTGAAGAAAAACCTGCAGAACACGGCCAAACAGACTGAAAAACCTACAACAACCATCTGAATAACTATGTTTCTGAATACTGAGGACAAATTCAGGATCCAAAATGTGGATGTAATGAATTTTGCAACCCATCCATCCATTTCAGTTCAAAAGGCATTTTCACATATAGCACACACAAAAAATTGCCTTTGAGTCTTTCATAATCTGTTTATGCTCATGTGTGAAAATTTGATGTAGTTTAGAAAGAAAGGTGGAGGGAGATCCTTGAGAACATGGCTGTTGTGTTGCTTCCAAATTACAGGAAACCTATAAATCAATGACTTCTGAAAGGTTCTATAACTGACTGTCCTGCTCAGGTCTTCCAAACTAACCACCATGGCTTCCTTTATTGAGTCAGCTCATCACATATTCAGTTTTACTCCTTCTCTACTGCCTTCAGTTTTTCCCAGAATTGTCTTTTCCATGAGTCTTGTCTTCTGCGAAAGCTTCAAAAATCTGAGCTTCTTAGTTTAGCCATTTTAACTTCTAGGGAGAGTTTGGGCTTGATTTGATCTTGAACCCACATTTGTGTTTCTGGCAATTCATGATACTGTAAAGCTTTCACCACATTGAGAATCAATTCTTTTTTTCCCTTCCTTTCAGCTTTCTTCACTGCCCAGCATTCACATTTGTACATAATAATCCAGAATACCATAATATGCATGACCTCAGCCTTCATTGCTGGTGACACACCCTTACTCTTAAGGATCTTTTCCAGTTTCTTCTTAGCGGCTTTTTCAAGTTTCAGTCTTCCTCTAGTTTCTTGGTCACAATTGCTGTTTGATGCTTGAACTGAGTTATAGAAAATGTTTAAATATTCCAGTGTCTTCATTGTCAACATTAGTTGTCTAATGATTCCATAATCATTGGCTGAAATCCTCCTGCACAGCTCCACAGGGGTAATGTGAAACTGTAGAAGCCGTATTAAACATCATGGCAGGGTAGAAATCCTATTTATAAAGCATTTCCACATGCTTGCCACACAACAGTTGTGATGGGAACCGTCTGATTGACTGTCTAATTGAATTGTGCAGTGCTGGTTGCCTCAGTTTAATATCTAGCACTCTTCTGCTGGGATACGTTATGCCACAATGAACATAATTTCATTGTTTTTGTCCTCTTACTGTTCAATTGTGAACTTGCTTTTTCCCTTTATTTCTCCTCAGTAGCCGTTTCATGCCACCACTGTTTTCTATAAGAAATATGGTGTTATCTGCATATCTCAATTTATTGATTCCCCCCCCCCCCCATCACTTTTCTCTGCCATGTGGATCCAATTGAGAGTTCTTGTCTGGGTGTAGATTGCACTGACAAGGAGATAAAATATATAAAATATGAATATCTTTGACATTTTTCTCAATGGGAAACCTTTCTGATTCCCTGTATTATGTCCTAATAGTTTTCCCTTGCTCAGAATATAGGATATGCATTCAGACAATTGTTTTTTTTTAGAATGATCCATAGTTTCTCTTTGGGAATAGGATATGTATTGGACATTTCCAAGCTCTGGCTCATTGTTTTGTTTTATTTTGTTTTGCCTATTAGCCTATTTTACCTATTTCTCTTGTTTTACCTATTTACATATTCTTGTTAGGATTTTGATAGATTCAGTCTCTGTACCTTGAAGTAACTCAGCTGATATCCCATTTACTCCTGCTGATTCCCATCTCCCTTTCAATTACTTTGAGAAAAAATATATTGTTCTACAACAGAATAGTCATTGTAGCTGATATAATTTTTAATTCATATTACATATCTGTGAAAACACTCTGCACCATGTTGCTGCATACTCAACACATGTCTGAACCACTGATATGCCTCCACATCAACAGTTGTTCTCATATAGATTTCTACATTTGGAACTCTGGTCTTATTGGGAATGCAAGGAGTCCCAAATGCATGAGCTTCTTCCATGAGGGAAGCAAAATCTTTCACTGGTGGCTTGCAAAATAAATATATTTTAAAAAACAGAAATGGAAAAGCAAATCATTGCAAGTATAACACCAACACTATAAAACTATGAACAGTAACTACTTTGGAAGCCATGGAATTATTATTCCAATTCCATTTCAAAGCTCTGTGCCGCCTCTGTGAAGTCTCACTGGTCAGATGTTAACTTGACAGTGTGCTCGGTTCTGAGCACCAAATTTTAAAAAGAATATCAACAAATTGGAAGTTATTTGAGGATGGGACCAAGACGGTAAAACGGTCTGGAAACCAAGCCTTACAGGAAATGGTTGAGGTTGAGATAGCTGAGCATGTTTAGCCTGAAAAAGAGAAGACTGAAATGTGACAGGAAGTCATCATCATACATTTGAAGCAGAGGATGAAACAAGCTTGTCTTCTGTGGCTCCAGAGAGTAGGATCCAAATTAATGGATTCAATTTAAAAGGAGAGGTTTCAATTTAACATCAGGAAGAACTTCCTGACAGTAAGAGCTGTTTGGAATGGAATGGACTACCTAGGAAGATGGTAGATTCTCTTTCACTGGAGGTTTTTAAACAGAGGATCAGGGATGCTTTAATTGAATTTCCTGCTTTGGCCAAGCATTGAACTTCATGAGGTCCTTTCCAGTTCTACAGCTCCATGGTTCCACTTTTATATAAAAGCTCAACTCTACATACTGTTGAATCACAATCAAGCTTATAACAAAGGATGACTCATTAGAAGAGCAGCCTCATTAGACCATCCAGAACAGCTTTCTTAGGGAAAGAGTCAATGCACCATTTTGGAAACTTCGAAGAGCACCCTAGAATCATTCAGAACTAAACTGTGCAAAGTTCTCCCTAACATACTGAAGGAGGAACACCTCCAGAGTGTGATTTTTGACCAAACAGCCTGAGAGTTCTTCCCCATCTCTGCTTTATGCAACATTATAATTGGAAATCGCTTTCCAAGTAAGACTGGCAAGTTTAGGCATGCATTATTTTCTGCTGGATTGACATTTGGATTTTTTTTTCCAATGGATGTGAGATGGCTTTTTGAAAATCTCCCCCCAAGGAAAATGCAGGGGGAAAAGCTCAAGATTAGAATGCCATGTCTGAGTTGGCATGCTAGCACCGTTTCTGTTTGCAAAGGGTGGCATTTTCAACCAGAGAGACATATGAAAGTAACTGTATATACAACACCATAGTTTTATATTTTCTAGACTGATTTTTGCTCCAGGTATTGCGAACATGCTGTGTCACAATTTAGTTCTGTTTTGTTTTGAACATAATTCCTTGCCAGTCACTGGGAAGTTCTGAAGCAGCTTTTACAGCAGCCTTTCCATATGCACTAGCTAGCAATGCTTTTCTCAGTGAAATAAATATATACAAGCAGAGCAGATATATCCTAATTCTGCAAATGCCCACCAATGCTCCTCCATACTAAACACCTGTAGGTATCAATGTGAAATGGCAATGCCACCAGCAGGTCTACAATCTGCAATGGACACTCAATATGGAGCCAGATCCAGTGATGACTAGAGATAGGGGTATTCGTACTTGTACACAAATATGAGTACCCCTGCACAGGTGGACATAACGAGGGTCCAGCCCCATAGGGCTGGACGGTCCACTCACCGATCCACTGCTCCTGTGGGTGCTGCAGAGCTTTCCAGTGGCTCAGAAGATCGCCTTTGGCGAGCCACTCTTCGACCTAGCAAAAAGGCTTGTTGTGCGCCTCCTGCCAGGAGTGGCGAGCCAACATGATCTTCAGAGCCATAGGAAGGTTCTGCGGTGCCCACGGCAGTGGCGGATTGGTGAGTAGACCATCTGGCCCCATGAGGCTGGAACCTCGTTACGTCCACCTGTGTGGGGATATTCATATTCGTATATGAATACGAATACCCCCATCTCTAGTGATGACTTCTGGAATGTCTCCACCATCTGTTCTGAAGATACAAGTATCCTCCCTCAATGTGCTGCCCATGGATGGTGCCAAAATCTCAGCAGGGTTCTGAACTTGCTCTAGTCCAGCACTCTCAACATTATCCCACACTGGATTTATTCATGGTTCCAATCAAAAAACTTTGTCATCAGTACAGACAGCAAAGAATCATTTGAGTCCATTGGTTTGATTTCCAGATTGGGCTGGCAGCAGCTCTCCACATAAAAGTCTTTCCCAGTCCCAACAGGAGGTGCCAAGGCAGAAACCTAGGCCTACTTCCAAACAAAACAGATATGTATTCACAAAGGCTTTCACGTCCAGGATCTAATGGTGGTTGTGGGTTTTTCGGGCTCTTTCGGGCCGTGTTCTGAAGGTTGTTCTTGCTAACGTAGTTGGCTTGGGAGTGAAGTATTTATGGTTGTAAGATAGGCTTTTGTCTTTTTCTGTAGATGGGTGATTAGTGTGTCTTGTTGCAGGTGTATTGTTGTGCTAAGGAGAAGAGATTATCTGTCACTGTGGTTGATGGGTGTCATTAACTGGTTTAGCAAAGAGCCCGAAAAACCCAAGCCAACTACACCAGAGCACAGAGTGCTGTCCTCTGAAGATGCCGGCCACAGAGACCGGCGAAACGTTAGGAAGAACAACCTTCAGAACATGGCCCGAAAGAGCCCGAAAAACCCACAACAACCAAAAGCAGATATGTGTTCTAGCTCTGACTGCATCCCTTCTCCAGTTTTTCCCCCCTCCTCTTCCTTTCATTTGTTGATGCATGATTGCAGGCAAAACGCCAAGGCAAAACATGGGAATGAAGCTAGACTGAATAATGTCTAATTTTAATATAATTAGTTATATTACTAATGATCAGTAATCGGAACCAGCTTAGAGCAACCCTAAGAGGGCTTTCAGGATACTCTTCAGTGAGATGTTTAAGGAGTGGTTTTACCAGTTCCACTCCCTCAGTGGGTTTCCATGGTTAAGTGGAGATTTGAACCCTGGTCTTTAGACTTCTCGTTCTTCACTCTATCCACTACACTATCCCTGGTACCAATTTTAGTATACAATTACTGAAAAGCATTGGAATGATGACTCTATAAATGAGTGCAATATTTAAGGAAGCCCCACAAGTTTGGTGAGCAGTTTGAGTCTGATCTCCATATCATTTTCTTTTTAGATCTTCCCTTAAATTAAAAAAAAAGTGAAATTAGGATAATACAATATCTTCCTCAAAGACGATGTATGAGGGTTAATTATTAGTATCTATAAAATACTTTCAGAATATGAAAGGAGAGGCTGCGTCAGATAGATAAATTATTATTAATACTGGTCTCACTAGAATGGAAGTACACACATTTCTGCGGATTCCAGGCCCAGGCAAGATTTTCCATATGTTGCAATTTGATTGAACGTTTAATCTGCCTCTCCTCTTTAGCTTCATTAACCTTTTCTGAAGGAGAACAAAGAATCAATTGAAATACGTATGGCATACTGGAAAGTTTAACATTCTCCGGCACTTAACTACAGTCTGCAGAGTATTTAAAGTACAGTTCTACTCTGAAATTGGCAAGTGCCAGAGAAGCCCATCTTATGGATGAAAGCAAAAGTGTGCCAAGTATTTTTTCTCTCTCTGATTTTTTAAGAAGTGAAAAGAATTGTATTATAGCAATCCATGTTTATAAAGTGGTATGTGGGTTTTATTGAAAAGCAAAAAGCATCTGAGCATCAGTGTTTTTCTTTGTCTTGCTGAGTTTTTTTCCCCTTTCCTAATAGCATTTTGATAATCATCTCCTCCCTCCCAGTGTGATGGGCTCAGGATGTCTTGGGCTAAAATTCCCATCATCCCCCACTTACCATTGCATGTATTAGCTGGTGTGGATGGAGAACCTTGCATCAGAAGAGGCTAGCATCTGAGCAAATTCTCCAAACATAGTGGTTGTTGTGGGTTTTTCGGGCTCTTTGGCTGTGTTCTGAAGGTTGTTTTTCCTAACATTTCGCCAGTCTCTGTGGCCGGCATCTTCAGAGGACAGCACTCTGTGCTCTGGTGCTGTCCTCTGAAGATGCCAGCCACAGAGACTGGTGAAACGTTAGGAAGGACAACCTTCAGAACACGGCCAAAGAGCCTGAAAAACCCACAACAACCATTAGATCCCGGCCGTGAAAGCCTTCGCAAATACATCTCCGAACATATTTGATGTTTTACTACCGGTAGTAGGGACGTGGTGGCGCTGTGGGCTAAACCACAGAAGCCTGTGCTGCAGGGTCAGAAGACCAGCAGTTGTAAGATCGAATCCATGTGACGGAGTGAGCTCCCATCGCTTTTCCCAGCTCCCATCAATCTAGCAGTTTGAAAGCATGCAAATGCAAGTAGATACATAGGGACCACCTCAGTGGGAAGGTAACAGTGTTCCATGTCTAAGACGCACTGGCCATGTGACCACGGAAGATTGTCTTCAGACAAAATGTTGGCTCTATGGCTTGGAAATGGGGATGAGCACCACCCTCTAGAGTCGGACACGACTGGACAAAAAATGTCAAGGGGAACCTTTACCTTTACCTTTACTACCGGTAGACAACATTGCATGTCAGTGTGCCATACACACCATCACTGACATCTATCGAAACACCCTTTGTCTTTCATTTTTTAAAATAAAAAAGTATTATAAGTAACCTGCCATTAGAGATGAAAACACGTTAGTGTTCATGAGATGTAAACGAAGCAGTCTTTCATGTCCAAGAAATCAAGGTTTAAAAAGAACAAATATGCTTATCTCTGAAGATCAAACACAACACAAAGCTTGCTGATTTGTATTCTACAAGAGGAGAGTTAAACTCTTGTTGTTGGCCTGTCACTGAACAGCTACTCCCCTTGGGCTTTATAAACTACAAAAAGAATACACCACATACAATTCTTTGGAGAAAAGGCCACAACTTTATTGGTTACAGCAGCAGTCCCTGGCCAGCATAGGGGATTGAATCCAGTGCTCCAAAAGTTCCCAATTGTCACCCAATGGCCACCACCTTCACTTCAGCAGCTGCTGAAGGTTCCACCAGAGGTAGCCACCTTCTGGAAACCACACTTTGTGATTCTCAGGGGGCAAGGGTTGGGCCTGTGGGCCCCCGAGCTGGACCAATCACCCTACCCCAATCTTGCCATACAGAGAGGTTCCTTCATGGTCCTTGGCAAGTGGACTCCTGTCTTTGCCCTTAAGCTCTCTGGATCCAACCATAAACCACCAACAAGGTTGTGATGAAATAATTCAACACACTCAGACACCATAGCAAGGATAGCCAACCTTCCACACCACACCATACCACCCTTATAAAAGAGGAAGGGAGGAAAAAAAGGGGGGGTGAGGTGCCAGCAAGCAGCAAACTGGAAGGATGGTGGCACCCTCAGGCTTTTAAGCTGGGCAGGTGGGCCAATCAAAACCCTCCTTTTCCAGTTGTCCATCACCACCTGCTTTCACCTGGATGCCCCCCCGACACCAGCCAATCCAAGGCTGGCAGGGGAACGCCCCTCTCCTTGTTGACCAATCAGGGCTGATAGGGGAATCTCTGGAAGCCGCCTTTTCTGTTTCTTCTGGATTGCATGGCTGTCGCCATACCTGCCTTGGTGCCCTGAGCCCAGGTGAGCCATGCTCAGCAGCAACTAGGTGTGCCCAGGTAAGTCTGGGCCCCTGTTTCATCAGAACCAGACATTTTCAGAGTATAAAGAATTCCATCTTCCAGTGATGGCTTATTTCTAACATATATTAAGCCCTTACTGGAAGCTGGCTTTGCTTTGAAGGAAGGTGAGGGCCGTATTGCCATTTTAGATTAGTGTCTTTGCATAGGAGACGAACAAGGTGGGGCAACTGCCAGCTGGATTTTTTTTTTTGTACTGTATCTAAGGGTTGGGTGGGAACACAAAAATAAGGGCTATTGTTCTGTAAGCTGCAGGGTTGGATGGGGACTAAAAAGAGCACTTGGCATACAAGGAAGACAACAGTAATTAAGCAAGGAGATCCCTGGAAGCCTGGAGGAGGACTAGGAAAAGCTGAGAGATTTACCAGAAAATAACCTGTTGGGTTTCTAGAGGCAATGGGCTTGTACGGCTGAAGTAAGTGTAAGACAGAATGGATTTTGTGGTGTTCAGAGAAGACAGCATCCTGAAGAACAATGAGGAGAATAGTTAAAAACTGGACTGCACTGCACTGGGGACTTTTTAATAAAAATTGATGCCAGGAATAGTGGGATGTAATGGAAATATCAGACCAACAGACAACCTGAATTAATATTACTATTTCACTAATCTTGTATTGCCCCAAACCCAAGGGAATGGAACACAATGGTCTGAAACCGCAACTTCCAGGTGAAATAATCCAAATTCACTACATGTAGGTGACTAGATGAGACAGCTGTATCAAGTCACAGATCAACAACAGAAACAACCTTCCGCTACTGATTCTGCATGGAAAAGCACTATTGAAAAAAAAAACCCACCAGCCCAGAATAGCAACTTCAAGTAGGGCAGAACAGTGAAATTCACTCATCACATCATACTAGAGGGGACCAATGCAACCAGCCACAAAATACCTCTAGGAGCAACATTGCACTACCCATTCCAGGCATGAATGTGATATTGTGAAAAACAGTGATTTTAGTGATTTTGGAGTAGGGCAGACCAACAAAATCTACTCATCCCATTCCAGGGGCAGCCACAAAATAGGGCATCAATTTTTATTAAGAAGTCTCTATTCTGGCTTCCGCATAGTCAAAGCTATGGTTTTTTCCAGTAGCAATGTATGGAAGTGAGAGGTGAACTATAAAGAAGGCTGACCCCTGAATAATGGATCCTTTTGAATTGTGGTGCTGGAGGAGATTCTTGAGTGTTCCCCTGGACTCCAAGGAGAACAAACCTATCCATTCTAAAGGAAATCAACCCTGATTGCTCCCTGGAAGGACAGATCCTGAAGCTGAGGCTCCAGTACTTTGGCCATCTCATGAGAAGAGGAGACTCGCTGGAAAAGACCCTGATGTTGAGAAAATGTGAGGGCAGGAGGAGAAGGGGACAACAGAGGACGAGATGGCTGGACAGTGTCATCGAAGCTACCAACATGAATTTGACCCAACTCCAGGAGGCAGTGGAAGACATGAGGGCCTGGTGTGCTCTGGTCCATGGGGTCACAAAGAGTCAGACATGAATCTGATGAGTGTAGCTTTTTTGTGTGTGAGAAGATGAGGGAACTGAAGTATTTGTGCATGTGTGTGGGTAGGCAGATGAGATAGAGAGACAGATGTAACTGTGCCTGAGGAGATGTCAGATCCACAACCTAACCATGCTTCTTGAGTGTGATTTTAGTTGTTGTAGCCTGATGATGTGGACAAGTAGCTTGAATCTCCCATCACCACCACTAAGCTTGACCTTTGCTCATAAGACCTAATAGAGACAGATAGATTGGGTGATATTTGCTCCTGTAAGGAGCAAATATCTTATTACATCCCAGGTTTGTGTCTCTCACTTTGAGAGCTTCATATGTTCTTGGAGGGAAAAAGTCCATGTTTGGACCTATTTCAGTCTGGTTTCAGGCTGCAGTTTGGTCCTGAAATAGCCTTGGTTGTCTTTGACAGTTGACCTACTCTGGGAAAAATACAAAGGGAGTAAACTTCTATTAATTCTCCTGGAATTAACGGCTGCTAAATGGGCAATTAGTGGCTTCTCTTCAACGCCATGATGATTAAGTTGTGGGGTGTTCCATCCCATCCCCCATGCTGTTTAATATTTGTATGAGGTCATTGGGGGAGGTCATTATGAGTTTTGGAAGAGGGTGCCATCAGTATTGTGGTGATGCTCAGCTCTACATCTCCTTCATGGACTCAGCCAAGGTTGTAAAACAGCTGGACTGTTGTCTGGCTGAGTAATAATAAGGGCCTGTTAACTGAAGCTGAATATGTTGAGAATTTATTAATGTTTTCTGGACATAAGCAGAGTTAGGAGATATCAGGATGCAAAGACATTATAACACTGAAAGAGTAAAATTTAACATAGTCTATTTACAAATACACAGAGAGCACAGATTTCAGACATTCAACTGGCAGCATGTTATAACATGATATAGCACATAGCATAGAAATAGTAGTAGTAGGCATCCTTCAGTCTCGAGAGACTATGGTAATGTGCTCTGAATTGAGGACTTGGAACAATGTCTAATGTGGCTGAGACCAATCAGAAGGTACATTACATCATTTGGACATTATGTAAGATTACATCATTTTCTCCAGCTACACAACATCAAGTCTTCAAACTTTATTTATTTATTTATTTATTTATTTATTTATTTATTTATTTATTTATTTATTTATTTATTTATTTATTTATTTATTTATTTATTTATTTATTTATTTATTTATTTATTTATTTATTTATTTATTTATACCATTTTACTTTTTATTATACAACATTTTGTTTAATACATTTTTAGATCAAAAATCTCAACAGAATATTCACAAAACAAGATTATTTATGGTTCATTATTTATTTTTTATTTTATTTTATTTATTTAACTTATATGCCACCCACACTACCCAAAGTCCTCTGGGCGGCTTACAACATTTAAAATACAATAAAAAGTCAAAACAATTAAAATGCAATTAAAATATATACTCTACAAATTGCCATCGGACCCACAGCTGATATTATTTCAGTTAAAAGCCTTCTGGAACAGGAAGGTTTTGACCTGGCACCAAAATATCATCAGCGTTGGCACCAATGAATCTCAGTCGGGAGGGCGTTCCATAGTCTGGGGGCAGCTGCCGAAAAGGCCCTTTGTCTACAAGCCATCCCTCTTACCTCCTTAAGGGATGGGTATTTCAAAATGGCCCCCTGGTTAGATCTTAACTGCTGGGTAGGTTCATATGGAAGGAGGTGGTCCTTCAGGTATCCAGGGCCCAATCCGTTTAGTCCCCATGTCTTGAGTTTGGTTAGAATAATGGTTTTGGATAGGGTTGTAATCCCCTAGAGCAGTGGTCCCCAACCTTGGGCCTCCAGATGTTCTTGGACTACAACTCCCAGAAACCTTCACCATCACCACTGCTGGCCAGGATTTCTGGGAGTTGAAGTCCAAGAACATCTGGAGGCCCAAGGTTGGGGACCACTGGCTTAGAGGGCCTAGCACCTCAATTTGGCACTAGGTTAAAATATACCTATTCATGTGAGTCTTGAGGGTTTATGGATCATGGCTTGAATAGGCAATGTATACCATTTAAAGATGCTCAAATGTTCTATGTTTTAAAATTCTAAACAAATATAATAAAATACATTTTAAGAGTTCAGTTCCCCACTGCGTGTCCCAGAAGAGCCAGCCTCTGTGGCCTTCGGCAAGCTGCACAGTCCTAGAAATGCCCACAGAAGAAGGAAATGATAAATAACTTCTGAATGCTTTCTACCTAGAAAACCCAGAACATGGCTTTCATTGTTCTTGCTGTATCTTGCCCCAAGAGCTCATGAAATGGGGTGTGTGTGTGTAAATATAAATATTATAAGCAAATTAACTTACAAAAGAAGGTGCTTTTCAGAAAAAAAGTGGAACCTATGCAGGGTTCGGCATCGTTAGCTGTCACACTGGGGGAAAATAAGGTAAAAACCAAAAACAGATTGTGGAAGGATCACCTTCCAAAAAAATTGAAACTAAAGGTAAAACTGGGACAGTGGGGTTTTTTCCTCTTCCAGAGTATGTTTTTCTCATTTTGTTTGTATTCTTCGGGTCTTTCTTTACGCTTGGATTTTCCTTGCAGTTCCCAACATCTGTACTGCAGGATTCCTCACTGAGAAGACAGCATCAGCCGCATCTGTTGTGCATAAAGTATTGAAACACTATGACCTTTGTTTGAATTGCTGGGTTATCAGCAGTTGTGAGGGACCAAATGAGACAGGAGAAGACGGTGAGAATTTCTCCACCAATCTAGATTAGTGATCTTGTCCTGTGGATCCCCTTCACTCTGTTTTCCCCGTGTTTACATAGGTTAATGGCTTTTTGCAAGTCTCTGCCCCATTGGGAACACACATGAATTGGATGCGAATGATAATTAGGGACGGATGGATCAGCCTGATTCCAGGCTGTATTAATTTTTCATGCATTCACTCATCAATCTGTTCTCTCATGTTTCTATTAATTTTTTTTTAAAAAAACCCACATAAACATTTTGTATTTAAATATGCGTTCTCACAAAGTAGCATTTCTAAATCTGTTTTGTTTTAAGTTAAATGCTTCTAGAAGTGCTACGTTTTGAGAAAATAAGATCAGAAAATGAATATCAAACTTAAAGAGGGATAGATTATTTCGGTGAGACCTATCTTGGCCAGTGAGTTGTAGGTATCTGGCTGCAGTGTCAGAGGTTGGGGGGTTCAATTCCCCACCGTGCATTCCAGAAGAGCCAGCCTGTGTGGCCTTGGGCAAGCTGCACAATCCCAGGGTGCCCTTCTGTAGAAACCACTCCTGAGAGAACCCTGAAAAGGGTCACCATAAGTCAGAATGGGCTTGATGGCATATGATTATTATCATTTTGCAACATTCAGATATATGCAAAATCCAGCAGATAATGGATTCTAGTCCAGGTCAGTTTCATCAGAATTCTGCATGCCCCCTCCACTCCACCTACAGTGGCACATGCACAAGAAAACCCAAAGCAGAGTCAGAGGACTGCTGGGAAGCTTATTTGTTATTTTGCTTACATTTCTTTTGTCAGCCTTGGACTGGGTGTTGAGGTAAGTGGCTATCTTAGAAAAGACCCACCCCATCCTAAGGTTTAGGAAGCCACAAGCCATATTTTCCTTGCCATTTTGAACTGGCATATGTAAACAAACCAGGGCCAATATGGAAATAGATTGCCAAGAAAGTTTTGAATTACAGGTTGGAAGTCACAAATAAAGAGTAATTTAGTTACTTGTAACAAATTGCTTTTGAGTTAATGATATAATGAAGCCACATTTGAAAAATGATCTAATAATTAAGAAGTGAGTTATTCCATTTGTGTAATGAACTGGCTGGGTAGCTCAGTAAGTTAGATACACAGCTGTGGAGCCAGAGGTTGGGAGTTCAATTCCGCATTGTGGGTCCGAAGAGAAGAGGCAGCGCCTGTAGATTTTCGGCAAGCTGCACAGTCCCAGGGCAACTGCAGAAGAAGCAAACAGTAAATCACTCCTGAGAAATGTCCCTCTAGAAAATTCTGGAAAAGTGTCACCATAAATCAGAACTAACTTGACGGCACGCAAGTATTTTTTTTTTTATTGACTAATACTTTCGAGTACTTTTAGAGTACTATGATAGGAATTTTTCCCATTTTATAAGTTTTCTTAATCCTACTTTTTACTAAAAAGTAACTGAAAGCAATGAAAAAGTAGCTGAAAACACTGGAAAAGTAATAAGCAGTAAATATGATGTATTTAATTTAATTTAATTTAATTTGTATCCTGCTCCCATTAGTGTCACAGCACTACTCTGGCTGGGTAATGAGTTACTTTTTCTATGATAACAATGAGTTACTTTCCCCATGCTAGCAAGTAACAACAATAGATTACTTTTCACACACTGTAGCAATGAGACTGATTTACTTTTGAACTGTAACTTTCCAAGCTCTTTTACAAACAGTTCTAAAAATGCAGGCAATGGATCATTTACAGAATCCAAAACTGTGTGTTTATCCCTGGAAATAAGATCACACTGACCAAAATAGCAGACCAAAGAAGACTTTCAGTCCTCTCAGTGGATATAAGGAGCTTGATAGTTTCAAGTTGACTAGTTAACTACACTATTACCAAGAACGTAAAGCCAACCAGAGACTGCTTTTTTAGGATTACAATTCCCAGAATGCCCCTTCCAGCATGGCTATCTGGGTAAACAGGGAGTTTTATAATCACCCAAAGCTTCCAAATCTTTCAACCAACCACCATGTTGTACTATTCCTCAAGGACCTTGATAAAAACAACAACAACAACAACAACTAGCTTATGATTGGGATGGTAAACTGCTGGATAGCTCAATGGCTTAGGCATCTGGGTGCGGAGACGGAGGTTAAGAGTTCCATGGCCCACTCAGTGATCTATAGGGTTCTTCCAGTTCTGCAGTTCCATGATGACAATGAAATGGAGGCTGAGTCAGTAGCCTACACTATGTCGCTCACAGGCCTGGGATTTCTGGAGTGTGCAAACATCTTCATTTGTTCTATTATTTATTATTATTTATTTATTCAATTAATTTATATTCCACCCATCTAGACCGAAGTCTACTCTGGGTGGCTAACAAGTGCATAAAACAATTTCAGAAAGCAGTAACAGTATAAGATACAACAACAGCATAATATATTCAAGATGGCAAAAATAAATTAAATAATGACAGGAGGGAGGTAAAGGTAAAGGTAAAGGTTGCCCTTGACATTTAGTCCAGTTGTGTCCGACTCTAGGGGGTGGTGCTCATCTCCGTTTCCAAGCCACAGAGCCAGAGTTTGTCTGAAGACACTTTCTGTGGTCATGTGGCCAGTGCGACTAGACACGGAATAGGTGGTACCTATTTATCTACTCACATTTACATGCTTTCGAATTGCTAGGTCGGCAGGAGCTGGGACAAGCGACGGGAGCTCACTCCGTCATGTGGATTCGATCTTACAACTGCTTGGTTTTCTGACTTTGCAACACAGAGGCTTCTGCGGTTTAACCCACAGCGCCACCACGTCCCTGACAGGAGGGAAGGCCTGCCTAAAGAGCCAGGTCTTGAGCTTGCT
The DNA here is from genome assembly GCF_051106095.1 of Pogona vitticeps. Lineage (NCBI taxonomy): Eukaryota > Metazoa > Chordata > Lepidosauria > Squamata > Agamidae > Pogona > Pogona vitticeps. The sequence goes on along the minus strand of NC_135786.1, from coordinate 223,197,766 downwards.
CTTAAAAACATCCAGTGAGAGAGCCAGGTGACTTTCTGGGGATAGATTGTTCGAGATGAGGGGCCACTGCCGAGAAGGCCCGGTTTCTTGTTCTTTCTCTCTGGGCCTCCCTCGGCGTTAGGCCCCTTAGCCACCCATCCTGGCTAGAGCGAGTGATACAGGTAGATCTAGGTTGGAGAAGGCGTTCCGCCAGATATTGAGATCCTAAACCATTTACGACTTTATGTGTCATCGTTAATATTTGAAATCAATGTGGAATCAAATGGGCAGCCAATGCAGGGCAGCCAGAGTGGGGGAGATATGTTGACATTTTTCTCACCCTGGTGAAAAGTCTGGCCGCTGCATTCTGCACCATTTGAAACTTCCGCATCAATCTGAAAGGCAGCCCCATGTAGAGTGCATTACAGTAGTCTAATCTCGAGACTACAAGCCCATGGACCAGAGTGATGAGGGCCCCCACCATCAAAATAGAGACACAGCTGCACAATCCACCTAAGATGGAAGTTCTAAATTTCTGATTCAATTAGCTATTTAAATGCACCCTTTTAAATGACAAACTGGAACTTCGGGGAAAAGTACAAACCATAGAGAAATAGAAACACTAGTGAAAAAACACAACAATGACTTTGCTTTCTTAGCATAATGCCTTTGAACCATCTGAAAACCAATAATGAATTATGTAGATGCGCAATATGAATGCGTGTATAAAATATTCCAGGCTTGCTGATGAGTGGTAATCACAAGGTAAGTTTATTTACTAATATCTCCTTTGCACTTTCTCACACTTTACAGTGATGCCTCGCATTACAAGCACTCCGTTGGACAACGAAATCGCTTTACGTCGATGTTTTTGCGATCGCAAAAGCAATCGCAAAACGATGTTCCCTATGGGGGAATTTCACTTTGCGATGATTGGTCCCCTGTTTCAGTAACCGATTATCACAAAGCGATGATTTTCGCACAGCTGATTGGTGGTTTCAAAATGGCCACCGGGTAAAAAAAAATGGCCGTCCACTGTTTTCTGGCACGGATTCCTCGCTGCACGGGCAGCGAAAATGGCCGCGCTATGGAGGATCTTCGCTGGACGGTGAGTTTGAAGCCCCTAGGAATGCATTAATCGGGTTTTAATGCATTTCTATGGGCTTTTTAAAATCGCATGACAACGTTTTCATTTTACAGCGATTTTCGTGGAATGAATTAACGTCATGCGAGGCACCACTGTATTTGTGAAATCAGAGCAGAAGCTGGAAAATGACCTTTTAAAAGTGCTATTTTCAAGTTTCTCAGTGAGTTACTTTTCCAAGTTCTGGTCAGACGCATCCCAAGGGCAGACTTTTTCACCTATGAAGGTTAAAAACTTGTGCTCAGTTACAGATAACTTGCTCTGCTGTAACAATCACATAAGCAACAGAGTAAAGCCTTGCTCAAAGGCAACTACGAACAAGCTGAACTATCCAGAGGTGTGCAAACACTTCTCCCAGTCCTCTGCTACTTAGAGAGGACACTCTATGCATGTTAAAAGTTAATCTGTTATTTTGTCCTGTGTTTTGCAGCATCATTTTGGAAATGAATGGCAGAGTTTGGGTGCTGAACTTTGAAGAACCTTGGTGCAAATGAAATGCTGTATGTAAAAGTATATTACTATGTTTCAAAAGGCGTACGTAAACTCTGAGGGTCGTTATCACGGCTTTTATGCCCAGTGCATAAAAAGTAATTTTCATTTCTTCCTAGGGGATGCAAACTGTGTTTCTTTTGTTAAACTATCTCAGTTCTTGGTGATCTGATTAATTACAGCACCTAAAATGAAATTAGATCTACACAGATACCGAAAAGCCTAATTGAATATACTGCAAATTCCTTCCAAAGGATTTTTATCAGCTCCTTCGGGGCTAAATAGTTCAGCTTTGTTCAGAAATATATAGACGGAGCTTGATCTGCTTCTGGGTGGAGCATTTATATCAAACAAGCTCCCTGCAGGTTAATGCAACAAAGCCGGCAATAAACTATGGGGCGAGATCTCCTTGGGTGTTCTTGGCTTCAAGCTGAAAGCAAGAGGTTGCATGTCAAGATACTACACTTTGCAGCCTTCAAGGACTTTACGATTGTTATTCATCATTGTCCCAAGTCTGCTGATATCCATAATACCGCAGCCTCCCTTTGCTCAAAGTGGATGGAAGAAAGCCGGTAGATGGCATTCACTTCCCTCTTTCTTTGATCGTTAGTAAGAATAGATGTGGGAAAGTAGCCAGGGAACTATTACCAGGCCTGCCCGGCAACAGTTGATGAGAGAATTCTCTGATAAAAAAGACACTGCAGACTTTATCTTGTTAGTATTCAGGTACCGGTAGAGAAGAAGAAGATGGCTACCTTCTTCACCCCAGACGTTTTTATTAAGCACGCAAAACAAGCAAAATTAGCATAAGATAAGAATTTGGCCATAGAGGCATCGTGTGGTTATCAGTCTTAAGGCATTCCACGCCTGCGCACAACGAGAATCACATAACAATGGGATTATTATAAGGAGAATCACAGGAGACTGCATGATTATACTAAAATAATGATTATGTTAAACATCACTGATGTATCCCTAAACAACCACAAAATGGAGCTCTAAACTACAAAATCCCCACAAATAGGTTGCTGTTGTTATCTGCTGTCAGGTCCGAACTAACTTTTAGTGACCTTAATAGGACTTTGAAGGTAAGTGAAATATTTAAGAAGTGGGTTTGCCAGTTCCACTCCCTCAGTGAGTATCCATGGCTGAATGGGGATTCAAACTCAGGCCTCCTGAGTTTTAGTCCATCACTCTATCTGCTACACCATACTAGGTATCCTTGGGTTCTTTTTAAGGAGAAAGGTGGAATAAAAAATATTTTAAATAAATTTCCAAAACACTATCGCTAAGCTGTCTTCTGCTTACACACAGACCCAGTTAATGTTGAGGGAAGCACTGAGGAATCCGTAGCCTTCCAGATGTTAATTCCTGGTCCTCCACATGCCTGCCACATGCATGGCCAATGGTGAGAAATGATGGGAGCAGTTGTTCATCATCACCACCTGGAGAGACACTGGTTTTCCAGCCTTAGGCATTGCTTCAGACAAAACGTAGGAAGCTGAGACTTCTTGCCCATGTGTTGCTGTCTACTCTCCAGGGGCCCTGGAAGTATCACCCCATCAAAGAAGGTCCAGGAGGGGAAAAAAAAACACTTGGGAAATTCGAGCAAAACCACACTTTTTCCTATGGGGAAAAATTCTTCCTTTCCAATCAAAACAGGAAAGCGTAGGGAATATGGGGAAAAAAACACCCCACACTTTCTTCAAAAGAGCCTCCTTTTCCTAGTGGACAGTGTTTACAGAGGGAGGAAGAACTTTGTCTGACATTCTCTACAAAGAAAAGTAAACATCAGACTAGATGTTAAAGGGAACACATATTCCCTAGGAATAAACTGTTTCCCCTTCACAACAACGGGTTTCTCACAGAGGTGTGCTTCAGCAACCAGACTTTCAAATTAAGGCCATGTTTACCTTTCAGCAAGCAAACTGAAGACAACGCTTGCAAATGAAAGATGCTCAGGTAAGGAAACATATACTGTAACAAAACAGATGCCATTCGCAACCAGAGGAAACACCTCTTCCAAACACATGCTAAATGTATAACCTAGTTTGACCTAGATAAATTTTTCTTCAGTTTCACCTTCAGATACCAGGAGTTTATAATCATAATCTTAGAACTGCAGGGCTGAAATGGACCCTATGGATCAGAAAGTCCAGTCCCTGTCAAGCAGGCACGGTGGGGAATCAAACTCTCTACCTCTGGCTTTGCAGCCAGCAAGGATTAAAATAAAGAAATTAATTTTTTTTTAGTTGCAGCATTATAATCCTAAACACCCAGGCAAATCTTTCACTAATTATAATGGTGAGCTTTCCTGAGTTAATTGAATACTAAATTAGACCTCTTCTACATGACTTCCTCTTATACTTTCTGAGGCTTCTTGACTGTTGGGTGACATCCTTGTTTGGCTATCTGGCTTTGCTGTTGTATATTGGAAACTTGCAAGGTTTGGAAACTAGATACTTAAAGCTTTTACAGTACTCTACAGGATTTTGCAACAACCAGGTGGAACATACATCATTAGTTTACCACATAATGGCTTTACTTCTAAATCACGATTCCAAAACATCCAGGTTAACATTTACTGAATTAGGGAAGTTAAAGCGAGAGAGAAACTTAATGCAAAACCACCTTTCCACAGTAGGAGTAACAGAATCAAAACGTCTTTTTATCAACTTTGTTGAAAGGGATTCAACTTTCCAAGAACTAAAAATGGGTTTCCTGTCTTGACTGTTTTGGAATTACTTACTGTCATCTGTTTCAGACGTTAAAGGATATGATTTAATATCAGCAAAAAGGCCTTTGTGCCTCGTTTGGCAGGTGTTAATTATTTAAACACTACTCATTTTAATTTGGTTCCAGTCACATTTTGCAGCAGTTTGTCCAACATGTTTGGCTGTGTGTTTCCTGTGTCTGTGTGTGTGGGGGGGAAGGGGGTGAGGGGGATATTGGGAAGAGCAAGGGGAGGAGTGAGTGCTTATTATGTCTTTGGGACTTTCAATCTATGAAAATGACATTTTGTTGCAGTTTTTCCAGCCACAGCATCCTGGGGCCACAAAAACAGGTTTTTATGCCCACCCCATATCTAATATTTTAAATACAACATCCCCTTATACATCTCCAAAAAGAGGACAAAAGAGAGCACTTATTTACTGCATGATCTAATTTATAGGTGTAGTTACAAAATCAGAAAGGATGCTTCCAATTGAAGCCGAATTATGAAGTATCCCATTCTGGTGGAAAAGACACTGATCAGTGACTTTTTAGACCTGATGAGTTTGCTCTTAGCTCATCAGTGGGCAATTTTAAGAGCCCTGCTCTTATAATTAGTCTTGGAACTGTAATGGAAGGAGTCTTGTGGATCACAGAGTCGAATCCGCTGTCAAGGAGGAACAGTGAGGAATCGAACTCCCAGCTTCTGGCTCTGCAACCAGATACCTAAAGCACTGAGCCATCCAGCAGTTCAGTAGTTCTCCATCTTTATATCAGATCTGGACCGCACAGTTTTTCCGGTGCAGGAGAACTTCAGAAGTAAGATTGTCCTCTGGTTGTCCTTCCAATGACAGACTATCTTCCTTAAAAAGGGTTTTTTTTTCTTATGCATTTCTACATACTTTCTACCACCCTGAGTAATGAAAACATCCAGAGCTTCACTATTCACATTTGGTGTCCCTTGGATGAGAAGACATAAAGAGACTTATGGCATGGCCATGCGTTATATACAACGATACAAACAAAAGATAAATGAAGTCAAACAGTAGAATGGAATATCTATGAGTATCTTGGGAGGTGGTGGCCAGTCCTCAGTTGGGAGTCCATTTGTCAGGCTGGCTGACCTTTAGCTGTATCACAGGGGGTCAGATCAGATGAGCTTCAGGGTCTCTTTCAGCTCTACAGTTCTACAGTTCTGTTTGATACTAACATTTCACCGCTTAGCTCACTTTTAGATAATGCATGTGTTAACTGGTTTTTTGGGGGGTCTTTTTGTGACAATTTTGATAAAGATGGGATACCAATGGGCTGTAGCGGCGGGTCAAATACATGGGCCCAGAGCGTTTCCATGTTACTAATCTATAGATGGATTACCTCAGGAATATATTTCAGATATTCTGATCAACATGATATCTAATGGTATCTAATCTAGAATTATTTTTACCTCACTATGAGTTTTCAAGGAACATTACTCTTTTAGGCATAGCATACTAGATACCTGCATGTTAATGGTTACACGCTGTGAGAAGGAGCTGTGAAACAGGTCACAGTTCTTAAGGAATTTTCAATTGTTGAATTAGAATCCTTTGGAAGGAAAAAAAATGAACAAGAGAGGAAATTGTTCTTTGACGTAAGTGAAGGGGGTTTAAGATTGTTTAACTTTTTTTTTCAGCTCAGCCAAAAAGCCTATCACTAGTTTTGATCTTGGATTTTTAAGATAACCAGCCAATGTTTCTACTTCTTTGGACACTTCAGACTACTTGTAGGAATGTGGAGGGAGAATAGGTCCATCAACTATTCTAGTGAAAGCAAAAGAGGGTAAGGAAAAACTGCCAGCAATGATTCATAAAACTCAGTGCAAGCTATTTATGCTATTTTTCCCAGGGTTCTTTTTAGGAAACAACAGCTATTCACATGGGGCACAAAAATTGTAAGTTGTAATTCACATGAATGCAAACCAGGATTGGGATAAGAGTCAAAGGAGCAGTCAAATATTATCAGACAATCAGTCACTTTTCTGCATATTTTTCAATATGGCTGAATATTCCAGGAAGGCCATAAAGCCTTTGGGTAAGTGGAAATTCTGTTGTTGTTGTTGTTGTTGTTGTTGTTGTTGTTGTTGTTGTTGTTGTTGTTGTTGTTGTTGTTGTTGTTTTTTTTTTCATTATAATGTCTTTTCTTACCATGGATAGGAGTAGGGAATGCTTGTTCCCAGACCTATCACAGCCAGGTCAAGACTTAACAGCATAGCAGGGATTTTCCAACTGATGTACGTGCGTCATTTAGTCGTTTAGTCGTGTCCGACTCTTCGTGACCCCATGGACCAGAGCACACCAGGCCCTCCTATCTTCCACTGCTTCCCGTAGTTGTGTCAATTTCATGTTGGTTGCTTCGCAGACAAGTATCTCCAAACAGGAACACAAGCAGACAAGAGTAGCAAACTATCAGTGCATCAGGCTGCCTAGAAGCCTGTCTTTCTTGTTACAGAAACTAGCTAAAATTAAGCATTGCGCTCCAACTTCCAGAAAAACAACATACCCTTGTTCAGCAACACGATGGCTTCAGGATGTTATTATATTCATTTGTCTTCAGTGTAACTTTCCAAATATGTCTCTTACGTATTCCAAGGGGAGAGTTAAGACTGGTCAAAGGATGCTCAAATTCAAGTAGATATAGTTTCTTAGAATATGAGAGATCATGAAGAGTACCCAGATAATATGTTAACCTTCTGATCAATCTCGACTTTTCAGAATTGGACTATATTTCTCCCAAGACTTTGAAGAAGATAGTTTAGGTTATCCTCATGACTTGCTAGATAATGCAGGACACTTAAAGGTGGGGAAATCCTTTGTTTTTGTTCAAAACTCCCACATTTTTCAGTCTATAGAAACGTAACTCCTTTAAACCAAATTAAGGTAGAGAACATATTGGTCATTGACTTATATTACAAACAACATGGATAGCTTAACCTCAGGATCCTTTTGCTCTTCTTAACTGCAAATGGGTCCTTACTCATGCTGGCTTTCCCAGAACAAAAGACACATTAGATACTAGAGCAGGTGCTAGGATGATGGTAAGAAATATACACATATACAAACTCTTCTGTGGATGTTTCTCATTAAAATTTTCCTAAATGGTTTAAAAATGTAATATGTGCATCAATCCTCAGAAGCTGTTTCTGAGTATTCAAAGATAGAAAGCAGGAGACTCTTGTAATGGAAGAACTTTTCTGCTGGATCTCATTATTTTCGTTTATTTTATGACCCTACAGGCATTCAAGTTTTCGCTGCTCAAAAATGACCTTTGAAAGTTCTCCACTTTAATCAGAGGCAGAGAGACCTGCCCAGGGCAGGGAGACCATATCTATGGACTTTACTGGGAGAAGAAACTCTCCAGCAGCTTCTCACAGGTGATTGAGCAGTAGTGCATCTTTGTTATTTTCCCCACAAGGATTCCCCCCCCCCACACACACACACACTATTGGTGGTAGGAACAAAAACTATCTTGACAGCCTGACCACCATGTTGCTTCCAGCACAGTGTCTCCCGATTTTCTGTTAACACTTCTCTTCAAGACTCTGCAGCTTGCTTGGACACCATGATTAGAAGGATGTTGTGTGGAAGAAGCAATCTTATGACATCTTTCCCTGGGTTTAACTGAAATGTGGGAAGCTGGGAAGAGAGACTTCCAGCCAACACAGAGATGTGCAGTGAAAGACAAGACATGTAGACAGACTCTTTAGCCACTTCACACATAAAGTCCAAGAAAGGTAAGGATAGTCATCTTTAACCTCACCCATAAGTATTTATCCCAAGTTTTTCCTCCTTTGAATTTTTTTTCATTGGGCATTTTGCTTCTACCAGGCTGAATGAGAAGGGTCAAAAATCTCATAGGAGAAGTATGTAACACACCATTAATTAGCGTAAGCATCAGTAAGGAAAAGGGTGGGAGGAGGTACACCAAAGTTAACAGATTCTGTGGAGAAAGACTTGGAAAAGGGTGGAGAGGAAAAGAGGAAGAAAGAATGCTAAAGGCTGACCAAGAAAACATACCAACTGCTTTATTTTGGGTGATCTGGAAGCAAAGTACAAATTCACTGTAGATAGTGGCTGAAATCCAGCAGTAAGCAACAACTAGGGTAGGTGCATTCAATCAATGGGGATGTGGTGAGTTTTACCACTGGATTTCAAACAGTTATCTATTATGACTTAGACGGGAATTAGACATTCTTTTTATGAAATTTAAATTTGAGGGTTTCCCCCCTTAATGGTCTCCTTGTACATACAAATTAATACAGGCCTATTTAATGAAAATGTTTACCCTCTTTTGTTTTCATCTTTTTTTAGTGGGACGTATTCTCATTTTGGACAATGCCATGTTGTTTAGTTGTTTAGTTGTGTCCGACTCTTCGTGACCCCATGGACCAGAGCACGCCAGGCCCTCCTGTCTTCCACTGCCTCCCGGAGTTTGGTTAAATTCATGTTAGTAGTTTCGATGACACTGTCCAGCCATCTCATCCTCTGTCGTCTCCTTCTCCTCTTGCCTTCGCTCTTTCCCAACATCAGTGTCTTTCCCAGGGAGTCTTCTCTTCTTATGAGATGGCCAAAGTATTGGAGCCTCAGCTTCAGGATCTGTGCTTCCAGTGAGCACTCAGGGTTGATTTCTTTTAGAATGGATAGGTTTGTTCTCCTTGTAGTCCAGGGGATTCTCAAGAGCCTCCTCCAGCACCACAATGGACAATGCCATAGCAGGATCGTAAAACACAGTCCAGGAAGTCAGTTGGCAATCTTGCATTTCTCCTTAAAGGCACCAGGTAGGTACTTAGAGTTCACCGTAACTCAACCCAACTCAAACTAAACTTTACAATACCATATGTGCATATGTACTATATGTATTAATCAATATCTATTCATTCAGATGTTTTTTCATCACTTTGTTAAGAATTTTTTTTGAAACATTTAAAAGGGCCGAAGACATAATCCTTTATTGGCCTCCCTGTATTGCTGGGAATACAACATGTATTGCTGGGAATACAACATTTACCTTCCCTTGGAATAAGTGATTATTAATTTAAATAGTTATTACTGTTTCTATTGCCAAGACATTTTACCCTTATCTATATTATAACCTTACAAAAACTTTTTCCAAGGTTCTAAGATAGGGCTGAAAGGAAAGTGTTTTCAGGACTGTGTAGGCACTAGCCAATTGGTGCTGTCTACAGTTGCTTTTTGTGACAAATGTGCACAAACAGCTGTTTATGAACTTTGGAAATGTAGAGCAATAGGGATATTTCTACCCTATTACAAACGGAAAGCACATTGCCAACTTAGCCACATTACTCTAAGAACGTTATATTTATGTTTCTCCTAAGTTTAAGGAGAAATTTTTGCTATATGCACATCATCTTCTATCCCCAGACTCAACGTTTGAGGTACCTTCTGTAAGGGATATGTGTTACTGTGTTAGACAAATTCCTTCCTTCCTATTGCTGTTGTTTTACCACATTTCACAGGGGACAAGAAGAACCTCAGCAGTGAATAATGAGACCTCTGTATTGTACAAAAAAATGAAAAATGAATAAGGATATGAGAGATATCCCACTGGCCACAATGCAGCTCTTACTGTAAACGTAATGTAAGGAAAATAGGCCTGGCCAAAAAGGAGTGAATTCTAACCACTACAGTGGAATGAGAAGTTGACAACTTGAGGCATTACACAAGGCTAGTTATTTCATCCTAGCAATAAATGGAAAAGGTGGGTGTTTGTTTAGATTTAGGCAATCCCATAATGATTCTAACACTCAGCCAAGCCTCCTGCCAAGACAAGCACTTGGAGGCCAAATCCTGTAATGAACTCTCAACTTCTCAATTATAGATTCCGGCCTGGATAGAATAGTATCCAGTATTCTATCCCCCACCCCACCCCACCTCCTGCAGCCAACACAAATGGAGTGAGAAACGGTGCCCCGCTTCTCTTGCTGATCTCTTGCTCTCTCTTGCTCTGTGCATGTGTGGGTTTGAGTAACCGATAATCTGAAGCAGGAAACAGAGGGTTCTTCTGATGGTAAACCCAGGTATACGCAGAATGTGAAACAGTCCAATGTTTGCCACTTAGTTGCACCCTAAAACTAGTACCCCAAACCCATTTAGTTTCCCTCCTCTTTTATAACCTATTTGGTGCTGTGCCAGTTGGAGTTGATCCTAAGTCCCAATTGGAATTGATCCATTGAATGGATGGCATGCACCTATGTGTTGACTTACCATCAAATGAATGGGATTTACGTAGGTGTTGCAATTACTAGTCATCAATTGATTTAGCAGGTCTATTGTAGTTGGCTCTAGCAACTGGATTTGTGAAATGTCGCTTCTTTTCAAGATGCCACAGGTGGTATCTACAAAGAGTCTTTTTGAACCTTAAAAAAAGGAACAAGCTTGATCTTCTTGAATGTGAACAAGTGGGTTGAAGTACACAAAAGCTTCTGTTAAACAAAATGTGTTAGCTTCTAAGGTGCTACCACACTGCAACAGACTACTGTGGCCACTCCCTTAAAATGTCAGGCAATAGCCATCCATGTTCCTTCTCACTGCTGCCCTTTAACATTCTCCTGCAAAATACTACAGCCTGGACTTACGAATGTCCCGACATACGACCATTTCAAGTTACGACCAGCTCCGGCCACAAAATTTTGTCAGTTGGGATGGAGGCAGTCACTCGCCTGCCACTTGCCTGCTTCTCCTTTTCCTCCTCCTCCTCCTCCCACCGCCCACCCAGCCTCTTCCCCTCTTCCTCGCCCACTCGCTGCTTGAGCCAGCTGGAGCGCATGCACTCTTCCCCTCTTCCTCGCCCTCCTCCCCACCGGCCATGAACTTCCAGGGCGGGCCCAGGCAGAGCCCCGGGCAGCCGCTGCCGGTGCCACAGCAGAGCCGTCCACTCTATATTTTGAGTGAAAATGTTGGGGGGGCTGTCTTATATGGCTAGTGGCCTTGTGCGGAGGCAAATACGGTAGTGGTCATAAAAGGATAGAGAAGGAAAATCCCACCGCCCAAGTGCTAACTGTGTGAGTTACTTTTGACAAAGAGCACAATGAAGAGATATTTTTAAAATTGTTACTATGATGGAATCTTCCTGGGTTTTGGCCCTTGGAATTATAACATAATAACAACATACAATTAGCCAAAATCCTGTTGGTGTTTGCATAAGGTTTGCATGACTTGCTGGGGCTAATTCCAGCTAATTGTTGAGGTGCTAAGGTACATCTTGGTCATGTGCCTGATTGTGCAACTGAGATGTGTCCTGCCACCTCATCAGTTAGATACAGGAAAGTATACAAATCATACACAAGTACCGATACTGTTCTGGCCATTAGTTTTTAAAGAACTCTTTAAGATCAGAGATCACCAGCTTAAGCTTTCAGTTATGAGAACGTGTAGAACTCTCTGAAATCTTACTTTTACAGTTTTTTGCATGATGTTATTCAATGTTTTAATCTCATATAATGTTCATTCGTTGCAAGGAATGTTATAGCCTGTAACTAATTTGGTTACTTTTGAGAAATTGGCAAGTAAAAAGTTACTCAAATAAAGGAGGGCTATAAGAAAGGAATGGTAAACCACTTCTGAGTATTCTTTACCTGGAAAACCCTGAGAACGATAATCATAAGTCAGAACTGACTTGATGGCACATGATGATGATGATTTCCGGTACAGAACACATGACCACCCTATACATTGGGGGTCTTTCAAAGTAAAACACTGTCCTCAAAGCCCAGTTGGTGTGACCTTATTCCAAACAGTTGGAAAGCATAGAAGACAATCTTGATCCTCACCTTTGTATATTTTTGGACACTGAAGAGTTTTCCCCAGTAAAGTAATTATCTGCATGGGAAGTTTAAGTTTCTTTTGTGCTTTAAGTGTGAATTTTGGTGCATGATAGAGCTTGGATTATGATGAAGGGAAGAACAATTCAGATACAGTGGTGCCCCGCATAGCGACGATTATCCGTTCCATAAAAATCGTCGCCATACGGATTTGTCTCTATGCGTAACAAGAAAGCCCATAGGAATGCATTAAAACACGTTTAATGCGTTCCTATGGGCAAAAAACTCACCGTTCTGCGAAAATCCTCCATACGGCTGCCATTTTCGCTGCCTGGTAAGCGAGGAATGGGTGCGAAAACACTGCGGGCGCACATTTTTTTAACGCGGCAGCCATTTTGGAACTGCCAATCAGCTGTTAGGAAAACATCGCTATGCAAAAATCGGTAAGCGAAACAGCTTACCGATCATCGCAAAGGGATGTTTTACCATTTAAAACATCGCAATGCGATCACAAAAATGATCGCAAAAAACCACATTGCTATGTGGATTCGTTGTTAAACGGGGCACCCGTTATGCGGGGCACCACTGTACATATTAATATGCTATGTATATGGTTGTAACAACTGCATGGTTTCCAAAAGAAGAAAAAGAAAATATAGGCATCTGCTGAAATGTGAGGACCTGTTACAAACTGAAACAAAGCCATGCATTTATTAATTTTCCATAATTTCACTAGTTTTTGTGAAACAACAACTTAATTTATCACTGTGCTCTGTCTGTAGGAAGCCAAAGGACTTGAGACTTTCTTACAGATTATACCAGGACCATTTTTAAAAGGTGGTATTGCACTTACAAGAGCAGTTGGGTGGATAAATCAATAAGGTGCATTGGTTCCACACACACCCCCAACTCTGGCCTGAATCAGGGCACACATCCTGTGCCCTTTTTGAGTTACTCCAACCCAATCTTTGTTCATGGCTATACAAGTATTTATATTTTTCTGGACCTCCACGAATAATCCTATTCTCATGAATGGGGAAATGCTTATGAGTTGGCAAGAAGGGGTTAGGATTATTCCTGGCAGAATGATTTGTCCACCTCCAGTCCGGAGAAGGCAAGAAAAAGAGAAACAGGAAGCAGCTATTATGAACCTTGGCAGTGACACCATCGCACCAGCAGGAAAAGAGAAACCAAAGGGAAGGGGAGGAGACCACAATATCTTAGAGTAAAGATTTTACCTAATCACAAGAATCTGGGCACATTTAATTGCACATTCAGTCCATCTAATGTAACTAAAGTTTTTAAAAGAAGGGAAAAAGGTAAAGCCCAGGCAATATATTACATCCATGGAAGACAACTTCTTACAGCCTGGTGTTCTCAACCAGAGACCACCCCCAGCATCTCAGCGATTTGCATGTGAAGGAAACTACTTGAATTTCTCTCTGTGTGTGCACGCACATGTGCACAAGCTCTCACACACACAATAGAAAGAGAGAGAGAGAAGCTGTGAGTTTCGTTTAACATTGGCTTGGTGTCTTCCTTATAAAATATTTTTACCTTTGTATTCTCTTCTTCTGCTTTTAATCACTGTGTGGCCCAAATCCTCTTACCTAGTTATGTTGGAGTAGCACAAACAATTTAACTTTTATAGAATTGTCCAAGTAAAGAGATCACTGAAGACATTGTCAGTTGCTAATAATGCCTACAATGATTTTTTGACTTGGGTAATTTGTCTCCCAAAGCGATTCCATCTGCACAGCTATGCAAGATGATTTTGGCCCATGTCTTTTTTATTTTTACATCATTAACTACACAAGTTTCGGATTTAGCAAAATGAATCAGAGTGGGGTGTGTGTGTCTCTCTCTCTGAGTGTGATGTTTCTACCTGTGAATGCTCTTGGGCTCTTAGCTCGACCCTATGGTCCCCACAAAGATGAACAAAAAGCTTTAATTTTGTTCATGTCTCAACATTTGGCAAAATGCAGTACATCCCTAATGCAATATGAAGAAATCTCTAACCTTGGCACTTCAGTGAGCCAGATTAGATGGGAAAAAATGTGTGCATGTGTGCACACAGTTAGATTAGATGGGAAAAAGTGTGTGCATGTGTGCACACAGTTGGTACTGCATCATTTCCCATTGGCAAAAAGAAAATGAGATGTTTATTTTGGGACATGGCTTGTTTTCTTCAGCAGCAGGACCTGTTGCATCAAAGGAAGCTCTGGGCGCATGTGTGGTTCTGTCAGGCATGTACATAATGATGTGCTGGATGTATTCAGAGATCATAAGCCACCATCAAATATTCAGACCATCAGCTCTCTTTCAACAGCTACCACAACTTGCCTCCAGTTATTTCCCTCCACCCTTTCAACGTATTATCTCTTCTTTCTCTATTTTGACTTTTAAGTCTCTAGCTGACAAGCCAGGACAGGGTATACTTGTAGGGCAATCCTGTCAAACACAAGACAAGCATGTTGGTCCTTTTCATATTTGACTATAAGTTGCTCCTGTATGAGTGAAAAGTGAAAGTCCCCTGTTACCTGTGTCCCAGTACAATCAAGTGAATACTTTGTTACTTCTTTATCATCAAGAGCTCTGAATTCTAGTAGGAAATTCCAGGGAGAACCAAAACATTAATTCAAACACCATTTTTCAGAAAAGTAGGCAAGAAGAAGCTACCTGGATGAGAAGCAAAACGTTTCAACCTAATTGGAAAGAAGTCCAATTGCCATGACTCAACGTCCAGATAACCTCACCTGTATTACTGAGGAGAGAGAGAGAGAGAGAGAGAGAGAACTACCATTAACACTTGTTGAAAAACAGCCTTGACAATTACTTTGTGTTTCATGAGAAGTGGTTAACTGATGAAAAAAAGGAATCAGCTTCTGGAATTTTCCCTTACATGCCGTCATTTTGTGAATAAAAGTAAGCACAAGAGAGTATCCTGTAGACCAAGGGTCCCCAACCCCTGGTCCCTGGACCGGTCCCAGTCTGTGGCCTTGCCAGGACCGGGCAGCGGAGACAAATCTCCTACACACACAGACCCATGCACATCCCTCCCACTCATGCATGGCCCCTCCCATGCACACATGACCCCTCCCACAGCCCCTCCCAGACATGCATGCCCCCTCCCATACATTCACGCATGCATACACACATGCACAGATGCCCCTCACCCTGCACACAAAACCGGTCCATGGAGGGAAAAAAGTTGGAAACCACTGCTGTAGACTATCACGGCTGTTATCATTGGTGTTGTCAACATCCAGGCAGCTCTTTACTATGTAAAGCTTGATGCTATGATAGTAGGACAGAAGTAAATGCTGAGATAAATTTAACTTCCCGAGCTGTCTCAGGAAATGCAGCCTCTTCTGTGCCTTCTTCACTAGCATGTTGGCATTTATAGTACATGAGAGGTCCTCTGAGATGTAAATGCCCAGAAATTTAAAACTACCAGCTCTCTCCACTTCCTCACCATTTATTTACAGTGGTAAATGTACATTTCTCTTCCTCCTAAAATCAATTATGAGTTCTTTAGATTTTTGATGTTAATTGTAAGATTATTTTCTTTACACCAGAGTATCAACCCTTGTACTCCCTTTCTATAAGCAGACTCATTGTTCTTATTTATGAGCCCCAACACTATTGTATCATCTGCAAATTTAAAAATTGCATTGGTGTTGTACAGTGGGGAGCAATCGTGTGGGTACACTTAGCACACAGCCCTGGGGAGCTCCTGTACTTAGTACCAGTGTAGAAGAATGGTGAGATCCCATCCTTACTGACTGTGGCCTCTGTGTCAGAAAGTCCTTAACCACAAATCCCAGGTTGATCATTTAAAAAAAAAAAAACAACCTATTGGGTAGAATGGTATTAAAAGCAGAACTATAATCCACAAACAACAGCCTTGCATAAGTTCCCTGTTGTTCTAAGTGACTTAATACAGTATGGAATACAATGGACACAGCATCATCAGTAGATCTGGTTTTCCTGTATGCAAATTGCCATGGGTCCAAAGAAGGTGGAAGACTAGCCTTAGTGTAATCCAGCACCAATCTCTCAAAACATTTTATAATAACGGATGTTAAAGCTACTGGTCTATAATCATTGAGAGATACCACAGTTGACTGCTTGGGGACTAGCACTATGATATATGTCTTCAGGCAAATGGGGACAGAACACTGCAACAACGATACATTGAAAATATCCATAAAAACTCCAGCTAATTCTACAGCACAGCCCCTAACAACTCATACCAGTCCACACCTTCAATTTACCTCCTGTTATTGAACACTTCAAAGAAAGGACCTCCAGGCTTACTTCAAAGAAAGGACTGAGATAGAAACTGACATTTCCCTGCTTATCTTTTATCAAGAGTGTGTATCAAAGAAGCCCCAAATGGACACTAATGCCATAACTATAATCCTTGACTTGAAAGGAGCCAGTCTGCTTTCTGCCGGACATACATGCAGATTCTGACTGTGGAAAGGGAGCAGGTTAGGGGAATGCCTTTCGTCCTGACTGAACATGAAAGGGGATTAAGATTCTGTTTGCAACAGGTAGCTAATGGCCAATTAACTTGAATAAAAGAGAAAAGTGCTTTGCTCCTCTGCTGTCCTCAAAGCAAAGAGGGGACTGGGTCTGTTTGCTGTCCTAAAAAGCTGTGCCAGGAAGATGCACTCTATGTATGTCTCAGGACTATGCTATCTCTCTGCATGGGTATTAGATAGGGTACATTAGCTTTTATTATTTTCTGGCGTGTGAATGTGAGGGTTTGTGATACCAAAAACTGCCTCAACCAGCTACTGAGATTTTCCTGGTTTTGTTAGTGAGAATCATGAAGTGTCACTCTCACAAGGTTGGTGTGCTAGTTCTAAATGCCTAACCTTTGGGATTCCTTTTCACACTAGACTGTATGGGACACCACTAGGTTTGGGAGACAGAGACGTCTGGAGAAGATATAGTTCCAGTTGTCTTCCATAGCTTTCACCACATTGGAGTTTCCTAGGTTCTTCCACCTCAGAATGAGTAAGAGTGGTGTGGTGAGTGGCCGTAGAGAGGGAGTCTAGGGTGTTGGGGTGGGAGAATCTTGACAATTTGTGTCTCCAGTAGCATCATGTAGCTCTGTTAAGCAAATCTGAATCCATGCAGTGATGGAAACACCTTTTCAACAGGAGAAAATAGGATGTACAATGGCCAGACGAGGAATAGTTCTCAATTTGAATGAACTCTTTCCAGTTCAACTCCAATTTAAAGATAAGAAATGATCAGGTATGACAGTAAAGGCTTTGTAGTTGCCGATCAACACCTGGCACCTAAGCAGCCAGCTAAACAGCCAGATATATATAAAATTTTATTTTTTAGTCTGTGGAAGCATTATAAGTAAAAGCAATTTAGAAACAAAATGTAAAAAAAATATATAAAGAAGACAAAAACTTGATGGCACCTTCAAAACCTTTATGTTTTTAATGTGAGTTTTCATGGATAAGTCCACCTCAGATATTCTTTAATGTGAGCTTTCATGGACAAATCCACTTCATCAGAAATATCTGAAGTGGATTTGTCCACAAAAGCTCACATTAAAGAATATAAAAGTAAGTCTTGAAGGTGCCAACACATTTTTGTCTCTTTTAACTTTTCATTTCTCTTTTGCTTTTACTTACCAATAATTTATATGCTGTATTTGCTTCTGTACAGATCATTTAAGGTTTTCTATGTTCTGTTCTGTCATCTTTCTTGGAAATATTTTAGCACTGGGGTGGATGACATGTGTCCTGCTTTCTTGGCTCCCCATGTGCCTTCTAGGGCATGTGGACATGTTTTGCAGGTCTTCTGTCTCTCCTGGGATCCTCCATAAATTACAAATTTTGATTGGAAAAAATAATTTGGCCATCAGATGGCAGTAGGGAGCCTTTTCTGTTACAGAAAACGTTTGTAAAAACAATTTTTTGGGGAAGGGTGGTAGTCACATGAATGACCCTTCAAGGTCCAGGGACAGGCATATGCAGCCTGTGGACTTCTGGAGGTTGTTCAACCTACCCTACATGCATGTTGTTGGCCAAGTCACATCTTGTGAGATTGCAGGTTAACATTCATAATCCGTATAATTTCCTCCATAAAAGCTTTAGCTTCATAGTGCACGTATTACTGAACAACACACTGGGAGATGGAATATTTCAATGCAAATTGAGAGAACCTGGTCCTGAATGCCCATTTAGCCAAAAAGCTTGGTGCCCTTGAGGACATTACTGTCTCTCTTTATCAAAGCATGATTACATACAACACTTTAAAGCTGTTTTGTATAATTTACCTTGTAGGGATTGTGGCGTCCACACTTGTGCGCCTTTTGCTTGACCTTCAAGCCTCAGAGCACACAAAGGCAAACACTCTCTTCTTTTACACTTGCTGCCACCAAGTGATCAGAAAGACTCAGGTCCACACTACAAGTCCTTTTAAATAAAACTTTGGTTTATTGATTACAGAGATTGTTTCATTAATATCTTCAGTAGCTAATCACACCTCAGAATTTCCCAAACTACACATTCTATTACACTCCCTGACTCTACTCTCACTGACTCAATCTGACCTAATCTGACTTCTGACTCCGCCTCTTATAGCATCTCTCTTGGCTCCGCCTCTGAGCAACATTAATATGCATGAATCATTCTATTACATAACAAACATGAACCATGACATAATATAACACGAACCATAGACCTAATAAATAGAGAACACTACAGGGCTGTTATGATGAGCTAATGCCATAACCACATCCATGTTGACCTGATTTTCTTGGAAAGGTGGGATAACCCTAGGAATAAACAACAAAAGCACAATTAATTCTTCTACAATTCAGTTTCAATCCAGAATAAATGTGTTCCAGGCATCAAAATGTCAGGAAATAATGTGATGTATGTTAGAGAAGTTTTTTTAAAAAGAGGAAGAAATATATGTACCAGACAAAGAGGAAAAGAGATGGAGAGAGAGAGAAAAAATAAACATGAGTTGTGAATTGTGGAAAACTCAATATTCATCTTCTGAACATGAAAACTAATTTGGGCAAAGTGGTTTCTTCTCCTTTGGCCTCCATGAATGTTGTTTAAAATATAGTTTTATGACTTCTGCGATCCAATTACAGTATATTATCTAGGAGAACAAAATGAAATCTGCCTGGGTAGTCAGTGAGATGTCATTCATTACTGTTTCACCTCAGGGACTTGGATATTCAATCTGAAAAAATAAACCTTTCTATGTGTATTCTAAGAATACGACAAGCTCTGCTGTTATAACTTCCTTTTTGATATACAGCTCCTGTCCCCCTGCTTGCAGCTACATGAAATCCAACCAGACTCACTTTAGCAAACAAGTTCTTCTTTAAAGGGAAAAAAAATTAAGGAGAGGAAAATCCCTCCCAAAATACACAATTTTCTAGAATATTTCATCCTTCAAGTACAATTTGGTAACTCCACAGATACATTTTTTCTTCATATTAAGTAGGCTATTTACTTATTTCAGTCAGTTCACTGTATTTAATATATTTTATGTACCTTCTATTTTCATGTTTGGTTTATTTATTATTTTCTTTATCTGTTAAAAATAAATCCTGCCTTTCTGTTTTTACACCCACGTTCAAAAGCAGCTAACAGTTCAATAATGAAACATAATACAATATCCATCTCTTCAAAATGGTAAGATGACTGGAGCAAACCAGTAAGAAACATCAAAGCAAAATAGGGTCAAGGGGAAGACGATGCTTGGTTTAAGCACCTGACCCAATTGCACGAATTTTGATAATTTAACCCATTGATTAAATTGCAGATTAAGGCTGCCGTTCTATACACACTTATTTTGGAGTAAACCTCATTTACGTCAATGAGATTTCCATCTGTGTAGACATGCACATTGGGCAGTAAATTTCCACGTGCATGCAAAACAAGTTAAAAGACTAGATTTCCTGCAAGGAAGCTTTGTTGAAATTGATGGGGCATGTCTGAATAAGTATACTGGGAAGTAATTCCCATTGGTTTCTACTGGCCTTACAGTGAAACCTTCACCAAAGAATGTCATCCTTGGAGCCTGTTTGGAAATGTGTCTACACATATGCCGACAAAGCTACAGATTATCACATTATAACATGGTTGTAAGTACACCAGAAGGCTACAGACAAGGCAGATCCACAAGTAATCCTGCATCACTTTACACCCATCATACTACTGTACTTCATTCTCTATGATGATGGCAAGGGGTTCTGGGACCCACCCTAAAGTATACTGGAGCCAGGGTTCACAAGGATGAAGCCAAGGGACTTTTATGTAATCATGGAATTGAAGGGGCCTATAAGGTCATCAAGTCCAAGCTCCTGCTCAATGCAGGAATCCACATCAAAGCAACAGTAGGAAGAGCGTACTGTTGCAAACTGTCGGAATGCAAAGTATTTGAGGGTGGTTGGATCTTGAATGTGATATTTGGAGCCATTCACTTTACAAAAGACGGGCTCCTCATTCATATGGAGCAATGAAGCTGCTTGCAGTTTTGGACTCTCTTAATGGAGTGGAGGGGTTGGGCTAACAATGGACTGTCAAGATGAGCACCTGCTCTTCCAAAATTACCACCACACCCAGGATCCACCTCTGTGATCACAGGGTGATATATCAGGCTGCATGTATTTCAGTGGGAACTGAAATGGGTATAGTTTAGATTGCAAATCTCAGTAGTATTGCCAAAACCCCACAATGATAAAATGTATGTGTTCTGTATGTGCTGTTGAACTGGAACTCACTTATAGCAACCTTAATAGGGTTTTCAAGATAAGTGGGACATTGGTTCATTCATTTGTCCATTCATTCAACTTTTATACCTCTCATCTGGCTACCAAGGTCACTCTGGGTAGTTCACAGTGCAATAAAGTAATACAAAACCAAAATGAAACATAACAATTCACATAGAATGACAACATCAAATGAACTGAAACTAATTTTAAAAGGCAAGATGGTGGGAGAGATGGTATATATGTGTCCTCTTGACAATTTTTGTCCAGTCGTGCCTGATTCTAGAGGGCAGTGCTCATCCCCATTTCCAAGGCATAGAGCCAGCGTTTGTCCGAAGACAATCTTCCGTGATCACATGGCCAGTGCGACTTAGACAAGGAACACTGTTACCTTCCCACCCAGGTGGTCCCTATTTATCTACTCGCATTTACATGCTTTCGAACTGCTAGGTTGGCGGGAGCTGGGACAAGCGACGGGCGCTCACTTCGTTGCGTGGATTCGATCTTACAGCTGCAGATCTACAGACCTTACAGCACAGAGGCTTCTGCAGCTTAACCCGCAGCACCACCACGTCCCTGTAAAGAGCATTACAGTAGTCTAATCTCAAGACTACCAATGCATGGAACTATGTGTTAAGGGACTCGGTGTCAAAGTAGGGATAAACCTGAGGTCGAAAAAGGTGGATTGGACCACAGATGCTACCTGGGACTCCACTGGGTTTGGAAGTACACCCAGACTGAAAATCTCATCCTTAGTGGGGAGAGTAACTGCCTAAAAGAAAAGGAGGCTCTCAAATCACAGACACTAGGGGCACCCACGCTCAGGACCTCCATCTTGTCCAGGTTCAGCCTCGGTCTGCTATCCTTCATTCACCCCAACATGTTACCCATGCAGCACTCAACTGATGGGCTTAGTGTAATCCATATATTGGTGACACGAAGCTCCAAAACTCCTGATGGCTTCCCTTAGGGGCCTCATATAGATATTAAACAGGAATGGGGAGATGACTGACTCTGTGAGGCTCTGCAATTAAGACTCCAAGGGGTGGACATCCTCTTCCCAAGCTGCACTCTCTGAGGATGGTCTAGGAAAGGCCAAAGCCAGGCCAAAGCCAGGCCACTGATCCACAACCAAGAGAACCTCCCCAGGAAGATACCATGATTGATGGAATCGAAGGGCATTGAGAGGTTGAAGAAGATGAGCAGGGACATTTTGCCTCTGTCAGTCTCCCTCAAAAGATCATCCTGCAGGGTGAGCAATACCATCTCTATTCCATGATGCAGCCTGAACCCAGACTGGGATAGGTGTCTACCAGTGGTTTTATCAGTTCTAGTCCCCTAGTGAGTTTCCGTGGCCGACCGGGGATTTGAACTCTGTTCTCCAGAATCCTAGTCCATCACTCTAGTACATCACATTAGGAATCCCCATGATTCTAAAATAGCCTGGTTATAATTTATCTACATTACCAGTTCCTAGTTGATGGTGACAGGAAACAGAGAAAAATAAACACACGCTTTTGCCTCTTGCAAAACCCATTGGAAAAAGACCTTATCTTCCTTCACAACTGGAACACTTTTTTTCTTTCCAAGAGTCATTTCTTTCATACTCCCTCTCCCTCTCTTCCTCCCAATAAGCTTTGGAATTAAAACTGCCCCAGGCCAGACTTTCATCTTGCTTTTTCTTCCACCATTGCAATGGAACAGAACTGCTGAAGCCTGCAGAATCTCTTGGCTTGTTTGGTAAAGGCGTAGAGAAATTGCTGGCTCAATCCAGCAACACCCATTGGAAGAATTAGCTGCCCTTCTTTGGGTGCCTTGACAGAACCGTAGCCAGTCATTTTACAGCAGAGTCTATAATGGTAGGGGCTACGGGTGCAGCGCTGCAGGAGCATGATTCTAGAATTCCATGCTATGTAGCACAACAGCAACAATCATAGCAAAAAAAATAACAACATGCATGTTTCAAGCTGTTGCATTTATTCCATTATCTATATGGAACAGCTTCATTCTCATGAAGAAAATAAGTAGAATACCTCCTGTATGTCATTTTCCTCATGCTCAGGTTAAAGACTTGTGTTGTGCTTTTAAATAAATGAAAGAGGGGAAAAAAAGAGAGAGGGGCAGGGGCTGGTCTGGAGGAAGGAACTGTAGCTTAGTTGTAGAGCAGAGGCTTGGCATGCTGAAAAACTCAGATTGTACAAGCCATACAATTTCTAGTTAAAAGGTCAGGTAGCAGCAGAGCTACTATTTTGAGTGCAGCTGTTTAAGGAATTCTGTAGCCTGGAGAATGAGGTTTCCCAGGTTTGATGCAGCAGGTTATAGAAGAGCATCAGGTATGGTACCAGGTAGGGATGCAGACTGGAGTTGCTGGACTTGCTGTCAAGTCAGACTTAACAACTTGGACTCACATCATGTCTTGGATCCTACCCACCCTCCCTTTTTTTCTGGGTAAAAAAAAAGCTTATTTTTAATAGGGACTTGGAGTTGGGACTTGAGACTCGGGACTTGGTACCAAAGACTCGGACTTGGACTTGAGACTCGGACCCAAAGACTTGCCAAGGCACCAAGCAGTGGAAATCCTGCAAGTAGCATCTCTCCTCCTGCCTTTGGCACGCCACTTATAAACTGGTCTGTGGCTTCAGGGGAGACTCTTCTCTAGATTCCTTTGAAAAAAGAAAAAGAAATTGTTTAGGAATCAGGTTCAGGGCTTTTCTATGTTGGTCTTTCATTTTTGGAATGCTGTCCCTGCTAGACCTTAACCAGCCTCATCCCTGATGTCATTTTGCTCCTTGGTTGCAACATAAATATCTGCCCAAATTGCTTGCACATCAGGCTCAGGGAGTGCCTCACCCCAGTATTTCAGAGGTTAGCCTGCAGGTCTTGAGCTGCCTATGATATTTGTCCAGACATTTTGAAGTACAATAGGAACCCCACCTCCTTCTGCAGGATCAGTATCCACCGATTCATTTTTCCACTGCCTGAAAATACTAAACAAAAAACCTGAGAAATACATACTTATACATCCTTCTAGGGTGTATCTGGCTACTAGAAGGAGCTACAGTGGGGTCTTGACTTGAGAACTTAATCCGTATTGGAAGGCAGTTCTCAAGTCAAAAAGTCTGTAAGTCAAGTCTCCATTGACCTACAGTGCATTGAAAACCGATTAATCCCGTAACAGGCTGTTTTTGTTCCATTTTGGGGTTTTTTTGGTCTGTAAATCAAATCTCAGTCTGCAAGTCAAACCTAAATTTTGCGGCCAGAGAAGTCTGTAACTCAAAAAGTCTGTAAGTCAAGCTGTCTGTAAGTCAAGGGTCCACTGTATACTAATGTATAGTATTTTATACTTCAACATTTTTCTGCATACATGGAACTGATCCCCTGCAGAAACTATGATCCTACTGTATTATCAAATATGCTTTGATTTAGATTTCTCCATTGAGCAGGGGGTTGGACCCGATGGCATTATATGCCCCTTCCACCTCCATTATTCTATGATTATGCTGTTTTGTTTAGCTTGTGCTTCTGCTCTTGAGCTATTTACTTGTGGTTTTTATGAACATTGTGTTGTGGCGGATACTTGTTTGTATGCCTTTCCTTGCCCACTGTCTTGACATCCTAGCGTGAAAGGCAGTCGGTGGCATCAACTAACCAACCAGTCAGTTAGTCATTCAAGAGACTGAAAGACTTGTGTCGGAGACACTTACACAGTAGATATATAGTACAGTATTTATCAGGTCAGTCCAAAATATTTTGCTGAAGGACAACAATGACACCTTCCCATGATGACTTCAACACATGTTGGGAGGACTGTGTTTCACCCAAGTACAGTAGGGCAGCTTCAGTTAGGGATGGGTGACAGTAGCCCTGTATACATTTTTTTACTACAGTTCCCATAATTCCTCATAACTGGCTGTGATGGCTAGGATTGATGGGATTTTTAGGCTTAAAAAAAAGTCTGGAAGGTGAGTTTTTCATCCTGACTTGGGGAATACTACGAACAACACTGGGCACTCAGCTCTTGCTTCCAACATGTCACTGCTCTTCTTGTGCTTCCTCACTCCAGCCATTGGCTGTCTGAGGTACTTATCTCACTCTGATTAATAGTAGGGCTGGCCCTGAATAATGGTTTAGATGCACAAATCATCTATTTGGGTTTGTATAGGCATCCTTCAGTCTTGAGAGACTATGGTAACATGCTCTGAATTGAGGAGTGTCCTCTCCAGAGCAGGAAGCCCGGGTAAGGTAATATGGAGGATAGGCTGTTACCCAAGCAGCAGATCCCCCCTCTCCACATTGCTGAAATGGTCCAATGGAAAAGCAAGAGCCAATACAACTGGATCCAGCAACGTCGCAGGAGTTGGCAGAATGACACGAGCTGCCTTCGGGACTCCAGCTCTGGATTTTGCCTCGAGGTTAACTCCTGAAGCCTTTTCCATCAGTGGATATAGCCACAAGGCAGTGGAGGTTTGAAATCGGAGTTTTCCTTCTCCTAGATGGGCTGCTTTCCATGGCTGATGAGCCCCACCTACCCGGCCTGCTCTTTAATAGTGCAAAAGTATGATCTGATCCTTAAAACATTCCTAACTCCCAGGCTTATGCAAATCTAATTGGCTTTCCTATTTACCATATTAAGGCCAGAGATACAATTTGTGTCCTGGGACACGCTCTTTTAAAGCAGGAAGTCCCACCCCTAGGCCCCACCCTCAGGCCATGTGGTCAGGAGACAAAAAGAAAGCCCAGGGAAAAAAAAAACTCAGCAAGGCATCCATGCAAACAGACCTGGCCTTCGTCCTCAGCCCAGCTTCCTAGGGAAAAGGGTCCAGGGTCCTGGGACACGCTCTTTTAAAGCAGGAAGTCCCACCCCTAGGCCCCACCCCCAGGCCATGTGGTCAGGAGACAAAAAGAAAGCCCAGGAAAAAAAAACTCAGCAAGGCATCCATGCAAACAGACCTGGCCTTTGCCCTCAGCCCAGATATTTGGGTATAACACGAGTTACTGTCAAGAATGTTGAACAATTGAGGTGTGTTACCTTTGTGTGCCTCAGGCTTGTGTGGAACTGTGGTCCACAGGGGTCTACTCATTTGGCAAAGTGTCATTTTTATGCTAAGTAACATCCATGTTTTGCAAATATCGGCTTCCTGCAATGTGGAAAATTGTATGAAATTCCCACCCAGGGGACACTTGAGTTCTGTTCCAATTGGAGCCAAAAGTTAACTTCCCCATGGGTTCAACAAAGCAGGTTGGCAGCATCGGGAAACAATTGTAGCATTCAGAGACCCCTGTGCCAACCTCAATGAGTGAAATGCTTCCACAACGGCCTCAGTCGCAGTCTAATAAGTACAGTTTTTGCTAGTGATATGGTAATATGCAACAGCTTTCCCCCGGATGGCTGTGTTAAAACAAAGAAGTGGTTGTCAGCCTTTCAGAATCAGATGTTAATGATATTTCATGTCTTTGTTGAGTCTGTGGAAAGTTGCTACTGCACCTACAGGGGAAATGACTTCCATACCGAGTTCCCCCAGCCAAAGCTGTTCGGAATGGGAAAACTGGACGGCGTCCATATTTATGCTTCAGAAAAGAGGTGCAAAGGAGGATTTCAAGACAGTGTGCTGATGAGGCCTGCTTTCCTAGTCTTGGAGTTAAAACTAATCCTTGCAAGGAAGACCTTTAGCAACTGTGTCTCTGTGTCTGTGTGTTGTGTGGGAGACTTTAATTCTTGATCCCCCCCCTCTTCAAACTCATACCAGGAAAGAATGTAATGTAAGCAAAGCTTCAATGTGTTTTTGGCAAATAGGGCTTTAAAAAAAACACCCAAAAACTTTGTGTATTTTTGGAAGTGCTCAGATCTAAAAGTAATACTTCTTTCCAAATCTGGAAGAAGGATTTAAATAGGGGGGGAAAAGAGATGCCTGTGTGGTTGTAGGGAACAGCTGTCTACTACAATTCTGTAACAGGCAAAATCAGCTGGAATTTCTTGTCCACTAGTTCCCTCCACCTTCTTTCCTGCATCCTCAATTCAGCTATATTCTAGAGGAAAAAAAGAGGTTTTCTTAAATGTTATTGCTTTAGAAATGGCTTTCTGAGGCACTGCAATATGTCTTCACTTCTGCAAAGCATTTCTGGGTTTTGGGAAAGGGCCTTCTTGCTAATTCAAACCTCTTCCAGAAAGGAAGGGCCCCTCCGGCCCATACTCCAGCTGGTGGGGATTAACTTAGTCCTTCTACCGGATACATATCATTTTAATCTTAAGCCTTTAGACACTGTACAACGTACTATTAAGTCTGCGACCAAATAAAATACGAAAAGGCTGATTCACTTAGGGTTGCGCACCCCGTACAGGGAGAAAACTAACATTTGCAGAGAAAGACCTGCCAAAAATCACTTACATTCTCACCTCTCTTCTGTTTACTAAATCCCACGCTTCCTTTGTGTGCAAAAATCTCCATCAATCGTGCCCCTGAGGAAAGCAGAAGCTTTTTCCCCCCTCCCTGCTCATGTCAACTATTCTCACCACGCTAAAGAGCAATTTAAACAAGGTTTCTCCAGATCTGTATGAATGAATAAAACCCAAAAGTGTTGGACTGCAACATTCATTTATAAAATGAATACTCGGCAGAATGTCTCTCCCACAAAATAGCTACCCATCCCACATGCTCTTCACAGCCCTTCATATTAAGAACTTGGACAGCCAAGGAGGCCAAAAGATCTAGTACCAGGAGCCGAGCCTTCTTGATTGTGGCCCCTTCCCTCTGGAATAAACTTTCTACCGAGGTTCATGAGGTACTGTCCCTCTCTGTTTCTAGGAAGCTAAGCAAGATGGAATTATATAAAGTGGCCTTCTATTGGTGTTGAACTTTAGATGTTCAATTGGGTTGTAATTTGTAAAGGAAGGTTTATTGCTTTAGCTAGTGAAAGACTTTTTATTATATTTATCGTATGCTGGTTTTTATTTTATGATTTTAATATATGCTATGAACTACCCAGAGAGTGTCTGTGCTAATGGGGTAGTATAGAAGTAGGAGAAAGAGAGAGAGAGAAGACCAGCGTCACAAATGGTAGAAACAGACAATCCGTTTAAAGAGAGTTGGAAATACAGAGGCATCATTGCATGTGATGAATACACTGATTCCATTTGTTTATTTTATCCTTTTTATCTGCTAGTTTTTGAAACTGAACTACCTGCCTGTATGCTTCGGGTCAAATGATACATTACAGATGTTAGCCTAGATCAGTGTACAAATACATAAAAGACAAACCTAAACCATACTTCCCTTGCCACTTAGGATTGTTAACAGAATGGAAGAAAGCTAAACAAAATAAGAGTCCAGATGGCTATAAAAATGCTTTGAAATGCTCTTAAAAATAATTTCTGCAAGTTATCAGGAGGTCTTATTCGTTACATCAGAAAAGCAGTATTACTACTTATTAGATCATTTTTAAAGTGTAACTTCAGTTACTGTTACCCCCAAAAGTAGCAGGAATTTATGTCTTGTGTGGCTAATTACTTCCAAACTGAATTATACTGTAGGAGCTGTAACAAAAAGAGAGAAATGTTTTTAAAGAACATTTGCAAGTCATATAGATTTTTTTTAAGTTACTGTGTCTTCAGATGAGTGAGTATGACCCTGGAATCATTTTATGTTGTCAAAGTAAAATAAAACAAGGGGAAATATACAAATATTGTGGTAACCTCCCAGTACAGTTGCCACGGAATGAAATTTAAAAATGGATTGGCAGATCTCCTTAAGTGCTGTTGTTAAATATGCACAAGACCAATACACGCATGAATACAGTTTTCACTTGATTTTTTTTTAAAAAAAGTTGGGTATCTTATGCATTTATTTAAAAACAGAGGTTTGAACCCCCCCCCCCCCAAACTGGCTCTGTCCCCGAATGAAAGGAATACAGATCTAAGTAAAAAAATAAAGTAAATTAAAATAAGGTCAACGCTTCTCATTCGAAATGTGGGCACACTGATGCATAGACATCCTTGGGAATGCTTCCCCTATGTTGGAAACTACCTTGACAGCACATAATTATTTTTAATTGTCACTATACATGGTTTGTTTCGGGAAAGGTACAGGCGTGGATTTCAGCAGGTGACAAAACTGAGAGGTGGAACTGCATCTCAGTGTATGGTGCTGTAATAAAAAGGTTGTGAAAAGAAAAACTCAGTCTCCGCCATTTATTCCTCTCGGGTAGGTAACTTAGAAGCTAGTCATAAGCCTTAATCATACAATGGCCACAGCCGCTGTGTAAGTTGTTCCTTACACTAACATGGCTACTTGCTATATTACCCCTGTTTAAGTACTGTAAGCTGTTGTATGCTTCTTTGTTATAGCCTCTGAAGAGGGCTACTTTAATTGTGCCATTTTAATTGTCTCCATATGGCATCTCCAGGGCATGGTATGAAATTAAAATGGCAGGTCCCAGCAGCTGTTACTGTCCAGAATATTGCTTTGGCCTGCAACTGCTGGCAGGTAGTTTAGCAAGGCCCACCAAGAAATGTGGGGATCTAGAAAGATGCTTTTTGCCCAGGGCTACTTGGAGCTAGTTCTGAAAAGGATGATGGCATGGCTAACTTTCCTTTTGATTAGCACTGTCAACCTCTTCTTTACCTTTTGTTTAAGAAGACAGGAAGACTTATGTTTGGTGGGGCTAAAGTTCTATCTAAACTCAAGGCTGTGTCCCCACGGTGGCCAAGTAGTTGCCTACAGAAAGCCCACCAGCAGGACATAAGTGCTAATAGCACTTCCCTGATTCTCTCCCTAACAGTTAGTCAAGGTATTACTTCCAGAGGTTGTAGATAGCCTATATGACTAGTAGACACGGATAGCTGTATCCTTTATGAATTAGATCGCTCCCCCTTTAAAACCATCCAGGTTGGCAGCCATCACTCATTTCAGGAAACTCTGAGCCTCACAAGGTACTTCTGTGAATAAGAATTCCCCAAATCCTCCAGAACCCCTTGGGGATTCTGGGCATTTTAAGCTAAAAATCTAACATTAACAAGATGTGCAAATTCAATAGTTTATGCCCTATATCTGAGGCAGGATACATGTGTCTCCACCCTGTCCAGCCAGGTCCAACTGTGGTCCTTCAGCCTTCCTGCCTCCCATTTCCATACCCCCCAAGTTAATTTTAAAATATTGACTTTCAGTGAAATGTCTTTTGATTTCTAGCATTATGAAAAGGAGAAAAATGTTTCCTTCCCCATTTCTCCATATGATCCATAGCTTTAAATACCTCTATCTTATCTCCCTTTTAGTATTTATTCTGTTTGTTATTGTTGCTTAGTCGTTAAGTCGTGTCTGACTCTTCGTGACCCCATGAACCAGAGCATGCCAGGCCCTCCTGTCTTCCACTGCCTCCCGGAGTTGGGTCAAATTCATGTTGGTAGCATTTATTCTGTTTAGTTTATTCTTAAACTAAAAATCCCCACAAATGTTGCAGTTTTCTGACCATCTGTGTTGCCCTTTGCTGTCCTGTTTTCAGCTGTGCATCTCCTTCCTGCCTTTTTAAAGATACTCTGATTAGGTGTCAAATCTGGCGTGATTTGGGAAGAAGATGAAAAAAATGTGCTTGATCTGTGGAGATTCTAGTTGGTAGCAAGATGAAGGATGAACAAAATGCAACTTTTGCAAAGGAGAATTTTAGACGTCTCACATTGGCTGTACTGCACACACAGGACATCCTCTTGTGTTCCCTTTCTGCCACACCTTTGATAGGGAGAAATCAATCACATCTCTTTTCAGCTGTCATCAGAGATAGCTGAGAGGAGACAGTCATGGACCAGGGCAATTTTCGGTTTAACACAGATGGTGGTAGTGGTGGTGATGAAGAATACAGAACCAATAGTTCTGCCTGGTGGTGCCTTTATTTCAGAGGGTGCCTTTTGCATTTCCTTGTGCTTTCCAGTAAATCTGAAAAGAGATACACAGTATGAAAGATTTGACAGGCCAGAGATAACTGTGCCTCATCACCTTTTGATAAATCAAGGATGCTCAGTCATAAGGCATTTTGTTGACTAGTAAGATTGATGGGGATCTTGCCAGAGAGAGACGCACGGAGGTGTATATATATACACACACATGCACACATCCATCGGGAGCTTGTTCTGATATGAGAATCATAAGACAAGACCACACACAAGTCTGAATGCTGTTAGACACATTTAGCCAAAAGCAATGTTACTTCATTCCTGTCAAGGGGGGAAATTAATCTACTTCTTTCTGATCTTTCTTCTTTAAAAAAAAAGAGAGAGGGGTGTGTGTGTGTGGCTCTGTGCTGTGGAAATAAAACAGCCCCGAGAGGCACTTTTAAAATCCCGGTGAGAGATCTATGCCTTTGCTTCACTCAACCTTCCATTTAAGTATAGGTTTTCTTTAACTTTGGTCATTCCTGTCATGGCTTCTGCTACGCAGTCCTGTTCAAAGGTAAACATTGAATAAGATCAGATGCCTGCTAGGGACTTAATGTGAGACATTGTGTTTCTACGCAGGTGCAGTGAAACACTACCACAGCAGCTCGGGATGATACACTTGTGCTGATGTGAGTATGCCTTGCAGATGTTTTGTCCAGGGCAGATAGTGGTTAGAGATAGAATCCTTTAGGGAGATGTATGAGCCGCCCCACAATGCATTGAAGGCATCCAGCTTCCGTGGCTTTTTAAAGATATGAGAAAAATCCATTAGAGAAGTTGCCCACAAACAACTTGGCTGTTGGCCAAATGAATTAAATGGAGCTTCCATGTTCAAGATAAGTATACCTCTGCTAGCTGCTGCCGGGGTCATTCGGGAAACAGATCGTTTTAACTTCTCAGCAACAGAGCTTGGAGATCTTGCGTCCAGCATTCTCCAGTAGGCATGGACACAGCCCGTGCTGACTGGAGGTTTCTGGCAGTTGCAATCTTAAAAAGGGACCTTTCCAGACTGTACAGAGATTGTTGATAATTATTGAACACCAAATGCAGGATGAATTTTTTTTAATGTGATTCAGGAAGGGGAATGGAAAGAGGACAATGTCAAGCAAGCTGGTTCTGGGCTCAAGAGTTAATCCTGTACCTTAGCAAATAATAGTGATGGAAAGCTTGAAACGTGTACACAGCTGGAAAACAATTTAAGACTAACCAGTAGATGGAGTGCTCAGCACAACTGACAAAACAGCTCTTTTTCCATTCTACTGTTCCCTCCCCCTCCCCCAGTGCACCATAGTTAAATTGTTTGGCCAAATGCTTTCAGAATAGTTACTTTTCAGATAGTAAATAATATTTTTTGTGGAGTAAAAGTAAACTTCCAAAAATCAAATTTATTTATTTATTTATTTATTTATTTATTTATTTATTTATTTATTTATTTATTTATTTATTTATTTATTTATTTATTTATTTATTTATTTATTTATTTATATGCCACGTTTGTCCCAGCAAAGGTAATTAATAATATCAGTGAAAACACATGTACCTGTGCTTGGGTGAGGTGTGTTTGTACATTGGGAGTGGCTTTAATTTTATTGAGGGGGAAAAAATAAAATAAATCATTTATTCACTAAAGGTCAATGTGGTCCAGAAACCTGCTTCTCATGTTGGCCCACCAGATGCCCTTGGTCAAAAAAGTGGGAAATATGGGATGATGGTTTCAGTTGCCTGTGAAACTCAGGCTTGACAGCTTGTGCTGGGACAGGTAGGCCAGAAGGTAAAGGTAAAGGTTCCCCTTGACAATTTTTTTTGTCCAGTTGTGTTCGATTCTAGGGGGCGGTGCTCATCCCCGTTCCCAAGCCATAGAGCCAGCGTTTGTCCGAAGACAATCTTCCGTGGTCACATGGCCAGTGCGACTGAAACACGGAACGCTGTTACCTTCTCACCGAAGTGGTCCCTATTTATCTACTCGCATTTGCATGCTTTCGAACCGCTAGGTTGGCGGGAGCTGGGACAAGCTACGGGAGCTCACTCCGTTGCGTGGATTCGATCTTACGACTGCTTGGTCTTCTGACCCGGCAGCACAGACTTCTGCGGTTTAGCCCGCAGCGCCACCACAGAAGAGAGGGGGAGAAATTGCTTATTAATTGGAAAGTTTTGCCAGCTGTGTTTTATCAGTGTGAGAAGGAATGTCCAAGGCCATAATTCACCCACTCATAGTACCAGCTAATTAGTAGAACTGGCTTCAGCTGAAATTAAGAGAGGGACAGAAGAGTAAAGTTGTTTTGGAAAAGTTACTCTCCTTCTGGAAGATTCAGCGTGACTCTTGATTGCTGAAATGTTCCTGAAATGTCTAGAGAAGTGGATGATGGGTATATAAATGGCATGAAGAATTTGCTCAGAGAAACTAGATTAAACTAAGCAGAACACCTTTGCTTAGTTTAGCCTAGTTTCTCTGAAGAGAATGCTACACTCGCCTGCTGTCTTGCTACCTGATTTAGACACTGCATACGTATGCTCTGAAACTATGGTGAGGTTGTGTATTGATGTAAGTAATACATAGTCTAGGATAGTTAACTTTCTTATTTCCTGTGGAAACTATTCTGGAATTGCCATTGCCTCAAACCTTTTCTTGAATGTGCATTTATTTTATTTATTTATTTATTTATTTATTTTATTTATATCCCGCCTATCTAGTCGCGAAGACTACTCTAGGCGGCTTACAACAACGTTAAAATACAATAAGAATACACAACAAATACAAAAACAGATAAAAGAAAAGACAATAAAGAGATAAGAAAATCAAAAAATAGTCTTATGAGAAGGCCTGCCGAAACATCCAGGTCTTTAATAGATTCTTGAAAGTGCCCAGCGAGGGAGCTCCGCGAATGTCAGGAGGTAAGTTATTCCACAGGCGAGGAGCCACCGCCGAGAAGGCCCTATTTCTTGTTTTCTCTTTCCGGGCCTCCCTCGGGGTTAGGCTCCTCAGCCTCACCTCCTGGCTCACCCGTGTGACCCGGGTAGAACTTGGTGGGAGTAGGCGTTCCGCCAAGTATCGAGGCCCTAAACCGTTTAGGGCTTTATACGTAAGCATTAGCACTTTGAAGTCGATGCGGAACCTGATGGGCAGCCAATGCAATGCGGCCAGAGTGGGCGAAATATGTTGGAATTTTTTCACTCCACTAAGTAATCTGGCCGCCGCATTCTGCACCACCTGTAATTTCCGCAGCAGCCTCAAAGGAAGCCCCACGTAGAGCGCATTACAGTGGTCTAATCTTGAGATTACGAGCGCATGTACTAAGGTGGTGAGCGCCCCCACTTCCAGGTAGGGCCGCAGCTGGGCTATCCGCCTAAGGTGAAAAAAGGCGGTGCGGACCACCGATGCCACCTGTAACTCCATGGAGAGCACCGGGTCCAGATGGATCCCCAAGCTGCGTACCCCATCCCTAACAGGGAGAGTCGCCCCCCCAAAAGAGAGGGAGTTACCCAAGTCCCCGACTGTGGGGGGGCCCACCCTCAGCACTTCCGTCTTGTCCGGGTTCAGCCTGAGCCCGTTCTCCTGCATCCATTCCAGTATAGTCCCCAGGCAGCGCTGGAGGCACAGGACGGCTTCTCCTGCGGTTGGCAAAAAGGAGATGTAGAGCTGCGTGTCATCCGCATACTGGTGGCACGAAGCACCACACCCCCTGATGACCCCACCCAGCGGCCTCATATAGATGTTAAATAGCATTGGGGAGATAATCGACCCCTGTGGAACCCCACAATTGAGGCTCCACGGGGCCGAGACCCTCTCCCCAAGCTGGACTCTCTGGGGACGGTCCTCCAAGAAGGAACGGAGCCAGGACAATGCCAGGCCACCTATTCCCAACTCGGAGAGCCTCCCCAGGAGGATACCGTGGTCAATGGTATCAAAGGCCGCTGAGATGTCGAGGAGGACCAACAGGGACACTTTACCCCTGTCGGCCTCCCTCAGTAGGTCATCACACAGGGCGACCAAAGCCGTTTCTGTGCCGTGGCGCGGCCTGAAGCCCGACTGGAATGGATCCAGGGCATCTGTTTCTTCCAAGAGCGCCTGAAGCTGGTCGGCCACCACCCTCTCGACTACCTTGCTAAGGAAGGAAACATTGGCGACGGGCCTGTAGTTGCCAATTTCGTCCGCCGCCAAACTAGGTTTCTTCCTAATGGGCCTAATGAGTGTGTCCTTCAGGGCAGATGGAAATCTGCCCTCAAGGAGAGACCCATTTATAATAGCCGTGGCCCACTCCGTTGTTAACGGCCTGGCTGCTTTGATTAGCCAGGCCGGGCAAGGGTCCAAAGAGGAGGTGGTGGCACGACAGCGATCAAGCGCCCTGGAGACAGTATCAGGCGTAACAGGCTGAAAGGTGTCCAAAGTCACCGGGCAAGACGGAGCGCTGGACATCTCAGCTCGACTCACTGTACTCAAAAAAGGAGAGAGGTCCCGGCGGATGGCCTCCACTTTTGATTTAAAAAATGCTGCAAATTGGTCCGGCGAAAAACTAGGGGGAGGCCCATCACCCGGACCAACTCCGGAAAGGTCGCGTACTATACGGAATAACTCCGCCTGCTGGTTGGACGCCTCGCTTATCCGGTTAGCGAGGTATGATCTACTAGCAGCCTTTACCTTAGCAAGATAAAGGTTAGTAGCGACCCTGACAGCTATCCTATTAAGATCCGTCGGGGCCCCTCTCCACCTGCGCTCTAGCCGTCTCCTGACCCGCTTCCTCGCCCGGAGGTCCCGGTTAAACCAGGGTGCCGGGCGGTCTCTGCGCCGGAGAGGGCGTTTAGGTGCGATCATGTCAGCAGCCCTAGTCGCGGCAGCAAACCAGCCATCCACCAGAGCCTCGACAGGAGCGCCAGCCAGGTCAGCCGTAACACCTCTCATGGCATCCTGGAATCCAACAGGATCCAGTAGCCTTCGAGGGCGGACCATAACAATAGATCCCTGCTCCCTGCAGGGGGGGAGAGCCATTTTAATGGTACACTTTATTAGGTGGTGATCCGACCATGACAAGGGTACCGACTCAAGGTCAGTCACCATCGGACCACTCTCGCTCCCATTGGTAGAAAAAACCAGGTCGAGTGTATGACCCCCCACGTGAGTGGGGCCGTTGACATGTTGGGACATGTTCAAGAAGGCCATGGTCTCCAAGAACTCAAGAGCTGGACCAGATGTCTCCGCCCCCGCGCGCACGTTGAAATCCCCCAGCACCAATAGGTTCGGGGAACCCAACAGTGTCGCGGAGACGAAGTCCACCAGCTCCGGTAGGGAGGTGGCTGGGTCGCGGGGAGCACGGTAGCCCAGCAAGATCCCAATACCGTCCCTGGCCCCAACAGACACGTGGAGGGCCTCAAGACCCGGCTTTATCACCGAGGAGCGCCTAGTGACCTCCAAGCTGGACTTATGGACAATGGCTACTCCCCCCCCGACC
Source organism: Pogona vitticeps (assembly GCF_051106095.1). Lineage (NCBI taxonomy): Eukaryota > Metazoa > Chordata > Lepidosauria > Squamata > Agamidae > Pogona > Pogona vitticeps. The sequence continues at coordinate 223,161,493 of NC_135786.1, read as the reverse complement.
CTCCAGTCTGCCCTGGTGTTGGACAGCATAACCGGGCGGACAGATGAGAGCTAGAGGGGGACCCCCCTCTCCGCCGATCCAAGTTTCGGTTATGCAAGCCAGGTCTGTATCCTCCTCCAGAATAAGGTCTTGAATTACCTGGGCCTTATTGGATACAGACCTGGCGTTCAACAACACCAGGCGCAGAGTGGAAGGCAGGCTGGTCTGGCTACCTCGATACTGGAGGCTGGTCTCCGTCTCAGAACAAGGAACAGCCTTTAAACATCTGACCCTAGTTCTTCTAACACGAGCAGGGACGGAGCCAACGCCATATCTCCCCCTACCCGTAATCACAGAAATATTCTGGGGCCCCTCGCTGGGAAGGCAGGCCTTCCAGACCATATCAAAAAAAAAAAAAAAAACCAGGTAAGTGCAAACAATCAAATTAACCCAAAATAAATTACATATACAGTTATAAAATATACAAAAGTAATCTAACAAAGAACAAAAAAATATTGACAATATCAATTAAACGACATTTAGCATTAAAAAAAAAAATACACAATATGACTACAAAATTCCCCCAAAGGTTATCCCCCACATATAGCCGAAAGATGTTTTTCTCTGGCAGTTGATTTTGACCCTTTAGATAGTACTGGAGTCAATGGCGTTTCGTTAACACGGACGGAGTCCCAGATCACAATAACGGGCTCAGAGGTCTCAGTATGGACACAGGGCAGGGTCACAAGCGCTAGTAAGCAAGCTGGAAAAAGCTTGGACCCTGCCATTTCCCCCCTTAAGTATCCAATTGGGGGGAGATCAAGTTGCAGCAACCAGGCTGAGGCAGAGAGGCAGGCGAGGGAAGAAGGAGCTGGGGGGGGAATCTCCAACATGGCGCCGGCGTTCCCACGCTCCGGTAACCTCCCAGCTCCCGCTGATGCTTGCAGGATCCTGGACCCTCTCGGCTACCCCCAGGTCCAGCAGTCCGTCCAGGCGCGTCCCCAAGGTCCCCAGTCTGCATGAGATGCCCCGTTCCTCCGCCAACTCCACCAGGCAAGGCACCTCCCAGGCAAACAAGGGTCCCCCAAGCGCCTTCAGGCAGCCGCTCACCACCACTCCGCAGGCGAACCCGGCGTCCTACGCTCCGCGCTCGCTGGTAGCAGCGTCCATCCACCGCTCCAGAGCTCCGTGGCAAGATCTCCCCGACACGTCCAGCGACCAGCGTGGCGAGGCTCGTCTCCAAGGAGGGGGCTGGGCGTCCGTCACCAGCCCATAGGTCTTTTCCCCTCCGACAATCGCCTCCACACCGGACCGTCGTCCGCCGCTTTCCCAAGCCTCCGAGCCCAGCGGGGAACCGGAGGAGCCCTCTCCCTGCTCCAGCTCCAACTCCGATCCCCGCTGCGAGCTCCCGGCCAGAAACGCAGCTCCTGCTTCACCTCAGCAGGGTATGTGGGGGAGAGCAGGGGGGGAGTAAATAAAATAAAATAAAATAAGTAAATAAAAAATAAATAATAGAAATGAGAGAGTGAAAAAGTGTGAGGAGGAAAAAAAAAGAAAGAAACCAAGAGGCAAACCGAGGCGGACCAAGGCAGCGGAAAAACGCGGCGAGGAGAAACGCGCTAGCCGTCCGCCATCGGCGCCATCTTGGGAAAAAAAAAAAAAACAACTGTATTTGACTGCTGTTGGGAGTTTTGAACTTATTTTTTGAAATTGCTTGGAATTTTATTTCTTTTTGATTTTTGCAACATGTCTATTAACATAATAATTTTGCAGCATTTTTGGGGAAATAGAGGTTTGAGTGGTACTAAAGAAAGGCAGTACCTTGGACACCTCCTTTACATTTTGTGAGCATTTTGGTATTCCTACCTGACAGGGTTGGCAGGCAAGTTAAAGTGTGCAACCTTATGAGTTCTTGATAACTCACTGGACCTCTGAGAAGTCAGGGTGACTTGGAGTATTGGGAGAGATACCAGACAGGAAGATTTTCCCCAGTCATCAGTATATAGATCCCCTGGAGCTTTCTCATACTAGGAAAGTCTGGGTCGTGTGGCTAAGTGGTTTGTGTGGGAACCCTGACACCTATGCAAAGCTTATAAACATGAATTGAAGGCAGTGGACCTTTCTCATGCTTTTTTCAGTAAAGGCATTCACAGACATAGTCTCTCTGAAACTCCAGGTTGCATGTTGTCATTTCGACTAGTAGCCATTGATGACCTGGCTTGGTGTGTCTTCCGTTCTAAATTGTGGTTGGTTCCCTACATTTATGCTACTGATGTAACAACATGATAGAACTGCAATGTCTTGGATTGTGTTTCCTGGGAGCAACCTGGAACATGTTGTGAGCCTCAGTTACTGCTTCTGGCCTAAGGAGAGAGAGGCCATGATCAGAAAGAGCTTTGGGAAACTCTTTAGTTAAACAAACATTAAATTTATTTGTAAAGCAGAGTCTATAATGTACGAAAGCCCACAATCTTGAAACACCAGGAAGCACTCATGGGAGAAGTAACTATGACATATGTTCTTTTCATAAAACCTCCTCATTAAGGATACTACTGTAACAATTATGGAAAGAAGCAAATCTCAGGGGTAAGATAACATAAGAACTAGCCCTCTATAATAGCCCTGGAGAGACAAACATGTATATAACCCAATGATTTAGGATTACTGTGACCCATTATCAAATCTTCCATTCTTCAGCAAAGTGAAGAAATGTGTATGGCTTCTTAACTCCAGATGCTTTGGGATGATCCCTTATAGAGCTCAAGGTTGTTTACATTGCTCTCATATATCCTCACAGCGAACTGGTGAAGTAAGTGATGTTTCGAGGAAGTGAGTTGCTCAAGGTTACCTAATGAGTTTTATGGCTCACTGGGGAATGGAATCCAGATCTCTTAAGTCTAACTTTAATCACTACAGAGCACTGGCTGTCTTGGCATGGAATGAAAGGAGAAAATGGAATTGTCTTAGTTTACCTGGACCTCTTGGTGGCTTTTAGTAGCCATTGACTATGATAGCCTTCTGGATCTGGACTATTAGCCAAAGTGGCTTGGGAAATCTTTTGGAGGGCAACAGTCCTAGATGGTGTACTGCCCAGATCCTTTTGGCTAACTGTATTCTTTAGGGCAGCACCCAGGCACATCTGAAGGGGGCCACAGACTGGAAATAATTCTTCATACACCACCTTATAAGAGTTGTTATGAGACTTATATATGGGACGTGGTGGTGCTGTGGGCTAAACCGCAGAAGCCTTTGTGTGCTGCCGGGTCAGAAGACCAGCAGTCATAAGATGGAATCCACGTGATGGAGTGAGCTCCCGTCGCTTTGTCCCAGCTCTTCGCCAACCTAGCAGTTCGAAAGCATGGAAATGCAAGTAGATAAATAGGTACCACCTTGGTGGGAAGGTAAACAGCGTTCCGTGTATAGCTGAGCTGGCCACGTGACAACGGAAACTGTCTTCGGACAAACGCTGGCTCTATGGCTTGGAAACGGGGATGGGCACCGCCCCCTAGAGTCAAACACGACTGACTAAAATGTCAAGGGGAACTTTTACCTTTACCTATGAGACTTATATTCAACCTACACAGTATTTATTTCATATCATGTTTATGGTCATGCACCCGAAAAGATTGAGAATGGCAGTTCTATGGGTCTCGTTCTTTCTTTTTTATTTCAACATCAATACAAAAGTGTGATGGGATGTCATCTGGAAGTCTGGACTAATTAGAAAAGAGATCTAGCCTCAGACACTCTTGCTTAGCTTACTGCAACTATACGTAGTTAAACTACTGTTATGCATTCTATACGGTTTCAACAAAACAGAAATAACACAGAGGTCCACTGCTCTTATCCCACTATTTAACCCCATCTGGGAATGTTTCAGGATGAATGAGGGAGACAAGATGGAAGTTTAAACCAAACAGAGATACTGTGACAGGAAATTTCAGATTATCTGGATGAAGGCATATAACCAGCATGTCCTGAAAGGATCACATTCCTTATGATTGCTTTCTTCCTAAAAGACCAAGTTCACAGTGATGATGCAGGCGGCGAGGTGGTGGTAGTGGTCTTCTAGGGCTCAATATTATCTGTAGAAGCACAGCTAGCAATGGTGTCTTGGAATACCTTTTATAAAAAAAATAGGCCAATATACCAACTGTGTCCTTGTCCAGAGTGAATGGATGTAGCCTTGGACACCCCTGCTTAGCTTATTATAACCACGGCTAAATCACTGTAATATAGTTTATATGGGTTTGTCTTCGAAGCTATTTTGGAAACATCAAGTGGTTGCCAAAATGAGGACAGCTGGATGTTGATGTGTGTGTGTGTGTGTGTGTGTGTGTGTGTGTGTGTGTGTGTGATATGTGACAGAATACTCTATAAGGTAAAACAGTTTTATGACCTGAAGAGAGACAGAAACATACTCATTTCACTTGTTGCCAGAACATTTCTGGGCCCAACAGAAAGTGCCTTTGTTTGTTTAAAATGTTTTTACTCCGTCTTTCTCCTTAAAGAGGACCTGTCATTAAAAGACAATATTTAAAGCTAAAAACAGGAAGTATACAAATATTTTAAAAGATCAAACTAAGTATCACACTAAAATACAATAAACAAAACAAACAGCAAAAACACATTCAAAGCAACAAGGCATAACAATTTATTTAAAAGCCCCACTAAGGCAGCCAGTGTACAGCTTGCCTGAAGAGAAAGGTTTTTGCCTGCTTATAGAATGACAGGAAAGATGGGGTCAGTCTGGCCTCCTGTGGGAGGGAGTTCCAAAGACTGGGAGCAACCAAATGCACTGGTGAAGGGGGTGGTACATTGAGAAAGGCCTCTCCTGATGATCTAAACCTATACATGGTTTGAAACCAAGCTACCTGAAGGATTGTCATCTACTCCATCCTATAGATCTGAGATGCACACAGCATTGCAGCCTATTAAAAGGTAAAGGTTCCCCTTGACATTTTTAGTCCAGTCATGTCCAACTCTATGGGGCAGTGCTCATTGAGCCAGCGCTTGTCCAAAGACAGTTTCCATTGTCACATGGCCAGCGTGACTAGGGAACGCCATTTTACCTTCCCACCGAGGTGGTCCCTATTTATCGACTCATATTTGCATGCTTTCGAACTGCTAGGTTGGCGAGGAGCTGAGAGTGGAGTTCACTCTGTCGCATGGATTCAATCTTACGACTGCTGGTCTTCTGACCTCGCAGCACAGAGGCTTCTGCGGCAGCCTATAGGGGTTTCTACTTGATGAAAAGACGGCTTCTCCATAGAACAGAGCTGACAATCCCTTCTATCTTTCTAGGCTCCATTTCTAGCTTTACTCCTAGTTTCTTTCTTGCAACTGACCTCACCCAGTTAAATTACAATAGCCAAGCTTTTGAAATGAGTAAGTGATGAGATGGTGCCCTTTGTGTTTGACCTACTTATTAAAATTACATTCTGAGAACTAATGGCATAATTGCTCTGGCAGTTAGTGAAATGAAGCAGCATCGGCTCACTCAGAGTAGAGGTGATCAGAGGAGTTGTCACTCTTTTAAAAGAGTGAGAGAGAGAAAGCCACATTGACAACAGGTCTTAAGATGTCTCAAGGAAAACATAGCTACTGAACTGACCAAGTTTCAACCATTACTGTATCCTCTAACTCACATGTCCACCTTTGTTGCTGGATGACTATAATGGTAAAGATGCATGCTTTGACCTGCTGTTTTTGCTACTGAAAGAACAATGTTGTAATAAGACAGGTATGCAACACAGACAAGCATGGATAGAATACAATACAGTGGTACCTCAACTTGCGAACGTTCCTACTTACGAACTATTTGAGTTACGAATGGCTCAATTTGCAAAAAGTTGCTTCAACTTGCGAACGGAGCCTTGACTTATGAACAACAACAACAACAACAAAAAACCTTTCCTGCCCTTTTTTTGGCCTAAGTTCACCTTCGATCAAAAGAAGAAGAAAAAATTTCACCCCCTAGTGGTAGAGTACAGATTAACCAGCTTTGCATTAGTTCCTATGGGAACTAATGCCTCTACCTACGAACAGTGCCTCGACATACGAATGGAAAACAACAGATATGGATTAAATGGTTTTCAATGCATTCCAATGGGGAAGTTTGACTTCACTTACAAACTTTTTGACGTATGAACTTAATTCCAATATGGATTAAGTTCATAAGTAGAGGTACCACTGTACCTGGCTCCTCATGATGTCAACATTTGTTTTCTAATTTGTCACTTTCTGAAAAAAAAAATTAGGTCCTATCTTAAATAGGGATGTGAGCTGGCTTATAGCAGCCCTAATAGGGTTTTCAAGGTAAGTGAGATATTTAAGGAGTGGTTTTACCAGTTCCACTCCCCCAGTGAGCTTCCATGGTCAAGTTGGGATTTGAACCCTGGTCTCTAGAGTCTTAGTTCGTCACTCTATCCACTACATCACACTGAGAAAGTAAAATTCTCAGGATATTAATTAAAATAATTAGTAGAAATTAATTAATTTTCCCCCCATAAAAAAATAGGATGAGTTACAGCTTGTTGGATCCTTCAGTACTAGCCATGCAAATTTGAAAAAGGTCACAGGCTTTCTCCATTTAACAACTCAAAATGTCAATTTCTCAAAGTGGAAAGTGAATATCTAAACATTTCCAGTTTCATTTTCATTTTTTAAAAATGTTCATGGTATTTGTGTGGTCCCCTTGAAGGTTTCTGGGCTAGCAAATTGCCTCCCCTCCTATCTGTGTAGGCATCCTTCAGTCTCGAGAGACTATGGTATCGTGCTCTGTATGGAGGTCTTGGAACAGTGTCTTGTGTGGCTGAAAAGGCCAATTCGAGAGTGACAATCCCTTCCACACTGGAGACAAATCCAATCTGTCCCCTGTCCAGCTCCCTGGTTTTGCTTGTTTCGGGACTGCCTCTTTGCCTCGGTCTGCTGTACAAGTGTCTCTTCAAATTGGGAGAGGCCATGATGCACCGCCTGCCTCCAGGCTGAGCGCTCAGACGTCAAGGTTTCCCATCTGTTGAGGTCCATTCCTAAGGCCTTCAGATCCCGCTTGCAGATGTCCTTGTAACGCAGCTGTGGTCTCCCTCGGGGGCGGCTTCCCTTCACTAATTCTCCATACAGGAGATCTTTTGGAATCCGACCATCAGCCATTCTCACGACGTGCCCAAGCCAACGTAGACGGCGCTGTTTCAATATTGTATACATGCTGAAAATTCCAGCTCGTTCTAGGACTACTCTATTTGGAACTTTGTCCTGCCAGGTGATCCCAAAAATGTGTCGGAGACAACGCATATGGAAGGTGTTCAGCTTCCTCTCCTGCCGTGCACAAAGGGTCCAGGACTCGCTGCAGTATAGGAGTGTGCTCAGGACACAGGCTCTATAGACCTGTATTTTGGTGTATGCCGTCAACTTCTTATTAAGCCATACTCTCTTTGTGAGTCTAGAGAACATGGTAGCTGCTTTCCCAATGCGTTTATCCAGCTCGACATCTAGGGAGAGAGTGTCAGAGATTGTTGAGCCAAGGTACACAAATTCATGAACAACCTCCAGTTCTTGCATGGAGATAGTAATAGAGGGAGGTGAGTCCACACCCTGGCACATGACTTGTGTTTTCTTCAGGCTGATAGTTAGTCCAAAGTCTTGGCAGGCCTTGCTAAAATGATTTATGAGTTGTTGGAGGTCTTCAGCAGAGTGGGCAACAATGGCTGCATGCATTTCAGTTGGACTTTGGTCTTCGCTCTCAATCTAGTGAGATTAAAGAGCTTTCCATCTGATCTAGTCCGGAGATAGACACCTTCTGTTGCAGTTCCAAAGGCCTGCTTCAGTATGACAGCAAAGAAGATCCCAAACAGGGTTGGCGCAAGGACACAGCCTTGTTTTACTCAGCTTCGGATGTCAAAGGGATCTGATGTTGAGCCATCAAAAACTACAGTGCCCTTCATTTCCTCATGAAAGGACCTGATGATATAATGATAATGACAATGATAAAGGATCATAGTTGTTGTAAGGAAACAGAAGGAAACTGGGAATTGTAGTCATGCAGAAATAACTCTGTTAGGTTATGTGTAAGATGAATTTAAAAGAGACATTTTTCAGGAGCTTATTGTGCAGAATTATTTGTCAAAGTCACAAGGTCGGACAGTCCAGGAAAAGAAGACGAAACAAGAAATCGAGATAAGTCGCCTGGAGCATGAGAACTTTGGGCGGTGATCAGAATGATCTGAGCTACACCCACTTGGTTTTAATTGGGTGTCAGCTTGAATGTGTAATGAAGAAGGAGGTCCTAAAGAGATGTAAAATGAGAGGATTTATGTATGTGGAAGGAATGGTCTGTGAATGCTGTGGAAGAATGAGAGGCTTGCTTTTCTTTTCAAGAAGAAGCGGGGGGATAGCCCAGCTTCTAGATGCCAACATGTAGAACAAAGAGCAAAGATGATTGTTGTTGTTGTTTAGTCGTTTAGTCATGTCTGACTCTTTGTGACCCCATGGACCAGAGCACACCAGGCCCTCCTATCTTCCACTGCCTCCCAGAGTTGTGTCAAATTCATGTTGGTTGCTTCGCAAACACTGTCCAGCCATCTCATCCTCGGTCGTCCCCTTCTCCTCTTGCCTTCACACTTTCCCAACATCAAGGTTTTTTCCAAGGAGTCTTCTCTTCTCATGAGATGGCCAAAGTATTGGAGCCTCAGCTTCAGGATCTGTCCCTCCAGTGAGCACTCAGAGTTGATTTCCTTTAGAACTGATAGGTTTGTTCTCCTTGCAGTCCAGGGGATTCTCAAGAGCCTCCTCCAGCACCACAATTCAAAGGCATCAATTCTTCGGCGGCCTGCAAAGATGATTACCTAGCTGTTTTTATTTTAATTAGAAATTGTAGGTTTATTTAAACATTGCAATAGTCTAGAGATGCAGTGCTTATGCTTTAAAGTTATAACTGTATTCTAATAAAACTTTCTTTTCTTAATAAAACAAATATAATTCTTCAGCAAGGATCTAGTCTCTTGATACAGCAGGGCTATCTAAATCCAGTGTGGATGAAAGAAAGTGAATAGTTGCTACTGTAAGTTAAAAGGTCCTACTGTCCTAATTGGTAAGGCTGTTGGGCATTCTAAGGACTCACAAAGCCTATGTCTTATTGCTTTGGAAGCAAATCAAAGGTAACTTTTAAGGTTCAGGCTTGTCTATGGGGCTTACTATGCACTTCTGAGGCCCCTAGAGGACCTACCTCAGGAAATAAAGTTTTGGAAATAAAGTGGTAGTTTTGCACTCAGAGGGACTCCCTGACCGCAATCTTTGTGTCTTTAGGGAGATGGGATCATTACAGTTATAACTAATTTAACCATTCAAGGCTAAGGATGGCTTATTCAGAGTAGATCTGAGGTGCAAGTGATTTATTGGAAATGCAAAATGCATGCTGGATGTTGTTTAAGACCCTATGAATAAGTGCAGTGTCTGCAGCAAGAGCCAACAAGCTGCTTCAGGGTATGCAATGCTGTTTATATAGGTGGCAAAATTCAGGCGGGACAATATGCAATGTGCAGGTGCATGGGAAACACCAGTGCTACAGAAAATGAGCAAGAAGTGTCCTTTAGGGGTGTGCCATTTTTAAATTTGTTTTTCTGAACTCCAACCCCACCCCCCAACCCCGAATTCTGCAATAATTTCCCAGGCAATATGCCGGGATTTCCAGCCTGCCAATTTATTCATATGACCAATGCCAGGACCTCTTTCTAGACCTTCATTCCTACTCCAGTGCTTCTTAGGGACAGTAGTCTTGTTGCTCTTTAGGCTGTACAGAGGGTCACTCCTGAAGCTGCTTCACGAAGAATTGGGGCAGCTTCCTCCCAGCGAGCACAGCAACAGATAATGGCCTAGGCTGGCCGTCCTTTCAGGAGACACAATGGAGAATCAAACTCCCAACCTCTGGCTCTCTGGCCAGATACCTAAATCACTGAGCTATCCTACTACTATATTGAGGACATAGGATATTTTTATTTATTTATTTATTTATTTATTTATTTATTTATTTATTTATTTATTTATTCATTCATTCATTCATTCATTCATTCATTCATTCATTCATAATATTTTTACCCTGTGTTTCTCTGCCTTTCTCCCTTTTTTTCAGCCAGGGCAGGCAGGCAGGCAAGCAGGCATTAAATTGGCAGTATCAAAGGGCAGGGCAGGCTGAAATTTCACATTTAATCACAGTGATCTGACATAGCTGGCCAGATCTCCTGCTGCTCTAGTCTACATAGATGTTTACATGCTGAATCATTTTTCCTTCAATTATATAGACAGGTATATTTGGAAAGCATATTTATTTTTACTCGGTGACACACAGCGTATCTGAAAGAGAACTGTTTATGTAGCATGTCAAATTGCACCCTTTGAAGGCTGCTTTTTGAAAAGCCATCCTGGAACATGGAGAGTATTTGTTGATTTTACCAAGTAAGCCAACCTCTCTGCTCGGTGGACTGAATTAGAGAAATCAGGCATCAATGCATATGTTAGGGACTAGTACACCAGCTGTTGGAACAAAGCCTATTTAGAGCAGCTGGGCTGATGAGGGGGTGGTGGTGCTTAAAACACTCCATTGCGACAGGTCCCCTGTTTGAGCCTAACCTCAAAGAGTTGCAGGAACTTTCAATTATCAGGGATATTAACATTTGCTACCCCCTCCTCTAGCTTTCCTGTTCCTGTGAACTGAGGTGCTAAGGCCGTGAGAGTAATGTATTTTGCCAGGAATACTCTAAATCTAATATCCCAACTAGAACTAGAGCCACTAGCTGGAATCCAGTTGCTTCGCAAAGTAAGTGGTGCTAAAATGTTGTGATAGGGTTGCTGCCAGCACCCTGGGTGGGCCATCTGAGGCCATAGTTCCTAGGGACCTAGTAAACAAGGGAGGGATAAGGAGGTACCTGCGAGCAAGTTAGCTGATCGGGGTGGGGTCACCTGCAATCGATGATATGGAAGCCAGGATCTAAGAGGAAGACCCAGAGGGCTCAGAGGCTTACTTCAAGGAAACAGAGGGAGAGACTGGGACTTCATAGAAGACATGGGGAGAGGCTGTTGAGGCTTGAGATGCCCAGTTCTGTGCCTTGACTAAGGTGGAGGCTGTCTGGGAGGAGAAGCTCTGGGCTGAGATCCCCAAGCCCCACCTTTTGAGTGAAGGAAGGGGCTGTGGATGAGGGATCCCAGGGGTAGGACTCCAAGAGTCTATGATACTTCCAACACAAGCTTGGTGTCCACTTTGCCCAATGGAAGCAGCAGCACCCACTCCAACCCAGCAATGGGGTTGGGAATGAAAGTGTCAGCCCAAGAGACAGAGGAGGCTCCAGGAGGCACCAATACAACCTCCGTGTCTTTACTGGCCATCCTTAAAGAGACTTCAGCCAGGGCCAGGATTCCTCCTCTTCTCTTGATTTGCAAGACCAAGACTCTCTGGTTTCCCTGTAGCTTTAACAGGGGAGCCTCTTGAAAGGACATTCCCTGGGGTGCAGTGAACCCAACCCTTCTCAGGAAGCTCTTCCAGGGAGTTAAGGACAGTGTTTGTGTTTCGCTTGGTTCTTCCATCACAATAAAGATTGTTCTTGGTTATTCTCCCAACATGGAGCCCATGGAACTCTAGCTGGAAGTCCTGGCCACCACTGGCACCAATAGCGGTGAGAAAGGCAGCACTCACAGATTCATTGAGGCAGCGGGGACTTTAGTGAGTCAACTCCTCCATCAGTCTGATGGATTCAAATGAGCCTAAAAGGTAAAGGTAAAGGTTCCCCTTGACAATTTTTGTCCAGTTGTGTTCGACTCTCGGGGGCGGTGCTCATCCCCGTTTCCAAGCCGTAGAGCCAGCGTTTGTCCAAAGACAATCTTCCGTGGTCACATGGCCAGTGCGACTTAGACACGGAATGCTGTTACCTTCCCACTGAGGTGGTCCCTATTTATCTACTTGCATTTGCATGCTTTCGAACCGCTAGGTTGGCCGGAGCTGGGACAATGAGCCAACTGTCATGCAATTTATAACACTAAGCAATAAGATCTTAGCCTCGAATCAACTACTGAATTGGGAGCCAACACTTCTATAAATCCTATTTAATTCAGTGGGTCTACTCTAGTTGGGACCATTGTCTGAAGTCAAGCCCATATACTTTTGTGAGCAGAAGATGATTAAGACATGCTGAGGTCCTAAGGTACTTGAAGATTACGGGGACCTATAGCGTTAATTTAAAATACAGATGTTTTGTCAATGTTGGCATTTAATAAATATTTTGTATTTTTGTGATATTTAATATTTAGAAGCCTCTCATGTTCTGAGGGCCACAGTTATTGTTTATTTGGTATATCAGTAAATCTGAGCTTTCGCTGGTGTGAAACAAAAGTAATTTGATATGACTTGGTCTCAAATTGGCATTTAAGACCTATTGGATTTACCAAAGTCCTGTTTCTGGAGGAAATTAAAACCGGGAGAGTTTATTTATATGGATCAACACAATTAATTACATATATTTCTATACACTCCTCTGGAGTGGGGACAGACTTGACACAAGTGCTTGAACTTCAAAGTTTACTGCTATAATTCTATTATTTAAATGAAATCTTGAAAACAGCCATGTTCAAACAAACAAACAAAGAAGGTATACTTGTGTTTAAACCTATCATAGTTATTTTTTTCTAGCCTGTTCACTTTTCTCCCTGATTTAATTTATATGATATATTACCTTAAGTCTTAGAGTAACTATTTTTAAAGTGATATTGCATACCTTCAGTATACAGCAGGCCCCCACCACATCCGTGGGATCAATATCCATGGATTCACTTATCTGCTATCTTAAAATCTAAATACCTCTCCCCCCCTTCCGAAATATGTATTTACAGTGGTGCCTTGCACAACGGGCGCCTCGTAGAGCGATGAATTCGCTCTATGAGGCCGGTTTTGCGATCGCAAATGCGATCGCAAAACGGTGCCTGCATAGGGCGAAAATCGCAGAGCGAAGGTCGGTAAGCGGTTCACTTACTGACCTTTGCTTTGCGACCCGCCGATCAGCTGTTCGGCGGCTAAAAAATGGCTGCCGGAAGCCCCAAAATGGCCGTGCGCAGCGTTTTCGCGCCCTCGTAAAGTGAGGGGAGGGCGCGAAAATGGCTGCCGGCCATCCTGAAGCATCGCTGAACGGTGAGTATTCAGCCAAATTGGAACGCATTAAACCATTTTTAATGCGTTCCAATGGGTTTTTACGTTCCGTTCAATGATGCTTTCACACAGCGAGGGTTAATCCGGAACGGATTAACCTCACTGTGTATTTACCAGACCTGACCACTACAGGAAAACAGAGGTCATGCAATGTATAGCATTGGCTATTTTTGCATTTTTCAATGCCCATGGTGGTGGGTTTGACATCAGTCCCCTGTGGATACCATGCTCCTACCATTCATTAATTTAGAAGCTTAACCTGCAAGTTCTAGTGGACACACTTATCCATGAAGTTATACTGCACCCCCAGCAGTATAATACCAGCATGTAGAAAGTCTTATGCCAATAGAAGCTGTAGAAGAAATGGGCAAGGATGCTGTTTGTTTCCAGGCCTCCCTCAAGCAACAGAGGAAGAAACAACATTTGTAAGAGTCTTTTCAATAAGAACTGCCCCCAAACAACTGTGGTCTGCAGGCATGCACTCCCTCTGAAGGCCTTCTCCGTTTTTGAAGGTATGTGTACAGTATTTTGGAATGGGGGATGGGATGAGGAGCAAAACTGAAGTGAAGTGGCAAAGAGTTCACACTGGTCCGAGATGGATTATTCAGCATAATGGCTGATGGCTATCACTTGCCTTCCAGCTTTGCAGTGAACAACGTTGTTTGTTGACATGGGGGCTGCTCAAACCAAAATAAAAGGGTGTCCCTTAGCACTGGCACGGGGGTCCACTACTTTTTTTAAATCCCATAGCCTCCATTGTCATTATTCCCGGGAGGCAAATACCAACCACCAGTTGCTGCACTGGTGAACAGTATGTTTTGCCTCCATCCCAGTTTTGTTCCCTTCTCCCATTTGGTGGATTAATTTTGAACCTTCCTCCAAATGTAGCTAAAGGCTCTTCTTTAAGGACATTTGACAGCGAAAGAAGGAGTACTAAACCTATTGGTGATTAACAAAGATAACTGCTGGATAGCCCAGTGGTTTAGGTATCTGGCTGTGGAGCCAGAGGTCGGGAGTTTTTGAATTTCCACTGTGCCTCCTTGACAGGGGCTGGACGATGATCCATAGGATCCCTTACAGCTATGTAGTTCTAGGATTATTATATATCAACCATGTTAGTCTTCTAACATGCCGGGTAGGTGGGGCTCGTCAGCCATGGAAGGCAGCCCATCTAGGAGAAGGAAAACTCTGATTTCAAACCTCCACTGCCTTGTGGCTATATCCACTCATGGAAAAGGCTTCAGGAGTTAACCTCGAGACAAAATCCGGAGCTGGAGTCCCGAAGGCAGCGTGTGTCGCTCTGCCAACTCCTGCGACATTGCTGGAACCAGTTGTATTGGCTCTTTCTTTCCATTGGACCATTTCAGCAATGTGGAGAGGGGGGGATCTGCTGCTTGGGTAACAGCCTATCCTCCATATTACCTTACCCGGGCTTCATGCTCTGGAGAGGACACTCCTCGATTCAGAGCATGTTACCATAGTCTCTCGAGACTGACGGATGCCTATGTAGTCTTCTGCTTTCATCCTCTGTAGTGGGAAGAGATGACATCTAATAGCTCCACCCCATCTGATGGTCTAGTTCCAAAGAGTGGGCCTGGGAAATGCTGTACAGATCTCTGTGGATTTCCATACATTTTTCCAAGCTACTTAACATGGAAGTGTTAGTGAAGGCCCTTCATGGCCTTGGAATGAAGTGTTACCAAAAGGCTGATGATTTTCTGGGTGAAATAATGTATTCCATTAATCAACTAATATTTTGTTACTGGCATGGCCACTGCACTATAGACAAGAAATATACATGAATGGCACTATTATTCACGCTTATATATACACACAATCCTAAATAATTCTAGAAGTTGTTTTGGCACCCTTGGCACAAGGAGGCTGTTACTGCTATAGCTGTTCTTTGCCAAATTGCCCATTGTTGCTTTTGACTAAATCACAGCAACCCCTCCCCCTGGATTTAAAAATAAAACTTCTCAAAGTAATCAGTGGAAGGATAGCCCAGATGTGGTGTTTTATTTAAAAAAAGAGAGAAAATGTTAAACAAAGAAAGTTCAGTGAAATGACGGGCTATTTTTCCAGTTGTCCTCTTGGAAGCAGAACTACATTTCAAAACAAAAGTAGCCGAAGCTGACATTTGCAATTATTTTAACCAGCTTGTGCTTCTGAAAAAGCTTAGTAAGGTCTAATAAATAGCTTTTCAGAAGACATATATTTTCAAAGTGCATTGGGCCCAATAATTAAAACTAGACACATTCATGTTTGTGATTTCCTCTCCAGGAGGATCAATAGACAGGGAATCTATCTTACAGAGAAAATAAATACACTTGTCGGTAACTTTCCTGGTTCTCTTTCCTCTTCCACCCGACCCCCAGCATTTTAAAGAAACACGTTCTCTTTCGTTGGTTTTTCCAATCTGTATTCAGGCCCCCCCCCCCAACAAATTCCAGAGCAAAATCTGTCGCCAAAGCAGTAAGAAAGCTCTGAAAAGCATTTGTCTGGGTTTCCCAGCAACAGTAACTACACAAAGTGTTCCCGGTCACATTTCTGCTCCGAATAATCCTCTCTCCATTCATTGAATCTGTTTTCAGAGACATTTGGGAAAAGGACTGGTTAGGTTCAAATTAATAGTGTAAACAGAATCAAAGGGAATAGTGGCGCACTTGCTTCTTTCTGCAGTTGGGGGAAAAAAAGTGTGAGGGTGAGGCAAGCTTTTCCAACCACTGCAACAGCATCATGAGAAAAGCCATTCTCTCTTCAGTGCGGCTCTTAAATTAAAGAAATTTTGCTCGGTACGAATTTCGTCTTCCCTAAATGCAAGATGAAAATTGTGTTGTGGCAGTTGCTATTATTGTTAATCTGGTCCACGGTTAGAAGCGCTGGCAGGGAGTTCCTGGCTGTGGAGCTCCCTCACGGGGGGGGAGGAGGTGGCCCTCCCGTTGCCTTTCTCATGGCAAGCAAAGGACTTTATCTTGACACAGGCTTTTGGCGACTGAACAGACGTCTGAGGAATGGATTTTTAAAAGGAGATGCTGTCTTTCTTACCTTTAAACAACAACAACAACAACAAAACCCAATATTTAAATATGATGTGTGTGTTTTGAGCTGTCAAATGAGAACTGACCCTAGTAGGGCTTTCAAGATAAATGAGATATTTAATGGTTTTACCCCTGTGAAAACCAGTGGTTTTACAGGGAAGGGGTGGTGCTGCGGGCCAAACTGCAGAAGCCCGTGCTGCAGGGTCAAAGGACCAGAAGTCGTAAGATCGAATCCACATGACGGAGTGAGCTTCCATCGCTTTATCCCAGCTCCTCGCCAACCTAGCAGTTCAAAAGCATATAAATGCAAGTAGATAAATAGGTACCAACACGGTGGTAAGGTAAAACGGCATTCCCTAATCATGCTGGCCACGTGACAATGGAAACTGTCTTTGGACAAGCACTGGCTCTATGGCTTGAAAAACGGGATGAGCACCACCCCCTAGAGTCAGACACGACTGGACTAAAAATGTCAAGGGGAACCTTTACCTTTCACCAGTTCCACCCCTCATCTGTAGTCTATGGATATGGGAATGGAGGAGGGTTTGCCCACTGACACCACACTAGGTGGGGCAGAGAGGTGCACAGGGACTCAGTATGGTAAAGTGGATAGAGTCAGGACTTAAGAGGACCATGTTCAAATCTCTGCTTGGCTATCAAACCTCTCTAGGAGGTGTCAATGCTAAACCATTCCTTGAACATCTCACAAACCTTGGCACCCTTGGACTTGATGAACATAAGAACAAAATCTACCTTGGATCTTTGTGCCGAGAGAGATAGAGAGAGATGGAGTAGAAATACAACAGACTGTAAAAATAAAACAAAATCACAGTGTGTTTTGGAGTACAATATGAACAATATTAGAGAGCCTGCATGTTCCTAGGAATTCTGGGATTTGTAGTCCAAAACAATGACACTTCCAAGTTCTGGAAGTTATTAACTAATAGAAATCAATCAATATGTTATTACACAGGCTTTTCATTAAAATCTTATAGAAAGTCACTGATAAAGCCAACTGAACAGAAAACCCAGAGTAGCATTAAGTTTCAGACTATCAAAGAGATCCTGTGTCTGGAAAGAAACAGTCTTGTTGGAAATGAAGATGGTGGTAGAAGCCAATACTTGGCTTTGCAGAATGCCAACTTCTTAATTCAATTTTATTTTAATTAAATCAAGAGAGACAGAGAACAAGGAGGGTGCCAAGAAGGTGTTTACAGTGGCATACACAGTCATCACATTGAGGGCTCTTTGTTCTAAACAGTTTAGGACCTTGATGCTTATCGGAACATCTTTCCCAGAAATCAGCTATGCATCCCACCCGTCCCTCTCAACCCATGTTATTGGAAGTTGCTACACTGAGGGAGGCCAAGAAGGTATATACAAGGAATTATGCCTTTCTGATTGTGTGATGTCTAGTCTCTGGAATAAAATGCCAGCAGAGACACCCCATAGTCCTTCCCTCCTTAGTTTTAGAAAGATGATGAATACTAGATTATTTAAAGCTGCCCTTAAATGACTGAGTCTGCAGATGCTGTCAATAACAACTTTTAAAAAATTAATTCTACATTTTAGAGGGTTATTTATATTTACAGTTATAATTATAGTGCGTTGTATCACATTTTTGTTAATTTTGTTGTTGATGATGTTGAGGGTTATAAATTCTAATTTTGTGTAAACCGCCCAGTGCAATGCTGGCATTATATTTTATGATCCTTATGGTGTTGCCATACACATCTGTTAAGTTGCTGGGTGCTGCAGAAGAGACCTTTGTAATGGTAGCCCCTACCTTCTGGATAAGTATATGGGTGACCCCTATTGTCACTGTAATGGTTTATCAAACCTGTTCTCACTGGCTTGCAAGAGAATGTTTTAAAGGTATATGATGTTGAGAGAGAGAGAGAGAGAGAGAGAGAGAGAGAGAGAGAGAGAGAGAGAGAAGGACCCCCCATATCCATGTGTGATCAGTTTCAAGCCTACCTGCAGATGCTGAAAAATGCAGATTATAGTGAACGCTATTTTAATGAAAGTGGAGAGCGCATAAAATGATCTGAAGCTCAAATGAGTGCAATTGTACGGTAGTTGGAGCATTCTTTGGCACTGCCCTTCTTTGGTATTGGGATGTAGACTGATCTTTTCCAGTCCTCTGGCCACTGTTGAGTTTTCCATACTTGCTGGCATATTGAATGTAGCACTTTAACAGCATCATCTTTCAAGATTTTAAATGAACTCTATACATAGCATGAAATTTGGCTCCCTTTAGTGACCAGTTCTGGTTAACTTCACCTTTAGAAATTTATATTTCTAGGATTTTTCTTTTAAAATGTTTAGACCGTGGATAAGTGAATCATTAGACACAGATCCTGTGGATAAGGGGGTCCGACAGGCAGGCAGGCAGGCAGGCAGGCAGGCAGGCAGGCAGGCAGGCAGGCAGGCAGTTAGATAGATAGATAGATAGATAGATAGATAGATAGATAGATAGATAGATAGATAGATAGATAGATAGATAGATAGATAGATAGATAGATAGATAGATAGATAGATAGATAGATAGATAGATAGATAGATGGATAGATGGATGGATGGATGGATGGATGGATGGATGGATGGATGGATGGATGGATGGATAGATAGATAGATAGATAGATAGATAGATAGATAGATAGATAGATAGATAGATAGATAGATAGATAGATAGATAGATAGATAGATAGATAGATGGAAGAGGGAGAGAATGCATTTTATTTTAACTTGATTATTTTTAATGTAAGATATTATTAGTAGATTTATTCTCATGCTACTAGAAAATTTGGGAAGACTGGTCTTGAAGGACAGCTAAGAAATGGGCTGAAAAAACAAAGTAGTAAAACCACCTCCTGCTCCTGTCTATGCATTTGCTCACCCTGGATGAGTTGTTTGAAACAAATGGCTGAATTAACCTGCAGTGCCTTCCTTTTTAAAGAACTAGTGGAAAATTCTGCTCCTATAATTGATTAGCTGCATCTTCCCTGGAGAGGAGCCAGACAATTCTCCTGTATTGACTACATTGGCATTCTCTGTACTGTGAAACAGACAAAGAAAGAGGGTGACCTCTAAAGTTTGCATTGATATATGAGTAAAATTATAAATGCATCCCAAGATTCTGTATATTTTGACAGGCAAGAGAAAACTGTTAATTAGCCTTGGAACAGCTGAAGCTTAAGCCAGAGTCTTTATCTTGAAAAACTGTGATGCTGTTGGTGTGATAGTTATGCTCCCATTAGCTCACATCTGAAACTGGACTTTATTGGTATTATAAACCACAATGGTGCATTGCGTTATTAAATGTCTTCTGTCTACCTGAGGCTGGAAATCAATGCATCATGCATTACATGCTGATAACTCATGGGAGTCACAGAGAAGGGGACTATGTTAACATCTCTGCAGATCATGGATCAGTTTGATTTGAGATGTCAAGAAGACAGCACCAGTTCAACTGACTGTTCATCTGCAAACCCTGTGAAATATTGGTTCAGCTCAAAGAGATGGGACTAAGAAACAGCAGGCCTGTGAATAAGACATTTGAACTAGAGTGGGAGAGCTGAATAGGCTGAAACTGCTGTTGCCACTTAGACTGCTAAGGCCTTTGCCAAGGTATAATTCCTATACGTTTGTGTTGGAAGGGTGAATCCACATAGTGAATTCATGTATATTCAATTGAGTTGATATTTTATTCTAGGGTTTTGAAGACTCTGCATGTGGAGCTGATTCTTCTATCCAACCCAGTTGAGGAAGATATCTTGGATTTTAGTCTGAATCTGAATTCCAAAGGACTCTTGAATTTTGCAATTCTGCAAGCAACTTCTGTATTGGTGCTGTTGCCGAAGACCTGGGTGCCCAAACTGTAGTATTCTGTTGTTATAACTGCTCATGGGTGTCCATTATAAATATGAAAAGACTCCTTTTGTGAAACTGTGTTTGCAAGGTTCCTGAGTGGATATATGACTAAACAAATAGCCCCAGAGAACTCAAAAGAGTTACACACACATGTAATCTACTTGTCCTCCCTTGTAAGATGAGAGAGGAGAGGCAAGGTGTTTTGCCAAAGTACCACTTTATTTGTGTGTAAGCTTGCACTTGTTTGGTCCTTCCTTTCTGTGTCAGTTCAAAGCAATCACACACGTTGGGGGTGTGGGACTCCAAGCTGATTCATGTTTCCCATTGTGTCATGTGATCAATGGGAAAAATGTGAATCGGCCCACTGTGAGAAGGCGACAGGTCTGACAACGTCCCTGTCTGAGTGCCATTCCTTCTTGTGGAGAAAGGTGCTAGCCCCAAACCTGGGAAATCTAAAATGGCAAGAAGGGTGATGACCTCTGCGGGGGAATGGGAGGAGCAGGGAGAAGAGGTGCAGGAGGCAGGAAAGTTAGTGGGGTGTGTGGCAGAACTGTTAGAAAATGTGGGACTGGAGGAGGAGGAGGAGGAGGAGATATATAAGGAGGACGGGGTAAAGAAGAGGGTGGTAGAAGCTGGTGAGGTAGACACAAAGGTGAAGCCAAAGAACCTTCCCCCTGGATGAGAATGGGTCTGGCTAGAAAATCCATGGACAAATAAGTGGGAACAGCTTATGGTGCCACGAGAGGAGGTTGAGAGAAGAAAACAGACAAGAAGTACCGTAGTCCTAGTGAAACCCGCTTCCTAGGGAGAAAAGGAGGCCGATGAGTGGAGAAGATGAGAGAGGAAAGGGCTAGAATTGCACAAGAAAGGTGAGAAAGAGTCAGATGGCCAAAAACCCCTGGAGTAGAGAGTTGCAGGATCCTGAGCCGGGCGAACTCCAAGAGCTGGGAATCATCCCTACCGGGTCAACCTCATGCTGTGGACAAAGGGTGCACCCCTGCCAATTTCAGCAGACCCACCAAAGATGCATTTCTTTCCTCATGAGGGACCTGAACAATTAGATTTTGTTACAAACCCCGTCTGTGGAACAAGACTCAGTATAACCCCTTTATCATACTGTTACAGATGTTAACAGTTCTGTTGATTTACCAGAAATAAATGTTCAAAGCTTGAACCTAGGTAATGTGTCTTTACCACTTAAGCCAAAGGGAGAGTCTGACTGTAGTCCGCCTGAGGTAGGCAGTGAGCCCGGTCTCCCACCTCAAACCCATAGTATTTCCCCCCTTCCCCCCCCCCCCCCGTGTATTCAGGCTCAGAATAGCAATGGGAGGTAATAGATTTCTAAACTGTGTAAAGGTGAGTTCTGGTTGTTCCCAATAAGACTACTGAAAATGTGCTGACTGAATCCTTAAAAAACCAAATCCATCTTCAACAATCAGTTTTTTAAAAAGAAAAGAAAAGGTATGTAATTAGCTTTTTAATCTTTCAGGTGTCAATACATACATTTAGGCTAAATGATTATGAATAACTGATTTGAAAGCTATGTACCACAGGCATCTATTATATTTTTAACTACTCTTGATTTATAACATGTTTTTAGAAGTCTCCTTAATGGCACTCTTGTTAGAGTGGTCCATTTTAAATGTGTTTTCTCTTTATTTATAGTTTGCCTCTATGAAGGAATAGTGACATTTTCTGAAATACATTGTGCAGTTTCAAATAACTTCGAGAAATGTCCGACTCTTGAGAAGTATGTTTTTCTCCTGGATGTGTTGCTATTTTGCAGTAAACCCCACCAAACCACATCTATTCATGAGTGAATTTCTTTACTGGCCAGGCCAGGTTCCACTGTTTGTTTTTGTTGTGTGGCAGAAATTGCTTAGTAATATCTACCTGGATTTCCAATTCATTGTAAGTGGATCTTTATTTTTTTACATTTATTTTTAATTATATAAAATTCAAGATATCTATGTGTTTAAATGTTGAGAAAGGTTACAGGGACGTTTAAGTTATTTTCCCAGTGCTGCAGTATAGTTTTTTTGGTCAGAATATCATAATATCATAGAATCATAGAATAACTGAGTTGGAAGGGGCCTACAAGGCCATCAGGTCCAGCCCCCTGCTCAGTGCAGGAATTCAAGTCAAAGTACAGTGGTGCCTCGCTTAACGGCGATAATCTGTTCCAGGAAAATCACTGTTATTTTATTTGTTTATTTTTATTTATTTGATTTCTATCCCGTACATCTGGTATATTCTACCACTCTGGGCGGCTTAACTCTGTTAAGCGAAAATATCGTAAAGCGAAAATAAAAAGCCCATTGAAATGCATCGAAAACCATTCAATGCGTTTCAATGGGCTAAAAACTCACTGTCCAGCGAAGATCCTCCATATGGCGGCCATTTTGGTGCCTGCACAGCGAGGAATCTGTCCCTAAGCACAGCGGGGAGCCATTTTAAGCACCCGGTGGCCATTTTGAAAACCCGACACTCAGCTGTAAAGATTGTCGTAATGCGAAGAATTGGTTCCCGAAGCAGGGAACTGATCATCACAAAGCGAAATTTCCCCATTTAGAACAAAAGCAATCGCAAAAATGTCATCATGAAGCGGATTCGTTGTAATGCGGGGTAATCGTAAAGTGGGGCACGACTGTAATGTAGATATGATAGATGGTTTGTCTAGCCATCTATCTAAATCCGGAGCTGGAGTCCCGAAGGCAGCATGTGTCGTTCTGCCAACTCCTGTGACATTGCTGGAACCAGTTGTATTGGCTCTTGCCTTTCCATTGGACCATTTCAGCAATGTGGAGAGGTGGGATCGGCTGCTTGGGTAACAGCCTATCCTCCATATTACCTTACCCAGGCTTCATGTTCTGGAGAGGACACTCTTCGATTCAGAGCATGTTACCATAGTCTCTCGAGACTGAAGGATGCCTATGCTATGTCTAATTTGAATGCTGCTAGTGTTGGAACACTTACTGCCTCCTGAAGTCATTGATTCCATTGTCATGCTGCTCATATTCAAATGAAATCTAGTTTCCTATAACTTAAGCCTATTTTTGCACTCTGGGATGATTGAGAACAGATCCTCCACCTCCTCTGTATGACAGCCTTTCAAATAGTTCAAAAGTGTTCTCAGCCTTCTTTTCTCGAGGCTAAACATTCCCAGTTCTTTCGGTTTTTCCTCATAGGGCTTGGATTCAAGTCCTTGTTGCCCTCTTCTGATCCTGTTCTAGTTTGTCTGAATCCTTTTTAAAGTGTAGTGTCCAGAACTGGATGCAGCACTGAGGATGACACCTAAGCAATGCTTAATAGAGGAGACTAGTACAGTACTTTAGTGGAGGCTGTACTTCTACTAATACAGCCAAAAAATAGCATTGGCCTTTTTTTGCAGCCAAATTGCACTGTTGACTCATATTCAGTTTCTGAAATATCCGCAAGAAGGAGGTCCTTCAGGTGGGTGCCCCTGACATCAGAGGTCTAGGAAACTCCCTCTCTTTTTTGGGGGGGGGTTGTGTGACTCTTACCACCAAGAGTGAGGTTCGCAGCTTGGGTGTACATTTGGACCTAGCGCTCACCATGGAAACCCAGGTGGCATCAGTGGTCCATTCCACACACTTCCACCTTCAGCGGATTGCCCAGCTTCGTCCCTATCTTGATGTGGGGGCGCTCACTATTTTGGTCCATGCGCTCATAGTCTCAAGATAAGGCTACTATAATGCGCTCTACGTGGGGCTGCCTTTGAGACTGACGCGGAAACTTCATATGGTACAAAATGCCGCGGCCAGACTTCTAACTGGGGTGAAAATGCACCAACATATTTCCCCCATTCTGGCCACCTTGCATTGGTTGCCCATTCGTTTCCACCTTGATTTCAAAGTTCTTACAATTACTTGTAAAGCCCTAAACAGTTTAGGACCTCGATATCTGGCAGAATGCCTTCTCCCACCCAGTTCTGCCAGAGACACTCGTTCTAGCCAGGCCAGGTGACTGAGGGGCCTAACGCCGAGGGAGGCCTGGAAGGAAAGAAAGAGGAACCGGGCCTTCTCGGCAGTGGCCCTTGCCTCTGGAATAACTTGCCCATAGAGATCCGCCTGGCTCCCTCTCTGGGTGTCTTTAGAAATAAACTTAAGACATGGTTGTTCAGGTAGTCTTTCCCTCCTGCTGCATCTTAATATTTAGATTTTTACATCTTGGATTTTTACATATTTATTGGTTCTATTGTTTTTAAATTTTGTAATGCCGCCCAGAGTAGACCCAGTCTAGATGGGCAGGGTATAAATCTAATAAAATAAATAAATAATATAAATATCTAACAATGCTAAGATCCTTGTTGCCCATAATATTACCAAGTCAAGTATCCCCTGGGTTGTAATTGTGTATTTAGGTTTTTCCACCAACTTTGCACTCATCCATGTCAAATTTCATTCTTTTGTTTTCAGCCCAGTACTCGAGCCTATCATGATCTTTTGAATTGTGTTACTGTCTTCCAAAGTATTAGCTCTTCCATCCAATTTCGTGTTATCCACAAATTTGATAGTATTCCCTCAATTCTCTCATCTAAGATATTAATAAAAATATTGAAGAACACCACATCCAGAACTGACTCTTGAGATACTTCACATGTTTGAGAAGTGTTTGAGAAGGAGCCATTGAGGAGCACTTTCTGCATACAGTTTTGTAACCAACTTTGTATCCACCTGACATGTGTGCTATCCAGCCCACACCTAGTTAGCTTGCTAATCAGAATATCATGGAGCATTTTGTCAATTGCTCTGTTTATTTCAAGATACTTTACATCTGCAGATTTCTCACTATCTACCAGGAAAGTTACCGAATCAAAAAATGAGATAAGATTAGTCTGGCGGGATTTATTCTCAACAATCCATGTTGGCTCCTAGTTATAACTGCATTGATTTCAAATTATTGTGGCTCTGTACACATTATACACAAAAGCTCTTTTTTATATTTTATGGGTTCTGTTGCCAACCATTGAAAAAAAAAAGGTGGAATCGGGCAAGAAGACAGACAATTTGACATAGAAAAAAAAATCTCAATGATTAATATAAGTCAACAAAAATAATATTACCTCTCTCATTGCAGGATACAAATGAAGAGCAGGAAAATAAGATTTACTTTCTTTGATGAAAGTTTTATTATTTTCATAGAAATCTGAGGCTTTGAGGAACCCTATGTATAGTTCCTAAAACAAAATGCTACACTTACAGTAGAATAAAGTATCTGCAAAATATTTTAAAAGGAATCCCGTGAAGAACACAGAATTAATGGCATCATAGAGATTTCATAGTGGTGATTAGACAACATTACATGGTTAATATCTTGAATAACCAAACGTAACGCTAGTCACTTTTACTTGGAAGGAATATAGTGGTGCCGGGCCCCTAACTAGATCATACACTTGATCCTGGTGTCTCAAGTGTTTCTAGAGATGATTGAACAGTGTCATCGAAACTACCAACGTGAATTTGACCCAACTCCGGGAGGCAGTGGAAGACAGGAGGGCCTGGCGTGCTCTGGTCCATGGGGTCACGAAGAGTTGGACAGGACTTAACAACTAAACAAGAACAAAGTACTTCTAGAGCACCCAGTTTCTTTACCAATCAGCCCCTGACAAGGGACCGTATACTCTGCCAAAATGCAACAGTTGTTTTAATAAATGCAGACACTTTGAGATCTTTCTTTGCCTCTCGGCTTTGTTTACTGGGAACACCTTAGGAATGGAATAACTTGCCTTTTTTGCGCACATGATATTTTAAAAATAAACTCAATACATAAAAAAGTTAACTGCAGTTCTGCTTCCATAATGTTGCAATCCGTTTTCTTCCATTTCATTATATATATTCATTATATATATAAAACATCAAACTAAATTAGAACTCTGAATGAGTTATAGTTAAGATGAAACCACTGGAAAAGAGTCACTAGGGAAGAATTGTCTCTTTTACATTCTCTTTTGCTTTGTTTGAAATAAGCTTGGCAAAGCCAACTTTCAGTAATAAAGTTCAAAAAACATAAACAAAACAAAACAAAAAATTAATCTAATGTTTCTACAGATTTTACATATTGATATATGGCCAAAGGAAGAGGTCAGAATCAGTCTTTGTGTGTTTTCCCTCATTTTTCAAACTCTAGCTGTGCTTTAAACTTGGTTCCAAACACAAGCTGCACAAAAGTGTTCCAGTATATGAACTGATTTAACTCAGCTGAATAAAGCGAAGTAGCAGTTAGAAATGTATTGGATGTTAGATTGGAGTAGTAGGCATCCTTCAGTCTCAAGAGGCTATGGTAATGTGCTCTGCATGGAGGTCTGGGAACAACATCTAGTGACAATACCTTCTACACTGAAGACAACTACAATCTGTCCCCTGTCCAGCTCCCTGGTTTTGCTGGTTTCGGGGCTGCCTCTTTGCCTCGGCCTGCTGAACAAAGTCTCTTCAAATTGGGAGAGGCCATGATGCACTGCCTGCCTCCAGGCTGAATGCTCAGACGTCAAGGTTTCCCATCTGTTGAGGTCTATTCCTAAGGCCTTCAGATCCTGCTTGCAGATATCCTTGTATCGCAGCTGTGGTCTCCCTCTGGGGTGATTTCCCTGCACTAATTCTACATACAGGAGATCTTTTGGAATCCGACCATCAGCCATTTTCACGACATGCCCAAGCCAACGTAGACGTAAACTAGAGTAATGTTGCTGCAATTGCCTCTTTTCCCATGATGCTATCTGGATGGCCTGAGACTGCGGAAGAGCAATGTGTGTCTCACCCTTACCTAGAACAGCCAAGGAAGAGGAATGGTGTAAGCTGCAGGCAGCAATATCTGAAGGAAGGCCCTTTCCCCATCTTTGCCCAAGACAAATCACTAACTCTTTGTCTAACCTACCGCGTAAGCTGGCTATGAAAACAGCATTGTAACAGTATGCCAGCTGTAGTAAGGCGGCCTTGCATGAGTCAGTTTCAGATGTCTTTCATCATAAATGTGGGGAACTGCCATGGTGGGATATAGGATGACCTCTGTGTCTTCCTCACTGCACATAGTCAGCCTTGAATAAGGGAGCTGTGGACCAGCTGAGAGGTTGGTAGGAGGGAGATGACCTGACTCAGCAGGGCCTTACCATGGAAGATGAAGACCTTGAAGACAGCATTGACCCCACCTCCAGAACAGGTGAGAAGCAGTGGGAACCCAGGAATGGGGGACCGCCCAACTTGAGTGCAGGGATAAGGAAGGGGGTTGAGACAGGAGACTTGTGGGAAGGTTTAAGAGGGTTGGGAGGGGGCAGATAAAAAGGGGAGAGCTTTTCCTATTCCAGTTACTCTTTTTGCATTCTTCCTTTTATGGTTATTTCAGTATTGCTACCATGTTGTTTTTCTTTCAGGTTGTTGAAATTTACTGTTCTTAACCCTAATAGATTTCGTCTTTGGCTATTTTCTTGGCTTTTGTTAGTTTGTAAAGCCTTTCTGAAGCCTCTGGACTGAACGGCTGAATAAAAAAAATATATAAAGTAATAAAACTTTTTATGTTTCTACTACCTATGAATTAGCTGAACCATCACTACCACCATACAGTTTTTTCTATATATTTAAGGTAATCAACATGAACAGATCTCTCAGCCATCTTTCTATGGTACAAAGAGATCTCTGCCCCATGCTGGAGATATATAGATGGTGTCCATCTTAATAATACCTGCTTGATAGATTCAGGATTCTAGATCCACAGTAGTAATACCATCTGATCCATCACAAACCAAACTGTATTTTTTCACTTGGGTCTGTAGTTAAAGATATGAAAGAAAATGGCTTCCAGTAACATCTCATTTCTACTGAACCTTGGGAAAAAGAGTGATTGAACCAAAAATATGGAATTGACTTGAAATTTAAAGAGCAGTTGTGTGAAATGTCAGTTCTAATTTTATTTCTCCAAATTGATTACTTTGTTTGTTTTACTGAGTCTTTTTCCAATATATCTATATTGAAATATGTATGATCAGTTATATCTACATAAAGCCTCATGGTGCAGTGGTTAAACCGCTGTACTGCAGCTAAAACTGTGCTCACGACCTGGGGTTCAATCCCAGGTACCCGGCTCAAGGTTGACTCAGCCTTCTATCCTTCCGAGGTCGGTAAAATGAGTACCCAGCTCGCTGGGGAGGCAATGTGTAGCCTGCATAATTAAATTGTAAACTGCCCAGAGAGTGCTTGAAGCACTATGGGGCAGTATATAAGCAGCACGCTTTGCTTTGCTTTGCTTTAAAGTATATCATAGAAGTGAGTACACCTTCTCACATTTCATAAATGTTTTAGTATAAATGTGTGTGGGGGGGTATACTCACTTCTGTGATATATTGTATCATAGGTTATAGGGAGCACGTAACTCCCAGCTACACTGGCTGCCAGAAATTAGCAAACCAAAACTCATTGAATTCTAAGTAAATGCATATTAATAGAGCAAGCAACACCAACACCTTGTAACAGATTTCACATTATTTCATATGGATTTGCACAGAGATCCTTGCTGATTATGAAATATGATCACATTTCCAAACCAGTACAGATAAGATCAGTGCAAAGTTCATGCATTCTTCAATCAATCTACTGCAAAAACTTGATTTCTTGTAAATTTTACTTTGCAACAAAGCATCTTATCCATGGTCAATCAATGCTTAAGAAATTAACAAAAATCTACTGAACCATCAAGGTATGGACATGCTCGAGTAACCTATCATTACCAGAGTTGCCACTCCCTTTCCCCACCCAGTACCTGAAAGGATGAAAGCTCTTTCTTCTGGCTTGTTGAGTAAGAAGTTGAGACTTCTGAAAGTTGATTAGGGCACATGCTGTCCCCTAGTCCGCTCCCTCTTTTGCTCTCATGAAAATTCACCAGCAATTAATGTGGCTGATTTCAGCCTTTCAGTCTTAGCTGGAGGATCAAATGAAAGCTTCATCAGTATGGGAGGGACAGTGTGTGTCTGAAACCTCTTGAGAATCAAAATGTCAGTTGCACCAGAAATCTTCCTTTGTGTTTCTTTCAAAAGCCAGGGCACCCAATGGCAGGTTATGTTTTAAAAAATTAATCAGGTATTTTGGAAAAAAAGTGTGCATGCACCCGTGTGTATTGATTATTGTCTCAGAAACCAAATGAAGGGTGAGAAGCGAAATTTAACACTCCAAAGCCTGTTAACTAGGGCCCAATACTGATTTTAACCACAAGAACTTCCCCCTTTTATTAGATATTTTCGTCATGGCCAAGGCAGCAACCTCTTTGCCTCCTACTGAAAACCGTATCTCAGAAACCTTATTTCTCTTTATGAGCCTGCCTGAGTGTTACATTCACGAGGAACGTTCTCTTTGCCCCACCACCCTCACAGGTGTACTTGGTGGGGATGCAGGAGAGGATCTTCTCTGTCGCTGCTACCTGACTCTGGAACTCCCTGCCATGGGAAGCTGTCATTCCATAAACAGGTGAAGACCTTTCTCTTTAGGCAGGTTTTTTCTTAATGGTTGATCATCTAGGAGACAATAAACAGGATGGCTTATATTTTGTTGTTTCTAAATCTGTTTTGACCTAACATTTTTAATACAGTATTATTAATTAATGTTTTTAGTGATGTAAACTGGCTTTGGTCCTTTTTAAGGAAAAAGGTGGGGTAAAAATATTTTATATAAATAAATAAAAGATACTGAAAAGGACACAGAGGTGATATACTCCCCTGCCATGTAGGCAGAGAGTTAGAAAGCCTGGGAACCATAACTGAGGACATCTGTAAATCTGACCCCAATTGGCTAAACCTATTGAGTTTACTGAATTATCACCCCTATTCCCAGATGGAGTACTTGGGTCTCTCTCTCACACCCACCCACACACCCACACACACACACACACCCACACACACACAGAGAGAGAGAGAGAGAGAGAGAATGCTAAACGGAAAAATATCCATTTCAAAGAAAAGACCAAATAATAGAAATCATAGAAAAGTGAAGTTGGAAGGGGCCTACAAGGCCATCAAGTCCAACCCCCTGCTCAAGGCAGAGATACAATCAAAGCAGATCTGCCAGGTGATTATCTAAGTTTTTCTTGAATGCCTCCAGTATAGGAGCACTCACCAGCTCCCGAGGTAACTGGTCCCACTGTCATACTGCTCAAACAGTTAGCAAGTTGTTCCTGATATTCAACCGAAATCTGGCTTCCTTTACCTTGAGCCCATTGTTACGTGTCCTGCACTCTGGGATGATTGAGAACAGATCTTGCCTCTCCCTCTGTATGACAGCCTTTCAAATATTTGAAAGGTGCTATCATACCAGGGAGGCACATGTGTGTGTGTGTGTGCACGGCTTGTGCTTGTTTGTTTGAAGAACTGGGGTGTGATATCCAATCCACAGCTGCCCTTAAAACAGCAGCCACACTGCTTCCTGCACCTCCCTTGACTTACATCTAAAAAGCCATGCCTGGTGAAATCCATCTCGCCATGAACATTTGGACTTTATATTCTTCACACTGGTGCCAAGCCTGATGAAAGCTCACATATTGTATGATGATTTTTTAGTAGTCATTAAAGGCTTTGCCTTTTCTTGCATTTATATTTTATTTTGTATTGATCACACTGCTCCTCTTTTTTCATAGCAATGAGAAGGCTCTTCTGAAGACCATCTTTGCCATACATTCTAGAGGGGAAGTGCTTTCATCTCTGTCCCTACACACAGAGTGAGCAGAGCTTAGCAATAATATATTAGATTTAATGCTTTAGAAGTTAAACAATTGCTTTTGCTCTATACAGGACAAGCCAAGATACACCTCTGGGGAATGACATGTTACCTTTTTAACTTTACTGTAGAAATGTTATTTTTGCAGGATGCATTCTTCCTATTTAACAGAAAAGTAATGCTTGAATGTTAACACACTAATTCTAACATGTTGTTTCCAAAGTCTGGGAGTGAGTTTAGTGGACAGGATAAAATTAGCATCTTTTCAGCTTTGAGGCCTGGTTCAAAACCAGTTATGGGCAAAGGAGATATTGTAAACATGTTTTTTTAATGCGTAGTCTTGTCAGGATTCTTGTGACTTACATAAATCAAACAATTATACGTTCAAGCGAATAGGGATTGTCTAGCTCTTTTTATAATTAACTATGGACACCTAGTTTGATATTGTGGTTAGGTTTCAGACTGGGACTCTAGAGATCGAGATTCTAGTCTGAGTTATGAAACGTAGTGGATGACCTTGAGATAATAAGACTTTCTCACTCTGATCTACCCTACAGGGTGAGGACTGAAATCATCACAAGGTCAAGTTCACTTATTCAGATCAATAAATCTAAAAAAAAAACCTTCTCATACTAGAAAGTGGTATCAAGAAAATGAGAACTAACTCACCGGTTATTTGCATTTCACTTATGGGACAAGATACACATTTCTGGGGACAGCTTGAACTTGGACTTCATAACCCTACACAGGGTTGCAAAATAATCATGAGGATAATATGATATTATAGCATTTCAAGAACATGGGATAACCATTCAATAACCAAAGCATCAACTTAAGACCTGGCTCTATAGGCAGGCCTTTTCCTCCGGTCACTACTCGATTTTCTTTTCTATCTTAACTTCCATTTTGCTTTTCCATCTTGAATGCCAATAATGTTATTGATTTCAATTGTCGTTTAATTGTTTATATGCTGTTTTCATGCTTTTACTGTAAGCCGCCCAGAGCAAACATAGTCTAGATGGGCGGGATATAGATTAAATAAATAAATAAATAAGTAAATAAGTAAATAAGTAAATAAGTAAATAAATAAATAAATAAATAAATAAATAAATAAATAAATAAATAAATAAATAAATAATCTGCGCACATTATGAACCATATGATGATGGATAATGATGGATGACGCTTGTTCTTTTCTTGCCTTTACTTGCATTTTTTCATAGATTGGCATGATATGTACTGTCATACACACCAGATGCATGTTTTGTCTTTGAAATTAATTGTGTGATTAAGCCCTTCAGGGAAATAGTTCTTTGCCTGCATGTTCTGTAAACTGTTTGGGACACTGCTAGTACGAAATTAATCATCCTGGTCTTGGCAATATTCTCAGTAAAGGGCTGTCCACCACTTTCTTTTGATCTTTGTACCACCCTTATTTGTAAAGTTATGAAGCTTTTGACAGAAACACTCATTCACCCTGCCTTTCCACATTTATAATAAAACTGAAAGAACTTGTGGAGCTGGTTCTGGTCCTGTAGGTTACGTGCTTTTCCTAGGGGGAAAAATCCATGTATTTCTTCTGTTGCTGAGGTAATTAGGCCCGATTCAGAGACGTATTTACCTCATCTGAGTTTATACTTAAGGAGGACATGGTGGTGGCATCAGACATTTTACTTCAGGTGACTCATTTTTAACTTTTCAACACGAATGCATAGAGAAATCTACTGGTTCTATGCATTGTTACAAACAACTTGTTCGTTCGTTTGTTTAGTCATTTAGTCATATCCGACTCTTCGTGACCCCATGGACCAGAGCATGCCAGGCCCTCCTATCTTCCACTGCTTCCCGTAGTTGTGTCAATTTCGTGTTGGTTGCTTCGCAGACACTGTCCAGCCATCTCATCCTCTGTCGTCCCCTTCTCCTCTTGCCACCCACACTTTCCTAACATCAAGGTCTTTTCCAAGGAGTCTACTCTTCTCATGAGATGGCCAAAGTACTGGAGCCTCAGCTTCAGGACCTGTCCTTCCAGTGAGCACTCAGGGTTGATATCCTTCAGAACGGATAGGTTTGTTCTCCTTGCAGTCCAGGGGACTCTCAAGAGCCTCCTCCAGCACCACAATTCAAAAACAGGGATTTTAAATCAATGATGTACCTTACTGCTTTGAGCGTGTTTTGATGTTGCTTCTTTATTTTTGTATGGTATTTGTTCAATCCTTTTTAGTATTTGTATACTCATTGTTGCTAACCCTGAGTGCTCACTGGAAGGACAGATCCTGAAGCTGAGGGTCCAATGCTTTGGCCATCTCCTGAGAAGAGAAGACTCCCTGGAAAAGACCCTGATGTTAGAAAAGTGTGAAGGCAAGAGGAGAAGGGGATGACAGAGGATGAGATGGTTGGACAGTATCATCGAAGCAACCAACATGAATTTGACCCAACTCCAGGACGCAGTGAAAGATAGGAGGGCCTGGCCTGCTCTGGTCCATGGGGTCACGAAGAGTCGGACAAGACTTAACAACTAAACAACAACAACTCTAATTAGGACCAGCAATTGCATCTTAAACTTTGCCTTTATAGTAATGATTATTTATTACAAATATTTTTACTTTGTCTTCCAATAAAAACTATAAGGATAAGATACAATAAAATTTGTAAAACAACATTTCTTTTCTTTTTATAGCACTTTTCATTAAAAATACCCAGTGATTATCACAGAGATGTTACAATGAAACCAGGTGGTAAAGTGAAACAATAAAACAATGAAATGTTTCATTACAGCTACTAAGTGTAAACAACAAGGTGGGCAATCAGAAAAAGGCCTGGGTGCACGGAGAAGTCTTTCTCAGGAAGCAGAAATATTCCTGTATTGGGAGCCCACCAGATTTTATTGCAGAGATAGTACGTGTGTGTGTTTAGTCGTTTAGTCGTGTCCGACTCTTCGTGACCCCATGGACCAGAGCACGCCAGGCCCTCCTGTCTTCTACTGCCTCCCGGAGTTGTGTCAGGTTCATGTTGGTTGCTTCGCAGACACTGTCCAGCCATCTCATCCTCGGTCGTCCCCTTCTCCTCTTGCCGTCACACCTTCCTAACATCAGGGTTTTTTCCAAGGACTCTTTTCTTCTCATGAGATGGCCAAAGTACTGGAGCCTCAGCTTCAGGATCTGTCCTTCCAGTGAGCACTCAGGGTTGATTTCCTTTAGAACTGATAGGTTTGTTTTCCTTGCAGTCCAGGGGATTCTCAAGAGCCTCCTCCAGCACCACAATTCAAAGGCATCAATTCTTCGGCGGTCTGCTTTCTTTATGGTCCAGCTCTCACTTCCATACATCACGACAGGAAAAACCATAGCTTTGTCTATTTGGACTTTTGTTGGCAAGGTGATGTCTCTGCTTTTCAAGATGCTGTCAAGATTTGTCATCGCTTTCCTCCCAAGAAGATGGCGTCTTTTAGTTTCAGGGCTGCTGTCTCCATCTGCAGTGATCATGGAGCCCAGGAAAATAAAATTTGACACTGCCTCCATATCTTCCCCTTCTATTTCCCAGGAGGTGATGGGACCAGTGGCCATGATCTTAGTTTTTTTGATGTTGAGTTTCAGACCGTTTTTTGCACTCTCCTCTTTCACTCTCATTACAAGGTTCTTCAATTCCTCCTCACTTTCTGCCATCAGAGTGGTATCATCTGCATATCGGAGGTTGTTGATATTTCTTCCAGCAATCTTAATTCCGGCTTGGGCTTCTTCCAGTCCAGCCTTCCGCATGATGTATTCTGCATACAAGTTAAATAAGCTGGGGGACAGTATACAGCCTTGTCGTACTCCTTTCCCAATTTTGAACCACTCAGTTGTTCCATGACCAGTTCTAACTGTTGCTTCCTGTCCCACATATAGGTTTCTCAGGAGACAGATAAGGTGGTCAGGCACTCCCATTTCTTTAAGAACTTGCCATAGTTTGCTGTGGTCCACACAGTCAAAGGCTTTCG
Source organism: Pogona vitticeps (assembly GCF_051106095.1). NCBI lineage: Eukaryota > Metazoa > Chordata > Lepidosauria > Squamata > Agamidae > Pogona > Pogona vitticeps. The sequence goes on along the minus strand of NC_135786.1, from coordinate 223,126,729 downwards.
CATGGTCAATGAAGCAGAAGTAGATATTTTTCTGGAACTCTCTGGCTTTCTCCATAATCCAGCGCAAGTTAGCAATTTGGTCTCGAGTTCCTCTGCCTCTTCGGAATCCAGCTTGTACTTCTGGGAGTTCTCGGTCCACATACCGCTGAAGCCTACCTTGGAGGATTTTGAGCATAACCTTGCTAGCGTGTGAAATGAGTGCAATTGTGCGGTAGTTGGAGCATTCTTTGGCACTGCCTTTCTTTGGGATTGGGATGTAGACTGATCTTTTCCAATCCTCTGGCCACTGTTGAGTTTTCCAAACTTGTTGGCATATTGAATGTAGCACCTTAACAGCATCATCTTTCAAGATTTTAAATAGTTCAATTGGAATGCCATCACCTCCACTGGCCTTGTTGTTAGCCAGGCTTTCTAAGGCCCACTTGACTTTGCTCTCCAGGATGTCTGGCTCAAGGTCAGCAACTACATTGTCTGGGTTGTCCGGGATATCCAAATCTTTCTGATATAATTCCTCTGTGTATTCTTGCCACCTCTTCTTGACGTCTTCTGCTTCTGTTAGGTCCCTCCCATTTTTGTCTTTTATCATGTTCATCTTTGCGCAAAATGTTCCTCTAATATCTCCAATTTTCCTGAACAGATCTCTGGTCTTTCCTTTTCTGTTATCTTCCTCTATTTCTTTGCATTGTTCATTTAAGAAGGCCCTCTTGTCTCTCCTTGCTATTCTTTGGAAGTCTGCATTCAAGTTTCTGTAACTTTCCCTATCTCCCTTGCATTTTGCTTCCCTTCTCCTCTCTGCTATTTCTAAGGCCTCGTTGGACAGCCACTTTGCTTTCTTGCATTTCCTTTTCTTTGGAATGGTTTTCGTTGCTGCCTCCTGGACAATGTTACGAGCCTCTATCCAAAGTTCTTCAGGCACTCTGTCCACCAAATCTAGTTCCTTAAATCTGTTCTTTACTTCCACTGTGTATTCATAAGGGATTTGGTTTAGATTATACCTGAGTGGCCCAGTGGTTTTTCCTAATCTCTTCAGTCTAAGCTTGAATTTTGCTATGAGAAGCTGATGATCAGAACCGCAGTCAGCTCCAGGTCTTGTTTTTGCTGACTGTATAGAGCTTCTCCATCTTTGGCTGCAGAGAATATAGTCAATCTGATTTCGATATTGCCCATCTGGTGATTTCCATGTATAGAGTCGCCTCTTGTGTTGTTGGAAAAGAGTGTTTGTGATGACCAGCTTATTCTCTTGACAAAACTCTATTAGCCTTTGTCCTGCTTCGTTCTGAACTCCAAGGCCAAACTTCCCTGTTGTTCCTTTTATCTCTTGGCTCCCTACTTTAGCATTCCAGTCCCCTAGAATGAGAAGAACATCTTTCTTTGGTGTCAGTTCTAGAAGGTGTTGTAAATCTTCATAGAATTGTTCAATTTCAGTCTCCTCAGCAATGCTGGTTGGTGCATAAACTTGGATTATTGTGATGTTGAATGGTCTGCCTTGGATTCGTATTGACATCATTCTATCATTTTTGAGATTGTATCCCATTACAGCTTTTCCCACTCTTTTGTTGACTATGAGGGCTACTCCATTCCTTCTACGGGATTCTTGTCCACAATAGTAGATATGATAATCATCTGAGCTGAATTCACCCATTCCTGTCCATTTTAGTTCACTGATGCCCAGGATGTCAATGTTTATTCTTGCCATCTCCTGTTTGACCACCTCCAGCTTCCCAAGGTTCATAGATCTTACATTCCAGGTTCCTATGCAGTATTTTTCTTTACAGCATTGGACTTTCCTTTCACTTCCAGGCACGTCCACAGCTGAGCGTCCTTTCGGCTTTGGCCCAACCACTTCATTAGCTCTGGAGCTACTTGTACTTGTCCTCCGCTCTTCCCCAGTAGCATGTTGGACGCCTTCCGACCTGAGGGGCCCATCTTCCAGCGTCATATCTTTTAGCCTTTTGGTTCTGATCATGGGGCGTTCTTGGCAAAGATACTGGAGTGGCTTGCCATTTCCTACTCCAGGAATTGCGTTTAGTCGGAACTCTCCACTATGTCCTGTCCGTCTTGGGTGTCCCTGCACGGCATAGCCCATAGCTTCTCTGAGTTACTCAAGCCCCTTCCCCACGACAAGGCAGCAATCCATGAAGGAGAGAGATAGTACATTTTTTTAATTACAATTTTGTAGTATTTAATGACAAATGTAGAGATAGTACATTTGTCATTAAATACTACAAAATTGTAATTAAAATGGACATAGACATCTGAATAATCAGGAAGATGGGAAAGCATAGCTTTGAGGCCAATGAGAACCTTTGATTAAATACAGCTGTGTTTTTTCACGGAGGTGTCACAAAATGTAGTGATTAGCTTGGAGTTCTTCAAGAAACGTGGTGGCGCTGCAGGTTAAACCACAAAGCCTCTAGGCTGCAAGGTCAAAAGATCAGCAGTTCAAACCACGTGACAAAGCGAGCTCCCGTGGCTTGTCCCAGCTCCTGCCAACCTAGCCATTCAAAAGCATGTAAAAATGCAAGTAGATAAATAGGTACCACTAAGGTGGGAAGGTAATAGCGTTCCGTGTCTAATGCTGGCCACGTGACCACAAAAACTGTCTATGGACAAACGCTGGCTCTATGGCTTGGAAACAGGGATGACCACCGCCCCCTAGAGTCCGACACGACTGGACTAAATGTCAAGGGGAACCTTTACCTTTGCCTGCAAGAAAAGTGCATAATAGAAACTAAAAGTATGAGTGTGTATTCAAATGGCATATGACTTAGAAACTGATTCAAAGCCTGTTAGCTTTGGTTGTGACTAACCTTTCATTTTCTATGGATAGCAATGATTTAGGTCTCAGGCTGTAGAGTCAGAGGTTGGGAGTTTGATCCCCCACTGTGCCTCCTTGCAGGGTCTGGACTTGATGATCCATAGGGTCCTTCCAGCTCTGGAGTTCTAAGATGGCGATGGTGGTTGTTGTCTAAAAACACCAGGCACAGTCAATCAAAATTATAAAAACATTAACTGGTATTATATAACAGATACAAGTTTTAACAAAAAACCTAAATATCTGTTAAATATTGGTGCAGTATGTATGCTGTTCCTAATATTGCCATTTTTGTAGCTCTGATGGTGTGATGTTTGAGATCTGCAACTCCTTATAGTACTGTGTGAAATTTTTTGATATTGTTCCCAAAGCCCCAATGATTACAGGGACCACTGAAGTGTGTTTCTTCCAGAGGTGAGATGTTTTGATTGCCAGGTCTCTGTATTTTGTTAATTTTTCCAGTTCTTTAGCTTTCACTCTGGTATCCTTTAGAATCACAATGTCAATGATCCAGACATTTCTTTGTTCTACAACTATGTCTGGTGTGTTATTTTCATGGTATCTATCAGTTTGGATCTGGGAATCTTAAAAGATCTTGATTTCCTCATTTTCTGACACCTTCTCTACCTGATATTCCTATGGGCTTTTGGAGGCTGGCTCATTATAAATTGAGTGGTAAAATTAGTGGCACTAATTTTGCCACTCTATCATGTCTAATTCTGCAATCTGTTTGTGCTATCTTTGGACATTCACATATGAGGTGTGACACAGTTTTGTGTGATCTTTTACTTGGTAGAGTTGACATTTGCTATTAGCACTTATTCCTTGAATCTTAGCTTTCATGATGTTGGTTTGGAGTGCTTGTCTTGTGCAGCAAAAATCAAGGCTTCAGTTTCTTTCTTAATGATCCCCAGTTTTAGCCATGTCCATGTTGAATTATTATCAAGTTTTCTGTTAATATTTCTCAGGTTTTGTCTATGTAGTGGTTTATTTTTCCAGCTGTTTAATTTCTTTTCAAATTGTTGTTTCTTATATTGAGGTTTGTTTCTGTTGTTTTCAAAATATTCTCCATTTTCACTGCCTTAAGTAATCTTTCTCGGCTTGTATTGATATAATCATTCACTCTTCTTTTCTCCTCCTCTACTACTTGCTGTATTTGTAGTAATCCACAGCCTCTGATTTTTCATTGTAACTGTAATCTGTCCACATCACTTTTGGGATGTAGTGTGTGATGCATGTTCATTAATTTCCATGTTTTTGATCCAATTCTTTTAGTATGGTTTGACTTGAGTCTATTATTCCAGCTGGGTCGTCTTCTTCTTCTTCTTCTTCTTCTTCTTCTTCTTCTTCTTCTTCTTCTTCTTCTTCTTCTTCTTCTTCTTCTTCTTCTTCTTCTTCGTCTTCTTCGTCTTCTTCTTCTTCTTCTTCTTCTTCTTCTTCTTCTTCTTCTTTCTCCCATTGCCGATGAGAGATTTAGGAACAGCCCTTCTAAAAAGTCCATTCCAGTATTGTCTTCTCTGTTTGACTTCCAGAAGGGGCCGTTGTCTTCTCTCACCTGGCTAAAGGGTCATAATTAGAGCAAGGCAATTGAGGCTTTGCCCCGGGTTTAGGAGATCTCAGCACTACAGGTATATCTATTGATGTATGTTAGGAAAATAGAAATTCCATCTACCCATATTAATTTGTTTTGATTTTTGTCCAAAAGCATAAACATACTCTTTCTTGTGTATGTTCTCTCTCTCCCTCTCCCTCCCTCCCTCCCTCCCTCCCTCCCTCCCTCTCTCTCTCTCTCTCTCTCTCTCTCTCTCTCTCTCTCTCTCTCTCTCTGTGTGTGTGTGTGTGTGTGTGTGTGTGTGTGTACACCACTTGCCCCTGGTTGCCAAAATTAATAGCTACGGTTCTGCCTGGCCACACCAGGCACTGATGACCCATCCCTCTTCCTGTACAGAACTTTGTGCACATTTTTAAAAGTCTTATTTTCATGTATCCATGTTTAAGAATAACAATTTCAAGTCCCTTCCAACTTGCAGCAAGTATTTCCAGGGTATTCTAGGTATAGAGTACTCAGACGTGTTTCACCATTCTTTTCTTCTGGAAGTATTCTTAGCTTGGCCAAGGCCACACAAACGGAGTCTTATGAGGAAAAGTAATGGGGAGAAAACTCCCAACAGCTGGCATCACATCTAGGTACTCACTAGAACTTAACTCAGTCCCCTCCACCAGACTAAAACACATTAGTAGTACTCCTGTTTCAATTATATGTGTTTTACATATGTACAGTATTCAAATTTGCATACTGTGTGTATATGTTTTTCTTTTGGAGACCTACAATGCAAGCAGCGGGAACGTGCAGATATCTGAGGCAAGGTGAGCTTCATCCTACTGTTGGTCTCACAAGGCACAGTATGAATATTTTTCATAGAGAAATCTGAAGCCAATTAATTTCTTTTCCATTTATACCTTTAGCTGCCCCTTGTGCTGGCTATTACCTGTTGTGGCTTATTAAAGAATATGAACCTTGATTTGAGAAAGTGTTTTTTCTTCTTCTTCTTCTCCTGAAGCCCTATAGGCTGGTCTGCAATGATCAAGAGTACATATCAACCCCCGTAATCCTATAGGGGGCGCTGCTTGTATGTATACTTTTCCATCTCAAATATATTTAACCCTGCAATTATGGTAATGACAACCTTTTTTAGCTTTTCAGACAAGAGGCTAATTAAATTTAAAGGCATTATCCCATGGAGAACACATTATTATGCATAATCTACTTGTGATGTACAGTGGAAATATTCACGCAGTCACAATTTAAATACACCCTGTGTGAAAACTGAGACTAGGGGCGGAATTGATGCAATGCTGATGACAGACACCATCTACGAGAAAAGAAGATAACAAACAGCATAGAATGACAGGAGTACCATTGGCTGTAAATAATTATGACATGTGATTGGAAATCTAATCCTGATATTACGTAATCTCTCTCCCTCCAGCCTTCCCTCCCTCCCTGTGTTTATACTTTCTGCTTTCTCATGGTTAGTCATAATTTCAGCCTTGTTAATTTGGCCAGATGATTTATTACTTACTAATTATGTATTGTGTGCCAACAATGCACTGTCACTGCTTTGACAACGAAGGAAGAACTAATTCATGAATTTAACTTATCTCCAGTCTTGAAACCAGTTGAGTGGTTTTTGAATTAGAATGTTACAAAATCTTTTATTAGCTAAGAATACATGGAGTCCTGTTGACTCCACACCACCTATTTTGTTTGTTTGTTTGTTTGTAAGGGCCTTTCTTTGTGGAAAACAAAGCGGTGGCCATCTAAATATTTTGGACTGCAACTTCGAGCATTCCTCACTGTCAGCGATGCTGCTAGGGCTCATGGGGGCTGCAGTCCAGTGCCATTTGGGGAGCTCACCCCGCATGACTTGAAGCTGCCTAGAGTCTCTGCAAATAAATGAATCTCCCAGACGTGCCTACAATGGCTGCCCTTGGTGATTAGGCAGGTTTGACCAGTTTTCCATCTAGCGACTGAAGATGGAGCTCCAGCTGCCTACACACAGAGCTTTTAATTAATTAAAGTATTAATTCATTTTGAAAATAAAATATCTCAAGATGCACACCCTTAGGGGTCCCTTAATATCCATGCCAGGCTTTATAGTCTTGGAACTGCAGCCGAAACATACACCACTACACATTTGCTTCTATCACTGTATAGGTTAACACAAGCCTGGGTTAGAAAACTCTTCTAAGTTCCTCACTGTTACCAGCCGGATGCTCTTGGCCTCTCTTTTTCTCAGCTCTTATTATTATCTGCCCTTCTATTCTTTTTCTTTCTTACTCATTTATCCTTGTTGCTGCCCTCAAAGTTCATTGAGCCCCCCTCTCTATTTCTCCACATATCAGGCAGCAGATACTCTTCTTCAGTCTCTCTCTTTTCAACCATTTGAAGAGTTATGGATTCTGCAGAAAGAAAGGGAGTATGGAAAAGCCCAGACCCCCTTCTGAGAAAATATTATTGTTCAGGCCTTTATTGAGCTTTATCTCTAAGAAAGATTACAGACACCTGGTGCCTAGACATGGCATTGCAGCCTACAGATGCATTTGAACCAAATAAAGTTCATTAATCCACTTTAGAAGCAGTATAACTCTAAGATGCATATCCCCCACCCCTAGTGTATGCATGTCATATTTCAGGTATAGAGATTTCACAATCTTGGAGTTTTGTTAGGTACAGACAAGCTAACTGACACCCATTTATTGTTATAGATATTTATGACTTAATTAAATTATTTGACTTTAACCCCGGTGACTTTATGACAGTCTTGAAGCTATGCTAGAGACACTCAGATAGACATTTCTTGATTGCCAAATATACCGATTACTTTTTAATTATAGTTTTATCTCCTAAAATGGCCTTAGCATAGCATGCCTTCCCTTCTCCTCCTCTACCCTTTATTGTCCTATAACCCTATCAGGTAGATTAGCTTGAAAGAAAGAGAGAGAGTTTCACGGTTGAGTGGAATCTTGAGCCAGATCACAGCCCAACACTGTAACCATGACACCACATGTTTCTCTCTGGATTCATTTAAGATAATTTTCAGAAGAATGATGATCTGCTTTAATAGGTTTTCCTGAAAAAGCTGCCATTTTGGAATGCTGATTTTTTTTAAAAAAAATCATATGTTTTGGAATCTATGGTTTGCTTTGTGGTTATGAATGAACAAGCATGCAAAAATTAGCTGCTCAAGAACATTGTTTTCATCACAACTGGATAATATATGCTTCAGAGTTTTAAAACAGAACTGAACAAAGCAGTTTGTTGTTTACAATAAGAGTTTTTTTAAAAGATTTTTTTGTTTTCTATTTGTTCAGTTGGGGAATTTCAAAATCTGGATTAATACAATATCCTTTGAAATTTATTATGCACTATTAGATGTTCCATGAAAGTATTTCATCCCATCAGTGAAACTGATCTGAAGAAGCAGGGCCACCATTAAGCCTCCTGAAAAGCAAGCTCCATTGGGCTTCTCTTGCTTTCAACTCTCTTCCAGCAGCCATGAACCTGAGGAACTCCAGAGTCATAACATTAAGAAACAATGTCTGCATTTTCATTGTTCCTTTACACCCCTGTATCTTTCTCCTTTTGTGTTGCATCTCTTCAGATGGTCAGCCTGAGGGCAGAGATTGTCTTGCCTCTATTTTTATCAATAGAGAAGCCATTCTGAAAACCTTTCTACCTGCAGAGTAGGGTTTAAATATTATAAACAAGCAAATCAAGATGAGTTTGTACTTAGAACTGAGAGTAGGGCCAAACTGAGATGCAGAAGATTGTTCAGTGAAGTAGCTGAAGCCCAGAATATTATGTTTCTATGATGTTTGCTTTTTTTAAAAAAAAGCTGCCGACACAATTTGGTGCACAAGACTTTTCATGTCTGGTGCACTATACATTTGATGGACCAGACCATTACAAGCAGTAGAAGGTCTATGAGGGATCGCTTTTATTTGTGGTTCATTCATTTAATGAATGTGAGACCTGAACTTGCCTTCTGTGACTTAGCAAGGGGAGAGGGATCTGGGTAGAGACATGGGAGAGGTACACATCCTTCCCTTATTGCCTCTCAAGGCCAGGTGGACTGAATGTCCATTTGTGAAGGAAGAAAAACAAAGCTGTGCTGTGCTCAAAACTCTGTCCCTAGGGATGGACAGTTCCGTAAGGGTTTCTTCCTCCTGGATTCAGAGTGCCTTCTGTCCCCTTGATGAACACATTTGCGTCAAATGGTTTCAGCACCTTGGGCAGTGTCTTAAAGTTCGGACCATAAATCTGAGGGAATTCATTCACACCATGAAACCAGAATCACCAGACCCCACTGGCTAAAATCTTCACTCTGAGTGCTCAGAAGGCAGGGGTCATGGGCAAATGGGTACTATGCCTGTGCTCCACTCCCTGATGTGAGAAAGCACACATTATCATCCTATCACTTTTTTTTTGAGAGGAGGGAAAGCTGGGGACCCCAGGGCATGCTGAGCAGATAGGGTTTGGAGACCCAGATGGGGCAAACTTGGGGGACCATAGCTATGGTTTACACAGAAGCATGCTGTATGATAAGACAGCACGTTTGTGTGATAGGAACTTGATTGACGGTCTGGACCAGAAGATCAGGGTTGACTCCGGTTACAGACCAGTCTGAGGCACTACAGTAGCCCCCCCCTTGTAAAAGTTTGGGTTTTAAATAATTTAATAAAATTGTGGCCTTAGTTATCCCACATACCTCTGTCTGTCTCGACTGCGGGGAGCAAGTGTTTTTGTACTGCATCTCCCAGGATGCACTTGCTGTGCAGCATGGGGAATTCTGGGAAGTGAAGTCCCAAAACAGAAATAGACGTGCTTCTAATGGAAACCACTAATGGAGAGGGTGAGACTAACTCACCCCCCTCCTTATGTGTTCAGAACACACACCTTAAGAATGACTCAAATAAAACTGTTATCTTTAATGCATTCAAAAAACAAAAACAAAACACACACGTGATGACTATGATCTCCTTCTTTTAATTCACAGGGCTACAGAATGAAAGGATGTTTAGAAAAACAGTTTTTAGTATAAAAATTGTACCAATGTAATAAATGCAGGAGGCCCAACAACAGGAGCCTTAAATCAGCACCAACGCAAGGTGAGATGCTCATGGCAACAAGGGATTAGCTGTTCTTCCACCAACATGTCCAGTACAATTCAGAGTGATGATAACTCCAGGTCATATCTTACTCTGAGAAAACTAGAGCAGCTTCTGCCTGCTTCATTCTACCAGAATGAGGGAATGTCCTCAGGCACCTGGCATCTCTCCAGCCTGGCCCACTCCTGTGCCAAGTCTGGGTGCCTCTGACTGTGGCAGCAACGGGCCGGAAAGCACTCTTAACAAGCGTTGTCGTCTCCAGATAATCACCATGCTGTCTTCAGAAGGGCAAGTGTCACCTTGTTGCTATTCTTCTTTTATTATTTTAGTTCAGGGCAGTTTTGGGTTATTGTTTTACAGGCTTGTCATTATGCCAACGTTCATCTGCCTCCTGGGAATGGGTGTGGTGGAATATATTTTTTTTAAAAAAGAAAACAATAACAAAAATACACAATGGCACGCTTCAATTTGGGAAATGTGTTTGAGGAACTGAATATTGAATTATGAACTACATATTTCAAAATAAAGGGAAGTTGCCTCAGAATCAATGCGTTGATTGAAGGCTTTGGTTCTTCAGAACTGGTCAGAGGAGAGGGTGTTAGTGCCGATTTTAACAGTGTGTTCTCTGCTCCGCCCTAAATCTTCCACAATTCACTAATAATGTACAGACATTAATGGTACATGTTCTACCATTCACAGTCTCTATGCATCTTTTAAAATCTGCATTACAGGGTAACATTGAAGGCCCGGCATTCTAGAAAATCTGCATTATGTGCTGCACAGAAAAGGTGAGAGAGGAAACATGAGTGATTCCTTATACTTCTAGGTCTCACTTGACATGGCAAGACTAGCCTATGACCTGAGTGTAGGGACGTACAACTTACTTCTCACTGCAGTTGACTTCCAGAAGTGTAGAAATGTAAGTCACTCATGCTGCTTTTGACATCATGGTGCTGGATCATCTTGAAAAGGAGTTTATCACTGTTTTGCTATTTCCTCTTTTGTTTGGTGAAAATTTCCTGCACCTCTTTCATATTTCTCACTGTCAGAGGCATCTAAAATCCAGATTCCTTACCAATTTTTGTAAAAGGAGAAAAACATTATGTGAAGTGCTGCAATCCAAGGTAAGGTAAAGGTAAAGGTTCCCCTTGACATTTAGTTCAGTCGTGTCCGACTCTAAGGCGCGGTGCTCATCCCTGTTTCCAAGCTATAGAGCCAGCGTTTGTCCGTAGACAGTTTCCGTGGTCACATTGCCAGCGCGACTAGACACGGAATGCCATTACTTTCCCACCGAGGTGGTACCTATTTATTTACTCACATTTACATGCTTTCGAACTGCTAGGTTGGCAGGAGCTGGGACAAGTGATGGGAGCTCACTCCATTGCGTAGATTTGATCTTACGACTGCTGGTCTTCTGACTCTGCAGCACAGAGGCTTCAGTGGTTTAACATGCAGCGCCACCACATCCCATAATCCAAGGTAAGGTGAGGAGCAATTTATCTGTGAGAATCTTCAGTTTTATAGAGAGGAGGATGGAGATACTGACTGTGTAATGGGTAGAGGGGTGGATGACCATGCAAAAAACCTGGATTTTGAATCTCTGATTGGCCACAGAAACCCATTGGGAGGTGGATTGACATAGATAAGATCACTCCTTAAATGTTTCACTTACTTTGAAAGTCCTATTAGTGTTTGCTATAAGTTAGTTCTCACCTGACAGCGCAAAACTAGCAGCCGGTCTTGTTCCAGGCACAATTCAAAGTGCTGTTTTTAATATATAAAACCCCAATGGCTTGGGTCCAAGCTATCTCCTTTTATGAACCTGCCCAGGTATTAAGATCACCAGGTAGGCCTTTCTCTCAGTCTGATTACCTTCACAGGTTTGTTTGGTGGGGACACGGGACAGGGCCTTCTCTGTTGCTGCTCCCAGACTCTGGAACTCCCTCCCACAGTAGGCCAGGTTGGCCCTATTTTTGCTGTCCCTCTGCAAGTAAACAAATAAGTTTCCCTTTAGACAGCCTTTCCCTTTAGTGAGTGGCTATCTGAGAGGCATTTTTAAATTGAGTTTTATGCCTTGTTGCATTGAATCTGGTTTTGGTGTTGATTTTGTTTGCTATTTCTAGTGTAGTATTTCATTCTTTTTAAATATTTGTATACTGACTGCTTTTAGCTATTAAATATTGTCTTTTAATGATATAAGCCACCTTGGATCCTTTTTAAGGAGAAAGGTAGGGGAAAACAAACAAACACAGAGAAGAGATGAATTCTCTAAGGAACATTTACAAACACTATTGGAGAAATTGTATTTATGGTATTGACCAGATCTACCACATCAAATAAAAGCAATAGTGAAGGGAAAAAAGGGAGGGAACCTCTCAAATATGCCAAGTTTGTAGGCTTCACCTTTCCCCCACCAGTGACACAGACAATCATTCTTGGCTCTGACTTTATTCAAAACACATTTCAAAGGCAGTAATGTAAACCATTAGATCTTGCCAAAGAGATTACATTGCAAATTGGCTAATGCATGATGCACAAGCTGAGGCAAGTCCCAACCTCACCCAAACCTTTCTTTCCTGGGAGGAAAGTATCTGAAGAAGTCAGGCAGGGGCATTCCCTCTTCCAGATTCACCTCTTGCTGCCTTGGGATGACTCTAGAAGTCTGTAATCTCCCAGTGGATCATCTTCCTGCTTTTATTAATCTCTTTCATGCCTCCTGTGCATCTCCAAACTTTCTCAAGAGATGACATCAGACTGGATTTTAAGCAACTGGCTTGTCAAGTCCTGAATAAAGGACTATTCAATCCTGAAGTTTGGGTTCACACCCAGGAAGACTCCCAAACCAATGTTTTACATCCAGGTGGAGCATCAAACTCTCACGTCTCAATGGCATCTCTTGCTTATGATAGATTTGGGTTAAGGCATTGTCCCTGCCAAGGTCTACACCCAATGAAGACCCACAGCATCCTTGGCTTTTTCAACCACCCCCTTTCTCACCAACATTTAACCAAAAGGAGCAGGACTACATGCCCTCTCAGAACAATTAACAATTACATAGCAATATTTTCGAAGACGTGTAAGAAATAGGGCCTAGGCTACCTGTTTCCTTGATAGAAAATGTCTGACGCAATGCAACACAAATACCTAAGAATATCGCAGACAATTACAATGATTACTTTGAAGTTCAATAAAGACACCTGAGTGCAATACACATGGTTGAATTAGAGCAGGCTAAGAAGAGGAGACAGTTGACTGTGCATCTTTTCTTTAACCTTGTCAAAAGGTTCCTGGTAAACAGGCAGGGGAATCTTTTAAAAAAACGTGGCCTCCATGAGAGCCAGCTCTGTCATTAGTCCACATGAGGCAATTGTCTCAGGCAGGGATCACTGGGAGGAGGGTCATCAGCAGTCCCTTGTCCAGTTCTCTTTTTTGGATTGCAAAACTTTGTCATCTAGCAAATCCTTCAGCCCTCCATGAGGAGCTGTGTCTGTCCCGTAGTTAACACTGAAGTAAGATTAATCTAGGAATTTAATCATCTCTTTCTTGTTTAATCAGTTTCACTCTCAGAAAAGCAGTTTGTGTTTCAGTTCCTTTAACTGTAACAGACACTTAAATGAGAGCATCTTTAGCTGAGGAGATCCATTTTTGTCTCCTTCAATGCATTTCCTGATCCTTCAGCAAACTGGAGGACACTGTCTCACTATAAAACAGGAGTGTGTGCAGGGGAGAGATGGAGTGAGGTAGTCTTTCAACTGAAGTCCGTTTATGTGCAAAATAGTCTCACTGGCTAAAGTCTGTTTGTGTTCTTTTCAGATTTCTACTCATTTTTCACTGCACTTAAAAAAAGGTTTTTGCATGTCACATAGCCTTTGTTTTGTTGTTGTTTTTGCTCCATGGAATGCATGATAGCCCCTCAAAAGTATAAACTTCTCGACACAAATTGTGTTCAGGACTGTCTTTCATTTTAAGAGGTGCAGGTTGGACTTAATCCCAAAAAATATTCCCTTACTGGAGCAAATTGCTCACACTTCCCAGTCATGTCCAGTGTCATGGTCTGAAGTACAGCTTGGGAATTTGTGGCTCAATTTTGATGGACAGCAATGCCATTCATCACTGCCATGCATATGATGAGGGATAAAAGATGTCACAGTACAAGGACATCTGGAAGGCCAGGCATTTTCCATGGTTGTTTCAGATGCAGCCGAGGCTGGTGACTCAAATATTGTAGGGACCCAACTTTAAAGAAGACAAAGTTCTGAACCTATTTGGGAGATAGAGTTCAGCAACTCCTATAAATATCAATCTGAAACCCAAAACCTGTTCATTGCCACAAGAAACTGGAGTCACAGCTTCCACTTTTTGGTGTAAGTAACATCATGAATGCTATTCCTTCTCCTTTTCTTTTTCCTCCTTTTGCTTTAGATTAACTTCTCCTGTTCTGTTTTTTCTCTAAGCATAGTTTGCCGTGACTCAACAATTAATGGTTATCAGAATCCTAGATTCAAATCCTGGTTGGAAAGTAAGGACCAGCTGCAGTTTGCCAAGTGAGAAAGGTCATGGCAAACTGATTTTTAAAAAGCACAAGAAAGGGATCCTTAAACAGAGGACAGGAAGATGCAGAAGCAGTGAAGATGTGAGGTCATGGTATGTTTGTAATCCCGCAGGCCCCAATTTGGAGTCCCCTTCAAATGCATTTTTGTTTTTAAAGCATATTTGAAGACACCGTGTCCTTTCCCTCTTGAGTTATGGGTAGAATGTACTTTACATTTCCCTAAGTGATATGTGATGCTTACAAAGTTAAATAAATACAAATGCAGGGGTAGGTGATACCTTTAATTGACCGTTAAGAATATAAAACAAAACACCAAAACAAAAAATAGTGAGCTTTTGATGATAAATCATCTTCTTCAAGGTGTGCATCTTGTGGGCATTCTCAAACTTATGTGCTATTTCTAATGTCCCAAATTCAGATGGCTGATGGTGTAGAGGCCAGGCAAGCTTCTTAGTTAAATAAAGACCACTGTGAAAAATATGTTTCTTTAAAATTCAGTGTAATGCCATTAAGATGTGTTTAAATGTGTTTTTAGAAAGAAATCAAAGACACAGTGAATTGTACTGAGCCTTCTGTGAAATCACTCCATTGTTACAGAACAGCATTTTCTGCCTGAAAATGATGGCAGACATTTGAGCCACCTACTAACAAAGGATTAGCAAAGAACTCACTGGGTTGCCTTAATAAGATTTCCATATGATGAAGAACTTTGTCTCCCCACCCCACTTCATTTGGGGATCGTAGCCATGTAGCCAATTGTGTGGAAGTGATAGAGAAAGCCTTGTGATTTGATTAGTCACTTAGGTATCACCCCACAGAGGAAGTATTTCACCAAAACACAGGGCAAAAAGAGAAGAAAATTTTGCATTAAATTTGGAAATGCTCATTTACAGAATCTCTAAGCACTTCAGTTTCTTCACTGTCAACACAACTTTGATGTTGACAATGAAGAAATTGAAATGGTTGGGAATTTTGTATACCTTGGTTCAATCATATAATCCAAATGGAGACTGCAGCCAAGAAATCGGAAGACAGAGTCTCAGAAGGGCAGCGATGAAGAAACTTGGAAAGATGTGTCACTGCAGACCCAAGACTGAGATAATCCACACGATTGTATTTCCAATCACCATGTATGGGTGGGAAAGCTTGACAGTTAAAAAAGCTGTCAGGAAAAAAACCTGACTGGATATCCTGGACTACCAGAAAGAAGAATAAGTGGGTCCTAGAGCAAATCAAACATTAACTATCTCTAGAGGCAAAAATTATGAAACAATCTGTCCTACTTTGGGCACATCATAAACAGACAAGATTTGCTGCAAGAGATAATAATGTTGAGAAAGGTGGAAGGCAGCAGGAAAAGAGGAAGACCGAATAAGAGATGGACCAATTTGCTAAACAAAGGCATGAGCTTGAGTTTGCAAGAGTTGAGAAGGGCTATTGAAGACAGATAGTAGGCATCCTTCAGTCTCGAAAGACTATGGTAACGTGCTCTGAATAGAGGTCTTGCAACAGCATCTAGTGTGGCTGAGAAGGCCAATTTGAGAGTGCCAATCCCTTTCACACTGAAGACAAATACAATCTGTCCCCTGTCCAGCTCCCTGATTTTGCTGGTTTCGGGACTGCCTCTTTACCTCAGCCTGCTGGACAAGTGTCTCTCCAAAATGGAAGAGGCCATGCTGCACTGCCTGCCTCCAGGCTGAACGCTCAGATGTCAGAGTTTCCCATCTGTTGAGGTCTATTCCTAAGGCCTTCAGATCCTGCTTGCAGATATCCTTGCACCTGTTGCCTCTCTTTGGGGTGATTTCCCTGCACTAATTCTCCATACAGGAGATCTTTTGGAATCCGACCATCAGCCATTCTCACAACATGCCAAAGCCAATGTAAACATTGCTGTTTCAGTAATGTATATATGCTAAAAATTCCAACTTGTTCTAGGACGACTCTATTTGGAACTTTGTCCTGAGGTTCCTCTATAAAATAGGACACCTAACCTGGCCTTGGTGAATGTTGCCCAAATCCTCAAAATCAAATTGAAATGAAATTCTCACTCTTTCTCACCAGGTAGAGCTAGTCCTAACATAGAGAAAATCACCTTGTGCCTACCTGCTATATAGGTGTTAATGATGAGGTCCCTTTTAGAAAAAAAGAAAAGATGGTTGATTAAACACACAGAGATTCTCACCTAGTTAAGTGTTCGAAACGCTGGGATCACGTGCATGAATCTGCCCATCTGGCTTTCTCCCACATTCAGACTGTCAAAATCTCAAGTTCTTTTCATTCTGACTATGAAGAAATCTGCACATTTTAGTAAACTTTTGCATTCAAAAATGAATGGAAACAAAAATTCAGAGTCATTCCTGCTATGAAAAGCCATGGATACGGTGCCTGTGGTCTTAAATCATCTGAGTTGCATTTTCAGAAACCTGAGGGGATATGCCATAAGAGGAGGTGTAGTTTGTATAATCATACACAGACCATCCCAGCCTTCATTTCAGCCACTCTGATGCCACATAATTGGCACTCATTTTGATGGTGCTCCCTTTGTTAAGAACAAGCCTCTATTCATTTCTGTAATATTTAATCGATTTCTCCCTCTATTTAAACATCACATTAATAGCCTCTGGCACATTTGGAAGCAAGTTTGTTCTGCGTAGTTCTATGGCACACATTTCATAGAGTGACTTTCCAGCTACAAATTTTGCTTCCTCTTTCTTCAATTCTTCCTTTTCTACTTTTGCACAGGAGGTTATACGTTGATTTAACCAGTTAAATTTCTTGAATTTATACCTTTTAAAAAACCCTCCTATAATATAAGCAAAAGATATTAGACATTCACATAAACAGACATTGCTTGTTTGGAGCTTGGTTTCCAAATGCCTATTGCTTCTTTTATGGCTTTGGTTATAGAGACAATGTGTTTTCTGTTAAATCTATTGTTATGTGGAAATTAAGCTGCCCCCCCCCCATCTGCCAACATGGCTTTTTCCATAACTCAGAAACTTCTGTTTCAGCATCATGAAAACTTTTGAGAGAGAGAGAGAGAGAGAGAGAGAGAGAGACATTACTTTGGAAATCGCTTTGTAAAAATAAAAACATACATGCACATTTGTGTCAACTTAAAAGAAGCCACTAAGATAAATGAACCAGCAAAGATTTCAGTGTTCTTCATACACTAAATTTTATGTACAGTATATGCAAGATTTTTCAGATGCATATCTGAAAATGTAAATCATGAACATCACGGAAGCCCAGTTCAGTTATGTTTTAAATTGTGTGGAGCCAACATACACTGAAGAGAATATAATAGCCTTGCCCCCTTTGTCATTTCTTCTGTGTCCAAACAGAGGGCGGCACTGTTATCTCAAGAAACCAGAATCGGGGTGGAGGTTCTGTGGAGAGGCTATTTTGATATAGGAGCCTCCTCTCTTCAGATATTTTTATTTCCATGATTAAAAAACTGATGGAGGTGGCAGGGCAAGCATGAATCCCTCAACATATGTAGGCACCACACATTTCTGACAATAGTGAGAAGAGCAGGAATAGCTGTTATATTCCACTCAGAGAGCACTAACTGAGAGTAGTTAATGAGTGCTGGGTGAATTCCTCATATGCCCTCAATGTCGGTGTTATCATTATTTCCAGAACAGTTTTTGAGATATAAGGATTCAGGGACTTCATTACAGTTGCACAGTAGTGCAGCTATGTTATTGTGTGGTAGAGCGCATCAACGTTCTATGAGGCAATTCTAAAAATGGGGGCAGCCCAAACAAAAATGTGTAGATTTAAAAATTAACTTCAGATCAGCATCAAGTCTGGCTCAGGTGTAACAGACAGTCTGCTCTTGCTCTGTGATGAGTTTAGGGAAGTTTGGGCTAAGGGTTTTTAAGTTATGCTTTTAAAAATATAAAATTGTTGCTTCCTATGCAGAAACAAGCAACTTTGAATAATTGACTCTGGCATTTTGAATTGGGGACACAGAAGCACAATAACCCACATTCATAAACTGGAGGTTTTTAAAAGAATTAAATTAGATAGAAGGGCCACACTACAGTTGGAACAAGACAGTTCTGTAGCAGGATCTGCTGTGGGTTACCCTTCATGCAATTGACTGGTCCTATGACTGATTTTACCACCATTGCAAGAATGGGTGCCTGAAGGAGAAACTGTTGGGGGAGAGGAATGCTTATGCAATTGCTTGCACACGTTTGTGTAAATAAATAGGAATCTGTCCATGAGATGTTTTCAGTTGGTAGATTCTCTCTCCCTTCCTCTCTCCCTCTCCCTCTTCCTCCATCCCTCTCTCCCTCTCCCTTTCTCTCTGCCTCTCTAGTCCAGGGGTCTCCAAACTTTTGACCATGAGGGCCACACTGAATATTTTCATAGCTGGCTATTAGAACTGAAAAGATGCTAGTGTTGTAGAGATATGACTGAGGAAGTCTTGAGCCTTTGAGAAATCAAAACCAAGATAATCTGGTGCTTAAAATCTGAAGACAAAGGACAGAAAAGCAAGCAAATATGCAGACTCCGGGGGTGAGTGAAGGTCCTGTTGTGACGCTCAAGTTAAGGGTTTCATTAGTTAAGGGTTTCATTTTTCTAATGAAAGGCTGTCTATTTATTTCTCTGCCTGTATGGCTATCTGTCACATGTTATGCAAGTGATGAGCTCTAGACCAGAAAAATTTTCATCTGTAGCCATCAATGAATATAAAAGTGAGATCCTTGACTAGTTCATCCATGGCTTCCATTTGAAATCATTACAGGCGAAACTGATGTGCTACAAATCACAGTTACAGATGGTGAAATCTGTCAGTTGCCATTTCCCCTATATTTGATTTTTAAAAACTTCTAGCTCATTCCTTCTTGAACATGGAAGATGTGAATTTTGATGAAGTCTTCCAAAATTATCCCCCCATTTGAATTCAATAGATACAGTTATTCCCAATATGATGAGGCCTGTTGCGCCTGGGATAGATGTATGTATTTAACATGAGTAGACTCTCAGAGCAGACATGGGTAATAGTCTATTTAGATGAAGAAAATCTTTCACTGATGAAAGCATCTGAGCATCACTGCACAAGCTTCTCCAAGAGTATGTGAATTTACTTGTGTTTCTTGGCTGAACTTAAGGACAGGTTTGACATCTGAATGCACATACTTGAAAAGGTTCTTAGGGAGCTACTCCTGTCCTCTGAAGATGCCGGCCACAGAGACTGGCGAAATGTTAGGAAGAACAACCTTCAGAACACGACCAAAGAGCCCGAAAAACCCACAGCAACCGTTCTTATTCACTTTTTTGCAATATTAATGAACTTTCAGCTCTAACAAAAGTTTATTTACAATATCTGTTTCCATTACCAGAATTTATTTATTTATTTATTTATTTATTTATTTATTTATTTATTTATTTATTTATTTACTTTCACTTCTATACTGCCTCATTAGCATCTGGGCAGTTCACAAATCATACTATGAAAATATCATGTAAATAAATACAATAGAAATACAATAAAATGTGATTTTAGCACTCCGCATTCTACACTTGGATGTATAAATTTGTCATCTTTTGTTTCTCCCACACTTAAAAAAAATCTCCAATTCTTTCCACCCTTAATGTGAAGAAATTTGTACATTTCAGTACTTTCTAAGAGAAAAATGAACTGACATGAAATTCCATCTGACAGTAATCAAAAGGCACATTAGTGCTTTTTTAGTATTATTTAATCCAATTTAGTGTCATTAGAGCCATAAGTGGAGGTTGTAGTTCAGTTTAGTTTCACTGGTACACCTGTTGTGGCTTGTAAGTGCAGTTGTAATAAACGAGTATCTTGTGCAATAGACTACTTAGATAATAACATGACAGCTGCATTGTTGGTTTCCTGATAAGGAAATGTCTCACCAACTATCCTAATTGCTGAGATCACACTGTGGATTCTCCACCCAGTTTTGTACATCTTTCCAGCAAAGTGATAAATGATAGTCTCTTCTCACTGACCAACTGCAGCCAGACAGCAGTAGAACATATACAATATGGAAGAAGAAGAAGGAGACAAAAAGGACTTATAAATTTAGAGTGAAGGGGTCTTTGGTCATTGAGGGAACCAATGCTTTAGAGATGGGCTCGTGTGTTGTTGTTGTTTAGTCATTAAGTCGCGTCTGACTCTTCGTGACCCCATGGACCAGAGCATGTCAGGTCCTCCTGTCTTCCACTGCCTCCCAGAGTTGTGTCAAATTCATGTTGGTAGCTTCGGTGACCCTGTCCAACCATCTCATCCTCTGTCGTCCCCTTCTCCTCTTGCCTTCACACTTTCCCAACATCAGGGTCTTTTCCAGGGAGTCTTCTGTTCTCATGAGACGGCCAAAGTATTGGAGCCTCAGCTTCAGGATCTGTCCTTCCACTGAGCACTCAGGGTTGATTTCCTTCAAAATGGATAGGTTTGTTCTCTTTGCAGTCCAGGGGACTCTCAAGAGTCTCCTCCAGCACCGCAATTCAAAAGCATCAATTCTTCGGCACTTAGTCTTCTATAAAGAGGTCCAGCTCTCACTTCCATACATCAAACCATAGCTTTGACTATGCGGACCTTTGTCGGCAAGGTGATATATCTGCTTTTTAAGATACTGTCTAGATTTGTCATCGCTTTCCTCCCAAGAAGCAGGCACCTTTTAATTTCGGGGCTGCTGTCACCATCTGCAGTGATCATGGAGCCCAAGAAAGTAAAATCTGTCACTACCTCCATATCTTCCTCTTCAATTTGCCAGAAGGTGATGAGACCAGTGGCCATTGTCTCAGGGCTCATGTGAGCAGAAGTTAAATAATAATCGTGTGCCATCAAATCAATTCTGATTTATGGTGATCCTTCTCACAGTTTTCTAGGTAGAGAGCGTTCGGAAGTGGCTGACCACTAGCTTCTTCTGAGGGTGCCCTGCAACTGTAGAGCTTGCCCAAGGTCACATAGGTTGGCTCTTGAAGGCACACTGGGGAATCAAACTCTCAGCCCCTACTTCCACTGCCAGATACTAGAGTGCTGGATTTTGATGCGGGTTCAAATTCTTGATTGACCATGAAGCCCTCTAGGAGACTATGGGCCACTTATATATACAGTGGGGGCTTGACTTGAGAACTTAATCCATATTGGAAGGCGGTTCTCAAGTCAAAAAGTCTGTAAGTCAAGTCTCCACTGACCTACAGTGCATTGAAAACCGATTAATCCCGTAACAGGCCGTTTTTGTTCCATTTTGATTTTTTTCTGGTCTGTAAATCAATTCTCCGGCTGCAAGTCAAACCTAAATTTTGCGGCCAGAGAAGTCTGTAACTCAAAAAGTCTGTAAGTCAAGTCGTCTGTAAGTCAAGGGTCCACTGTACTGCCACTTATATAATATATACTGCCACTTATATATACTGCCTTACATGGCTGTGGTGACAATTGGAGGAAATGTGTTATGTAAACACAACAAATAAATAGAAACAATAATAATTTTATAAAATCCTATGTCATGCTTGTTGATGCCTGCTGAAGTCTTTCTGCCTGCTTGCACTCCTTCCTTCTTCCTCATGGTCCTCTGTACAGCACTGAATTCTGCCCTGGGCAGTTTTCCAGACTTGTGGAACAAAATTTCAAGATTTTGCATGGAGCTTCTGCAAGAGAAAAATTGGGCCTCACAGACTTGTTTCCATCAGGAGAACAACTCCTTTGGATTCCACTTTGAGCTTGAAATTCTATGTATGAATAAAAATTAGGCGCATCATAAAGAATACGATTTGGGCCTGGGTTTTCCCAATCCTAAATTACCATTCTAATCACCACAACACACTCACTAACATTGCTTGTGAGCTCCAAAAGGGTAGGATTGGCTACTGCTAGGAACAAGAGGCTAATGGGTTTACCCTAGTTGGGATGAATACTTGGATTTAGCCCATAGTGAATGATGGTATGGACGTCTTAACCCATCCTAATAAGACTGTTCTTATATTTGTGACTTCCAGCTGGTAGAAGGTTGTTATTTTGTGTTGTCAAGTCATCTACATGATGACCCTACAAAATGTCCTGTCCTCAACAGCCCTGTTCAGCTCCTGCAAACTCAGGGCCATGTCTTCCTTTATTAGTCAAACCATCTCATATCTGGTCTTCCTCTTTTCCTCTTGTCTTCAACTTCTCATTTCATTATTGTCTTTTCTGGACAAACATGATGGGCCCAAAGTACGACAACACAGCTTCATCGTTATTTCTAGAGAGAATTCAAGGTTAGCCAAGTTACATCCCATAGACTTCAATGTGGACTGAAACGATCAGAATGTCCACATGATTATAGCTACATTGTTTAGATATGTGATGAAACATATTTGACTACACTTCTAGAACTGAAACAAATGCAGTGATGAGAGTTCAAAGGAAGGTATGGTCAAATTAGACTCAAGTGTCTGGAAGCTACAAATGACCAGCTCCCTCCCTCCCTCCCTCCGTCCTGTGGAAAAAATATATATTAAAGGAGGTTGCCGAGACACTGAGATAAGTTGTTTCAAAATATACTTTATCTAAGACTCTTAGGGAAAAGGTATACAGGAATTCCTATTAAACAAACATAACATCTAAAACATATTACATACCATACAATTGAGCAAAATAAGCAACAGCAGTCAAGGTAACGCCGATAAGAGGCAAACTCAAAAAGTTCTGCCTTGCTCGTAGCTTCGCACCGTCCGAGGGAGGGTGTGGAGATAGAGGGTGAAACAAACTACATTTATAAGGCTAATTGATTACAGGGAACACATGAGGTTCCTATCTATCTATCTATCTATCTATCTATCTATCTATCTATCTATCTATCTATCTATCTATCTATCTATCTATCTATCTATCTATCTATCTATCTATCTATCTATCTATCTGTCTGTCTGTCTGTCTGTCTGTCTGTCTGTCTGTCTGTCTGTCTGTCTGTCTGTCTGTCTGTCTGTCTGTCTGTCTGTCTATCTATCTATCTATCTATCTATCTGATTTGATTTATATACCGCCCATCTAGAACGTGTCTACTCTGGTATTGGTATAGTTGTCTTGTAGCAAAGTTTAGCTAGGGTCAATGTGGCAAACAGAGTGAGCTACAGAATATCAGAGGAGAAGGCATAGCAGAAGTGCAGAGCAGCTGAGAATCAGAACGGGAGCAGCATGAAAATGGAAGATCACAGCAGAAGCATTTAAACTGGATATCTGAAGCAATTTTGGCTGTAGGCGATTGCAACAGACAGGAGGTGTTCAAGCAATGAAGTCTTGAGATGATGTAGATAAGATTCTTGATAAGACTGGCAGAGTGCAGTGATTAGATCTTCAAGGTAGTGTTTAATGAGGAACAAGGTTTATTATGGCCTCGCTATGTGAGTCACAGTGATGACAAATGAAAGCAATGATTACACACAAGGAAGGGGGAAAAAAGTCATGTGTACATGAAGAAAATGAGACGTTTGCGGTTGGCTGTGGTTGATTTTGGGATCTAATGCAGAATGCAACACAGGAACCATGCTGTGGCCTGCTGGATTGGGGTGGCCTTCTACACATTGCCTGAACGTGAAAAATGCATCACGAAAAAGGGAGAGAACGATGTGCATAATATTTACACATAGTTGTCATCATGCCCATTTGGAAATATTTGCTAAAATGTAAAAACAAACAATACAGTACATCTCACTACAATGAAGACCATGAATGGGTGACCTCTCTTGTGTTCATCGCTTGACTGTCCAGATGCTGTCTGTTGATAGATGTCTCCAGGAGCTCTCTTGTCTTCTTCTTAAGTTTATTTATCATTAACCCCAATCTACCTGGATGGTACATTTGGAGGGGGGGGAATGCAATATTTTTTTGAAGAAGTCACATAAAAATGGGCATACTAGGGAGGCATTTTAAAACATTGCCAGTAAGAGCCCAAATTCTGTAGGGGCTGTGCAGCATAAAATGGAAACGGCATAACTGGTAGGCAGGATCTTGCTCAGAGCAGTTCAGGTCCTGTAGCTCAGTTGTAACCCTGGATGTATGGTAGCCAATCAGGAAACTGCATAAAGTGGTTCTGATTATAAGTGCAGTATTTTACAATGGGATTTCAATGCTGAGGATTTGTAAATGGCATTCCCAGGTTTTTATCTATCTATCTATCTATCTATCTATCTATCTATCTATCTATCTATCTATCTATCTATCTATCTATCTATCTATCTATCTATCTATCTATCTATCTATCTATCTATCTATCTATCTATCTATCTATCTATCTATCTATCTATCTATCTATCTATCTATCTATCTATCTATCTATCTATCTATTTATTTGCCGCCCATCTAGAACATGTCTACTCTGCCCATATACTGCCCAATTGGCAATTTAGCCAATTGCCACATTTTTTAAAGGAGATTTTAAAAAAATCCCAAACAAATCTATTTTTGCCATTGAGATTTCCCCCCCCCCTCCAGCTGATGGAACATATTTGGACAGAAATGCTCCCATCAATCATTTTCAGACACTGTAAAATGGGAAGGGCATATTCTGATTACCAAGAGTTTGATTGCGAGGCGGTAGGGGGGGCAGAGATGGAACACTCAGTGGATCCAAGAAACACAGGGTATGTAAAAATGACTCTAACCTTAACCCTCTCATACTGGAATTACTAGTGTGTCAGAATATACCCCAGAACTCATTAAGTGTTTTGTTATTGATCCATATGGATGAGAATTAAACAAGAGGACTCTTTTAAGCAGATGACTGTCGTTCAAAGGAAGACTCTCCCTCTTAAATGGAACACTTTGCCACCCCATGTCCTGCCGTCCGAAACAGACAGCAACACCTGTACCAAGACAATAGAAAGACTCCCAGACTGTGTCTGACTGAAAGTATTTGGCCTGGTTTGGCTGCCTCTAGTATTCAGGATCTTTCAGTGAAATGGACCGGTGTCTCTGGGAAAAAGAAGAGGACAGAATACTTTCTTTAAGGAAATCCCGTCCTCAAAATGCAGTGAGTGTCATTGCCTCAGGTGGCTTGAAATCAGTCCATCAGGGCCCATGACCTAAAGAATCAAAGGCCGTGTACCTCTGAATGTATATTGCTGGTGTTCTTGCAGCCTCAGCTGTTGTGAAAGGAATGTGATGGTTACAATCAAATCTGCATGTATTTTTTTTTTTCCTATCCATCTGCTCAAATGTTAAGACAAAAATTTGCTTTTTAAAGTATGCAAATCATTTATAAGTGTTATGGTACACAGAAAAGTCCATATTTAATGTTTTCTTTTTTCCTTTCTACTACAGTAAGAGGGCAGAACAAAACCACCCTCTGCTGCTCTGTAAATGCTGGTGTTCCTTAAACTCACTGCCACATGCATTTAACTTGGACACTGTGCAAATGGATCAAATTAAACATGTTGGAGTTGGCAGGTACTCTGTTCATTTAATCTTGTTCTGGTGACCATGAAGAAGTCCCAAGTGATTTAATCTAGAGTAGTGTGCAGTAGGACAGGAAGCAACAGTTAGAACTGGATATGGAACAATGGATTGATTCAAAATTGGGAAAGGAATATGACAAGGCTGCATATTGTCCCCCGGCTTATTTAACTTATATGCAGAATATATAATGCAAAAGGCAGGACTGGAGAAATCCCAAACCGGAACTAAGATTGCCAGAAGAAATATCAACAACCTCAGATATGCAGATGATACCACTCTGATGGCAGAAAGTGAGGAGGAATTAAAGAACCCCGTAATGAGGGTAAAAGAGGAGAGCACAAAAATGGTCTAAAGCTCAACATAAAAAAAAAAAAAGATCATGGCCACTGGTCCCATCACCTCCTGGGAAATAGAAGGGGAAGATATGGAGGCAGTGACAGATTTTACTTTCTTAGGCTCCATGATCACTGCAGATGGTGACAGCAGCCACAAAATTAAAAGACACCTGGTTCTTGGGAGGAAAGTGATGACAAACCTAGACATTGTCTTAAAAAGCAGAGACATCACCTTTCGACAAAGGTCCCCATAGTCAAAGCTATGTTTTTTCCTGTGGCGATGTATGGAAGTGAGAACTGGACCATAAAGAAGGCTGACTGCTGGAGAATTGATGCTTTTGCATGGTGGTGCTGGAGGAGACTCTTAAGAGTCCCCTAGACTGCAAGGAGAACAAACCTATCCATTCTAAAGGAAATCAACCCAGAGTGCTCACTGGAAGGACAGATCCTGAAGCTGAGGCTCCAATACTTTGGCCAACTGATGAGAAGAGAAGACTCCCTGGAAAAGACCCTGATGATGGGAAAGTGTGAAGGCAAGAGGAGAAGGGGACGACAGAGGACGAGATGGTTGGACAGTGTCATCGAAGCTACCAACATGATTTTGACCCAACTCCGGGAGGCAGTGGAAGACAGGAGGGCCTGGTGTGCTCTGGTCCATGGGGTCACGAAGAGTCGGACACAACTTAACGACTAAACAACAACAAGAGTGCAGTGTAGCACAGGAACACAGGGCACTGTCTTGCACTGAGCCAGGTTCTTGGCCTGTATTAGTTCAGTATTACCATATGGCAGTGGCTGTCCAGAGTTCCAGGCAGGTTTCTTTCCGAGTCTGTCCTGAAGGCCCCAGGCATTTCCAGTTGGCCTCCCTCTGGGAGTATTAAGGAGACCCAACCTATTCATCTTCTAAAATGAGAAAAGGTCATGTATGTTCCTAGCCATATTGTGATAATGGTACTAAGCTGTATGCACGTTATAGTAGTGATTACTAGATACACACCCATCCACTGATCAGGTCAGTGCGGGCAAGTAAGAAAAATAATGTATATAATCCATTCTATACAGAACCTATCAGGTGGCCAGATTTTGTGGAACAGTATACTCTAGAAATCCAGAATGCTCATGTATGGATCCTTCCATATCAAATTAAAAGCAATGTATACTGCTTATATACTGTCCCATAATGCTTAAAGCATTCTCTGGTCAGCTTATAGTATAATTATGGAGGCTACACATTGCCCACCCGGTGAGCTAAATACTCAGTTTACCAACCTTGGAAGGTTGGAAGGCTGAGTCAACCCTGAGCTGGCTACTTGGGTTCATTGAACTCAGGTCTTGAGTAGAGTCTTGACTGCAGTATGCACTTCAACCACTGCACCACGAGGATCCTAATCAAAAGATCAAATAATATGAGCAGGGTTTCTGTCATACCATGGAATGTTCCCAGCTATTCTAACTGGTCAAGGGAAGGCTCTTAACAATGGTCAAGACTCAATACACATTGTTGTTTTTATAAATGAAGGCAAGAGAGATTTTTGAGACAAGAGATTGGAAATGAGCCTTCAAAGAAACAAGAGGGAAGGAGGAGGCTGGGTTTCTTATATTTATTTAACCAAGCCAGCCAAAATCTTTGACTGCAAATCTCTAGTTAATAACTAATTATGATAATATAAATGGCTTTGAGATCTCTGTGATCACGTTGGGATCCCCAGTAGCTTCAGAAATATTTGAGAAATGAAAACATTTAGACAAGTTTGACAAAGATGTGGAACGTGAAAAAATAAGCTGTTTTGATGGTCTCGTACATTCACTACCGTTCCTCCCTTTAAACCAAGCCAGTGGGGAAATCAAGCCCCTCACAAGCACAAAAGGCCATGAAACTGCTAGATTCATTAGATCCCTTTTGAATGAGGTCATCCATGTATTGTCAATCAGAAAGCAGTTTTTCTTAACTGGAGAACAACTTGAGTATGAAATACCAGGCAAAACAAAAGAAAAGGGGTGGAGGGTAAGGAAATGAAGGGGGAAACCAGAGCGAGATGAGACCATTTATTAATACCTCCCAGCAGTGCAGGTACTGTATGGGGTGTCCACTTTACAATGTATTAACTTAGGGTGTTTCATAAATGATGCTATGAGTACATCTCCCCCCACAATGCACACTTACAAGCCCAACAAGGTCTCACTGAAATCAGCGGACCTGCATGTACTATAGTGAAGCATACCCTCGTAAAGGAGTGTAGGACTAGTGTTTCTAAGGCAGGCTGAGAAACCGAGAGCTAGCTCAAAATGCATATGCAGTGAATGAAAAAGAAACACAAAAGAAAATCCAAAGCACCCTGAGATAGACAATAAAACAAGGAACCTCCACAAATCCTTTCTATCAATGGTAAGCAATCTACTGGGTCCAGGGACCAAAAAGCCAACAATCAGCTCTCCGGATAGCAACAAGTTACATGAAGGAATGAAATGTTCTTCCCACTTAAGGCACCTCTGGGCAAAGGTCTGGGGCCAAAACAGTATTTGTCTTTGTTTAGTCGTTTAGTCATGTCCGACTCTTCGTGACCCGATGGACCAAAGCATGCCAGGCCCTCCTGTCTTCCACTGCCTCCCGGAGTTGTGTTAAATTCATGTTGGTTTCTTTGATGACACTGTCCAACGCTCTCTATTCCTCTGTTGTTTCCTTCTCCTCTTGCCTTCACTCTTTCCCAACATCAGGGTCTTTTCCAGGGAGTCTTCTCTTCTCAGGAGATGGCCAAAGTATTGGAGCCTCAGCTTCAGGATCTGTCCTTCCAGTGAGGGCTCCCAAATGCAATCCCATTCACCATTCCAATGGCAGCTGGTGCTCACTGTGATTGGTGGAGCTGGAGGCACAACACAAGTAGGTGGAGGTGAAGGTGAGAGACTGTGTACACACCCACATTGGGAAAGAAGCAACTATTCACAGCTACACACAGCAGGAGAGGAATATGTGTGATATGACTTGAAAATGAGTCACATGCACAGCATCCCAAGTTTGAGTAGTAGATTATTCCTTGAGATTTCAGGGCAAAAACGTGAGATGTTTCTACTCGTATTTCTCTCTCTTGCTTTTCACAGCTTTCTCCTTTTGTAGCCAGAACAGAAGAAAACAGGGCTCCAGCTGTAGGGTTGCCAGATCTGGTCTGCAGGTACTGGCAGAAATCTCAGGGAACTGCTATGCTTCTCCGGCTCTCCAAGCAGGGAAGCAAATGTCAAGGTAAGCAGTGCTGAAGAGGGAAAAGTTTGATCTTCGTGTATGAGGTGACTATGATGCACGGACATCTACTTCTACACATTGCCAGCTGGCACAAGGACCAAGATGTTAACCTTTGCATTGTGCTTGCTTCCCTCCCGCCTCTGTGACATCACAAGGGATTACCCTTCAAAGTTATGTCCTAGGTTTTTAGAGAATGTGATACAGTTGATTTAGAGAATGTGATACAGCCAGCCCCACCCAACAAGGTCCATCAAAGAAGGAAGCTGCAGCAGGGGTGAAGAGAAGGGTACATCCAACTCTTCTTGTCTGCAAAAGGGAGACAAGAGTGCCCTGGAAAGTGGTGATAAAGCAGAGGAGACCAGGTAGAGGGCCTCCTCAGCCTGGATAGCACCACTCGTCCCACTTCCCCTCAAAACATCTGATTCGAGGAAATCTAGTTTTCGCTGTTCATCTTCTCCCTTTTTTGCATGCCTCCTGTTGCTATATCTGTGCAGGGGGCCTGAATGCAGGCTTCACATTTAAGATTTCCAGTTCCGCTGGAGGCACATTGACCAGAGACAGCTTCGGTGCTCATAGAATTTTTTTAGACGCGCAGTCAGGTTTCCGGCAATGCAACTCCAAATACCATTGGCCTTGTGCAGATAGATATTAGCTTAGATGTAGCCTTTTCAGAACCAAGCTGTTATTCCCTCTCTGCATGCTGCTAAAACTGTGGAGGTTGGTAAATAATAAATAAATGTGTTTATGGCTTACAATCATTTCAGATCATTGCCTGCAGAGACTCCTACAAAAGAACCGAGGAACATGATGCGCTGTCAGCACAGTATAGTCTCTGTTTCCTGCTGTGTGCCACACAGCAACTTTTCATTTCCTAGAACAGCCACTGCACAGTGCTGTGATTCCTCCAAAGACATAGAACAGCAGCACTGATGCAAAGCAGTTCAGTTCGTATAAATAGCTTGCAGACTGGTTTCCAAGAAGGCAGGTGGAGAGAGGTATGATACCAGAAGCCTATTGGCAATTTAGGAATGAATAAAGGAAACCATGTAACGCAATATGGCAAATTCCCACTAATTAACAAGGTGCTTATTGCATTCCTAGTGGTGCTCTAGTTATGGCAACTGGGTGCTTGACCAGGAATGCAAGCTGTGCTTTGTTTACTGAGGGCAAGTTGGACTTACCCAACTTCCTTTAGGCACACTTAAATTGTCAATAGGATTTTAGCCTCTCTCCCACACACCAAAAACAGTGATAGGGGATTAAGGGCATGCAGAGTTCAGTATACATATGAAAATCATGCAGATCTTCATGTCTTCAGTGGGAAGTTCTGCCCGAGTGCTATAAGTATATTCAGGTGCCTCTTTCCACTGAAGACAGGAAGCGGTGGATACAGAAGTATAACAGTTGGGTGATTAGGGCTTTGAACCAGGGTTCTGAAACTAAGAGGCACAGAAATGGACTGCTGGAAAGGAACAAACCAGAAATGGACATAAACCATAAAAATGATTTGCCTTGGTTCGTGATTTGTGGAAGTCCACAAATCATGAACTATGAATTTAATTCCCCTCCCCACAAACAAACCACACATGGGTTTTTCAGTTCATTTGGGAATATATATTTTTAGATAGCCCAGTGACCATTTTTTTTTAAAAAAGGGCTGCCCCCACAACCTAACCCCACCCCCTTCCCATTGTCCTCATTTGCCTCCATATCTTGTCCTGCCACCACTTATTATTATTTTTTGGCAGCCAGGTGACACCTGAACAGGCAGTGATGGTGGAGGAATGAACCAGAAAGTTCATTGCATTTTCCCCCAAATTTTTACGTTGTTGGTTTGGAAAAGTTCAGGTTCTCTGGTTTGGATGAACCTGAACTGATCCGAATCAACAAATTAGCAATTTTCTATGAATTTCCTGGCTCATTGCTAGCTTTGTGCCCATCTCTAGAACAAAACCACCCATTGGTAATTGCTCCTGAAAAAGATATGAACCTGTCTGTTCTGAACACTTATACCATTTGTAGCCACTTTTCCCTGAGCAAAAAGAAACATAAAGCAGAGAGCTGCTAGACCCTCAGGCCATTACTCTTTCATGTATGCCAATCTCACATGACCCAAGCATAATCAGTAAGGCAACAAAGCCCTGGGCAGAAATACAGCTAGTTATGGCCAGCATGGTGGGATGGAGTTGTGGCTTACCATGACCCTTTGATCCCTACCTGCTTGCAGCTTAACACTTGACTGGGGCTCATCTATGCAAAAATACACTGAAACACTTGAAGTGTTTGTTTAACCTAAGAAAACTATGGCAAGGGGGAACATGACAGAATTTCACAACATTTTGAATGGTTCAAAAAGTTAGATGGAGGGGAGTTACTCTTCCTGTCCCCCTTCTCTCTTTCATAATACTCGAACTTTGAGTCACCAAACGGAGCTGAGTGGGTGGAGATTAAGGAATTACTTCTTCACACACAGTTTAGTTAAGTCTTTTAAAAAAACGGTTTTGTTATCCCATTATGTGGCAATAGCCACCAACGTAGATTGCTTTAAAAGAGAATTAGAGAACTGAAAACAGGATAAGCTAACAATGAGTGCTCGGCTCCCAGACAAGAGAGGTGCTAATTCGCAGAATCTCGACTGTGATGTTCAAAAATAGGCAGAAGCTAGAGCCACCACGACCTGATCTGGAGTTTTCGGGAGCCATCTTATCGTCCTTTGCTGGAAGGAGGACACTTGAGAAAGGTGAACTTTGGTTTGGCTCCAAAATACAAGTCATATTGCATTAACAACAACTTAAATCATCATAATCCAAACATATACTGGAACTATTCATTGAAGTTAAGACCAGGAGTTGAAGGACACTACTATAATTAAATAAAAGGTAAAGGTAAAGGTTCCCCTTGACAATTTTTGTCCAGTCTTGTCCGACTCTAGGGGGCGGTGCTCATCCCCGTTTCCAAGCCATAGAGCCAGTGTTTTGTCCGAAGACAATCTTCCGTGGTCACATGGCCAGTGCGACTTAGACGCTGTTACCTTCCCACCGAAGTGGTCCCTATTTATCTACTTGCATTTGCATGCTTTCGAACCGCTAGGTTGGCGGGAGCTGGAACAAGCGACGGGAGCTCACTCCGTCGACTGTAATTAAATACTGTACATTATATAAGCAAACTTATTACAATAACCATGTGCTGTCAAGACTTATGGCAACCTATTTCAGGGTTCTCCAGGCAAAGGATATTCAGAAGTGCTTTACCATTCCCTTCTTCTGGGGACACCCTAGGACGGTGCAGCTTGCCCAAGGCCACCCAGGCTGGTTCTCATCTCAACAAACACAGTGTGGAATTGTACTCCCGACCTAAACCACGGAGCTATCCTGCCAGAGTACAGAGCACTTTGTTTCCAAAATACTATAATGCCCCTTCTGGCACTTGCATGATAGCTAATTAAAATAATAATAACAACAGCAATAAAAAAAGATTAAGGAGAAGCTTTTCCTTTAATATTTAATTAAAATCTACTAACTATAATTGTTTTTCCAATTCTGACAAAACACGGATAAGCAGTTTGTATGTTATGTTTCGTTCTTTCTAGGCCGATTAATCTTAAAAAATTAAAGGGTCACTTTGAGGAGGGGAAAGTGAGTGATGCTCTAGGTTAAGGTGGGTGGATTTATAACATAAACAGAACTCCCGGTTGTTATAGTGACTGAATAATGTTTAATGGCTGAAGGCAACTGGCATGCCGTTGTCGGATAAAACCTCCGGTAGGAAGGAGTCTGTATTCCATGGCCCAGTAATGAAGAATAGGTGGGTTCCCAAGAAAGAAAGAATGCCTTCAGCTGGAAGCAGCTTCATTCCACACTCAGCAAAGAAGCTGGACTCCCCTCAGTCTGCAAGAATAAGACACAAAAAAAGGTGATGGCCCAGCTACAGATACTAAAGAGTGGCCAGCTTCAGGAGAGATCTCACTGTGAATAGGGGTTTCCTTAGGAGAAGGTGGCCTTCCCAACTGCCTTGACTTTCCAGAGTGACCTAGCACTAGATGGCTCCTACGAGAGCCATAGGTGGAGTTCCCACTAACAGCAGCAGAATATAAGCAGTTGGCTCCCAAAAGCTCAGAGTTAGATGCAACCTGTTTGATGCTGTTTGCACTTCTACCTACAAGACCCTGTGGCTAGACACCAACAATCTGTTAGATGGTATTCCTGTTATGTAAGGTGGACCATCAAGTACGGGAACACAACCCAGCATTTGGTAATGCTACTGGACTTTAACTCTTAGAATTTCTCTACTGGCATAGCAGCTGGTTAAGCTAATTGCAGGATTCTGGGGAGAAGTAACAAAAAAAAAAGAGCTTTCCTAATTTCCAATCAAATGAAGCAGACAAGATTCCTCTTCAAGCTAACTGAGTTCTGGGTTCAAGGTGGAGGAAAGAGGAGAGCAAACTAAAGTACAAGATGCCAGCTTGGAGTCTTAATCAACAGATCCATTGCACCAAGAGTTCAGACTCTTGACACAAAACCTGCCTGGATTGTCACCTCATCCCAAATTTGATATGAAATGTAATCATATATATTCTTTACCAAAGCATAGGAGTAGAATGGAAATAAGGACTGCCTAACTTGTGTTATTCCTGACCCTTTTGTGCTCAAAAGGTGTGCCACCTCTATTTCCCAGCCAGTTTTCTCTATGTGGAGGGAAAGATAAAGTATACAGTATATATTTTAAAAGAATAGTTTTCCTAGCAAAAAGGAATCCAAGCAATATGTGGATCTTTTCCTCAACTGCCTCCCTTTATCAGATGCATCTTTTTTGCCTTTTGGATTCCTGCTGAACATGATGGGTCTTAAAACCCAAGATGTCCTTATAGAATGGCATGGCAAGAGAGAGGTGTATAAAATAATTCTGGGATAATTTACCAGGATTGCTGAGAATTTTGCACTATATTTTAAAATTATTTTTAGCGTGCCCATTTGGACATCATCATCACCATCATTTCCTACCTGCATCTAGTTACTTATAAATAATTCCTTTCTGCAATAACTAAATTTTAACATAAATTATATTATGATTGAAATTAATAGGGGACACTTTCACTCCATTTAAGGATAATTCTAACTCGGATGTAAAGCTTTGTGGTCTTCATTAAATGATAGAGAAGGAATAACTTATGGTTTGACTGTTAAATTGTGCTTTGCCTTGTGCTCTCTTTTGGGTGAAGTTGTGAGAGCAACAGCATCCCCCATCCCCTGAAATTTCAGGGCTAAAACCTCTAATCTATAGGGGTGCCCATGTGATTCACTGAGGCAGATCCTTCAGCAGCAATTACAATATAGTGTTTGTGAATTTAAAGGCTAATGAAATGGTGCTACAAAATCTCATAGAGATTTTCATGAGAAATTTGTAAGCTGTAGGATGCAGCTGAGAAGCAAGGGCATTATTATAAGAAACAGGAGTACTGTTCTCTAAACCAAAGGTGGGACTAAAGGAAATTTGGAACTACTGCGAGATCTCCGGTTAATCTACAGAAAGTCAGAATGAACCCAAAACCTAGAGTAGAGTTGCTAGGTCAGCAACATCCCATTTCCAGGAAATTGTGTCATGTACCACAACCCAGTTTTCTGTTGTGTCCAGATGTGTTCAAAAGGAGCTAAAATTGATTGTTTTGTTTCCTTTAAGAAACACAAAAGTGAAGAGTTAAAAAAATCTTGGCAACTGACTACTTTGGGGGGCTTTAGACCTGGGGAAAAAGTGTGCTGCTTATATACCACCCCATAGTGCTTCAAGCACTCTCTGGGCTTGAATTATGCAGGCTACAATCCCCCCCCCCCCGCCCAGATGGATACTCATTTTACCAAAGGCTGGAAGGCTGAGTGAACCTTGAGCTGGCTGGAAGGCTGAGTGAACCTTGAGCTGGCTACCTGGGATTGAACCCCAGGTTGTGAGGACAGTCTAGTCTGCAGTACAGCAGTTTAACCACTGCACCACAAGGAATCAGTGCGTTATAGTGAATAGAAGACTGGCCTAAGACTTGGGAAAACCAGGTCCTCAACAACCCACAAAACTCACTGGGTGACTGTGGTCCTGCTACTCTCTCTGAGCCTGATCTGCGTTACGCAGTTGGTGAGAACAGGGATGTGACCACCCAGCAGGAAAAAGATGCACCAATTGTACTTTGTACATGTGGAAGTTGGTTTTTCTGGGCTGAATTTGGTTTAGACTTGCACCGACCCATCTGTCCAGATTTGCAGGAATCAGCAGGGGAAGAGGCTCAGCTACAGCAGAAGCTGCCTTAAGCTGCAAACAAGTGCTGCTTGGCAATTTCCTCCTCTCTCTCTCTCTTTTTTAAAATTGGTCTTCCGAGTACTCTAGTACAACTTTGTCCCAGTGCTGCCATGGAACCTTTTAAAAAGAAGAAGGAAAAAAAGGAGTTTGGAGACAATGGATGCACTGACACCCATGTGAGTGCCCCTTTGCTTCCTCTCTCTGTATTTTATCAAAGAAGCAGCATCCCTATACAAGGCCCCATTGCTTTCTATATTGGCAGAAGCGATCCACAACCCAAATGCATTCACTTGCAAAAAAGTAAAAGTGGAAGAAAAAAAATACAGGTTACAAGGGGAAAACTCCAGGCTGACATGCATTGATTTGTATGTTGTACGAGCAACAGCAAATAATACAAATCTGGCCATTCCCAAACCCTGAACAATTCCTATAATGCATACCAATGTAGTTGCCCCCTAGGACAGCTATATATGCTGTTTTGGACTTCATGGATGAAAAGTGGCATATAAATGTAATTCAGAATAATATTGATGCTAAGGCTAATAAGTACTAATACTAATGTGTGAATTGCTTCTTAACAGTACTTATCAAACTCTGATATACTTTGGGGGGGGTGGTCACAGGAAGTGTCATCTGTGGCTGTGCTCCAAGTCTCAAAATATCTTAGACCAGGCTTGTAATGAAGACATTCCAGGGCTTTGATTCTACATATCAGTTCAAGGTAGAGAAGGCAGCCTCACGCTCCCACCAGATTCATAACAATACATGTTTGCAATGGGACCTCATAAAGGCTGCCTATGCTCCAGCAGCTGTGGCAGGGGTAAACAACATAATATTTAAATTGGAACATAAATATTGTAATGCATAATGCAACAGGAAGACACAAATGTAGTTATTGCTGGGAATAAGGCCATGGCCTCTTATGACAGTTATTCCTAGTTCTTAGATTAAGACTCCGTACTTACTTTACTTGACCTTTTTCCATTGAAAGGGGTGCATGTAAATGAAGTCAGACCTTCAGCCCTTTTAGTTCAAGACACACTACTCATTTTAGGTATGCAAAAGAGAATACAGGTTTAAAATTTTCCTGGTTTGAAAGCAAACTTGAGACCTAGCGATCTGTATTGCATTCTGTGTATCATATTTTTCTACTGACTTTTCAGCCAAACACATGCATCAATAGTATGGGGGCAATGAATGAGATGCAATCCAATGGCTTTTCAGGAGAGATTTTCTAGCAGAATTACAAGGGGTTAATATTGCTAATATTTTTTTCTTGTAGAAAGAAGTAATTGAGAGATGCAGTGAGTTTAACAAATATTCAGTGCTCACCCACATTTCACTCCTTAAATTTCAGATTTAAGTTATCAAGTTCAAATTTCAAAACTGTTTTCTGAATGTGAAATTCTTAAATGTCAAAAACCCAAGGCTTTCCAGCTTGTTGGTATACCTCTAATAGTTTGGATTTTGGCAGGATTCAGATATGACATCTCATAAGCTGTCTACTGTCAAATACTAATTATTATTACATGTCAGTGATTGAATGCTGCCAAATATTAAACACTCTTTATGCCAATAATCAAATAAGAGACGTTAAGCATTTTTAAATTGTCTTGGAAACTATTTCGTACAAAGGCAATATTTCCCTATATGACTGAGTTTAGAAAAGTTACTTTTTTGGAACACCCACAATTCTCGGATCGCCACAGTCTCTTCTCCCCTTAAAAAAGAATCTTCCCAACCTATGCTACTTACTGAGTTACTGGAAAATTGTGCTGTGAAAGTAACTTGTTTCTGTTGCTCATTAAGCGTTTTAAAAGTCATTCCTTGCTGTTACTGGCTGCTTTATGTTACAAAAAAACACATTGCATTATTCATTGTGTTGCTGTCAATGTTATTGCTGTTGATTCTATTTTTTTATATCACTTTGTCAGAGAACTCTTAAGACTGATAGAAGAATTGCAACAGACTTGAAAAAAGTCTGTCAATATACATCTGCATTTGTCCCCAAATGCCTTGGGAAAGTAACTTTTAAAACATAAAAAGAAAACATTGCTCATTGTGCTCATTGTATGTAATAAAATAACCTTTGCAGATAAAATAACTTCTCTCTGTGTGTTTGTTTTGTTTTGTTTTGGTTTGGTTTTTTTGGCTGAAATAGAGAGATTAAACCTGCTACTTGTGACCTTTAATCTCCATGAACTATGAGAGGACTATGAAACAGATGAGACATATTATTCCAGATTTGTAACTTTGGCACAACGTTGTTTGATCACGTCCTCACTGTATCTTGTGCAATGTACAGATACAGATTTGCAACAGAGCTTAGAAGCATTTTTGTTTGCTTGCTTTTGCACTCTAATTCCCAGAATCCCCCAACTAGCATAGCCGGCTGGAGGATTCTAAGAACCGTGGTCCGAAAAGTAACATGTCAAAACTGTGATTTGCAAGGCAGTATCTGTTCAAAAGTAAATGCCACCAATGGCTGCCTCTTGGTTTTGTTTGACCTCTGCACAAAGACCCTCTCCCTAAACTGGACGTATCGAAACATTCTAGGTTGACGTGTACCACCAACGTTGGCATTTTTATGGTCTGGTACTCGAACAGCTGGGAAGCAGTTAAAACATCCTCTCTTTTCTACGATAATTCATTTTAGTCCTTAACAGCTTGACTTTCATGGGTTTGCTTTGCTCCTTTCTTTGCCCTCTTTGGTAACAATGCTAATAAGAAACAATCTATTAAACCCTTCATTGTGCCTTTAATAATCAGATTTATGTCAGGACATAGGGGTGACAGAATTATCTCATCTTCCCCAGTTGTTGCAGGCAATTTTTTTTAAAAAAAAACAACAACAATGATATAACAATAACAGTCACTAACTACATAGCCCTTTCCAGGGTTTTTTTTCCCCTGTACCAAAAAATGGGGAAGGGAAAGAATTGTCTTTAAAGAGCAGTTTGACCAGACAAACCAGTTGGCAGAATAATTGTATCACTTATGATACCTGCAAAAGTTTTCTCCATTATTGTTGTTACGTGCTGTCAGGTTGGAACTGGCTTAATGTGACTCTAATATGGCTTTCAACGTAAGTGAGATATTTAAGGAGTGTTTTTTTAAACCAGTTCCACAAATCCTGTTAAGTTTCTATAACCTAGCAGTCACACTATCCACTATACCAGGTTGGGTATCCCTCTACCAACCCATATTTGGAGGCATAAGGATCTAATCAGACAGTAATCTAGGGATTGGAAGTAGATAATTTCACTACGAACGTGGCATGACCAAGTTCATGTTCAAGCAGTAAGGGCTTCACAAGTACTGAGCACTCGTGAAAGCACTTAGCTCCAAATACTGCTGGAGAATTTGGCCTATAAGTCAGAAACAAAGCAGGAGAATGACTTACAGGCTGGAATCCTGTATGTTGCCATGCAACACAAAGTTATTAACCTTACAAGCTCACAGACAGTTGACAGAGTTTGGATAGGACAATGGTTACATAATGCCGTTATGATTGGCCCAAGGAAAGGCAATCAAACAAGCTCTCTATCACCTATGAGGAATAAGAATGGTGGGCAGTCATGACCCTCAGAAGCAGCTGTGGCATCAACCAGGAGGGTTTGCCCTACTACTGTAGATTAAGTTAACAACTTAGCACGCTTGGGAATGGCACCCCCACAAATGAAAACTAAACTGAGCTAGATTTCAGGTCACTTCTAGTTTTGGCTGGAGTGGGTGGTGTGCTATGCAATGGATCTGAAGAATGGAAAATTGTCCCAAGACCCTGTGAAATTGCCCACCTATCATGCAGACAAGGTTTCAGAGCTAAAGAATTGATAACTCAGGGCAATATAAGGCAGCTTCCTTTTTTTTTTTTTTAACAAATATGACTTTTATATCCAACTTTTTCTTCAATGAGCTCATGGCATATATCATTTCCCTCCTCCCTATTTTATCCTAATAAAAAGCTTGTGAGGTAGGTCAGGTTTAGAGAAAGTGACATGTCCAAAGTTAACTAGTGAACTCCATGTATAGAGTGGGTCTCCTGAATCCCAGTGCAGCGTTGTAGCTACTGTGCCCTACCACACATCACAATGTAGAAGATGCAAAACCGTAGTTCTTTGTTAACCAAGAACTCTGCTACAAACAAGCAAGCAAGCAAGCAAGCAAACAAACAAACAAGCACAGTTTTATGGAGTAAGGTTAGACTCCACTGTAAAGTATTTGGTGCATTTGTTTACTGTCTATAAAGACATTTTAATCAAATTATTTTCAACTTATTATGATATTGTCGTCTTGGGTTCTTTTGATCTTCCACCAAAGTTTATATGACTGAGTTTTTTCCCCCTGGAATCTCTCACTTTATGAGTAGATCAGGAAATGTGAGTGTCAAAATGAAGAGAAAAAGTTCTACATCACATGTTGTACGTGTGAGTGAGCTAGTGAGCATATGTTTGTATGTGTATATACTCTCTCTCTCTCTCTCTCTCTCTCTCTCTCTCTGTGTGTGTGTGTGTGTGTACATAAACACCACATACTATATTTTAATTACCATTTGAGAATGTTTGTGATCTGCTTTATCTGATTTGTGAAACCAGCTGAAGCCTTCACGTTCAATCATATCTTGCAAATTAAAACCAGAATACTTTAAAGGGATTTCGTGTCAATTTCAATATTAATGGCAAGCTAGCCTTCATGAACTGCTTACAGCTTATCTACAGAAAATGGAGGGTGTGTAAGTGCAGATGTGTGTGTTTTGGCTAGACTGTATATGCAACAAACATACTTTAATTAACCACATGGATAGTTCTCTCCTTTCTGAATGGAAGTAAACACAGGGACTCTGAGCTGAAGCTCAGCGCCAATTGGTTTGCAAATAGAGAGTTTCTCTGTAAGCAGGGCCTCCACTCTACCTTGAACATAGCTGGTCTTCTCTGATTTCAAAAGCTAAGTGGGGTCAAGCCCAGTTAGTATTTGGAGGTGAAACTACCCAGGATTACCAGGAATCTCTAGGTAGGGCTATGAAGGTGTATTGCCTGAAACCCTGGTGAGTCACTGCTGCCAGTCAGAGTTCATCACACCAAGCCAGAGGAACCAATTTTCTGATTCAGCATAAGGCAGTTTCTAGCATAGCACTGCATGTACACAAACATTCATGCACGTTGTTGCATGTTGCCAAGGTACTGAAAGGTACTCTTCTGGGTATGCATTTATGCATGCAGTAGTTAGCAAAATCACTATAATCTGAAAGGAGTCCAGGGGCCTTGCTAAATATTTATGAAGGTAGTTGTGTCCCTTAGGAAAAAACCCAGGAATTTAGCACACAGTCATCCCATGTAGAACAACAAATGCAAGTAAGAATGGCCATGGCAAAAATGTTTGTATTTCCTTCATTTTTGTGGAAAGGGAACAGAGAATCAATCTACTTCAAAAACAGGCAACGTCGCTATCAGACCTATGCAAGTACTAATACTATACTGTCATGTTCATCATAATTGATTATCATTGCAGATCTGTTGCCTTGGTTGCTTGACACTGGCCACCCAACTCTCTCTC
Source organism: Pogona vitticeps (assembly GCF_051106095.1). Taxonomy (NCBI): domain Eukaryota; kingdom Metazoa; phylum Chordata; class Lepidosauria; order Squamata; family Agamidae; genus Pogona; species Pogona vitticeps. The sequence goes on along the minus strand of NC_135786.1, from coordinate 223,085,869 downwards.
CACCCAACTTTTAGAGCACTGCACATGGCACTGCCACCCACACCACAAAGACAAAAAAGAGGAAATAATATAAGATAGAGGCACAGCAGGCATGCAGCAATCCAAGATGCAAAGAAAAAAAGAGGATTCCAGGTCCTTTTACAAGTTCAGAATTTCTACTCCCTCCTGGAAATTGGCTACCAACAGTCCACATGATGGTATTGGATGAAAAATTTCTTTGGTGATTTGACGGAGAGGTTGAAAGTGTGCCAAAAGGTAACATGAAACATGAGCACAAAATAAACATAACATTTCATGTACCTCTCTTTCATAAATGTGAATTTGTGTCTTGAGTTTTGTTTCTTTTCCCCAGTCACTGGAAGAATATGGATTACATGAAAGAGGAATTCTTAAGTGTTTGGGGTCTTTCACTGAGATACAAAAGCTCCACTCCTACCTGCAAAGTTTCCAAATGGGGCTAGGAAATTAAGATATTTATCAGTTTAAGGTACTTAAATAGTGAATTCCTGCTTCATGGCGCAACTGAGATGCAATACAATTTGTCCCACGAAGCAAAGCGAAAATGCCCTAGTTAGATACAATATCCATCAGTCATGCAACTCCTTTCACTTGCCCCTACCGTACCTTGAATATATTTTAAATCATCATTATCTTAGAACTGCAGAGCTGGAAGGGACTCTATGGATTGGGTCCAGCCCCTCTCAGAGAAGTAAGTGGGGAATCAAACTCACAACCTTTTGTTCTGCAGCCAGGTGCCTGGACCACTGAACTATGATAGAATCATAGAATAATGAAGTTGGAAGGGGCCTATAAGGCCATCGAGTCCAATCCCCTGCTCAGTGTTATTCATAGCAGTTCATCTGAATAGGTTTTGCAGAAATTATTGAGACCTTGGCGTACATTATTTTAGAATGTAGCTTATATAGGAATGTACGTATTTGATATATTGGTTCAATCATGAATAAATGTACTGCTCTACCTCCCACAGGCTATCTGGAGTTTCTGTTGTCTGGAGAGAATCAAGTAATAATACAGTTAGCAGCTAAGTTTTTTATTTTCAGCTATGAGAATTCTCAAAGTGCTATAGCAAGATTTTTTTTACTATACTATGTATTAATTCTATGTATTTATCTTTTTATAATTGGGTCTATGTCTGCATAATAAAACTTTAAGCTACGCTAAAGGTTTGCAGTCAAGGCATTGCCAGTGAGATTTCTTAAATTATAGGAACATGTAAAGTGCAATATGTTCTTGCCTTCATCTGATTTTTGTGTGTACAGTTTTATGAAAAATGACAGTGGTGTCACATCATCATGGACAGTTGGACAATCACAGATTCCTGAGCCCACTGTTGTACTTTTCAGAATTTTTTGGAGCTCATGAAATTGAATCATTCTCCAGTGATTTTAAAAGGCAAAGTGGCTTTGTCTCATCCAAATCTTTGAAACTGAATTATATCAGCCATTCAACAGCAACATAAATAACAATGAGATATTACCATGACATACATAGTCAAGGACATACAACCCAAACTGGGAGTACATAAGGGAATAACAGCTCCACCTCAAGCAAAAAATCAAAGGGTTTTTAAAATTATATTAATAGAATCAATGTGTGAAGATGCAGAATGCAGGAATCCAAATCAAAGCAGATCTGACAAATGGTTTTCTAATTTTCTCTTGAATGACTCCAGTGTTGTAGTGCTCACCACCTCTCGAGGTCATTGCTTCTTTGTGGTAACAGTTATGAAGTTTTTCCTGATATTCAGCCTAAATCTGGCTTTCTATAGTGTGAGCCCATTATTACATGTCCTGCATGGAAAAAGCTCTTTTCTTTCCTTGTATACAGCCATCATTTCCAGAAGAATGTTCTAGACAATCTGTTTTGTCTAGACAAAAGAATTGGCAAATATATAGGTGAAGAAGAAGAAGAAGAAGAAGAAGAAGAAGAAGAAGAAGAAATTCAAGATTAAGTTAATCTTGTATTGAATTGGTTAGCTAATGGCAGGTTATACATACTGCATACTCTTTCATTAAGGGAGTGCTTTATTATGAACCAACTGATGTGACATAAGATCTTATCTTCAGGTGTGTTCATATTACTCTGAGCAAGATGGGATAGGACTTTCATTATTCAGCATTTATTTTTCAAATTAGGAGATGCAATCTTCTACTCTTAAGGATGTAAGTGGTTCCTTAGTGATGGAGAGATGTTCACCGGTACATGCACAGTGTGGTGTTTTTTTTAAAAAAATCCAGCTATACAGCTGCATGTGCCAAATATTTTGTTTTGTTCTGCCTGTTTTATTGTAATCTGGCTACACATACCAAATATTTTATTTTATTTTATTTTTTGGTCTTAAAAGCGGTAATCTTCATCTATAAGATATCTTGAGAAGATTGTATAAAACTTAAAAATGCAATAACAGAGAGAGGTGGGCATGAACTGCTGATTCAGCAATTCATGCTAGTTCATTCATTGGCCCTTGCTAGCCTGCCTCCTCCAGCAGACAACCACTCGGGGCAGCATCCAGAGGAGGCAGGGCAGGGAAGCTAGGGCGCTGCCTCTCAGAGGAGGTGGGCCTAGGAAGTGCCACACCCCTGTTTGGGCTGATAAATGCACCCACATGAACCACCAAACTGGCAGGTCGTACCTATCTCTAATAACAATGGGGATGGGCTATTCAAATCTACAACAAAAAAAAAATCAGACCAGGAACAACTCCCCCCACCCCCCGTGAACAAAACCACTGTGTGAATGAGTCCAAAATAACAGATCGAATGTTCTGCTGAGCAATGGCATTGTTATTTCCCTGGCATCTCTTCATCAGTACAGCTATAGAAAAGGAATATTGGTCAAGAAAGTGCTAATTGTCTGGTGACTAGGATTAGCTATCCAAATAATTTTCCCAACTGAGTCTTTTTCAATACAGAAGAGTTAAGCAAAGTGTTGTTGTTTTAAAAACCATACCCTTCTGAACAGTCACATTTTCACTCCAGATTTCTGTTTTTACTGGCCAGATTGAGGTATTTAAAACTAACTTTTCCAGGACTGAATTTGAATGTCAGCCTTTTGACAATAGTGATATTGTGCACAGATAAGAGAGTCAGAAGAATGAACCTTTGAGTTCACCTCTCACTTTTTCTATTTTGAATACTTAGAGACACCATGATAGGGTTTGTTTTGTTTTCAAAATTGGGAAGACGACCAAGTTGGAACAGAAATGCAGACAGGAGTGGGGGCAAAGGCCCCTCAGCATAAATTCCAGGAAATGATTAGATGTATAAGGACATAATTAAAAGATATTGCAAAGATATCAGCATTGTATATGAGGAATAATTAGAATAGGAAAAAGAATCTAGATAAACTATTAAAATAGTCCATTAACATTTTAAAAAATAAACATAGGAAAGAACTGTAAATAATATCACTAAGCGTTCCAGTCCTCGTGGTAATTTTCCATGGAGTAGACAAACTAAATATTATCTTTTATTATTATTATTCATTTTGCCTTGACATTCAATATAGGGCACCTTATACCAAGTCAGAATACTTGCCAATTAGCACAGTATGTATGAGTTCGCAGCTAGAGAGTGTTCCCCAAAATCCTTGGCACAGTTTTCTTCTTATTGTTGGCTTTTTCGTTCTTTTTAAGCTGGAGGTGTCAGAGGAGGAACCTGGGGCAATCTACGAGCAAAATGAAAGTTTTCTTTAGGAGACAACAATTAACAGCTGTATGAGGAACAAGATATTCCCACATCCACTGGTTCATTTTTGGCTTTATAGTCAAGCAGCGAAGGCCAAGAGACATAATTTGAATCTCCCACAATGCCTTTAATAAATTACTCTGAGGCCTTGTGGGAGATTTAAACACCAGCTCTCAATGCCCAGATACTTTTCAAAGAGGGCTCATATTCAAGCCTCCACGTTGGTCCCAGTTGGGGCCTGGGCAGATGCCCAAGGATGCAGCAGCACTAAATCAAGCTGCACATGACCTGTCCTCTTTCCTAGCCATGGAAACAAGCATCAAAACTTCAGCATGTTATGCATCTCTCATTGTAACCTCCCCCAGTGTGTGCTAATGATGTATACTAAGCATGGGAAAGAATATGTCCTGACTTCATGTGTTTCTTGTCTTAAGATTAGAGATGGGCACTTACTACACTTTGGCACTTTAGTGCAGTTCAGCAGATTGGGCTCAGATGTGTTACGCAGGCACCCTGGGTTCTGCACCCAATTATTCCCACGGGTGCCCTATCAGAAGCAGTGCCACAGGCTTTCCAGCCCCATCTCCTCCTCTGAGTGGGCTAGGCAAAGCTCTGCCCAAGCTCCCTACCCAGAAAGAACATTCCCAGCTATGACTAGGGCAGGAACAGGACACTTGGGGAGAGCTTAGCCTAGCTTATCCTCAAACCTTCTAATGCATTTCCCGCCCCCCAAAGATATAGTGGACCCTCAACTTACAGACGGCTCGACTTACAGACTTTTTGAGTTACAGACTTCTCTGGCTGCAAAATTTAGATTCGACTTGCAGCCGGAGAATCGACTTACAGACCAGAAAAAACCCAAAATGGAACAAAAATAGAATAAAAACTGCCAGTTGTGGGATTAATCAGTTTTCAATGCATTGTAGGTCAATGGAGATTCGACCTACAGACTTTTCTACTTACAGCCACCGTTCCAATACGGATTAATTCCTTAAGTAGAGGGTCCACTGTACATCACATTGAGGTATTTGTAAAGGGCCTGCAAAGTGTAGAACTCCTAGAATGGAGAATTATGGTAGTAGTGGCTCAGAAGATTTGAAAATCCCATCCTTGTTGAACACGGCTGTGTTGGGTATAGGACCTTCAGCTCTGTGACGTAATACATGGTTCATAGTTCCCAGCAACTCTAAGCCAGACTGGAAAGAGCTGCTACTAGTACTGTCAACAGTTCTGGACTTGATGGATCAATGGCCTAACTCAGTATAAGGCAGTGTCCTATGTTTATCTATGATTAGTGACACCTCACACCGCTAATGTCTCTATGGTTACCAGACAAACGTGATCCCGTTTAAGTTTCTCTGCTGGTGCTCAAGAAAGCCTAAGGAGTATTGGATCTGAGTTGAGGTAAGAGTGATTTGGCAGATGAAATGGGGCAGACGGGGAGCAGGAATTGCGGTCTGCTGGGGATACAATTGCTGCATTATATGAAATTGCAGTCAAGTAGAGCAGACAGGTGCTCAGAGTTTGTTTTATTGCAGTTGTTGGGCAGTATGTATAGGGTTTTCCTTGATGTTGTGAAATCAAGTAAAATAGCAGCTTGTGGTGGATGTAATTTTATAATGCTGAGGAAGCATGTATTTATAACATGGCCTACTGATATAAATACCTAAATATTGCTCTTAAATGGAAAAAAAATGGGCCCACCTCCCACCAGATAGCCATATTTTCAGCCCCAGTTAATTTCATCCAGCTAATGACTGGAGGGGGAAAATGTGTGTGTGTGTGTGTGTGTGTGTGTGTGTGTGCGTGTGCGTGTGCATGTGCGTGTGCGTGTGTGTGTGTGTGTGTAGGCTTCTTCAAGGAAAGCTTTCTTGAATGGCTACAGCTGCAGCAAGACACTGCAGAGTGATGTACAGGACTGATGTGCAATGTTGAGACTGTCTTTCATCTTTCTCTATATGTGGCTTGCTCTGCTTGTATGCGTTTGTCTCTGTATATGTTGGCAGTCTGCTGGCACAGTGACTCTCCTGACTGGTATGTAGAACCTTGAAGAAAGTCATTGTTTTTGCTGTAACTCTGACTGCCGTCTGGGAGAGCTGGAAACTCAACTGTCATTTACCAAAACTGTAGTAATATCAGAGAACTTGGCAACGGAGGCCTTT